>NW_022900913.1:52993952-53032095 GCF_012274545.1 Fukomys damarensis | reverse complement strand
CTAGAAAATAAAAAAAAAAAAAAAAAAAAAAACCCAAAAGACAAAACACAACAATAATTTCAATTGGGAATGATGAAAAAGTTGTGGAGATAGATACTAGTGATAGTTACATAACAATTTTAATGTCACAGGAACCTTACTCTTAAAAATGGCCCAAAGAGTTAATTTTATCCAAGAAAAATAGTCACGAATGCCTATTTTGTGTCAAATACCTACTGTCATTAGCTCAGCCAGCCATCAGCAGAATCATGTTAGTGGAAACTCCTCTGGTGGTTTGGGAAGGCTGCAGAGCTGCTCCAAAGCACGTGTGGTCAAAGGCAGAGAGGAAAATGAAAGCAGGAGACCCAGAACCTGCACATCATTGCTGCTACTTCTGCTTCTGTGCTCTGGAGGTGCAGCGGGACACAAAACTAGCCCAGGTGCTCATAGGCTTCGCTCTCCATGCCAGGCTCTTTCTTCCCTTCTCTGAAATCTTATGTGGCTGGGGCACTCTTTCCATGTAAGTCCACATGCATTTTTGGTCAAAGTAGCTGCAGATGCCCTCCAAAGGCAAGGCAAATATGCTCACATCCCTGGTTGGTGACCTACAGTCCTCCCTGCAGCCCACACATTGGGTTTCTGCCCTGGAAGTAGTGAGGCTTCCTCCTCCAGCCTCTGCTATGAGTGGTCATAACATCGTATCACACACCTTCTGGGTGCCAGTCGTTCTCACGGATGTGTACCAGCTCTATAGATGCCAGCCCAGGCTTGATTTCCTTATGATTTTGAAGAAAGTAATATGTACTGAGTTGGGTTTTGGAATCATTTTCAGTGAGTTGAGTGATGGAAGGACAATTCTGTGCATATAAACTAGATGACTTTACAAATACAATGCACAGAGAAGCATTGTTCTCCCATTCTAATAAACATATTGAAGCAGATAAACAGTAGAAATAGCCAGTAAAATAATCACTGTAGAAAACAAAACACTATCATTTACTGTTCAAAAAAAATTTTTTTTTCCTTGCTAGGGATTGAACTCAGGGACTTTCTACTGAGCTACATTTCCAGCTATATACAGGGTCTCACTAAGTCACTAAGTTTCCCAGGCTGGTCTTGAACTTGCAGCCCTTTGGTCTTGGGTGCAGGGATTACAGGTATATACCACCATGCCTAGCTGGCTAATTTGTTTTCAGATGTAACTGGGATGAAGAGCAGTGGGGATGGGTCTTAGAGCTGTAGTTCCTGTCTGGGCCAGCTGAGGGCAGTTGTTTGGTGAGAGTGATTCCTAGATTGTGAATGGTCATTTGAAGTACTCAGAAAAGAGTATCTTTAGTACTTAATTGGCCCAGTTAGGATGAAGGATGGTAGAAGGCCCACAGACTACTTACTGACTGTATTTCTTAAACCAGTCCTTTGACTACTGGAGGTCTGTGCTGGGAATGCAGATTCTAGTGTTCCACCTCAACCCACTGAGTTAGAAATTCCTTGGAAAATTCCTTTTTCACAGTAAAGCCTGAAAATCACCACTCTGTTGGCTTCTCTTCCAGTGGAAGACAATAAAAAGGATCAGGCCAAGATTAAATGTCAGAATTTATGGGATGGTCATTGTCTCATGTAGTGTCTGATGTAAGATCCAGGAAGTAGTAATGAAGGAAGATGAGCAAGGAGACGAAAACTCTTAGGAGACTCTTAATTTACTAGCTTATTTGTAAATAACAAAAAATAGAAGCAGAGTTGAGGCAGAGAAGCTATCTGATGGCAGGAACTTGGGCGTGGGGCAAAAAGATTCTGGGCCAGGCCAAGAGTCCTCATCATATAGCAGGTCCAGAGTGTACCACAGTGCAAGATCCATGGGCAGGGGCCAAAGAAGCAATGGGGAGCTAAATTCTGCACCATTACAGCAATATGAGCTCCACCTGTTCTTAGCTGCAAGGTTAAACTTGTAAAACATGTATCCATCATGTCTCTCCAGGTAGCTGCAGATACAGGAAGTTGCATTGCAAACCCCACACTCAAGTTTCAGACTTGGGGAGCTGTGCAATGTAATAGGCTTTCTCTGGGTGCTCAACAAACTGACTTGCTTTATGGAATTATCAAAGTGAAACCTATCTAGTCAACATTCTAGCCCATAGTGTAAGAGTATTTCAAGTATTGGGGTCGGAGTGGATAAAGCGAACTTCACAGGCTAAGAGTTGGGATGTGTGTGTATACGTGTGTGTGTACATGTGTGTGTGTATGTGTGTCCTGGACACAGGAGAGACTACTACAAGTTTGGAAATTCAGAATTGGTCCTGAAGGCAATAGGAAGCCATGGAAAGATTTTAAGCTATAGAAACATATGATTATATCTGTGTTGATTTTAAGAGTGAGAATTAACCAGTTAATTAACTAGGGAATCAGAAGAGGGGCAAGTTAGCTGCTTTTTCATTTGTTACTGAGATAATAAATGCACATGTTGAGGAATTTCATGACACTTAGCCCCCTAAGTCATCTGACTAGGTTTGGCCACCATCATTTTCTCTATCCCTGCTGCTGATATTTTCTGATGTTTGGAAGGCAAACAGATTTTTATCTAACTCCAAGCAGGATATGAGAAGAACTGCTCTTGGGGTGACTTGATCTTTTGGAATTTTCTCATATGTTCTTCCAAGATCCAAAAGCAATTATTACAAAAGGGATACCAATGTCAGTGCCTTAAAAGTGTCAGCAAATTTCCCCATTTTTACAAAAAGAAACACATAAAAATAATCCATAAACTGGTAAAATTAGTTATAGTAGTCAGTGGGAACCAAGTACGAGTATATAAAAGAAGCTGAAACTTCTCTGAATGTAACTTTTTATTTGGCTTTGAGTTTTAAACCATGCTAATGGTTTCCATTTCCAGCAAATGAAATTAAATAAAAAATAAAGACAAAAGATGAAAAAGAACTTTATTTCAAGTGGGTAAAAATCACACAATAGAAAAACCATTCGTGACACTTTGAATAAATATTCTGAATATATGCCTCCAAAACTTAAATTGTAAAGAAATCTTGAATTTCATTTAGCAAGTTGTTGACAGTATATATTTCAGGACTGAGAATATGAGTTAAAATACTGTTGTTGGGAATCTGCATTCATCCTGTGGAAGAAGGGAGATACCTACATGGATTGGGAGATGATGAGTCTTATCTGAGCTAGCTCTCACAATGAGGGTATGAAATGGCAGCTTTCTGTTTCTAAACTTCTTCTTCATTTATTAGTTGACATTCTTTTATAAAGAAGAGTGTTCCCTTCTTTTCATTTTTATTTTTTAAGTATCAGATTGTATCCCCTCACATATTATAGCCCCTTCTGTCATTTGGCATTTTGATCCTCAAAATATTTCAATTTCCCAGTAGGAATCTCTTCAAGCTATGTACTATGCCATCTTTAATAAATTCTAGAGAAAATTAGTTCATATTGATACTACTAAGACCAATACAATACCACAAAACAAAACAAAAAGAAAATCAAGAAGAAGGTCAAAGAGACGTGGCAACTGAATGCAGTGTGAGCTCTTTGGTTAAATCCTATATGTGTGGATGTGTCTGCTCATGTACATGTATATTGGTTACATGAGAATGGATAGGGACAATAACTGGGAACTAGAGAAGGGGTATTTATTGCAGCATTATATTATACCATACCAACATTACGTTTCTTTTTTTTATTGTTTATTGGTACTTTTTAGGTATATAGTACATTACATTTCTTGAATATAATTATTATTTTGTGGAAATGTGGAGAATATTTCTGCTCTTTTGAGATACTTACCTTAGCATGTAGGGTCATGATATAGAGCTATAGCACATAAATTTCAAGTGATTTTTTTAAAAAAAGTGTATGTATAGAAATAAATAGAACAAATTTGGGTTATGCAACCAATTAATGGATGCAGGTGAGCAGTAGGTATATGTGGGGTTGTTGTTGTTGCAATGTTTCTCTAAATTAGAGATTTTTCAAAATGAGAAGAGAGGAAACACATTGGGCTAAATGAGAAGGGTTGTGGAAGGCATGGCTGGAGCTGCGCCATAAGCTTTAAACATCTGAGGACGTCTTCAAAGTTCCCAGAAGCAAGTGCTGCACGGGGAGGTGGCTGAATCTTGGGGCTGCAGGGCCTCCAGCTTTGGCTTTGTCATGATGCAGCTGTTTGTTTCAAACCCATCTAGGACATTATTTCATTTCATATTCATTCTTCACACACAAAACATTAACATACTGTTCCAGCCCCATCCCAAGCCCAATCACACAGTGAGTGGCACATTTATTGAGTCATCTGGCAAAATAGCTTTAGTCTAAAGCTTCGCATGAGGGCTTGCTGTTCTTCCTCATGAATCTTGCCATGGAATCACAGTTCAGTGACTGGGAGAGTACATCTAAGGTATCCAGGGATCAGCAGTGCAGCTCACTTTCTGTCAAGTGTGGCTTTGTTGTTTTTATTTGATGCTCACCATGAAGCTTCACACAAAAGTACTTTGCCTTACTGTGTCCCTGCTGCCCTTCTTCTCTCCTAACCCCAGATGCAGATTTGAATTCTTGGCATGTTCTTGTTTGATGCCCTTTAGAAGGCTCCAACTCTAGCTTTGTCCCCAGGAGTAAAGCAGCAACTGCTTTAAACTGATAACGACATGATTTCGCTGCCCTATAGACAGTCATTTAAACTGTGTGATATGGGGCCACTGCCTTGAAATTCAAGCAATGGAAATGACATCATTATCAGCCAACTCTTTATGATGAAAAATGACCCACATTAGGAAACAATCTGAACCCAAGGAAACTTCAGTGATCAATCATCACAATTATAATGTTCTGGTCTTTTATGTAAATCCAACCCACAGTGAAGCCTCATTTAGGTGGGGGAGTTGGCAGAGAAGAAATCCAGTGGAAAAGAACATTAGTACAATGTAATTAAGCAAAAGGGAAAGCTGCAGATAATATATGGTTCTCTGGAGACCACTGCCTGCCTCAGGACCCTGACAAATCTAAACTGAGAGGGTTGCATCATCATCATTAAAAGCATTTGTTAAATGCCCAGAGCTACACAGAAATGGACTGGGCTTCGTGCCGAATGAAGCTGGTTGCAACAGGCCAAGGCCCTCCCTCTGGGAAGTGGAGCCCTTGGTGGGCTGTCTGGGTGATGGGCAGTGGCAGGGGCATCCTCTCCCAGGTGAAGCCATCACCGTCACCATCACCGTCACCATCACCATCACTATCGAGGATGACAGTACTGCTCCGGAGGGCCTGGCTTCCTGTTTCTATTCAGTCCCTTCTGGCCATCTGTCTCTTTCAAGCTTTCATAGCAGCTATGTGGTGGCCTAAGTAAGAGCAAGAAAGGAGTGGGATAGTCACCATGCATCTGCAGCAAGGTCCATTGCTTCTGAGAGCAAAGGAGGTGTAGAATTGGCTGATGAATCTTGATATCTGCAGACACAGGACTACAGCAGCCAGTTTCCCTAGTCCCCACCTGGTCCTTAAAGCCTGTATTTTGTCTGTGTTCCTTTCCCCAAACTTAGGAGGAGTGTGTGTGTGTGTGTGTAAATGCAAGGGAGATGAGGATGGATAAAGAAATAATTGGAATGGCTGCATGGGTCCCAGAAAACTGCTGAGAATAGACTAATTAAGGTTTCTCCAGGTTGTCTCCATTTTGGGCTACAGGAAAAACACATGGAAGTGAAAGCTCAGTTCTGCTCAGCTTAGCTAGCTGGTACCAGGGAGTCCAGAGGCTGCAGGCCCAAGCCAGTGCAAGATGGTCCTGGACTAGCATGTGTGCTGACTAGCATGTGTGCTAAGCAAGATTGTCACGCATAGCCTCTACCTGGTAATTCTGGGTCCTCTTCAGTTCTATCTCTCTCTCTTTCTGGAAGATGTATCTTCTTAACTCTGTCTACCAAACTTGCCATACATATGTATCTTATAAAATCAACCCAGGTAATGAAGCCCTGGCCTACTTCCTCCCCTTCTCAGTACTCCCCTGCATGATGTAAATAAACCTTCCTCACCTGCAGACCCATCATCCTGAGTACCCATGCTCCTGATAGAACAGCCCCTTAGGGATTTATGGTTTGTTCTCTGGGCTCTTTTTCATACAGCAGCTGAAAACGGGTCTCAAAAACTACAGGGAGGAGCAGCCCAGAGCATGAGGCAGAAAGGATGAAGCCTGAGGGTGGGGGAAATGCTGTCTAGCAGGACTCCATGTTGACTGGGACTCAGGCACTGTGCTGAGGCTCCAGACCAATCGTGTTGGTCAGTCCCCACTGTGATGAGACAGTGTGGGAGCTTTCCTTGTCCCCTTTTGCACAAGAGGATCCCAAGGCTCCGCAAAGCTAATTGACTTGCTTGGCCCCACAAAGTTAATGGGCACAGCTGGGACTCAAGCCTGGTTAGTCTGACTTTCAACACCTGCCCTTCACCCTCGCCCTTCTGCTGGGGGAGGAGCAGTGGTGGGGAGAAATGTCACACTACAAGGAAGGAGGTTTGGATCACAGTCGCTCGGCCACTGCTTCAGCACAAGGTACCTGCATTGTCTTTGGTTGTATTAGGATGTGTGGTAGTGGTGGCAGGAAGTCACATCCTTCTAGAGAGACCCATGGGTTGGTCAGCAGAGGTCTTGCTCTGATCTGGTGGACGTGGCTCCAGAGTAGCTGTGGGATCTCACCCTCACAGAAGCCAAGAACCCTTCCTAGGTCACCTTTGGGCTTGTGGTGCCAGAAGCTTCCTGATCTGACCCACTGTGGCATTTTAAAAACTGCCAGCTGATTTATTCACGGAGATTAATGGAACCATATCTCGGGATCTCCAGACTTCACTGGGCGCACTCCAGTTGGCCTCAGCTGTGGCCCAACGGCTGCTTCCGGAGTGCCGTGTCAGTTCAGTTAGCCCAGTGAGCGTGTTGGGTGGATGGCCAGTGGTGGGGGAAGATTGTGCTTTCTGCACAGGAAACACTCTCCTGCATTCTTAGCTAAAAACGAAGAGAGAAAACCATTTTGAAACATGTTCTAAAGAATAGTCTTTGGGTTGTCCATCGAAGCTGAGAGCTGATTAAGGAGTTATCCCTGTGGTAGTCCAAGGAGCTGGGCTGCGTGGGAGGCCTTGGGTGATGGCTCTGCGTCTTTCAGAATGTCCCCCTCTTTACCTCATAACTTGTGGTCTGAATTGGGAAGGGCTGTGTGGGACTTTTGCAATAATCATTTTATAACTATGGTTTAGATCTTACATTCTGGGATGAAGACTCCATGCCATGGTTCCCAGGAGTTATTACTTGTTGTCAGTCTTGGCTTTGCAGGTTGTGGGAAAGGGTGAAGAACAAACATCACTGGATCTGCTTCACCTGTCCTCATCAGCATTATTTTGATCAGCTCAGGACTTCTTCCCCACTTAGCAAGAAGGGGGATAATAGGGACCCTCTGAAAATGTGTTGGAAGGAACAAAAATATTTCCTTGAGGCTAGGAGCATAGAATTGTGTAGAATCCAGCTGCTTCTGTTTGTACATTCATTTGTACCTTTGGCAAGAATACTGTTTTATGCCTGAGAACTATGGAACATGTTAATATTACCATGGTATTTATATTCAACTGACTGACAAAGTAAATTACCTTTCATGTCCAGTTTGCTTCCAGAACTGGAAGAGTAAAGATTCCCCCCAAATTCTTGGACTCTGTTTCTTTTCATTAAGTTATTTTTCATGTGGTACATATTCATAACAAGATTGTAAAACTAGAGGCTTTTCTTCATGTATTTAAATTTTATCTTCTGTAGAGCTTATACATCAGGCAGGTTCCTAATCAGAGTCAGATTGGATTGGCAAGTGCTTTGGTGTTGAGTGCGGGACTTGTTGTGGAGACCCTGTCTCACTGGGTGATAAAAAGGCAAACAGTGAAATGCAATGAACTCTGGGGTCAGAAGATGTGGGGATCAAGAAATAACCAGGCATAGGGGCTGGGGATATAGCTCAGTGATGCTGCACCTGCCTGGCAAGAACAAGGTCCTTGGGGCTCGGGATTTAGCTCAGTGGTTCGGTGGCCTGCTTTGCAAGCACAATGACCCAAGTTCAATCCCTGGTACCCCCCAAAAAAAAACCCCAAAAAGAACAAGGTCCTGAGTTCAATTCCTGGTACTGGAAAAACAGCTGAGTGGCCTGGGGTTTGACTTGAAACTTCCTGAGCTTCAACTTCTTATCTGTGTCATGGAGATAACAGTACCTACCTTGAGAGGTTTTGGAAAGACTCAAATGAGATACAGTGTGGGAAAGTGCATGGGAAACTATAAAATCTTATATCCATGTAAGTTCATGGCTCCTGGACTTAAGTTGGATCAAATAGTTCTTGAAACAAGGCAGTCTAAATCTGGAGCTTTGTTAAACAGACATTCCTTATTGACTTTTCTCCTAACAGGATTTAATCTGTACTCTGTTGTCTTGTGTCTAATTTTCCAAGACAGGAGCTCATTAAAAAGACCTGTGCTTTAAAGTCAGACAGGGTCTCTCTGAAACCAAGTGCTCATCTTTGTACTTCAAGAAACAGGTGTGTCCTGCTAAGGTGTGTGGGAAGCCAGCCATGGCCCATTGGCTTTTTGAAAGATAACATTTGTTCCTCTTTAAGGACTGCACGTGTTAAACTTGTTTCTGACCCTGCACGAGAGAAACTCGGATAGCCAAAGATCTGTAGGAGTCAGGTGTTGTTAACTCCATTTTGTTATGTTAAAGATCTGATGTTATCTACAGGAGCAGGTATTGAGGTTACTATGGTAATCCTAGCCCATAATAGTTTGGTCTTTTCCTTTAAAAGGCTGATGCCTGCCTGCAATAAACGTCGCCTTGATCAGACTCTTGTCTTGGCGTCCTTCCTTTCTCTCTGCCCCATCTGCACCCCGCTGCTCTTTCAGGTTTGAGGCACTGCGGGACAGTGCTCTGCGTCGCCGGTTCGCGACAAAGGTGGTTCCTGCCTGATTGCCCTGTGGGCCCTCAGCTGCTCCTATTTTCCACCCCTGCCAGACCTCTGAGCCACCCAAGGTTCTGTGCCCAGGTCTGTAAAGGCTCAGAGTTGTTGCCCCAGCTGTGCTGAGTCTGTAGGCCTTTTGGAAAAACAGTGCTTTGACATTTGGGGAATTATAATATCTACCATTTATTGCTTATTGTAAGCAGGTGCTGATCTAAGGGCTTTATGTGCATCACCCCTCGAAATCTTCTCCACAGGCCTGTGAACTAGGAACCATTATCATCGGAGTTTACAGATATGGAAACTGAGCTCAGAGAGCTGTAGGTCAACTGTTCAAGATGAGCAGTTAATGTGGTGCTGATCTCAAATCCCATGTGGATCTGTCTGACTCCAAAGGCTTCTCTTAGCCCAGAATGCTGCACCTGGGGGCTGGTGAGGCTGGGTTGATGGGGCACCCCGAACCTTGGATGAAACAGTGATTGTCAAACTCAGCCTTAGGGAGCATCCTCCTCCTGCCTCAGGAAAGTGAGGCAGGGGCCTGGGATCACATGTTTGTTCTGGCTTATGGCACTCCTGTGCCAGACTTGTCCGTCACTGCCAGTGTCACCAGCCAATTCAGCCGGGGTTAACTGGGTGGCAGTACACAGTATAAGCGTGCCATGGGCTGCCTTTGCTCCAAAATCTGTTCATTAAAGTGCAATTGTCCATTTAAAACATTTATTTTCTGAATGGCTACACTCGTGTGTGTGTGTGTGTGTGTGTGTGTGTTTGTGTGTGTGATATTTAATGTGGTTGTGGGCTGAGCTACAGATCATTACAACTCTTCCTTTTGATCTTTGTGATTCTTGCTTCCTTTTGTGCATTCTTGAAAATTGTTGTATTAAAAATGGAAAGGGAGAAGAAAGAAAGTAAGGAAGGAAGGTTAGTTTATTCAAACAAGACAAAGAAAGGGGGAGAGAAGAAATGAGAAAGGCTCAGTGCAATCCAGGGTAGAATAAAGTACTAGGGACCAGGGACTTTCAAGTTTCCTCCACCCACCTAGTACCATCCCATAAATCTTTACATTACATTCCCTTAAATGTGTCAGAAATGAAGTTGCTTGCAAATAATTGCTGCCATTGAAAGAATCTGCCCTGGCATATGCATTTGAGCTCAAAATAACCCATGTAACCTAGAGTAAATCAGTGACTGGACACTCAGTGCCAAGCATAATCTCAAGCAACATTTAACTAGGTTCAATATTTATTTCCCTGCCTTGAGTCACTTTGAAACGATCTGGACTCAGTTCAGACAGGACCAGCCCTAATTTTATGGTGCTCTTGGAATACTTCCAGCAACACGAGGGCTCAGATGTCAGAGTTCCAGAAAAATGAGATCCCTCACGGATTTCACAATTTAAGGCACCCGCCTTCCAACATTTTGCACCGTGTGGGCCTTTTGACTGAAGATGCAGCTTTTTGAGCAAGATGTGAGCACTCTTACTTGGAACACTACACCCACACGCCAACACCTACCTTGTCCCTAGGGGCAGGGTGGGCATAGTTAACCTGCTTAACAGCTTGCAGGAGTAAAATCTGAGAACATTTGCAAGTAGGAAAAGAGAAAGACAATCTACTGTATCTCAAACACATGATGTTTCCCAGACAATTATGGAAGCCAGATATGGGAAGCTTCAACCCACATTAAAATAGCAGATAACACTCCTGCAAGTTTGATGGATACAGGGACACATCAAATAAATAGCAGCCAATTCTCAAGCTTTTGTACCTCAAATGCTCAATCAATAGAAAACCAACCAATTTTAGTGTACACACTGGAGATAAATCTTCAGATGGCAGGATTGACTTATAGCTCCCTGTTAAAAGGGTATTGAGCTGACACTGAGTGACCTTGCATTCACCATAACATTTATTATAAAATTCTGACTTGGTTAAGTGAAGTGATTGATAACCTTCTTTTAAATTAAGCCTTTTGTATATTTTTTTCTAGTTGGGAAAAGACTTAAGGACTCACTTGTGAAATCAGACATTTTCATTTTCAGTATTGTTCCTTAATCTATAAATGATTAGGCTGCATTCACTTTGACAGCAGGAATTCTAAAGTCTGTGGGGCCTTGATTCCTATCTCGGGAGCATCATTTGTTAGATGTTGAGAAACCTGTTAGATTTCTCTAAGGCAGTTTCCTTACCTATAGAATTGGGATTCTTGGGTGAGAAGATAAATGTAAAGCAATTAGTAATGTACCCAGATACATAGTCAAGAAATTCTACCCATAGTATTACTCCAATAACAATAGCTATCATTATTAAGTTATTTTGACTCCTGACTTCATAATTCCATAGACTATGATGCCATTATCAAAGGTGATATCAACAACTGTTATAGGTATATTTTGTTGATACCTATTACCTGTAAGTACAAAACACCATGTTTAGTGGCTTAAATACACTCTCATTTAATTCTCATGTAACCCTCTGATGCCTGCTATTATTATTCTAGTCAGAGTGAGAGAAATGGGGCTCAGAGAAATGAGTGAAAGTGTTTGAGATCACACAGTTGGCAAAGATCACAACGCACAGTATTGCACTGGCCTCCTTGCTCCGAGTAATATATATGATTGCTTTTTGGTCGTTTATAGCCTTAGAGGAACAGAAATCTCTAATAGTTTGGGAGGAGGCACTTTATCTGGACCTGGGCTTCTCATCTGTCAAACGAAAAAGCTGGAATAGATTACAGAAAATATTTTAGGGTTCTGGGTTTCTAATGGAGTCAGTTGTAGAGACAAGCTTGGAAGGTGTATAAGTAGGAATTTATAAATGTTTGAAATGGAGTTTGTACACGTGTATGCTGTCATCTGTCTGGTTACTTCGCTTTCTGTTTGGCTTAATTCTCTTTCCACGCTGTCTTTTCTACCTGCTGGGGAGGAGCCTATCTGCTCATCCAGACATCTTCATGTGCAGTATATAGGGTTGGTCTTGCATAAGCTTGAACAATCTTTAATTTGTATCAGTCTGCACTTCCTACTCTCAACTTTGATTTTCTTGAGACACTTAACAATAGTTCCTTCTTCCCAATTCTAAAAAAAATATACCCCTGCCATGCTGGGAATAATGTTGTAATTAAAATGTTATTTACATTTGGTCTTCAAACTTTAGGGTAGACAGAAAATAAAACCACAGGTCACTGTTGGTGTAGGGTTAAGATGTTTAAAATATTTCATGTCCTGACCACAAGGTAAGCAGTTTCCAGATATAGCCTGTTTTGAGAGTTGGCTTCCAGAGTGGAGGTGGTGTGTAAGGGTAGGAAGAGGTGGCTGGTGTACGGAAGGGTCTAGATGTGAACTTTACCTTTTGGCTGGACCCACACCCAGGCATTTCCATTGCTGTGGCCCAATGCTGTGGTATAGACCCAGTGCCCCAGCTCCTGCTCTCATCCCCAGCTCTTAAACCAAGCTGTCTGCTGGGCCTGGCCTTCTGACTCATTGTTTATCTTGGGAGTGAGGATGGCAACCAGAAATAATGTATATGCTGGGTTGGTTGTTCTAAAAGTCTTCAGGACATTGCCACATTTTGACCTTCTACTTTTTGAAGGGTTTAGGCTAAAGAAAAAGAAATGAGAGGAAAAAAAATCATCTTTCTCTGGTTCTGAGCTTGTAGTGTGTTTGAACACTGACCTGTCAAGGGGATCATTTGATCCACCCCCGTAATATCAACACACCATAGATTATTGGGGAAGAATTAAGCAACAAATTGCCTTTAATGATACTAATCAGGTATAAGGCAGAATTAGAAAAACATTTTTAATGTGTTTGCATCAATTTACTTAGACACATAGACATAGGCCAGGGCTCAGCAGTTACATGAGGGAATGCAGGAAGTCATCTCACGCTTCCTGCCAATTTGAGGACTATGAACATACTTTCAGTTGGATAAGGCATTTCAGGGATGTGCGTATGTGGAGGCAGAGGTTGGTGCTTTTTCAGGATGTATTTCTATATCACTTATCAGAAACTAAAAAAAATGCTTGGGCCGAAATCCATCAGCCCTGGATGTGTTGGTTGTACTAAACGTTAAAAGTCCATAGAAAGCGGCTCATCATTGTCCCTGCTCCCCCTGTGGGAGGATGGTTAAGTGATTTTCTGTCTTTTAAATATTATTTACCAAAATGTGACCTGGCTTTTTAGGGAAAAGGTTCAAAAGCAATAGAAATATCTATTTTTCCTGACATCTCCCCAAACCTTGTAGCTCAAGTCCTGTCAGAGATTTTACCAAAGCTGTTTTCAGGGGGTTTGAAATCTGCTCATAAAAATTAATGGCAGACTTTTTTGCAAGTTAAAAACAGAATTCATGTGGTTCTTTAAAAATCTCATAGGTCTTGAAAAGAAGACCTAATAAAAATATAGCTTCCTAGATGGCTTTTTCTGTGGCTCGCTGGCCTGTTTGTTTAAGGACTCATTACAGCTCAGCAGCTCATCTTACCCTGCCCCAGTCCCAGCAGCACAAATGATTTCCAGTTTTATTCGGAACCATCAATGGAAAATGCCAGCTGTTCCTTTTTTTTTTTTTTTCTCCTATTGAAAATTGAATTAAGAGCTCAAGTAAGGTATAAGAGTTTCACAGTGCAGAGATTGAATTCCTGCTGTCACCAGGGAGCTGACATTTCATCGTATGATCAAGAACAACTCGTGTGATCCTCTGGGCTATAGCATGGGACACCAGTCTCCTCATTCTAGGCTTTAGGGGCCAGACCTGCCACCCAGCCATCCCTACTACTTTAAGCTCTTGTTAATGGAAGTTGCTCTTCCTGGGCCACATATCATCTACCTGTCTAGGGGCCACATGGCTTGGTGGGAAGCCAAGATAATCCCCCATGACTGTGCTGCTTCACTCACTCCCAAGAGATGAGGAGGCCGCTCCCAGTCCCTGCTGAGGACAGACCTTTTCGATTGTTACATACAACCTCTTCTTGTGATTTTTGTCTTGTCTTAAGGGAGGTCACAATGCCCTATTTCTGCAGCTCACTAGTAACATACCAAAATTAGCTCTAAAGTGAGATGAACAGCTATATTACAGAGGACACAAAGCTCCATTTGTTGCACCGTTCCTTCAAGCATACAGTGAACACATGGCATGCACAAGGTTCAGCTCTGGGTGCTAAAGTTCGGCACCACAAATGACAGCCTTGTTTGTGCTGACCCAGGGTCGCAGAAGAGGAACATACAATCACAGGGCACGGTGTGGATTAGCCCGGTGGTAGGGGTTGTGGGACAGAGGAGAGGCATCCCACCCAGGTAGGGTGGAGGTTGTGGAAGACTTCCTGTAGAGGATAGCTCATGGGCAAGGTGGAAGGACACATGCAGATAAGAGCCCTGCTTTAATAATTACAATGAGTAATTCATATTCAAGATGAAGATTTTTGATGGCTAGCATTTAATCCCAAAAGATATAGTAATTTGGGATCCTTCCTTTCTAGGTGCTTCTTTGCAGAACATGTCATTTTATTCCTTACCCACCAATGTGGTCTCAGTCTCATTTTTGATCAAAGCCCAAAAGGTTAGAGTACAGTGTTGCCAAGCTCAGATCCCTGTCCTCATGTATGAGTATTTCCATATTTAGGACTGCCCTGGTCACTGCTGCTTAGCTGGGTCACTAATGTTTAATTAGACAAAAGATTTTGTTGGAGATGCCTCTCAGGAAATTGACTAGCTTATCACCTGTTCACAGTGCACTGTGCCATAGCTACAATCTTTGGGGAATAAGAATTAACCAGGGTGTGGTATCATAAGAGTTCCTTCTCCCAAAGTCAAGGCAGAAACCCAAACGATGTTACCTTCTAAGCCAAGAAAAGCTTCTGTAGTCTGACATACTTACCATCTGTGACTCAGCTGAGAGCATAGCAACCAGCAGGTGTCCCAAACTCATGTATTTTCTTCAAGGGGAAGCTCAGGTCTGCTGTAGTCCTCTAACTTTATTCCTGATTTTAACAGGCTTAGGAGTTTTTTTTTCCTAGCTCCCAGGATGTTAGATATAACAAAGAGAGGGGTGGAATTAAGGTTGGCTTCTAGAGGTGGCCAAGAAAGACAGCAGATGGTCTGACAATAGGGAAAAAGGAAGAGGAGACCCAGAAATGAGATAGGGTAATTTAAAAGGCAAGAAATCTCTGGCAAAATGGGCTGGAGTTGGAGAGTCTGTGAAAGCCTTAGTTTCCCCCCTCCCCTCTGCATTAAGTCTTGGATTCTGCTCCCTGAAATTTTGTCTAAGTGGGAAAGAAAGTGTTAGGCATCTTCCTCATTTTGAGTTGTCACAAAAATTATGGTAATTTGTAATAAGAAGGGATTTTCTCAAGTCATTTGTTAAGTCATTATGAAAGTGTGGATCCTATTGATGAGAACAGGGAGGGCCTTAATTAAGTCTCCTTTTCTTAAAGGACAGTAACATGGACAAGCAGCAAGACTGTGTATCTGAAACCTGTTTCTGTATTGTTTACAGGTAGTTTTTCTGTGACTCTGAAAATAATTTTTCCCTTATATATTTTTTTCTTTAAAATTAGGCTGGTGACCTTGATATAAAGTTGAAATGTACTTTGGTGATAGAGGTTAAAAACAGAGAGATCTTTAGAAACAAATATACGACTTGAGAAAGGAAGCCCAGTCCACCAAAAGAATCTCAGACAATATCTAGAAGGTGCCAAGGACAATGCAAGAATCCATATGAAGCCCCTAGAACTCCAAGATGTTGTTTTTTCCATTAGATTAAATTTAGATGCCATTTGAAGTACTTGACCTAGCCTTTAAGTTTTATGCATCGTCTAAATTTTATTTGTTACATGTTGGCACTCTTCTCTTGATAAAGCATTTGAAATTATTTTATGGCTAAAGCTTTGAGGGTTTATAATGCAGTGGCCTCCTAATAGCAGGTCAATCAGAAAGACTTTGATTTGGCATAGGTTCACAATGATCTAACTGAGCTATTTAAAGCTTAGTGAGGGAGCCCAGCAAAACACTAAAGATTCATCCTGGAGCTGATTGTCTGATGTGATCTTGGATTCTCAGAGAATAGTGATAGCCACAGCCACACCATCTTTGTGGCAGGGATGCCACATCCCCTGGGGGTTTCTCTGATACTGTGTGTGCACCAGCCTTTGCTTGGCCTTGCTCTTATGAAAAGGGTTAGAAAATCATACTGAACCTGAGCAAGATGGCCCATTGGTTGGCTATTCGGGAGTACTTTGAATATCCTACCATCACCTTCCACTCCACACACATGGTTCAGAGAGATTATTCTTGTCCTTTGAGAGCTTGGGAGAAAGGTGAACATGTAGTCATTTTTTAGCCATTCATAAATGCTTAGCAGTTACAAAGTCCCTTGCTGGACATGCTGGACAAAATGAACAAGATAGATAGAGAGAAATGTAGATATATACATAGAATAAGTGATACACATCCACCAGCAGAGTGAATGGACAATTCCATTGTGCAATGAGCCCTAAACACATACAGTGAAATATGATACTAGGCCAAGATATTGTGGCAAATCCAAAGAATGGCTATGGGGAAGATCCTGGGTTTTACTGATGACAGATCTGGGGTTTGAGTTCCATTCTTGCTCCTTATTAGCTATGTAATCACAGATTCCTCAAATTTAAAATAGGTTGGGATCACAGTGAAGATGAAATAAGATACTATGTAAACTGTTTCACCTAGAACCTGGTATGTAGTGAGTACCTGATAAATGAATAAAATATTGCTATTCTCTCAGGTTGTAAATGATAAAATTTTTCGGAAAAAAGAGCATTGCTCAGGCTGGAATGAGGAGAGAGCCTATTAGCTGGGGGGAGGCAGGCTCTTGAAAATGAATTAAGGTGAATTAGGACAGAGTTAGAGGAAAGACTCCTAGGCAGTGCCAGGAAAACTGGAGAGCAAGGGTTTGGAGCAGTAGTGAGATAGGACTTTTGGATGAATATCAGCGGAGGGTTTTTAAGGGCCTGTGAAGCATGGGAAATGGTGGGCAACTGAATTTTAGTCATTTCCTCTTGAAGACAGCATCCAGATATCTGTTTCTCCCAGTGCTGGTTCCTTCCATTCCCAGTCCAGCAGAAGACTGTGTTGTGGTCTTTTGAAACATTTGCATGCTCACTTCTGCCATGTTTGAGCAGGAGAGGGCCGGAAGAGGACCTCCTGTCCACAGCTGTGACTCAAGGGGTGAGGGAAAGTGGAGCCATCAAATATATTAGCCAAGAAGAAAGAGCTGGCAAGCAACAAAAAGATCATGGAAATAAGCAGCGTTTGGCATTTCATGTGGGATTGCTGCCTCTCCTAGAAGTGCTTGTGAAACCCTGCTCATTTACCACCTTGGAAATCTTACGGTGCTTTTGATACCTCCCTGCACCCACAAAGGGACTCAGTGAATGTTGCTTAGACTATTAGTTAGTATATTTTCAGTTTAGATTCTGTAGCAATGGTCTTTTTCTACCATTTCTTACTAATTACATATGGTGGTGTTTCCCCTGCCGCAGAGATACCAAAAGGCATTAGTTGTCTCCATTACCATTCAGAGACCCGCTTTGTTGAATAGGAAGAAGGCTGCTATAGCCAAATTGCCATTTTGAAAGAATGATTATGTGTCCCTTGAGAGTTTTTAAAGTGTGTTTCTTGATAACGTCACTGAGAAGAGAAGTGATAGTACATTTCCTAAGTAGGTATGGAAAGCTCATTGCAAATGAGTTTTTGAAGTTAAGAGGTTAGTGGGGGCTAATACCTGGGTGACTAGCTAATGATTTACTTAAAAGAATGTGATGGAAATAGCTTGGTTCCTATCATCTACTCGTAGCAGCCTCTCCCTCTTTTACCTTTAGGTATCAGTGTATCTGGGTACAGAGGTGCAGCCCTGTAGTCCTAGTTACTTGAGAGGTCGAGGCAGGAACATGACTTGAGCATAGGGGTTCTAGGCCAGCCTTGGCAACAGAATGAGACCCCATATTTTAAAAAGAGAGAGAGAGAGAGAAAAGAGGATTAATGAAATCGTTGTAGGGTCATTGTGGCTCCTTAAGTCATAAAGAAGTAGCTTGCATCGCAAGCTCATCATATATTAGCTATAGAGTGAAGAGAGCAAGCTACTGAGTATAAAGATATTATGGCATTCCTCCACCTCCCTGGTGATTTACACTGTGCAGACAGAAAATAGGATGTCATTTACTTACTCATCTCTTTAGAGTGAGGCAGAGAGGTCCAGAAATAGAGGGTAGGGGATTATTGTGATTTTGCAATTTGTTTGCAAGTTGGTATTATTTAATTTATTTGTTCTATTTAAAAAGTAATGGCTTCCTTTGCGGTATTGCCTTTGGGCACAATGTAGAAGAAGGAACATTTTCTAATAAATATGATATTAAATAGCAACAACAATTCAGCTTATTGTTTAAAAGGAAAAAACAGTTCCTGTTTTTTTACCATGGGGAGAGGGTGATGGACATGAGTGGCCCCCAAACATGATGTCTATTTGAAAGTTGTAAATATTTTGCATTATTATGAAAAAAGTTAGTGGCCCATCCTGGTATGCTTCTTAGTGACTCAAAGCCAACCAACCTAAAATAAATCTGCAGACCCATGATTGGGAAGAGGCAGTGTCTCCGCCATGAGTGGGTGCGGGCGGGGAGTTGTGGGGACTCTCCCTATAGCCACAACGACAGAAAAACCTCTAGGGAGGAGTTTGCAAAGGACACTCCAGCCCTAACTCACTAGTAGTCCCTGAGAAATAATGGGGCTTCCCTCTCCCATGTGTGACGAGAAGTGACTCCAAGCCTCTCTTGGAGGCTTGTTTGCCATAGCCAACAGGGGTCCTGTCTACAAACAGGTTCATGGAAAAAGAAATTCTAAGGGTTGGGCCATTAAAGGGTAACAACAAAAAAAAATACAAAAAGTTTAGAATTCAGCTATCTCTTACATAAAGCAAGCCAGGCTTTGATTTTAATTCCTCTCTTTTTATCTCCCTCTCTTTCAAACACTAGTCCCTGAGAAAACAAACAGTTTTTAGTACTGTAGGCCTCTTTGGGGAAATAGTCAGAGTTACTCCTAGTTTTAGTGCGTTTAGACCTACACCCAAAGCTGGGCATTCTACGTTTTTTGTTTTTTGTTTTTTTATATCAAGAAAATTCTTGAATCAGTCTCTTTCTTAAGAACATACTTTGGCTGGTTTTCCCAATTTGTGAAATCATGGTGTTGACTGACTACAATCTCTTTGAAGTCTTTCCTCCTCCTCCGTCTCTCTTTAAAAAATGAAAAATTTTTTTTGCTGTCTTCTCCTCCTAATCATTTTTTTCTTTGTTTTCATTTTTTGCCTCTGTGCCTCAAGTTATTTTTGCTAATACTTCTCTGGCTTCTGTCATTTTCTTTTTCTTCTTCTAATTTTTAATTATTTTGGTGACAGGGTCTTGCTATGCAGTTCAAGCTGACTTTAAGCTCATTATGTAACCCAGGCTGCCTTGAACTTGTGGTGATCCTCCTGCCTCAGCCTTCCAAGTACTAGGATTGCAGGCATGTGCCACAACACCCAGCTGTCATTTTCTTATTTAACAGAACACATCAACACCTAAGATTAGTGTGCACATCCCCAGATTAAAGTGTGTACAGCAAAACATAACATTTTGATATAATTAGGAAAGGTGCCTATGAATCACAATTACAAAGAGAAAACAGTCCCCTTACAAATGCAGTGACCTATTGAAAGTCCATCATGTATAATTTAGGGCAACCTTTTTAAGGACCAATATCTACCCATGCTGTCAAAAGCATGCATGCTTTGACTCAGTAATTCCACTTTTAAAAACTTATTGCTGTAAACCTGTAATGCTGGTGTATACACAAATATATGCACAGGAATTTCATAGAATAACAAAACAATTTAAATAACAAAATAGTACTGAGAAAGTGAAATAAGAAATACCTGTAAGTTGTTATATTATATAACAGTTTAAATGAAGTAGAGCTACTTAAGCTGATAAGGGAACACATACCAGTAGTATGAATTATATGAAACAAAAAATTTCAGAATAAATATGAAAACACAAATTACCAAAATTTGTGTTATTATAACAAAGGCAATTCTTGGGAAATCTATAGCATACATTTATATTGTACAGTACAATATGTATTAGAAAAGAATACTCTAAAGTATCACCTATATTTCCATCTTAGTAAAATAGAAGAAGATGAAATTAATCCCAAAGTAAGAAGAATAAAATAATAATAATTACAGTAGAAAAAACCAAAAGTGAAAATGAGAAATCAGTACAGAAAATCAGCAAGAATAAAATTTGATTCTGTGAGAATATTAATAAAATTAATCAGATTCTAGCAAGACTAAGAAGAAAAAGAAAAGATACAAATTACTAATATCAGAAATGAGCAAGAACATAACTACAGACTTGATGGATATTAGAGGGATAATAAATACTATTAGCAATTTTATGCCCACAAATTTAATAACCCAGTTGAAATGAACTAATTTCTTAAAAGGTTTTCTAGTAAAACTCACACAAGAAGACATAGATACTCTTAATATGTCTACATCTGTTAAAGATAATGAATTAATAGTAATCATCCAAAACAGAAATCAGAAGGCCTAGATGGGTTCACTGGTAAATTCTATCAAATATTTAAGGAATAAATGATAGCAATTCTTTACAGTATCTTTTAGATTACAGAAGCAGGGGAATAATTGCTAACTCACTCTATGAAGCCAGGATTACACTAATACCAAAAAGACAAAAACAAAAACAAAAAAAAACAGACATGACAAAACTGCAAGTCATTACATCTCATGAACATAGACACAAAAATCCTCAACAAAATAATAGCACTTTGAATCCAACAATGAATTATAAAGAAAATTATATGCAACAAACCAAGCAGGATTTATCCTGGGTATAGAAGTTTGATTCATAAGATACCAAATCAACACACAATAAATAGCATTCCTGAATACCAATAATATGGTCTCAGAGGAAGAAATCAGGAAAGCAATTCCATTCACAATGGCTTCAAGAAAATTAAATATCTAGGAATCAACCTAATCAAAGAGGTAGAAGACTTTACAATGAAAATTACAGAACACTGAAAAGAAAAATTAAAGATGACATTAGAAAATGGAAAGACTTCCTTTGTTTGTGGATCAGCAGAACTAATATTATTAGAATGGCTGTTACCAGCTAGGGTTCACTGGTATATAATGCATTTACTAAGTAGGCTTAAAATGGCTATCCATGGAATTGCATGGAAGAATGCAAAGTGACCCTCTTCATGCTGGAGGATCAGGAGATCCACTTGAAGGTCAAAGGCCTGGACCTCACTGCACAGTCTGGTGTGAGTCCATGTTAGAAAGCCAAAGGGTCTGTGCTGGAAGCCTAGAGGAACTGGAGATGGACCTCAAATGGCAGTGGTGGAGACCAGAGCTCCTCCGAGGAAACAAAATGGAAGACTTGGCTCTTTTTTCCCTTTTTTATTCCATCCACACTACAAGCCTACTGGTTGGTGCCCCCCACTTTCAGGGTGGGTTTGCCTTCCTCATTTTGTAGCTTGCATATCAGTCATCCAGAGACACATCCAGGACTGTGCTCAATTAATCTGCTAGGCATTTCTTAATCCATTCATGTTTGCATCACAATTAACTATCACAGTGGCCACAGAAGCCAAAGTGATACACATATTCAGTAGAATTTCTATTAAAATACCGATAATATCTTATCAGAGCTAGGAAAAAATACTAAAATTATTATGGAATCAGAAAAGACAGAGCAACCCTGAGCAAAAAGAGCAATGCTGGAGGCATCATGATATTGGATTTTAAGTTATACTACCAATACATAGTAACACAACATGGTATTAACACAAAAAACAGACATATAGATTAATGGAATATGAGAGAAGACACAAACACCTACAGCTGTTTGATTTTTGACAAAGGGGCTAGAAACATGCTGGAGAAAAGACAGCTTTTAACACATTTGGGTAAACTAGATATCCATATGCAGAAAATTGAAACTAGATCCCTATTTCTCAAAAACCTACATACAAAAGAACTCCTGAAACTACTAGAAGATAATATAGGGAAAGCACTTGAAAACATAGGCAAGAGTGAAAACTTCCTGAATAGAACTAATATTCCAGACATACTATATAGACTCAGTTACCGAGACAGCATGGTAGTGACAGTAGATAAAAATAAATGAAACAGAATGGGGAGCTCAGAAATGGATGCACATAAAAGTAGTCAACTGGTGCTTGACAAAGGATAAAACAAACAACACTAGAACAACTGGGCTTCGACATGAAAAAAATAATGCAGATAGAGACCTTATATCTTTCACAATACTTGAAATAGATTTCAAAGCTAAATTCAAAATTATAAAACTCTTAGAAGATAACATAGGACAAAAATCTAGACAATCTTGGGGTTTGGTGATGACTTTTTGCTTCCATTAGCAAAGGCACAATCCATGAAAGGAAGAATAAACAAGCCAAAATTCATTAAAATAAAGTTTCTGCTAAGTGAAAAATTCTGTTGAAAGAGCAGGAAGACAAGCCATACATTGGGATAAAACACTTGCAAATGACATTATCTCTACTACAACTATTAACCAAAATGCACAAAGAACTCTTACAACTCACCTACGAGAACAAACTCCTGGTTTAAAAAGTGGGCCAAAGACTTTAACAGACACCTCACCAAAGAAGATATATGAATGACAAATAGGCATATGAAAAAAACTGCCTCACATCATTCCAGTCAACTGGAAAATACAAATTTAAACAATAATACATCACTATGCACCTGAAAGAGTGGCCAAAGACTAGAACACTGGCAAATCAAATGCTAGAGAGAAAAAGAAATATGAGGAACTCTCAGTGTGTATAGGAATGCAACATGGCCTAGCCACTTTGGAAGACAGTTTGACAATGTCACAGAAAACTGAACATACTCTTACCATACAATAAACTAGTTGTGCTCTTTAGTGTTTACTCAAACCAAAAACATTTTCATACAAAAACTTACAGGTAAATATTTATAGCATTTTTTTTCATACCTGCTAAAACCTGGAAGCAACCAAGATGTTCTTAGACAATAGGACATTAGGCAGTGTGAAAAGAGATAAGCTGTCAAGTTATGAAATGACATGGAGGAAACCTGAATACTACTAAATGAAAGATGCAAGTAGTTGGGGGTGAAGGGAGGGCAGGGACAAGGGGAAAAAATGAGAACCGACCTGTCATTCAGTGTGAAAAGAGATAAGCTGTCAAGTTATGAAATGACATGGAGGAAACCTGAATACTACTAAATGAAAGATGCAAGTAGTTGGGGGTGAAGGGAGGGCAGGGACAAGGGGAAAAAATGAGAACCAAGACCTGTCATGTAAAGGTACAGGATCCCAATAATGAATGTAACTGTACTGTATAGCTAAAATGTACCATTAAACTCAGTGAGAGAAAAAAAAATGAAAGATGCAAATCTGAAAAGGCTACATGATTCATGAGCCCAGTGATATGACATTCTGGAAAATGCAAAACTATGGAGACTGTAGACAGATCAATAATTGTCAGAGGTTAGAGGGAGATACACATTTATGCAAGCCCACAGATGTAGAACAATTAAGAATGAACCCAGGAATTAAAAATGGAAGAGCAGAGACCAGCAATAAAATAGAGCCTCTTTGGAACTTAGAATCAAGATACCTGGAAAACAACAACATGCTGAAGAGAAAAAGAAAAGAATTAGACCTCCAGGAATCAGGAGGGAGCTGACAAGAAAACTAGAAAGTACAGAGAAGCTGGAGAAATGGAGTACAACACAAAGGAAAGAATGAAGTATTCTAGAGAGCTACTCCTGACTCTTTGGAAGGGGGTCATAGTCTCTGCTGAAATGAGGTAAACCTGGAGAAGGTCTGCAGCTCCAGGGAGAAACAGCAGTGCTAGACCCAAGGAAAGCCCATGACTATTGTAAACTTCAAAAATAGCAGGAGTTTTTACTCTAAAAGTGACTCCTTCCACATGGCAGGATAGAGTCAGTGAAGAAATCCAGTGTGATGCCTGCCATATTTGAGAGGGTTTAATAAGGAGCCATTTTGGGAAGAGGTTAATTGTATAAGACTGACCCACAGAACAACTACAGAACAGCTGTCATTCAGGGTTTCTGGGGTCAGCCACAGTAACTGGGTGGGAGACTGCCAAAAAAGACTGTTGCAAAGAGAGTGCAGGATAGACATAGATGCTCTGGAAAAACTTAAATTCAGGTTGTGGAGGACATCAGGGCCCCAAACTCCATGGTAAGAAGGCAGGCTGGTCATATGTGGTTTTCAGAGGGGGCTGGGATTAAGTCCAGTGGATTGTTTGAATCTCTGCCCTGTTGCTTATATAAAGCACAGAGCTCAATGATCTGTTTGCTTTTCCCACCTACAAACATAAGCCAGGTCACACCTCAGATTGGATGGTTGCCACAGCCTGGGGTATAGAAACAGGCCTCCAGAACTGAGGGGGATACCTCACAAACCAAAAACTGTACAGCTAGGTGGAGGAGGCTATAATTTGAGCTACAGAGAGAAACAAAGAAATGAGGTACAGAGTGACTGTAGCAGAAAAGCATAAGCCATTGACCCACAGTAGGATTGGTGGAGCAGGATTCAGCATTCACATACAAATAGATGAATATGGAAATAAAATAAGGCCAGCAGTGACTCAGTGTCTCTCTACTATATCTGGTAGATTCCAATACTACAGACTTGGGAAAGAAACTATGCATTAAGGATTCTGCATGAAGGAATTTTTTTGGTCTCATTTTTAAAAATTTTTATTCATTTATTGGGGTTTTCCATTTTATATTTTTTCCTGTTTTATTTTTCCTATGTGCTTCTTTTTCTTCTTGAATTTGCTTTTTTTTTCCTTCTTTTCCTTGTTTGTTCTTTTCTATTTTATCTAATTCCACTATTTTTCTTCTACTCTTTATATACTTTATCTCACATTTCTCTCATTTTAATTTTGTTTATTTTCCAAATTTTATTCCTTTTATTGTCCCATTTCCCATCCTATCCATCTTTACTAGTATTAATAGTAAGATTTATTAATCTGTAGTTAACTCTATGCTATTATTATTTCCTATTATTAATGGTATAGTTATTATGCTTAGTATTTAATATCAATATTTGGCTTATTTTCTGTGTCTATTATAATTATAGATCTCTTTTCTGTGGTAGGCAGGAAAGAGTGGTAGATTTTATTAGTCTTATAGTATGTCAATGTCCAGTTTATCTTTGACTATTATCTTTGCTATTGCCAGGCATAGTAACTGTTATGAGTGAACTTTTATTGTATGATAATATCTTGTTTATTTTACTGCAATACTGCAGTTCATTCACTGGCTTCTAGGCCAATTACATTTCACTCTCCCCTTCCAAATAAGAGAAGTAGTAGGCTCTTGGGACAGAAAGAAAGGGCTAAAGTTATCCATGCGCAGAGTGCATCACTGAAAAGCAGACACCAACTAAAGAGATCTCCATGCTAGCAACAAAGTCTTTCCACTACAATAGACCAACGAACATTGTGAGTGGGGAAGGGGAGACAGAAGACAAGTCAACAAAATGCTTTCAAAAACTCCCAGTATCCCCCAAGTTGATCTATGAAGCATTTATGGGAAGGAAATCAAAGGTCAAGCAGCTGAATTATATGGAATGATAAAAGAGGAGACAAGAAAACAGATCAATAATGCATTCAGTGAACTCAAAGATGATATAACTAAACAGATAATGAACTTGACTTAAAACAATAAGTGAGTTTACAAAGGGCACTAATAAAAAGCTATCAGAGCTAAACAAAATGCTACAAAACGTGTGGCCAGTTTAGAAAAAAAATTAGAGTCCGTGAAAAGATACCAAAGAGAAGTGCAGGAGATAAGAATTCTATTGAAAGTATGGGCAGCATAAGTGATCATTGTGAGGTGAAAGAAAAGTGTTAGAATTAAAAAAATAAGGCTAATGTAGGTGACCATATATTCAGAGATACCATAAAAATCTAGCTTGGCCTGGTGGCACATGCCTATAGTTCCTGCACTTGGGAAGCTGAGGCAGGAGGATTGCTATGAGTTCCAGGACAGCCTGGGCTACATAAGCAATACCCAGTCTCAAACAACAAAAAATCATAGAAAAAGATGGAAAATGGTTCCAAAGCTGCTAGATTATGCAAAGAAGACTAAGATTAACTGGGATTAGTGACAAATCAAAAGACAACACAAATGACATAAAATTTTTGCTTACAGAAATAATGTAGCCCTTTGGCCCAGTACAGCATAGGAGACTGACAGCAGCTTGTGACCCTCTGCTGGGCCTGCCTTTTTGCCATGGAGCAACAGAGGAGCATGGAAGCAGTGTTAGACCCTCTGGTAGGCCTGCCCCTTGACCCAGTGCAGCAGAGCAGCCCAACACAGCAGTGTTCATGCCTCCCCACCTGTTCACCCCTGCCTCTCTGAGGCTCCTAGTTGAAAATTGAAGCCCGCTGGAAAAGTGAAAAATCTGTGAAAAAGGCACACCACACCACTGTAGTTGGTAAGTTGGAAGGACCAGCACCTCACACTGGAACCTGGTCTAACTTCAGGGGAAAGACAGTTACAACTTGCAGTAGAACCTTGCAAAGTTCAATCCAGCAGATGGTGAGAGATCTCAATTTGGGCCTTGCAGCCAGCAATCAGCCTGAATCTCAGGGGACAGCTGCTGGCTTGCTGAGACTAACTTAGATCTGCACACTCCTGCCCATGCTGTCTATTGTGTCAACAGAGGCATATCCTGAAGGAGGCCCTCTATTTCTATTTGTATTTTTTATTTTCAAAGTAATATTTTTCTTATATCTTTAAACACTTTAAAATTTTTATGTTTCTTTTCTCAATTTTTTTCCCTTTTTAATCTTCTTTTTCTTATCATCTTTTGTTTTTCTTTCTTTCTCCCAACCTGATCTTCATTTTCTCCCTTTTTGTTCATGTTCCTATCCTAATTTGAATCTTTTTATCTTTCTTTTTCTTTTCTTCTTTTTCCTTCTCTCAATTGCCATTAGTTTTAAAAGAAAATGATTACACTCTCTAGCCTCCCTATTGCTGTTTATTCTGTCCTTGTGTATATTGTATTCTGTCTTATCCTCTCCTCTTCAACATTTCTTAGAGTTTGTATGATCTTCCTATGTCCTCTCACCTCACTTCTAACCTTTCTCTATCCTATCTATCTGTCCCTCTCTTGCCACCTCCAAGTCCCCAACCTGAAGGGTAAAGTTGCTACATTGAAGAGTTTATTCACTATAAACACATTTTGGGCTGGTCCTCAATCTTGATTTAATTCACACAGTTAAAAGTGATAAATTAATAACTACCACAAATTGTCATTTTCTAAGCTATACTTGATGCTACTGTGTTGCTGATTATATCATTTGGGCTAAGGTGTTGCGATTGATATAATCGGTTCTCCTCCCTGGTATAATGAAAATGAAATTGCTTCAGAGTCACTAGAGACTCAAAACTTAAAGACCAGCTGTATCTGGAATATTGAAGTATTAACCCAGGAATTAAACCAAGGACAGTACCAAAAACAAAAAATAGAAATGACAAGGCATTTAAACATGACACTAACACAGACTTCCACATCACTGAGGGTAAAGTCTGGGGCAAATAAGGTAGAAAAGTCTGACAGTCAACCATCTCAACACCCTCAAATGATAGGACAGGATGTAAAAAAAAAACCAGATAAATGAGGCTCTAGAAAAATTCAAAACAAATAATTTCCCAGATAACCACAGAGATGTTGAGAAGAATGAAAAACATGATTAGAACAGAAGCAGATTAAAAAATAGATGCACACAGGACCATGATGCAAACCATGAATGCCCAGCATAGGAAACAAGTGGAAGGCTTGAATGCTCAACATAGGAAAGAAATGGAATCCATGAAACAGATTCAAACATATCCAGATTAAAAACTCTATAGAAAGCATTCACAGCAGAATGAACGAATGTGAAGATAGAATTTCAGATATAGAAGATAGGATTGCCAGCTGTGACCATGAAAGGGAGATCTTTTAAAAACAGTAAGGGATCATGAGAAATCAATCCAACAACTCCTAGATGATGCAAAGAAGAATACTATGAGAATGATAGGAATCCATGAAGTAGCAGGAGAAAGTAAAAATGACATTAAAAAAACTTTTCACAGAATTAATGACAGAAAACTTCCCAAACAGAGCAAAAGAAATTGACATACAAATAAGTGAGGCATGTAGGACTCCAAATAGCCATGATCAGAAAACAATCTACACCTAGACATATAATCAAGATCCCAGAAACCCAACAGAAGAAGAAGACACTACAAGCAGTTAGAGAAAAGAAATAAATCACATGCAAAGGAAAGCCCATCAGAATCACAGCAGAGTTTTCAACACAAAACTTTGAGTCAAGGATAGTTTGGAGTGAAGTATTTCAAGTCCTAAAAGAAAACAACCTCCAACCTAGACTGATACATCCTGCAAAGCTATTTTTCAAAACTGGTAGGGAAATAAGATACTTATATGACAAAGAGTACCTGAGAAATTTCATTAACACTAAACCAGGACTCCAAACACTGCTAAATATTATCCTGGAAAAAGAAAATGAAGGCCACAACTCCATAAGGGCCAACAGAGCAAATATACCAGGCACGGCAAGAAATTACAGGGAAAAGCAGAAAAATAAATAAAAGAGCCAACAAGAGGAAAATAACATGACAATGAAAAGTCAATACATACCAGTTATAACCGTCAATGTTAATGGCCTCAATTCACCAATCAAAAGAAACAGGCTGGCAGAATGCATTAAGGAACAAAATCAAACAATATGCTGTATTCAAGAAACCAATTTAATACACAAAGAAATTCATAGACTGAGAGTAAAAGGATAGAAAACAGTTGTCCATGCAACATGGTCCCAGAAAAACATGGGGGTAGCTATCTTATTTGCAGACAGAGTAGATTTCAAACCAAAACTAATTGAGAGAGACAAAGAAGACCACTACATCCTTGTAAGGGGAACAATAAAAGAGGAAGAAATGACAATCATAAATATATATGCACTGAATACTACTGCCCCCAACTATACCAAACAAATATGGATATGAAAAATGAAATAAACATCAATACAATTGTAGTGGAGGACCTTAATATACACTGACACAAATAGGCAGATCATCTAGACAAGAAATCAAAAATGAAACAACAGAATTGAAGAAACCTTTTGAACAAATGGACTTAGTAAATGTCTACAGAGTGTTTCACCCCATAAAATCAGAATATACATTCTTTTCAGTGGCACACAGATCATTCTCCAAAATAGACCACATGCTTAAGTAAGTGCAAAGGAATTGAACTTATCTTGTGTACATTATCAGACCATAGTGCAATGAAACTGGAGATCAATAGCATAAGAAACTGCAAGAACTTCACAAATACATGGACATTAAATAACACCCTGCTGAACAACCATTGGGTCACAGAGGAAATTAAAGAAGAAATTAGGCAGTTTATACAATTTAAGGATAATGCAAATACAACATACAGAAATCTATGGGACACAATGAAAGCAGTTGTATGAGGGAAATTCATAGTAGTAAATACCTATAGTACAAAAACAGAGCAAGCTCAAATGAACAGCCTAATGCTTAACTTTAAGCTCCTAGAAAAAGAAGAGTAAGACAAACAAAAAACTCATATAAGGGAGGAAATTATGAAGATGAGAGCAGAAATTAGTGCAATGGTGACTAAGAGAATGATGAAAAAAATCAATGAATCAAAGAGTTGGTTTTTTGAAAGAATAAATAAAATCAATAAACAATTAGCCAAACTTATCAAAAAAGGAAAGAAAAGGCTCAAATTCATGCAATTAGGAATGAAAAGGTGAAGTCACAACAGATCCATCAGAAATTCAGAAGATTATCAATACCCACTTCTAAAATTTGTATTCTAATAAAATGGAAAATACATAAGAAATGGACAGATTCCTTCATACATATGTACTACCAAAGTTGAACAAAGATATAAAAAGTCTAAACACCCCAATTACAGTCAGTGAAATTGAAAATGTAATTAAAACATTACTACAAAGGAAAGTCCAGGTCCTGTTAGCTTCACTGCTGAATTCTACAAGACATTTAGAATTCTACAAGACATTAGAACTATTGCTACTGCTCTTTAAACTCTTCAATGAAATTGAAAGGAAAATATACTTCCAAATTCATTCCTGGTAGCAAGTATTACTTTGATTCCCAACTCAGGGAAAGATTCAACCAAAAAAGAGAACTATAGGCCAATCTCCCTAATGAACATAGATGCAGAAATCCTCAATAAGAAATTGGCAAACAGAATACAGAGGGTCATCAAGAAGATCATACAACCTGACCAAGTTGGATTTACCTTAGGGATGCAAGGATGGTTCAACATAATTAAATCAATAAATGTAATACACTATATTAACAGAGTCAAGGACAAAAACTATACGATTGTCTTAATAGATGCAGAAAAAGCATTCTACATTATTCAACACTCATTTATGATAAAACCCCCATATAAAATTGGAATAGATGGGTTTTTATCTCAAGCTGATAAAGGCTGTCTATGAAAAATCAACAGCCAATATCATACTAAATAGTAAAAAACTGAAAACCTTCACCCAAAAATCAGGAACAAGACAAAGATGTCCACTATCACCACTGTTCCATAGTTTTAGAAACATTAGCCACAGCAATTAGACAAGAGAAAAGGAATAAAGATAGGAAAGGAAGAAGTTAAACTGTCACTATTTGCTGATGATACGATACTCTGTATAGATGACCCAAGAAACTCTTCCAAAAGACTTTTAGACTTAGTTGACAGATTAGTAGAGTAGCTGGATGCAAGGTCAACACTCAAAAATCAATAGCCTTCTTGCACACAAATAACAGATGCACTGAGAGAGAAATTAGGGAAACAATTCCTTTCACAATAAGATCCCAGAAAATGAAATATCTAGAAATCAATCTAATGAAGGAGACAAAAGACCTCTACACTGAAAACTGCAGTACTCTGAAAAAAGAGGTAGAAGAGAATATAAGAAAATGGAAAGACATCCCTTGCTCCTGGGTAGGATGAATCAATCTAGTGAAAATGGCCATACCTCCAACTCTGCTATACAAAATCAATGCAATCTGGGTTGAAATCCCAACAGTATTATTTCACAGAACTTGACAACACAATCCAAAACTTCATTTGGAGACATAAGAAACCTAGAAAAGCAAAAGCCATTCTGGGCAACAGAGACATGGCAAGGGTGGTTACAATTCCCAATTTAAAACTATGCTACAAAGCCACTGTGGTGAAAACAGCATGGTACTGGTAAAGACCTGAGGATCAATGGAATAAATTAGCAGATGCAGAAACAGCACCAGGCATACTCAGCTACCTCATCTTTCACAAAGGAGCCAATGATCTTCACTGAAGGAAAGACAGCCTCTTTAATAAATTGTGTTGGGAAAACTGGATTTCAACTTGCCAACAATTAAAACTAGACCAGTATCTTTCACCATGCACTGAACTAAAATACAAGTGGATTAAAGATCTAAATGTCAAAACAGAAACACTAAACTTATTGGAAAATAAATTCGGTAGAACTCTTGAAGTCATTGGCATAGGAAAAGACTTTATGAACAAATGCTCAGCAGCACAAGAACTTGTAGAAAGAATCAACAACTGGGATTTCATTGTATTAAAATGCTTTTGCAGTGCAAGAGAAACCACCAACAGAGCTAAGAGACAACCTACAATGTGGGAAAACATTTTTACCAGCTACTCCTCAGACAAAGGACTGCTATCTAGACTATATAAAGAACTAACCCCCCCAATACAAAGACTCAATTCAAACAAAAATGGGCATCTAAAATGAATAGATATTTCTCAGACAAACAAGTAAAAGCAGCAAATAAATATATGAAAAATGTTCAACATCACTGGTCATTTGAGAAATGCAGATGAAAATAGCACTGACATTCCTTCTTACCCCAGAAGGAATGGCTGCTATCAAGAAATCAACCAATAACAAATGCTGGCAGGGCTGTGGAGAGAAAGGAACCCTTCTCCATTGTTGGTGGGAGTGCAGACTGGTGCAACCACTGTAGAAATCAATATGGAGATACCTCAAAGAATTAGGATTAGAGGTCTCGTTTGACCCAGCTCTCCCTCTGTTGGGTATCTTTCCAAAAGAATTAGAAGAATCATACCACAGTGATATGTGCTCACCCATGTTTATAGTGGCACAGTTTTTAGCAGCTAAAATTTGGAAATAACCCAAATGACCATCCACTGGAGATTGGATAAAGATGTGGTTTTTCTGTAAAATGGAGTACTACTCAGCCATAAAGAATGAGAAACTAGAGACATTTATAGTTAAATGGATGCATATTGAGGCCATATTCTTAAGTGAAATGAATAGGTCACATGAGTAAATACTGAATAAGTTTCCCTGGTGTGAAAAACTAAAAGTGTAAATAAGGTTCAAATAGTATAATTGATAGTGTGAAATAGGAAGAAAGGCTAAAGGGGAAGTGAGAAGGGAGGGGAAAGGAAATAAAGGAAAAGAAGAAATGTGAAAAAATGGAAACAATGTCTTTCTAAATAGGGAAGAGTAAAGAGGGTGAAGGGAGGGCAGGAGTATGGGGAAAAATAAGAGCCAAGACATATGTAAAGCTACAAGATCCCAATGATAAATTATGTGTATTAAACCAATAAACTTAATGGAGAAAAATAAATAATACAGACTAAATATGGAAAAATAATTTAATATATAGATAAGTGAGGCATATACCACATTTCCCTGAAAATAAGACCTAACAAGAAAACAAGTTCTAGTTTTGATGTCTCTTCTGAAATTATGTTTGAACTTGTTTTCCAGGTAAGTCTTTTTGTTGGGAAAAAAGTAAAATCCTAAATATGCACAATAAGAAGAGAACTTCTCCATGATACATCATAGTAAAAATTCAAAAAGTCCAACACAAGGGCAGAATCTTGAAAGCTGTTGGAAAAAAAAAAGCAACAAATCAGGTACAATGGTAAGCCCATTAGAATTATAGCAGACTTCTCAGAATAAACTTTAAAGAGAGCTTGGAGTTAAGTGTTTTAAAATCTAGAAGAAAACATCTTTAATGCAGACTGATATATCCTGCAAAACTGTCTTTCAATGTTGATGGAGAAATGAGGTCTTTCCATAACAAACAGCACCTTGAGAAATTTGTGACCACCAAACCAGCACTTCAAAAACTTCTCAACATATTCTATAAAGAGACAATGAAGCCAAAAACGTCAAAATCTCTAAAGGAATAAATATGCAAGGCAGGGTGAGCAGTTAAGCAGAAAGGGGTAAAAAGAAATCCTCAGCAAGAAAATAATGAAATGAAAGGAATAAGTCAGTATCTTCCAGTAATAACTCTCCATGTGAATCAGATCATAGTGCAGTGAAACTAGAAATCAATGGCAAAAGAAACCATAGAAATTATGTGAATGCATAGAAACTAAACAATACCCTCTTAAATAATCAATGGGTCAGAGAGGAAATAAAAGAAGAAGTGAGACAGTTCCTAGAATCAAATAATAATGCCAGTGAAATAGGAAGAAAAAGGCTAAAGGTGTAGGGAAATTGGGAAGGGTAGGGGAAAGGGAATAAGGGAAAGAAAAAAATATGAAAAAATGGAAATAAAGTGTTTGTAAATGGGGAGGGGAGAAGCGGGTGAAGGGAGGGCAGGGACAAGGGGAAAAAATGAGAACCAAAACCTGGCATGTAAAGGTACAAGATCCCAATGATGAATGTAACTGTACTGTGTACCTAGAATGTACCAATAAACTCAATAAAAAGAAAAAAAATAATGCCAGTAAAACATACCAGAACATATGAGACACTATGAAAACAGTCCTAAGAAGGAAGTTTATAGCTTGCAATGCTCATCAAAAAAATAGAAAGCCACAGTAAAGAACCTAATTATGCACCTCAAATTTCTAGAAAAACAATCCAAATGCAAAGCTGGTACAAGGAAGGAAACTATAAAGATCAGAACAGAAATTAATGAAATAGAGAATAAAAATACTATACAAAGAATTAATGAACTCAACAGCAGTTCTTTGAAAAAAAATATGTGTGTATAAAAATAGACCAACAGCCAATCCTACCAAAAAGTGTAAGAATAAACAAAATCAATTAGAACTGAAAAAGGTGAAATCACACTGAACACCACTGAAATCAAAATCTTAAATGAGATAGAAAGGAAAGAGACTCCCATTGACATTCCTGGAAGATAAAATTACCCTAATTCCCAATCCCGACAAGAAATCAACTAAAAAATGAAACTTACAGAACAATGTCTTGAGTGAACACAGATGCAAAATCTTCAAAGAAATTGGTGAACAGAATACAAAAAATTATGAAAAAGATCATACATCATGACCAACTGTGCTTCATCCCAGGGATACAAGGGTGGTCCAACATACACAAATCAATAAATGTAATATATCACATAAACAGAAGCAAGGACAAATGATATGATCATCTCAATTGATGCAGAAAAGGCCTTTGACAAAGTCCAACATCCACTCATGATTTTAAAAAACAACTCTGAAGAAAATAAACAGAGGACATTATCTCAACAGATAAAAGCTATTCCTTACAATTCTGCCAGCATCATATAAATGGGGCAAAAGTGAAAGATTTATCTCTAAAATCAGGCAGAAGACACGGATGTCCACCATCATCGCTCCTTTCAACCTAGTATTCCAAATGTTAGCCAGAGAAAGCAGGCAAGAAAAATAAAAAATAAAAGAGATACAAATAGGAAAGGACAAAGTCAAATCAGTATTTGTAGATGACATGATCTTTTTCACAGAAGATCCAAAAAATCGCAGCAAAAGACTTCTAGAATTAATAACCAAATTTAGTAATGTATAGGACACAAAATCTGTTAGCATTCCTGTATCAATAATAAACTCAATGAGAGAGAAATTAAGAAAACTAGCATTCATATCATCAAGAAAAACTATACACTTATGAATTAATCTAACTAAGGAAGTGAAAGACCTCTATAATAAAGACTATACAGTACTCTGGAAAATAGATCAAAGAGGATATAAGAAAATGGAAAGATATCCCCTGTTCCTAGAAAAGCAGAAACAATATTGTCGAAATGGTCATACTTCCAACACTGTTATATAAATTTAATGTAATATCAATCATAATAACAACAGAATTCCTCACAGAAATAGAGAAAAACAATCCTAAAATTCATATAGAATTTTTAGAAGAGACATAGAACAGCTAAAGCAATCCTAGATAAGAAAAGCAAAGCATTGCAATTGCAGTTTCAAGTCATATTACCAAGCTACAGTGGTAGAAACAGCATAGTACTGGCACAAAGAGAGACTTACATATCAATAGGACAGAATAGAGGATTCAGAAGAAACTCCAGTCACATTCTGCTATCTGATCTTAGACAAAGAGGCTGAAAACATTTGCTGAAGGAAAGATAGCCTCTTTACCAAATGGTACTGGGAAAATTGGTTATACATAAGTAAATGATTGAATCTAGGCCCATATATTTCACAATGTACTAAACTAAAAGTAAAATAGATCAAAGATCTAAATATTAAAAGAGAAACACAGGGCTGGGGATTTAGCTCAGTGGTTCCACTGCCTGTCTCGCAAGTGCAAGATCCTGAGTTTGGGAGTTTGATTGCCAGAACCAAAAAGAAAGAAAGAAAGAAAGAAAGACAGACACAATCTACTTGGAGATAAACTAGGTGAGACTCTTGAAGACATAGTCATAGGTGAGGACTTTCTGACCAGAACCCAATTGCACAAGAAAGGGCATCAAGAATCACAAATGGAATTATAACAAATTAAAAACCTTCTGTACAACAAAGGCAGCAACCAGTAGAGTGAAGAGACAAACTACTGAGTAGGATGGAAATTTTGCCAGGTATTTCTTGGACAGATGACTAATATTTAGACTACATAAAGAACTGAAAAAAATTAGACCCTCCAAAATAAAAGTAAAAAATGCATAACTGATCTTGCAAGTGCAAGGCCCCAAGTTCCATCCCTGGTACCCCCACAAAATGCATAACTGAAATGAATAGACAATTCTCAGATGAAGTACAAATATCCCATAAATATATTTAAAATGTTCAAAATCTCTAGTCATTAGAGAGATACAAATTAAAACAACACTGAGATTGCATTTGATCCAAGAAAGAATGGCTATCATCAATAAATCAAACAATAACAAATGTTGGCAAGGCTGTGAAGAAAAAGAAAAACTTCTAAATTGTTAGTGGGAATGTAAACTAGCGTAACAACTATAGAAATTAGTATGGAGATTTCTCAAAAAATGAAAACTAGTAATTCCATTTGACCCAGCTATTCCCCTTCTAGATATCTTTCCAAAGGAGTTAGGTATCATATTAAAGTAACATACACACATCAATGTTTATAGCAGAACAGTTCATAATGGCTAAATCTTGGAAACAGTCTATATGTGCAACTATAGACGAATATATAAAGAAAATATGGTATTTATACACAATGCAATACTACTCTGCCATACATAAGGGTAAATTTGAGTCATTTGTAGGAAAATAGATGCACTACAGACCATAGGGTAAATGAAATGTCAGACACATAAGCTTAAATTTTGAATGTTTTCTTTTTTATGAGAAACACAATGCATAGATTAAGCATCAAAATAAAAGTTAGCTAGTAGGAAACAATGAGATCAATCTTTTGCAAAAAGAAAGGGGATGAAGAGATGGAGGGAAGTGGAATTAAGATGTGTTATGTTCATGTACCAACCCTCTATGATGTATGTAACCATTCTATATTGTAGGTATATGTCAGTAAATATTTTCAAAAGAATTAACCATAACACCAATAATGGGCTCTTGGTATTAATGATGGGTCAGAGGTCTATCAGGTGTAACAAATGTACTATATGGACAATACTGATAGGGGCCTCAAGTATTGGGGACAGATGTGTGTAGGAACCTCTCTGCTCAGTTTTTTCATGAACATAAAACTGGCCTAAAAGTCTATTTTTTACATTTCTGGGCACCGAAACTAATTTCCTTTATGCTAAAGGGAATAGCGTAAGATTGCACTGTCAAAGTATATAATAAATTATATGATTTCAAAATGATATAAATAAATGATTGAATAAATAATTGAAAAAGAAAGATAAATATTTTCCTTCTGAAGAACTGCAAATAACCTATGTAGGAGTTACCTTCTCCAGGATGTGGAGCTTAATTCCTTTCACCTGGAATGTGTGCTGGAGCCAATGACCTTCCAAAGACTGGAGCCTGGAAAAGGAAATTATTAACTCTGCAGTGAGGAAACCAGGTGGACATTCCCTTAAATAAGTGATCACAATTAATATCACCACTGATAAGCCATGTTGATAATATGCATTTTCTGATGTAATGTGGTGAGACAGATCGTCTCCTCTTTGATGTACCTTCAAGTCCAAACTCCAGTGTAAGCATGAGATAACCATCAGACAAATAATGCAGAGAAATTCTACAAAATATCTGATCATTAGTCCTTAAAACTGTCTGAACAATGAAAAAGAAGCAAGGTCAAGAAACAAAGCATGGGGCAAGAAGGAGACATGACAAGTGACTGCAATGTGAATTTTGGATGGAATCTCAGAACCGTAAAAAGGATATCAGTGAATAAAACTAGTGACATCTGAATAAATTCCCCAGTTCAATCGCATCATTTCAATGCTTCTTTCTTAGTTTTGACAAATGTGCCGTGACTATATACAATGTTAACAATAGCAGACCTAAATGAAGAATATATGGGAATTGCCTGTATGTCCTCTGTAAACCTACAATTATTTAAAAAATGTATCTTGAAGAGGCCAGGGAAAGGTAATATACACATACTGAAATTTCTGGAAAGCTAGCCAAAATATTGTTGATACAGTTCACCCTTGAGATGTAGATATGGCAAAGGGAGGTGTGACAAAATGGGGTAAGGGATGGAGGAGGAGAGAGCAGAAAATGAGAATTTTATATTTTCATTTTATACTTCTCTTTACTATGTGTGTGTGTGTGTGTGTGTATACATACATATATATATATATATATACATATA
>NW_022900913.1:52976314-52993761 GCF_012274545.1 Fukomys damarensis | reverse complement strand
TATATATATATATCTACCTACCATATTTGGCTTTTATAAAGCACCATGATTTTCAAATCACTGTTATCCTTCAACTAAATTTTCTAAAAATAAGAAAGGCTCTTCGTTTCGCCATTATGCCACAAACGATGGGTGTATAACTTTGCACAATGATATTAATCAAATTCAGTGTTTTTGTCTACCATATAATAGCCATTCTATTCTGCTTGTCATAGTCTAAAGTTTTGATGTCTCCTTGGATTATATATGTGTATGATTTTAATCATGGGGGTAATCCTCCAAATCATACATCCACTGAAATCCAACAATGCTCTTTGCTAGAGATCTAGTCGAAGCACTTATGTTCTGTCCCCAGGTTTGCCATTAGGTTGTCATACTCATTTCAGTGCAATAAAAACAAAACTTTCAGTTCATGCCTGTATTATCTTGACATCATGGATTGGTTTGGAGGACAACTTCTTTGTGAAAATCATTTCCAACTAACTGTATGAGCAGAAGAAAAAATTATTATGTCAATTAGAAGATATTTAACGTCCAGGCATCTAGAAAAGATTAAAATGGGTCATGAAAACTAAAGCCACATTTCCTTCTCTCAAAATGCAACCAAGAGATTGTAATATTCAAAATAAAAAGTTAATGCTAGAGTCAAGAATTTTTGAGAATGGAAATAAGAAAATAGTAGTGCATATACTTTATCTAGTAAATGAACCTAAAAAGGCCAAGAATGAAATTGTGCTTACTCAGAATTTAGAATAAAGAGAATAAGACTGACAGTGCCCCACCTCCATGGAAACTAATTCTCTGTGTTGGTAGAGATAAAGTCAAATGTAGAAAGTTATCTACCTTGGGATCTGGCTAAAATCAGTAAATTGTGTACCTAGCTTTGAAACAGAATTTGAAAAGTGCACAGAGGATATTTTCTTAAAAACAGATGTTTGTGGAGATTCGTCAAGCTTTCTTCAGAAATTTACTTTTTTGTTTTTCAACAATTTGTACTAATTCTTTTCATTTGTTTCTCAGCTTCTGCGTAGAATTTAAAGAGTTTTGTAACTGGGTCTTAAAAAATCCTTTCTAAGAATTTCTGTTTAACCCATAAACAATAAAATTATTGATACAGTTGGATATAGATCTTCAATTTTGTTATTGCTCTTTCTTTTTTGCTCCTCTTTTGGGCATTTGTATTATTTTTTAACACATCTGTTGTATTTTCTTATATATCTTTGCATTATTTTTAGTGGCTATTCTAGGAATTGCAAAACATATTCTTAACTTTTCACAGCCTGCTCTGATATTGTACCATTTCATGTAAAATGCAGAAACCTTACAAAACTTTGGATCCATTTCTTCTCCCTGTCCTTTATGCTACAGTTAGCACATATCTTATATTAACATATATTTTGAACCCCATGAGTCAATTTATCTTTTTGGTGTAAGCATCTTTATGAATTTTAAAGAAAGGGAAAGGTCATTTGTATTTACTTAGGAAATTACCATTTTTTAATTTTGTATTCCTTTTATAAACTCAGATTTCCATTTGGTATTATTTTCTTATTTAACTCTTCTTATACTTCAGATCAGCTGACTAATTCTTAGTTTTATTTTGTATCAAAATGTCTTTATCTTCATCCTTGAAAGATACTTTCACTGGATATGAATATAGCGCTATTAGATATTTTGTTTGTGTTGTTCTTCAGTTATTTAAAAGCTACTGTTTCACTCTCTTCTGGTTTCTGTGTTTTTGAATGAGAAGTCAGTATACATGATTCATTTTTCCCCTTTGTATAATATGTTGCTTTACCTAATTTCAAAATTTTATCCTTATTTTTAGCAGTTTAACTATGACAAAATAATGCATAGTTTTTCCTGCTTGGAGATCACTATGTATTCTGAATCTGCCAATGTAAGTCTTTTACCAAACTTGTAAATCTTCCAGCTATTATACCTTTAAATGTTTTTCTTAATATTCTTAACTCTCTTCTTCTGAGACTCCAGTCACACATATGTTAAACCTTTCATCATTGCTCCATAAATCTATGGGTATAAGTGGATCTCTTACATTTTATGCTCTGTCTTTCAGACTGGATAGTTTTTATTTATTTGTCTTCAAATTTATGGACTCTTTTTGTATATCCCATCCTACTCTTAATCACATTTAGTTACTTTTTAGTTTCAGATGTGATATTTTTCAGTTGTAAAATTTCTACTTAGTTTTTAAAATATTTCCATTTCTTGATAGATTTCTAGTCTTTAATTGTAAGAATATTTCCTTTATTTTATTGAGGATGGTTTCTTAACTAAGAAATTTTAGATTGTATCTTAAACACTGTTAAAATTTATTAATTATATTCTGTTTATTATAATAATTAATTTAACAATTTATTATAATCACAATAATATAATAATATATAATAATATAATATAGATAATGATATATAATTAATAATAATTTATAAATAATTAATAATTAATTATTAATTATATATTGTATATTATATATTCTGTTCCTCTGCTTACTGGTGATATTTTGTTTCTACAGAAAATTGTACTGGTGACTTGAAATGCAAACTCTGTACCTTGTGTAACAGTTCAATTCTAAGTTTAGATTTTTTTGTTTTTTCTTTGTTGAGGTTCTTTGAGTCTATCAGATGTGTTTGTGACTAAGGGATCATCCAGACACTTAGGACAAAAGTATATGTACAAAATTTGGAGATCCCCTCTTTGCCCCATTTCATTTTTTAAGTTTTCCTCCTCATTTTCCAGTACTTGTGTTTACCCCAAATTCTGTCCTTTGGTTCTTTAGTCTGGAAATATGTGGTTTTTGTTTTAATCATCATGTGTCACACTGACTTGACCTATGTTTAGGAGAAGGCATAAAAGTTATTAACTCACATTGTACCACTCCCTCCTGTTGAATCTAACCTCCCTACCAAGGGCTTCCTGATTGAGTTTGTTCTCTTGTGCCTCTGGATATTTGGTTTTTATTTCTATAATTTGTCTAGGCTTTGAAGTTTTTATCTGTTGGGGGCTAGTGTCTAAAAGTGACTTTCTTGATTATATGGAAATAGAGAATTCATTTAAAATAAAACTAGTTCTGTTCTAAAATGTGAAAAGTATGATGACCATTTTGCATGGGAGTTCAATAATTTGGGGCCAAGATTTCATTTGGAAGAAATATAAACTCAGTTGTACGGGTTTCTCTTGTATAAATCACCATAAAACTATGTAAATGGGGTAGATAAAAAATCTAAAGAAAAAAACACTTTAGAAATAATTCTGCTTCAAACTCAATAGCAATATTTTTGGAGCCTAATCTGAATTCTGTGTTGTAACATTTAAAAGTAGAGGATGGATTTTTCCCTGGCTCTTGAAAATAGGTACTAGCTCCAGAGATAGTCCTTAAGAATTTAAGTGGGTCTTCCGGAAACTCAAAATCCCCAGTGTTCATTTTGGATGAAGTTTTCTTGTACTAACTATAGAGTTGTAAATGAGAAAGTAATAGTAATGTGCATAAATCTAGTGACAGCAGTGGGAAATGGTTATCTACAGAGATATGCCAGATGCCAAACGAAGTATTTATGAAAAGAATACATGAAATGCTGGTATCACCTTCTATATGAAAAGCAAGTATAAAAGAAAAAAATGTTATATATAATTAAGTTCTGTGTGGGGTTATTTTTGCATGCCTTCTGAATCAGGCACAGGAGGAGGGCTATTTTTAAGAGAAATAAAAACTGAGTTGCTTCATCTTCTCTGAAACAGAGACTCTACAGGGCCCATTTTTTGTCTGTTCTCTGTTTTTATGGATTGTCATCCCCTGATAAGACAGGAATGTGAGAGGCTGGAAAGAAGGGAAACTGTCCAGGAATTCAGCTGTGTTCTAGACCCGGATCACAGCTCAAGTGCAATTCATTAATCTTTGACAAGTATGAAACATGGTTGCTGGTGATGTGTGAAACTAAATTATTGCAACTCAAATGCCCTGTGAGCCAATGAGCTGGCAGAAAGAAAATTGGATCTGGGTACATTCACAAGCTAGACTAAGCAGGCTGGCTGGTTTCAGCATCTCTACTGATGGTGAACTGCTGTTGGGGGCTGGGGAATGTGGCAATCTGTGGAAAAGTCTTTGAAAGTCTCCAGGAAGGCTCTGTGCTCTGCTCCTAAAGGAATCTCCAGCCAAGTAAACTTGCAGGGTCTGGAATTTTATTGGGAACAGGGGACTTTCCATGGTTCAAAGAAGCTTTTGTAACTGCTCATTATGGAACCTTCCCCTGAAAGTCCTCAGTACTTTTATTTAGCTTGATGTTTTAGATGTCTTGGGGTCACTTTGGCTAGAGAGTTTCTCTGCCTTTTCTTTCAGTTGTTTTCTGGAGGACAAAGTCACCCAGTTTCTATGACAGAGATCCTGAGAGGGCTTTTGTCTATGTTTAGCTCTGGAAGGATCTGTATCTCTCCCCATATTCCCTTCTCTTTCTGTGGAAACATGGTTTGAATGGTCCAGGAGGTACTTATGAGCTTGTGGATATTTATCTGAACCAGGAGGCAATGTGCTACATACAGTAAAAGGAGCTATAGACATATTCTAGGAGGATGCCTCCCATCTTTTTGATAATTTCTGATCGTATATTCTTTACCCAATGCCCAACATCAAGTCACATGGTGATGGCTAGGCATTAGGTCTCTGCAGGAGAGTGGATATTCACTGGAATGCTGGAATTACCCTGGCACAGGAACATCACCAACCACTGTCAAACACCAAATACATTTTAGAACTCTATTTCGTTAGCAACTGTGCTCTGTATTTAACTCCAGAACCTCAAATTACTATGTTTCTTTCCACTATTGCATCAAGTCACATGGTGATGGCTAGGCATTAGGTCTCTGCAGGAGAGTGGATATTCACTGGAATGCTGGAATTACCCTGGCACAGGAACATCACCAACCACTGTCAAACACCAAATACATTTTAGAACTCTATTTCGTTAGCAACTGTGCTCTGTATTTAACTCCAGAACCTCAAATTACTATGTTTCTTTCCACTATTGCATTTGCTTTGCCTCAGACCTGATCCTCTGTTTCCTGCTCTAGAACTGACTCCCAGTTTGATGTGCCCAGCCATCAGTAGGAAGTCTTCTCTTGATGCCAACAGTTTGAGTGAGATAAATTGTGCACACCTTTTCTGGGAAGATGACTATCTGCATTGGCAAGAGAGGAAAAAGGACAATTTGTTACCATGGATGATGCTTATATGTTAGTACATGTTGCATAGAATAGTATGTGTTATGTAGATAATAAAAATATAAACATTTCTTGTATTTAGAGTAAATCTGACAATTCCGTGAAAGTACAAACTGGTGTAAGTTTTCTGAAGGACAGTATGGAATCATGTTTGAGGGACTTGAAAAATGTGCTGAACTATAAACTCTCCTTCTAGAAATTTATCTAAATATAATTAGAGGCACTAAATTTTTATGTATAATGATTTCATTGTGGGTAGTTAACATAACCCAAGTGCTCCAAGTAGAAATTAGATAAATATAAAGTTGAACTATTGCATATGAAATTACTGATAGCTCATAAGTGTTGACTGATAAAACAGTTCTTTTATATGATTTGACATAATTAATTATGAGATGTTCATATGAAAGGCCTTTTTTTGTGGTTCTGGGGATTGAAGCTAGGCCTGGGGCCTTCTCTTCGAGTTATCCTTCCAGCTCCTTTTTTTGGGGGGGGCAGGGTCTTGCTAAATTACTCAAACAAGACTTGAACTTGTGATTTTCCTGCCTCAGTCTCTCAGAGTGCTGGGATCACAGGTGCATACCACTATACCCAGAGTTCATGAGACCTCTATGCAAGCATTAAAATTCACATTTTAAAAGAGCATGTAGTGGTTATGAATAAAATGCTATGTAAAAAAGACATTATAAAAGGTATATAACATTAGACCTTAGTTTTCTTTTAATAAAATACATGTTTGTATGTATGTAAATACATGATCCAAAAAAAAAAGAAAGAAAACATTCATGTCAATGGTAGTTCCCTGGTGACTGGATTATTACTTTTTATTTTTCTGTTTTTCTTTATGCTTGTCTGTCTTTCAAAGATATGTGACTACAATTCATCAGTGTTCTGCATTTCCTCCTAAAGTCACACAGTAAGTACCCTGCATGTTGTGGCACACACTTCAGAATCTTTCTGATGAAGTCACAATAAACAGTTCAGTAGAATGATGTCTTATGTATTCCTCAATAGTATGTAGGCTTTTAGGCTGATTGTTCCTTCTTTCCCTCTTTCTCTTTTTTCCCTTCCACCCCACCCTCCCTCCCATTTAATATGTTATTAAAGCCCCCCCCCATAGTTTTGATTATGTCCACAAAATATGTTCTCAAAAGTGAAGTTGTGTGGACCATGGAAAGGCTCAGGGAAAGATTGAACTGCAAGCTGAGCACGGCCCATGTGCTTCCCTTGGACCCTGTTCCCCTCTTGAAGGGTTAGAAAGACACTGTTCTAATGCTGTTTCTTGCCAGTGGGAAAGCCATCATTTCCTACAGTTCTGATGATTAAAATCATGATATTAAAAAGCCCACATCAAGGATGCAGCTTAGTGCTTTCTTCCCTGCTAAATCTCAGAGAACAGCTCATGGGATCAGAGCAAACATTGCCAATGTGTCAGCACACATAACTTCTCAGTCTATTCTTCCTCTTTGTTCAAGCCAAACTTGTACACCCTGGGATGGCCAGGGCTTACTTGGCATAAATCCACCCAGAGGCCCACAGGCCAAGGGTTCAGAGTAGGAGTATGTGACTGCAAGGCTCTCTGGAGCCCTTTCATGTGTGGAGACATTCTGCCCACGTGGTGATGGGGATCGGGTGTGTGTTCTCTCCACTGCTGGTAAAATGTGGACCGGAGGTTACTGTCTCTTCTGAAAATTTTGGTGTCTGGACACAAGACAAGACTCAGAAGCTTTGAACTGGCTTTAAAATGGTCTTGCATCATTTTTGCTTATTTGTTGGAACACAGAGGGTTTGAGGCAGTCAGAGAATGTGTAAGTGTGGCACACCCAGGCCCCCTGAAATTTGGGAGGTAAACCATCTCTACACCTCACACCAGTATGCAGTCAGGTGAATGGGCTTCTGCAGAGTTCCGACTCAGCTGATGAGCAAAGCCAGGCCACTGCAGGAGAAGGAGGTATGGGAAGCTTTCCTGGTCATAGTAACAAATGAATGGCCAAGCCCAGAATAACATTGCTACTGACTGTTCGTCCATTCACAAGCATTTGTTGAGCTTCTGCTATGTGTTAAAAGATAGACTGGGTGTAGCATCCTGCTTACAAGGATCACACATGAACAAATGAGGCAGGCAAGGAAATGGACTATTTAGGACCCAAGAGAGATGGTGAGAGAAGAGGAAGAGTGTTATGGGGACAAGAGGACAAGAGGAGGTGCACAAGGACTGGGAAAGCTTTCAGAGGAGTTCAGCCTTCTGTCTAGAAAGCTGGGCAAATGCTTCTGATGATCCCCATACTGTCAGTGCCTTTTCAACCACTGGCAGGCACTTACTGTACCAGAACTGTGCAAGGCATTTGACAAATGTGATGGTTAATCTTCACTGATTTGAGAGACACAAAGAGAAGACTCTGGGAGGTGTTCTTCTGGGTGTGCCTGCGTGATGATTGGGGAAATGACCTTACAGACTGTACTGTCTGGTGCCTGGTTCCTTCTCTGGCTTCCTGGCTGCCATGAGGTGGGTGGCTTTCCTCAGCCAGGTCCTTCTGATATGATGTTTCTGCCTTGGAGCCAGTCAGTCATGGAATGGAATCTCTGAAACTGTGAAACAAAATAATCCTTTTCTCCTTTATTAATTTGTGTATGTCAGGTGTTTTGTCCAGTGGCAGAAAGATGAATGTATAGCAGTAAAGGAGAGATAGAGTTCCTGCCTAGTGGAGTTTCACTCTCAGTCTTAACCTAGAGCAGACTGTCACTGAGGACAAAATCACAGGTGGAACAGGGCCTTGCAAAGTTGGTTTCTCTGCTGTAGAGCTACCCATCCCCCACAGGACAACAGATATCCATGTCAATAGATACATTTCTACAGTGTGTGTGTATAGTATACAATAGTCGTATAGATGTATATTATATAATATATATTTATGGACATATTTTGTAATTTATTATTTTAGGCAATGACATATTGATAGATTTTTAGCCTATCTTAATTTCTTTCTGTTATAAACAATACATCAGTGAATGTCTTTTTATATGTATTTTACTATTTGTTTCAGAAAGAATTCCTGAAAGCAGAATTACTGGATCAAATGCTATACACAATAGATTTCGGATACATGTTGCCTCCCTGAAAGATTCTGTCAACAGTTATAAAGTACTATTTTCCCATGTCCTGCCCCAAACCAGGAATCCTCAATTTGTAGACACTGACCACAAGATAAATTTCATTGTTTTCATTAATTTTTGTTTACTAGCTAGGTTGATTGTTTTTCATCTGTTTATTCATTATTTGTATGTCTTTCATGAATGTACTGTTTTGTCTGCTTTTTCTAATAAGATATCAATCTTTTTTAGTTTAATGACTTACAAGTGTTTGCGTACTTTGGCTGCCATAAATATTGCAAATAATTTTCTATGTATATTTGACACTTTATTTTTATGTTATCTTTTTTGCCACAGAAGTGTTTAAAACAGCAAAATTAATGTTAGTCACATCAAATCATTTTTTAATGTTTTTATATTTTTGTTATTCTTTTAATCCAGTTCTGATTATATTATCTCTTTACTTGTGATGCACTGACTTTTAGAATTTAATGAAAGCTGGAGGGCTAAAAATACTACATTCTAATAAGACAGGGACTGTGCGTGTAGAAGTGAACATGTTTGTGCATGACTTTTGGCTTTTTTCTCATAATTTGTGGGAGCCCCAGCTGTTTCCAGGACAGACTGAGGACATGCATTTGGAAGGGGAACTTTTCACAAACACATGAAATGAAGAAAACCATTTCTTTTTTCAAAAAGTAGCCCATGCCAGTCATGGTGGGGAAAGGGCAGTCATAAGGACTCAACTGAGTGTAAGTAACAGGCAGCAATAAGGCCAAGCAACATGGAAGACAACATCCATGCCGAAAAATGAATTATAATATCGTTATTCATCTACTCTGCATCCCTTGAAGGCTTGCACAACAGAAAAATTGTGTCCCACTTTACAGATCAATAAACAAGGCTAACAGACATGAAATTGTTGGCCAAGGACACAGTGCTTGAAAGTAGAACTGGGATTTCATCTCTGATCTGAGTTGATTCCAAAGCTAGCAACAGCAGCAAAAAGCTACTATTATTGGGCACTCACCAGATGTTGTGCTGAAGGCTTTACATATATGAGCTCTTTTAATAGAATATCAACCATTTGAGTTAAGCATTTATAATTTAAAGATGAGAACAGTGAAATCCAGAGCAGCCAAGCACATGCCCAAGGTCACACAGCTGTGAAGTGGCAGAAACAGGAATTGAACCAGGACCTTTTGACTTTTTTTTCTTTTAAATTGAATTTATTGGTACATTCTAGGTAGACAGTGCAGTTACATTCATTACTGGGATCTTGTATCTTTACATGCCATGTCTTGGTTCTCATTTTTTCCCTTTATCCCCACCCTCTATTCACCCCCTCCTCCCCTCCCCACCTTCAAACACTTTAATTCCATTTTTACATTTTCTCGTATTTTTTTTCCTTTTCCCTTGTTCCCCTTTCCCTATCCTTCTCACTGTCCCTGAACCTGTGGTCCTTTTCTTCCTATTTCATGTTGCTAATTGTCCCGTTAGGATCTTGAGTACTATTTTAGTTTTTCATACCAGAGAAACTATTCAGTATTTGCATATGTGTGACTTATTTATTTCACTTAGGAGTATATCCTCAAAATGTACCCATTTACCTATGAATGAATCTACTTTCTCATTCTATATGGCTGAGTAGTATTTCATTTTACAGAAAAACCACATCTTCTTTATCTAGTTTCCAACTGATGGGCAGATGAGCTGTTTCCAAGTTTTAGCTATTACAAACTGTGCCGCTATAAACATGGGTGCACATATATCACTGTGGTATGATTCTTTTAATTCTTTTGGAAAGATACCCAACAGAGGGATGCCTGGGTCAAATGGAACATCTAATCCTAGTTCTTTGAGATATCTCCATATTGAATTCCATAGTGCTTGCAACAGTCTGCACTCCCATCAACAATGGAGAAGGGTTCCTTTCTCCCCAGAACCGTGCCAACAGTTGTTATTGTGTGATTTCTTGATAGCAGCCATTCTTTGTGGGGTGAGGTGAAATCTCAGTGTTGTTTTCATCTGCATCTCTCAAATGACCAGTGATGTGGAGCACTTTTTCATATATTTACTTGCTGCTTTTATTTCTTTGTCTGAGAAATGTCTGTTCATTTCAGATGCCCATTTTAGAACTGGGTCTTTATATTTCAGGGGGGCTGGTTGTTTTGAGTTCTTTATATATTTTAGATAATAGTCCTTTGTCTGAGGAGCAGCTGATAAAATGTATTTCCCACATTGTAGTTTATCTCTTAGTTCTGTTGATGGTTTCTTTTGCAGTAGAGAAGCCTTTTAATAAGATGAGATCCCAGTTACTGATTCTTTCTGCTAGTTCCTGTGCTAATGAGGATTTGTTCATAAAGTCTTTTCCTATGCCAATGTCTTCCAGAGTTCTGCCTAACTTATCTTCCAGCAAGTTTAGTGTTTCTGTTTTAATATTTAGATCTTTAATCCACTTGGATTTTAATTTAGTGCATGGTGACAGATAAGGGTCTAGTTTTAATATTTTGCAGGTTGAGATCTAGTTTTTCCAACACCATTTATTAAAAAGGCTATCTTTCCTCCAGTGGGGACTGTCAGCTCCTTTGTCAAAGATGAGGTAGCTGAGTGCATCTGGAGTTGTTTTTGTGTCTTCCAATCTGTACCACTGATCCTCAGGTCTATTTCTTTGCCAGTACCATGCTGTTTTTATCACAGTGGCTTTGTAGTATAGTTTCAAATTGGGAATTGTTATACCTGCTGCCATGTGTCTGTTGCCTAGGATGGCTTTTGCTATTCTAGGTCTCTTATGGTTCCAGATGAATTTTTGTATTCTTCTTTCTAGTTCTGTGAAGTATAGTGTTGGGATTTCAATTGGCATTGCACTGAATCTGTATAGGAGTTTTGGTAGTATGGCCATTTTCACTATGTTGATTCTTCCTACCCAGTTGTCGCGAACCGGCGACGCAGAGCACTGTCCCGCAGTGCCTCAAACCTGAAAGAGCAGCGGGGTGGAGATGGGGCAGAGAGAAAGGAAGGACGCCAAGACAAGAGTCTGATCAAGGCGACGTTTATTGCAGGCAGGCATCAGCCTTTTAAAGGAAAAGACCGAACTATTATGGGCTAGGATTACCATAGTAACCTCAATACCTGCTCCTGTAGATAACATCAGATCTTTAACATAACAAAATGGAGTTAACAACACCTGACTCCTACAGATCTTTGGCTGTCCGTGTTTCTCCCGTGCAGGGTCAAAAACAAGTTTAACACGTGCAGTCCTTAAAAAGGAACAAATGTTGTCTTTAAAAAAGCCAGTGGCTCATGGCTGGCTTCCCATACTCCTTGATCTCTTTTTTTCAGAGTGCTGTAGTTTTGAGTGTAGAGATCTTTTGCTTCTTTTGTTAGATTGATTCCCAGATAGTTCATCTTTTTGGGTGCTGTTGTGAAAGGAATTGTTTTCCTAATTTCTTTGTCAGTGAGTCTGTTGTTTGTGTACAAGAAGGCTACTGATTTTTGGGTTTTGACCTTGTATCCAGCTACTCTGCTAAAAGTGTCAATTAAGTTAAGAAGTCTTTTGATGGAGTTTTTTGGGTCTTCAATGTAGAGTATCCTATCATCAGCAAATAATGACAGTTTAACTTCTTCCTTTTCTACCTTTATTGCTTTAATTTCTTTCTCTTGTCTAATTGCTGTGGCTAATGTTTCCAGAACTATATCAAAGAGCAGTGGTGATAGTAGGCATCCTTGTCTTGTTCCTGATTTTAACGTGAAGGTTTTCAGTTTTGGGCCATTTAATCTGATGTTGGCCTTTGGTTTTTCATAGATAGCCTTTATTGAGTTGAGACATAGTCCATCTATTCCAATTTTTTGCAGAGTTTTTATCATTAATGAGTGTTGAATTTTGTCAAATGCTTTTTCTGCATCTATCAAGAGAATAATGTGGTTCTTGTCCTTGACTTTGTTAATATAGTATGTTATATTTATTGATTTACATATGTTGAACCATCCTTGCATCCCTGGAATAAATCCGACTTGATCAGGATGTATATTCTTCTTGATGATCCTCTGTATTCTGTTTGCTAGTATCTTATTGAAGATTTTTGCATCTACATTCGTTAAAGAGATTGGACTGTAGTTCTCTTTTTTTTGTTACTTCTTTCCCAGGTTTGGGAATCAAAGTGATATTTGCTTCCAGGAATGAATTTGAAAGTATTGCTTCTCTTTCAATTTCATTGAAAAGTCTAAAGAGTAATGGCAATAGATCTTCTCTAAATGTCTTGTAAAATTCAGCAGTGAATCCATCAGGACCTGGGATTTTCTTTGTTGGTAAGTTTTTACATTTTCAATTTCACTGATTGTAATTGGGGCATTTAAAATGTTTTTATCTTCGTTCAACTTTGGTAATTCATAAGTATCTAGAAATCTGTCCATTTCTTCTGTTTTCCAGTTTATTAGAGTACAGGTTCTCATAGTATGTATTAATGATCCTCTGGATTTCTGTTTGATCTCTTGTGACTTCACCTTTTTCATTCCTGATTGCATGAATCTGAGCTTTTTATTTCCTTTTCTGATAAGGTTTGCTAAGGGTTTATCAATTTTATTTATACTTTCAAAAAACCAACTCTTTGATTCATTTATTTTTTATATTGTTTTCTTAGTTTCCGTTGCATTGATTTCTGCTCTAATCTTTATAATTTCCTCTCTTGTTAGAGCTTTGGGTTTTTCTTGCTCTTGTTTTTAGGAGTCGAAGAGTCATTGTTAGGTTGTTTATTTGACCTTGCTCTGTTTTCCTAATGTGAGCATTCAGTGCTATGAATTTTCCATCTAGAACTGCTTTCATTGTGTTCCATAGATTCCTGTATGTTGTATCAGCATTTTCATTTACTTTTAAAAACTGTTTGATCTCTTCTTTAATTTCCTCTGTGATCCATTGATTGTTCAGGAGAGTGTTGTTCAATTTCCATGTGTTTGTGAAGTTCCTACTCTATTGAAGTTTCTTATGCTATTGATGTCCAGCTTTATTGCACTGTGATCTGATAATATACAGGGAATAACTTCAATTCTTTTGCATTTATTCAAACCTGTTTTGTGAGCTAGTATGTAATCTATATTGGTAAATGGCCCATGTGCAGCTGAAAAGAATTTATATTCTGATTTTGTGGGGTGGAACACTCTATTGACGTCCAATAAGTCCCTATGTTCAAAAGCTTGGTTCAATTCTAGTATTTCATTGGTGATTTTTTGCATAGATGATCTGTCTATTTGTGATAGTGGGGTATTCAAATCCCCCACTACAATTGTATTAGTTATTTGGTTTTTCATGTTACTTAATATTTGTTTTATATAGTTGGGGGCATTTATATTTGGTTCATATATGTTTATGATTGTCATTTCTTCCTCTTGGATTGTTCCCTTTAGAAGGATGTAGTGGCCTTCTTTGTCTCTCTTAAATCAGTTTTGGTTGGAAGTTTGCTTTGTCTGCAAATAAGATTGCTACCCCTGCTTTTTTCTGGGCTTCTGTCACAGAATTGTTTTCCATCCTTTCACTTTCAGTCTATGGGCTTCTTTTTGCACTAGGTGTGTTTCTGGTATACAACATATTGTTGGATTTTGCTTCTTAATCCATTCTGCCAGTCTATTCCTCTTGATTGGTGAATTGAGGCCATTGATATTAATAGTTATAACTGATATGTACTGACTTATTATTGTCATGTTATTGTCCTTTTGTTGACTTTTTATTTTTTGTCCTCTCCTTTTGGTTTCTTCTCTTGGCTATTTGATTTGCTCTGTTGGGCCTCCTGGTGTTGTGATCTTCGTTGTCTTTTTTCTAGGATATTGTTTAAAATTCTTTGTAGTGCTGGTTTAGTATTCATGAAGTTTCTCAAGTGTTCTTTGTCATGGAAGTATCTTATTTCTCCATCCATTTTGAAAGAGAGTTTTGCAGGATACATCAGTCTTGATTGTGGGTTGTTTTCTTTTAGGACTTGAAATACCTCACTCCAGGCTCTCCTTGACCTGAGGGTTTCTGTTGAAAAGTCTGCTGTGATTCTGATTGGCTTTCCTTCTCATGTGATTTGTTTCTTTTCTCTTACTGCTTGTAGTATTTTGTTCTTCTGTTGGGTTTGTGGGATCTTAATTATTATATGTCTAGGCATAGATTTTTTTTTTATTGTGGCTAGTTGGTGTCCTATATGCCTCACTTATCTGTATGTCTAATTCTTCCCCTCTGTTTGGGAAGTTTTCTGTCATTAATTCTTTGAACAGCTTTTTTAAGTCATTTTCATTTTCTCCTGGTACTTCATGGATTCCTATCAGTCTTATGTTATTCTTCTTTGCATCATTTAGGAGTTGTTGGATTGATTTCTCATGCTCCCTTACTGTTTTTAAGAGACCTCTCTTTTCCTGGTCATTGTCTGCTATCCTATCTTCTATATCTGAGATTCTATATTTGCAATCTTTTATTCTGTTGCATACTCTTTCAATAGAGTTTTTAATCTCCTGGATATTCATTTGAATCTGTTTAATGGATTCCATTTCTTACCTATGTTGGGTGTTCATTGTTTCCATTTCTTTCTTATGCTAGGCCTTCATGGCTTCTATTATGTTCCTAAGCTCATCTGTTTTTTTGTCAGTTTCTGTTCTGGAGTCTCGAATCATGTCTTTCATTTTGCTCACCATTTCTATGGTTATCTGGGAAATAATTTCTGTTTTGAATTTTTCTAGAGCTTGATTGATCAGTTTTGTGACTTCCTGTGTTGTGAGTTCTGAGTGTCCTGGAGGTTCACTATCTGATTTTTCATCCTCCTTTGCTCTACTGTTTTCCATTGGTGGACTGAAAGTCTGTATTTGTGACTTGCTTAAGTGTTTTCTCATCTTTATTTCAATTTCTGGGTCATTAAATCTTCCTTATATTGTTGTGTCCCAGTCTTTGATTCTCTAATGACTTAGAGACATTCTCATTTTCATAATTGAGAAAAAAACTCATCAAATCAATCCCTATCCTTTATCCCTATCAATACAATCAGGAACATAATAGGATCAATCACCACCCTTTATAGCCTGCCATGCCTCTGCAGAGTGCATCCAAGGATTGGCTCAATCCGGGGATTTAATAGCGAGGGTGGGGGCAGCAGTGCCTGTGTAGCTACCCTCCTGGTGTTGTGTCAGAGCCAATCAGTAGCACCCACTGGAAATGGCATGGCTCCAGAGGAGGCCCATAGTTCGAGCTAGACTGTGTAACAGAGGTGGCTCTGAGTCCAAGCTGAGCCTATGACATAATCCTCACCAGGACCTTTTGACTTTAACACTTATACCTTTTTCCTCCATCTGGGCCTTCTCTTTCTTTACAATTTTAATTGTTAAATGATAAATACTTGTTATTCTTATGTATGAAATGCTTGTACTTATCACTAAAGTTTCAAACAATCCATGAGAAAGATCACTATCCTTTGTACCACTTCCTCTTGCTTGCTTCCAATATGTTTTTGTGAATTAACAGTCTTCATTGGAAGAATTTATCACCTTGTCCTCCACCAGCTAATATGGAAGGTTATGTTCTTGTCTGTTAACTTCTTTATGAAAATATCCCTTTTGAGTAACTACTAGATTAGGAATAAGAATAATTTATGTAATTATTAGGCAGTGTTGGTATTGTCAAGCATGACCAAAGTACCAGAAAAGTTAATAAGTGAGTGATTAATTACTTAACTACTAATGATTTTCCAGGAATCGAACCTTTTGGTTTTGCACCTGAACATTTTCTATTGAGTTAATTGAAAATAACCTGTGAGGCAGAAGAGTTCTGAACTCTAGAGGGTATTGCATTGGGGTCACCATATTGATTTTATCTTGGAGTTCTACTAAAATATTGATTAGTATATTGACCAGTTTGTTATTTTAATGCATCCTCTCTTTAGTGGGCATGGGTAACACACTGGATAACAAAGAAATAAAAAAAACTTTCCAAATCCTTCCAGAATAGAAATTTTTTTCTATGATGTGCTTATGTTTTCTTTTAATTTCAGCTTTAATAGAAAATGTTTTCCAAAAGCATGGTCATGTACAAAATTTGAGTAAATAACAAAAGCTAGAATTCAGAAAATCTGTTGATACGTAGAGATCATTTTAATTTTTGGCATTTCCCAACACACACACACACACACACACACACACACACACACACACCCATACCCATAATGTCTCTCCTCCTTTAACTAATTGGCTTGATAGTCACAAGGACTGGGACATGAATAATTCAATGAGAGTTATTAGAAAGAAGCAAGAATGAGAAATTATTCTTAAATACAAAGTAAAAGTTTCTTATCCTTAGAGCAGAGCCTTTTGGAAACACTGGGAAATCGCATGGGGAACCAGTTAAAACACAGGTTGCCCCATCCTAGAGATTCTGATTTGGTGGGCCTTAAAAGCTTACATTTTCTTCCAAATTTCTATGCGCTATACTTATGATAGTTTGAAAATGTGGTCACACATTTTCACTAGTCTTCCCTTCAAGCTATCCTCGCCTTCACTCCTCCAGCTCCTTCACATTCTGTCAAACCATAAGGCCTACAGATGTGTGGTACAAATGTACAAATTTCTAGTACGAATATTTCTCAGACTTGGGGAGACTATCATTGGCCAAATTCCTTCATGTCTCACCTGAACTCCTGAAACTGTCTTTTTCTATGCCTCCAATACTGTCAAAGGCCATGTACCATTTTGCAAACAATGTGATCTCCTAGAACTAGAGTCAATCTCTGCTTTTCTTTCTTTCCTATAATATTTTCATTCATCCTTTAAAACTTATTTCAGTAATGGTCTCCTCAAGGGAGCCTTTTTTGAACTCCCCACTAGGCCAGATAGCTCTTCTTTCTTATCCCCAGGGCATACTTCTTAGTTTATTTTCCATTTATTGAAATTGTGTACAGTGGTTTCTTCCATTAAAATGCAAGTTCCTTCAGGCAGAAATCATAGCCTACTCATCTCCCTGCCACAACCACCTAAGAAAGTAATGTAATAGTTGCTTAATAAATGTCAGATTGGACTAAGCGAATATGCTGGATTAGGTAGTGAGGACATGTTGAACATAATATCATTTATTCATTCAAAAATATTAAGTGCTGGTGCTGGGGATTTAGCTC
>NW_022900913.1:52944998-52976186 GCF_012274545.1 Fukomys damarensis | reverse complement strand
CCCCAGAACAAAAAAAAAAAAAAAAAAAGTGCTGTTATGGGTTGAATTGGGTGCCCCCTATATGTGCAATTCATATGTTGAAATTCTGACTCCCAGTACTTCAAAATGTGCCTGTATTTGGTGACAGTGCCTTTTAAAAATAATTAAGTTAAAATGTGGCTATTGAGGTGAGTTATAATCCACTATGTTTGGGGTCTTTACAAGAAGAGATTAAGACACCATCACAAGGAAAGAAGACCATCTACAAACTAAGGAGACAGGCCTCAAGCTCAACCTGCTGCTACCTGATCTTAGCCTTCTATCCTACAGAACCATGAGAAAATGAATTCCCATTGTTTAGGCCACAGGGTCTGTGGCACTTTGTTTTGGTGACCTTAGTAAATGATTGCAAGCAGCATATTATGTATTAGGTATTGTTCTAGGTCCTAGGAGCTTGCAATTACCAAGTGTCTTTCCTGTGAATGAAAGACTCAACATAGTAAAGAAGCTCTGTGTGCCCAGCCACAGGAGACACAACCAAATTCCTAATGCAAAAAAGTGACCTCACTGCTGAAACTCTGCCCAACATATGTGATGAAGTGAAGAGATGATCAAGATCTCTTCTAGATCTCAGCTAGATCTGAGGACAAATACATTTTTATGAATGCTGAAATTAAGAGAGGGTTTTTTATGACAAAGTCTAGGGAGATTATTTCAAAAGATTTCAAGGAGGTAGAACTTCAGGTAGGCAGGGCTGTGATTGGGAGGAGCAGAACCTGGTTCTAGGGAAAAAAGTAGCACAGAGAGATTAAGGAAGTGTGTCCCATGGTCCAGCAGGGCAAGCGGGGATGATACCAAGTTCATCTGTCTGAGAGTAATGAGTTATTAACAATCATTGCCATGGTTTCTGAGTATTTCCCAAATCCCAAAAGGTGAGTTAGATGCTTCATAAACATTGCCCCATTTAATCTTTAAAGCAAAAGTACAAGTAGATATTATTACTTTCAATATACAGGTCAAGTTCCAAGACTCAAATCAGTAATCATTTATGGCAATTACAGAATATTTGTTAAATAAATAGAAGAGTACCTAATAATTGGTAAAAAAAAAATAGTGAAGTCATCTAGTAGAGAAACAATGAAATGAAAATAATCAAAAGCTTGATCTTGTGGCCATTTGTAGTGTGATATAGATAAATGGTCCCCAAACTCAGCTGCACTTTTGGGTTGCCTGGAAGGCTTTAAAAAGTCTAAGTGCCCAGACTATACCCCAATACCCAAGGTCTTTTCCAGAAATCACTGTTCTCCAGAACTTTCATTCCTGTCTTATCCATTCCCGTATAAACATCTCCATAACTCCAGACCCCCCAGTTTTATCTCTTCTATTGCTATTATTTTAATTTTGCTTTATTTCTGCACAAGAGATTCTCTCTCTCTCTCTCTCTCTCTCATCCCCTCTATCCACCCCAACCATTCTCCCTGTCTCTTTCTCTTTCTACACTGAGGATTGAACCCAGGGGTGTGCACATATTAGGTAAGTGCTCTGTGACTGACTGACATACTCAACCCTTTAAAATTTTTGAGACAGGCTCACTTGGAGTTACCCAGGCTGGTCTGGAGCTTACAATAATCTTGCCTCAGTGTCCTGAGTAGCTGGGATTGCAGGCATGTATCACCACCCAGGATTTACATCAGCCTCTCTTACAAATACAGTGTTCACAGAAACAACTGCAAATGCCTGCAAAGGAGCCAAACACCTTCACTAGAAGAAAGACAGCCTCTCTAATACATGGTACTGGGAAAACTGGCTTTCCATATGATGAAGATTAAATCTAGATTAAATCTCTCACCATACATTAAACTAAAATTGAAATGGATCAAAGATCTAAATATAAAAACAGAAATAATCTGCTGGAAGATAGAATAGATAGAACTCTTGAAGACATAGGTATAGGCATAGATTTTTATGAACAAAACTTTAATCACACAGGAAATATCACAAAGAATCAGCAATTGGAATCTTATCTTATTAAGAAAGCTTTTGTACAGCAAAAGAAACCACCAACAGAATGAAGAGACAACACACAGATTGGGAAAAATTCTTTTACCAACTATTCCTTAGATAAAACACATATCTAGAGTATATAAAGAACACACACACACACACACACACACACACACACACACACACACAACCACATTCCCCCAGATTTAAAGATACAGTTCAAAAAGGGGCATCTGAAATGAATAGACACTTCTCAGATGAAGAAGTACAAACAGAAAATAAATATATGAAAATGTTTATACTGGTCATGTGAGAGATGTAAATTAAAGCAACACTGAGATTCCTTCTCACTCCAGAAAGAATGGCTGATGTCAAGAAATCAAGCAGATGTGAAAAAGGAAGAAATTGTTGAAAAGAAAACAGAAAATAGGGAGGGGGAAGCAGGAAAGGAAGGAAGTCAGGAAAAGATAAAAACAAGAAAAGAAGGGTAAACTGGAACAAATCTTCATAAATGAGGGGAGAAAGAGGTTGAAGGAAGCGGAGGGGAATGGAAAAAAAGAGGAGTCAAGATATATGATGTACAGGTACTAGTTCCCTATGGGGAATGTGATCATTATATATAAATTGTATCAAAATTAATTTTAAAAAAGATTTATAAAGGAAAACAAGAGAAATCAACCAATAACAAATGCTGGTGAGGCTATGGGGAAAAAGAAGCCCTTCTCCACAGTTAGTGGGAGTGTAAATTGGTACAACTAATATGGAAATCAGTGTAGAGAGTCCTCCAAAAACTAAAGTAGAGATTTCATTTGACCCAGGTATTCCCCTTCTTGGTATCTTACTGAAAGAGTTAAAAGCATCATACCACAGTGATATATGTATACCCATGTTTATAGCAGCACAATTTTAATAGCTAAATCTTGGAAAGAGCCCAGATGCCCATCAATGGATGAATGGACAAAGAAAATGTAGTTTTTATATACAATGGAGTGCTACTCTCCCCTAAAAAAGGACAAATTTAAGACATTTTGAGGCAAATGGGTACACCTTGAAACCATATTTATAAGTGAAATAAATAGGACATACATGTTTAAATATCATATTGTTTTGCTTGTGTGAGAAACCAAAAGTGTACATAAGGACCAAAATAGATGATAGATATTGAGAAGTAGGGAGAAACTGTTCAAATGGGAGGGAGAACAAGGGAGGAGGAAGGAGGAAAGGAAGGAAGAGAAAAGGAAAATAGAGAAAACAGGAGGGAAAATAGAAATGAAGGCTTTGTAAATAAAGAGGGCAAGAAGGGTTGAAGGGAGGGGAGGGGAACGGGAATAAAACGAATAATCAAGCTATGTCATGTACAGGCACAAATTCCCTATGATGAATGTGATCACTCTGTGTATCGAAAGAGTACCATTAAAATAACTCGTATGACTATACATTTAAAAGTACAGAGTTCAGTGTGAACTTTCCTCTTGCAGTAAATATACTGAACATCATTTATATCTTCATTAATATTGCTAGATTTAGAGACAAGTTTTAGGATCTCTATGAATGTTCTCCCATTTCCTAAGCATGGAGAACCTCTTTCTGTTTCTCCCTCTCTCCCTCTCTCCTCTTCTCCTCTCTTCTTCCCCCTCTCCTTTCTTTTTGCCTCTCCCCCACCCTGCATCCATCCATGACGCAGCAAGACAGCCCTGATATATATTGTAAAAAATGTAAACTTCTCTTAGTTTACTGATGTCTCTGCATGATTATTCCTTTTCTCATATCTATTGTAAAAAAATTTTTTTTGCCTACTTGCTTTTTATTCTTTTCCCCACTGAATTTTCTGAAGGTTAAGAACCACATCTGTTTTCCTTTCTCTGAATGCTACCTAAGCACAAAACAGCCTTGCACAAAGTACAAAATATATTTTTTCATGAAAGATGTCAATGGCTCTTCTACGAAAAGAAAGGCTAAGGGCTGTCATAACTGGAATGAGCATATTAGTTTTAGCTTCAGTGGAAATTTTGATTAAGACAGAAAACACAGCTAGCAGGGCAAGAGCTGCATGTTTCCTTCCACCTGCTGAGGCTGGGCAGGAGCAGATGGTCTGTTGCTGTGGGAGGGTACAGGTACAGGTTAGGCTTGGAAAAGCCTTTGGCTCTGGCTTATCGCACTATGATTCTGCTTGAGTGATTCATCTCACTTGGTTTCTATTTTCCTACAGGAAATGCAATCAAACTTCCTAAATAGTATGTCTTATTGTCCCAGGAGTTCACATAGGCTGAAAATATAAACAGGAAAAAGTTAAGATAAATTAAGACAGGTGTGTGTTTTTTGTTTGGAAAGGAAAGCAAACTTTGGCGTGTGCTATTACAGCCTCTGAGAATGTTGCCCAGATCAACCTGCTCTTCAGAAGGTCTGTTGCCTTGGTTCTAGGAGGTGGCCAGGCTCAGTTCTGCATTTCAGGAGCACAGATGAACAGTGAGGTTATGGATGTTGCTTATGTGTATGTGGGACAGATTCAGTTTCAGACACGTGTGGGTCAGTACATGACCCTGCTAGGCATGTGGTCACTGAATCTAAGAAGGAAGGAAGATTTCAGGAAGTCCTAGAGGTGTCCACTTCTCTGATGTACCTCAAGTTACTGGCCAAAGATATTGTGAAATGAGATTCAAATCAGAGTCACACAGATGCCTACTAAACAGCCAAGCAAGAAATTCGTGGTTGATTCTATTAATACCAATAGGAAAGCCACACAGAAGAAGCTAAGGGTATGTTCTAAAGAAGATGCCTAATTTCTGTGGCCAAGACAGCCATTCAGACATTTTTTCTTCAAGAAGAGTAGAAACACAGTTTGTGATTAGAGCACTTCAATACCACCTTTCTGGTAAAGTGAGGAAAACTTATAATTTCTCTTAAAGAGTGTTGATTTTGGCCTTGTTGTTTTACTTTTTAAAAATGTTCCAGACATTGCAAATAACTTATGCAGAATGAAGAGTGACAGGTCCATTAGCTGCCAAATCAGGGATGAGAGGACTGGGGAAGGGAAAATTCCACTTCCCTGGAGAGCCAGTGTCCAAGGGAAGCTGACATTTAGAAGGGGATAAATACAAACTGTGTTTTTCCTCTGCTTTCAGTAATGTGGTAAAAGAAAGAACATACTAAAGAAATTGAGTTCCAAACAGACAATAACAACTTCCTGTTGCTTTAAAAATAATAACCACAGCAAACCATGGGATGAAGCTCTAGCAATAGCAGTAAACAAAAGGGTGACATATGCCTTTGAGACTTAGGGTTCCAAATGGCGATAGTCACTTGCCAAGGATCATTGTGTGACTGTTAGCCACAACCAGTTTTCCCTGGTCATCCAGGAGCTGCAGATCCTGAGGCCAACAGGCTGCTTTTTGTGGGAAAGGCAGGCATACAATATTCAAGTTCTCATGAGGCCCCAGTACCATCTCTTTGCTGAAAAGCATCAATTTGTTTTTAAAAACAGAATTATCAAATGGATGGAGGGGCATAAGAGATGGCTGTCTTATTAGAAGGATGCGTTCAAAATGCTGTATTTAGTTAAGAAGAGATCAGTTAATATTCTCTGAAATTAGAAACACAGAATGCTAATTCTTTAAGGAAATCAACTTAGGACCAGGAATGGCAAATATCATTAAGATGTTCAATTTAATTTATTGGTCTCGAATACTAACATAATTGAATGGATGAAGATAGGCTGCAAAATTATACGTTTCCCTTTACATTTTCATGGCCAGGCTCATTGCTTTACTGAGTGAGTCATGGAACAGCATGGGCTTTCTGTAGCCTAGACCTCTGGGTGCAGGAGCGTGCCCATTCTGGGCAAAGCCCATGAGGCATTAAAGTGAATTACCAGCTGTTCTTGCTGCCAAGTGTGGGATGATTTTCCCCTAGATGGAGGATAAGCTGCAATAAAACTGTCCGGTCTGAGCTTTTCATTGCAAATAAAAAGTGAAAGTCACTTAATCACGAGGTAACACAGCATCTTAATAGTGAATCTGGACAGTCTTTTCAGAAGACCCCATGGCATAATGGCAAAGAAGGAACATGGAACTGTTGCTGGTGAGTGCGGTCCACAGAGAGAAGTAATAGGCTGTGGGCTGGTCAGTGTAAAGTTGAAGGATGATAGTTATTCTTTTGGGTTATATGTACTTTTAAGCATGTTCCCATTCAGAGCATTTTTTAAAGCTGGTAAGATCAATCAAAGCTCTAGATCTTCAATCAAAAGTTTATGAAGGAGTTCAGCTCTGACAGAAGTCCCCCATATTTACTCTGGGGTGTGCTGGGAGAAGCAGGTTGGAGAGTGGAGGTTGCATGTGCTCAGATCCCAAATTCAGTAAGATACTTATGTGAAGTGAACTGAAATTGTACAAATTGACATGAATTTTCCTGGTTCATTTTTATTTTTAAGTACTCTATTGAAGTTGGCATACAATAACTGCACATATTTAAAAGTGTGCAATTTTGATAGATTTTGACATATTTGTACACCCATGAATGATCATCATAATCAAGATAGTGAACATGGCCATTACCCCTGAAAGTCTGGGACTTTTTTTTTTTAGTTTATTGGTACATTTTAGGTATACAGTACAATTACTTTCATTATTGGGATCCTGTACCTTTACATGACAGGTGGTCTTGGTTCTCATTTTTTCCTCTTGTCCCTGCCCTCCCTTCACCCCCTCTTCCCCTCCCTATTTACAAACACTTTATTTCCATTTTCTCGTATTTTTTTCTTTTCCCTTATTCCCTTTCCCCTACCCTTCCCACTTTCCCTACACCTTTAGCCCTTTTCTTCCTATTTTACATTGTCAATTATCTCATTAGGATCTTATGTACTATTATAGTTTTTCACACCAGAGAAACTATTCAGTATTTGCACATGTGTGACTTATTTGTTTCACCTAGGAGGATATCCTCAATATGTAACCATTTTAGTCCGGGACTTTTTAATCCCTTTCTGTTTGCCTTCCCTATCCTATGTTCCATCCCTAGGCAACCACAAATCTATCACTATAGATTTGTACTTTCTAGAATTTTAAATAAATGGAATCATATGTATTTTCCTAAGTTTGGTTTATTTCTGCCAGCATACTAGTTCTGAAATTCACCCATATTGTTTTGTGCATTGATAGTTTATTTCTTTCTAGTGTACTATTGTTAACATTGTACAAAGAAAAAAATTTTGTCTTTTTATTGTAGTATTCCATTGTACAGATCTACCAAAATTTATCTATGTATCTGTTTATAGATGTTTGAGATGTTTTGTAGTCTGGGGCAGTAACAAAGACTAAGGCCATTTATATACAAGTTATTGTATGAACACAGTTTTCTCTTTTCTTCATGGGTAAATAGTTGAGAGCAATGGCTGGAGCACACAGTAGATATAAGGTTAATTTTAAATTTTGATACATTATATTTTTATATTCATTGAGTTCTAGATATTTTGAAATTTTTCTTAACATTTTGACTCAATGAGATATTTGGAAGTATGTTATTTAATTTGTAAATATAGGAGAAATTTCTGAATATTATTCTTTTTTACCAGAGACTATTATGTTATCTAATTTCCATCCTCCTACATTTGTTAGTTTTTTTGTGTGTGTGGCAAGAACAGAATCCATCTTGATAAATATTCCATGTATACTTGAGAAGAATGTGTATTCTGCTGTTACTGAGTGGAGTGATTTACAAAGGTCAGTTGGATCGTGTTCAAATTGGTTGTTTTGCTTAGCTTGTCTGTATATTTACCCATTTTCGTCTACTTTTTTCATAAATTACTGAGAGTAAATGTAATTATGGATTTGTCTACTTGTCCTTAAGTTTTGTTTTGTTTTCTTTTCTTTTTTCTGGCACCATGAAGCCAGGGCCTCTACACTGAACTGCATCCCAGCCCCCACTCCACCTCTTTTTATTATGTTTTATTTTAAGATGGTGATCTCTTTTAAGTCATTAAATTGCCTGGGCTGGATTTGAACTTGCAACCCTCCTGCCTCACCTTCTCAGAATATAGGGATTATGTGCATGTGGCACCACACTCAGCTTCTTTAGGTATTAAAGTCCTGTTTTAGGTAGATACACATTTATGATTCTTAAGACCATAGAGAAATGACCCTTTCACCATTATGTATTGGTGCACTTTATCCCTTGGTATATTCCATGTTCTTGGGTCTACTTTTTCTTATACAAACATACTTGCTGCAACTTTCCTTCTAGTAAAATTTATGTGTCATACCTCTATCCATTCTTCTACCTTTACCTTATTTATTATTTATATTTAAAACTGATTTATCATAGAGAGCATAATGTTGGATATTGCTTTGATATTTATCTAGCTGGATAATCATCATTTCTTTGGTGTTTTTGGATGATTTACATCTTATGTAGTTATTAAATTAGCTTATTTTGAATGTATTATGCTAGATACTTCCTCTTTTTTCTTTTTTCAATTGCTCTTATGACTGCATTTCATCTCTAATACTGGTTTGTTTTTATATCACTTTAAGAATCATTTTTAGTTGTTGCCTTGCAGTTTATAATATGCATATTTAATCAGTCTTCAAAACATATTTAACATTTTATCTATAGTATAAGAATCTTGTAGCAATGTATTTTTTTCATTAAGTTTATTGGTATATTTAAGGTAGACAATATAATGACATGCATCATTGGAAATTTGTACTTTTACATAATCTAACTTGGTTCTTATTTTTCCCCCATTTCCCTGCCCTCCCTTTAACCTCTCCAGCCCTGTCTATTCACAAAGACTTTGTATCCATTTTTTCATATTCTCATATTAATTTCATTCCCTTCTTTCCTTTCCCTAACCCTTCCCAATTTGCCTTCACCTTTGGAACTTTTCTTTCTATTTCACATTATCAGTTATACATTTTGATCCTTATTTACACCTTCAGTTTTTCACACCAGATAAACTATTTAGTATTTATGCATGTGTGTTCTATTTATTTCACTTAAGAATATCACCTCAATGTGCATCCATTTAGCTATAAGTGTCTCTAATTTCTTGTTTATGGCTGAGAAGCACTCCATTTTGTATATTTAAAACAACACATCTTCTTTATGCAGTCTCCAGTTGATGGGCATTTGAGCTGTTTCCAAATTTTAGTTATTACAAACTTCACCTTTATAAACATGGGTGTACATATATCACTTCGTATGATTCTTTTAGTTCTTTTGGAAAGATACCCATCAGAGAGGTACTGGGTCAAATGAGACCTCTAAGCCAGGTTCTTTGATGTATCTCCATACTGATTTTTCACAGTGGTCTTTGCACCAGTTTTCACTCCCACTAACAATGGAGAAGGGTTCCTTTCTCCCCACAGCCCTGCCAGCATTTGTTAGGGGTTGATTTCTTGATAGCAGCCATTCTTTCTGGGGTGAGGTAAAATCTCAGCATTCTTTTTATCTGCATCTCTCGAATGACCAGTAATGTTTCAAAACAAAAATGTTCAATTTTTTCATATGTTTACTTGCTGCTTTTACCTCTTTGTTTGAGAAATGTCTGTTCATTTCAGATGCCCATTTTTGTATTCGGTCTTTATATTTGGGGGGTGGTCTGATTTTGTTTTTTAGTTCTTTATATATTCTAGATAGTAGACCTTTGTCTGAGGAACAGCTGACAAAAGTTTTTTCCCACATTGTAGGTCATCTCTTAGCTCTGTTGGTGATTTCTCTTGCAGCACAGCTTTTTAATTAGATGAGATATCCCAGTTGTTGATTCTTTGTGCTAGTTCCTGTGTGACTGAGAATTTGCTCATGAAGTCTTTTCCTAAGCCAGTATCTTCAAGAGTTCTACATAACCTATCTTCCAGCAAGTTTAGTGTTTCTGTTTTGCTATTTAGATCTTTAATCCACTTTGATTTTAGTTTACTGCATGATGGACGACACAGGTCTAGTTTCAATCTTTGCCAGGTTGAAGTCCAGTTTTTCCAACATCATTTATTAAAAAGGCTATCTTTCTTCCAGTGAGGGTGGTTGGCTCCTTTGTGAAAGATGAGGTAACTGAGTATGTCTGGAGTTGTTTTTGCATCTTCCATTATATTCCACTGATCCTCAGGTCTGTTTCTTTGCTAGTACCATGGTGTTCTTATCACAGTGGCTTTGTCGCATATTTTCAAGTTGGGGATTGTGATATCCCCTGCCATGTCTCTGTTACCTAGAATGACTTTTGCTATTTTAGGTCTCTTCTGGTTCCAAATGAATTTTTGGATTGTTTTCTCAAAAAATACTGTTAGGATTTCTATTGGGATTGCACATCTCCATAGCAGGTTGGGAATTATAGCCATTTTCACTACACTGGTTCTTCCTGCCCAAGAACAGGGGATGTCTTTCAATTTTCTGATATCCTCTTTGATCTCTTTTTTTCAGAGTGCTGTTGTTCTCGATGTAGAGGTATTTTTCTTCCTTCATTAGATTGATTTCTAAATATTTCATTATTTTGGATGCTGTTATGAAAGGAATTGTTTCCCTAATTTCTCTCTCAGTAAGTGTTATTTGTGTACAAGAAGGCTACTGACTTTTCAGTATTGATCTTATATCCAGCCACTCTACTGAAAGTTTTGTCTATAAATCTTTTGGCGCAGTTTTTTGAATCTTCTATGTGGAATATCATATCATCAATGAATAATGACAGTTTAACTTCTCCCTTTCCTATCTTTATTCCTTCTATTTCTTTCTCTTGTCTAATTGCTGTGGCTAGTATTTCCAGAACTGTATGAATAGGAGTGGTGATAGTGGACATCCTTGTCTTGTTCCTGATTTTAAGGTGAAAGCTTTCAGGTTTTACCATTTAGTATGTGATTGGCTCTTGATTTTTCATAGATAGCCATCATCAAGTTGAGGTAAAGACCATCTATTCAAATTTTCTGTAGGGTTTTTTTTCATGATTGGGTGTTGAATTTTGTCAAATGCCTTTTCTGCATCTATTAAGATGATCACATGGTTTTAGTCCTTGACTCTATTAATATAGTGTATTACATTTATTGATTTAAGTATGTTGAACCATCCTTGCATCCCTGGAATAAATCCAACTTGGTCAGGGTGTATGATATTCTTGATGACCCTCTGTATTGTGTTTACCAGTATCTCATGGAGGATTTTTGCATCTGTGTTCATTAAGGAGATTGACGTGTAGTTCCCCTTTTTGGTTGGGTCTTTCTCTGCTATTGAAATCAAAGTAATACTTGCTTCCAGGAATGAATTGGAAGTATTGCTTTCTTTTCTTTTCTTCTTTTGAGACAGGGTTTCACTACATAGTTGAGTCTGACCTGAGCTCACTATGTAGCCCAGGCTGGTCTCGAACTCACAGTGATCCTCCTGCCTCAGCCTCCCAAGTGCTGGGATTACAGGCGTGCACCACCATGCCCAGCTGCTTTCTTTTCAATTTCATTGAAGAGTTTAAAGAGTAATGGAAATAGTTCTTCTGTAAATGTCTTGTAGCATGCAGCAGTGAAGCTGTCAGGACCTGAACTTTGTTGGTAAATTTTAAATATGTTTTCAATTTTACTGATTGTAATTGGGGTGTTTAGACTTATTAATATCTTGTCTGTTCAACTTTGATGGTTCATATGTATGTAGGAATCTGTCCATTTGTTCTGTATTTTCCATTTTATTAGAGTACAGTTTCTTGCAGTAGGCATTGATGGTCTTCTGGATTTCTGCTGGATCTTTTGTGACTTCACATTTTTTCATTCCTACTTGCGTGGATCTGAGCCTTTTCTTTCTTTTTATGATAAGGTTGCCTAAGGGTTTATTGATTTTATTTATTCTTTCAAAAAACCAACTCTTCAATTTATTGATTTTTTTGTATGTTCTCTTAGTCTCCATTGCATTGATTTCTGCTCTCATCTTTATAATTTCCTCACTTGTATGAGCTTTGTGTTTGTCTTGCTCTTCCTTTTCTAGGACCTTCAGGTTCAGCATTAGGTTATTTATTTGAGCTTTGTCTGTTTTCCTAGTATGGGGATTCACTGTTATGAATTTCCCTCATAGAACTGCTTTCATTGTGTCCCATAAATACCTGTATGTTGTATTGACATCATCATTAAATTGTATAAACTGCCTAATTTTTTCTTTAATTTTCACTGTGACCTGTTGGTTTTTCAGGAGAGTGTAATTTAATTTCCATGTGTTTGTGGAATTCTTGCTGTTTCTTATGTTATTGATCTCCAATTTATTTGCACTATGGTGTGATAATATACATGGGATAACTTCAATTCCTTTCCATTTACCTAAATATGTTCTATGAGCTAGCATGTGGTCTATTTTGGAGAATGACCCATGTGCAGCTGAAGAGAATGTACATTCTGATTTTGTGGGGTGGAAAACTGTGTAGACATCTATTTAGTGCATTTGTTCCAAAGCGTGCTTCTGTTCTAATATTTCATTGACACATTTTGTCTAGATGATCTATTTGTGACAGTGAGGTATTGAGTTCCCCCACAACAGATGCATCAGTGCTTGGTTTTTTGTTTTTGATTTTGTTTTTGTTTTTGTTTTTTGAGACAGGGTGTCACTATGTAATTGAGACTGCCCTGGAACTCACTATGTGAGGCCTCAGCTTCCCGAGTCCTGGGATTACAGGCATGTACCACCACACATGGCTGTACTTATTTGGTTTTTCATGTCCATTAATACTTGTTTTGTATAGTTGGGGGCATTAGTATTTGGTACATATATAGTTATGATTGTCATCTCTTCCTCTTGGATACTTCCCTTCCAAGGATGTAGTGACCTTCTATTCTCTTTTAATTAGTTTTGGTTTGCAATATACTTTGTCTGCAAAAAGGAGCTACCCCTCTTTTTTTTATGGGTTCCTGTTGCATAGAGAACTATTTTCCTTCCCTTTACTTTCAGTCTATGAATTTCTTTTTGAACTAGGTGTGTTTCTTGTATACAGCATATCATTGGATTTTGCTTTGTAATCCTTTCTTCCAGCCTGTTTCTTTTAATTAGTGAATTGAGGCCATTAACATTGTTGGTTATATCTGATATGTATTGACTTATCCTTGTCACATTATTTTCCTCTTGTTGCTTCTTTTATTTATTTATTTATTTCCCTCCCCCTTTAATTTCTTGACTTGCCTGATTGATTAGCTTTGATAGGCTTCTTAGAGTTGTGGCTTTCTTTGTCTTTTTTAAAGGATATTGTTTAGAATTACTTGAAGTGCTTGTTTGGTATTCATGAATTTTCTCAGGTGTTCTTTTCATAGAAGTATCTTATTTTGCCATCAGTTTTAAAAGATAGTTTTACAGGATACATCAGTCTAGGTTGGAGGTTGTTTTCTTTTAGAGCTTGAAATACCTCACTCCAGGTTCTCCTTGACTTGAAGCTTTGGGTTGAAAAGTCTGCTGTGATTCTGCTGGGCTTTCCTTTCTTTGTATGTGATTTGTTTCTTTTCTCTAACTGCTTGTAGTGTTTTGTTCTTCTGTTGGATTTTTGGGATCTTGACTGCTATATGACTAGGTGTAGATTTTTTTGATGATGGCTAGTCACAGTCCTGTATGCCTTGCTTATCTGTATGTCAAATTCTTTTGTTTTGTTTGGGAAGTTTTCTGTCATTAATTCTATGAAGTTTTGTTTTAATGTCATTTGTACTTTCTCCTTTTTTGTGGACTTTTATCAGTCTTACATTATTCTTAATGTTTCATCTAAGAACTGTTGGATCAATTTCTCATGGCCCCTTACTATTTTTAAGAGATCTCTCTTTTCATCATCAAAGACTGCCATCCTGTCATCTACATCTGATATTCTGTCTTCACTTTGGCTTGTTCTGCTGCAAGTACTTTCAATAGCATTTTTATTCTCCTGGTTATCTGTTTCAGTCTGTGTCATGGATTCTATTTCTTTCTTATGCTGGGTGTTCATGGCTTCCATCATGGTCCTGAGCTTGTGTATTTTTTAAAAAAATATTTTTCTGGTGTAGAGTCTCTAATCATGTCCTTCATTTTGCTCACCATCTCTGTAGTTATCTGGGAAATTATTTCTGTCTTGATTTTTCTAGAGCCTCCTTTATCTATTTTGTTACCTTCTGTGCTATCATTTCAGGGTGTCCAGATCGTTGACTATCAGGCTTTTCCACCTCATTTCCCCCAGAATTTGCCTTTGGTGAGGTGGAAGTCTGGGTTTTCACCTTGCTTAGGTGTCTTCTCATTTCCATTTTTGTAGTTGGTACTGTTTTTGGCTTAATTCCTAGATTGTTACTTCAATAAAGCTTATTGTATCTTTGTTGCTTGCATTTAGAACCCTTATGGAATGACTGCTTCTTAGAGTTGTCTTCCACATATAGCTAGTCTCTAGTGACTCTTAGGCAATCTTGTTTTCAGTATACCAGGAAGGGCAAGTGATTAGATTAACCACAACACCTTAGCCCAAGTTGGACAATCAGCAACACAATAGCATCAAGCACAGTTTAAAAAATGAAAATTTGTGGTAGCTATTAATCTATCACCTTTAACCATGTGAATTAAATAAAAATCAAGGACCAGTACAAAATATATTTATAGTGAATAGACTCTTCAATATAACAACTTTACCCTTCTGGATGAGGAGTTAGAAGGAGTTGGGGAGGGAGGGATTGATAGGTAGAAGGATAAGAAAAGGTTAGAATTGAAGCCAGAGGACATGGGAAGATCACACAAACTCTAGGAAACTGTTGAAGACAAGAGGAAAAGACAGAATGAGAGAACAAAGTCAAGAACAGAACAATCTAATAGCAATAGGGAAACTAGAAACTGTATTCACTTTCCTTTAAAATTAGTGGCAATCAGGCCAGGGATTTAGCTCAGTGATTCTGCAACCTTCCTCTCAAGTGCAAGGTCCCAAGTTTGATCCCTGGTACAAATAAAATAAATAATGGCAATTGAGAGAAGGAAAAAGAGAGAAGAAAAGAAACAGAAAGAGAAAAGAAATCCAAATTAGGACAGGAACAGGAACAAAAAGGGAGAGTGGTGAAGAACAGGGTGGGAGAGGGAAAGTGAGAGAAAAAGAGAGTGAGAGAGGGAGAAAGAAAAGAAAAAAGACAGAAAAAAAATTTAAAAGAAAAAAATAAAAATTAAAAATAGGAGTAAAATTTTGAAAATAGAAAGTAAAAAATAAAAATGAAGGGCCTCTAGGGTAGGTCTCTGTTGTCACAATAGACAATGCAGGCAGCAGGGTGCAGCTCTAAATCAATTAGTCTCAGCCAGCAGCAGTCTCCTGAGACTCCGGCTGATTTTTGGCTGCAAGGCCTAAATTGAGTTCCCTGACCTCCTGCAGGATGGAACTCTGCAAGGTTCTACTGCAGGTTCCACCAGCCCTTCCCCAGAAGATAGTCCAGGTTCTGATGGGAAGTGATGTTCCCTCCAACTTACCAACTGTGGTGGTCTGTGTGCCTTTATTGCAGAGGTTTTCTTTACTTTTTCAGTGGGCTTCAGTTTTCATCAAGGCGCCTCAGATAGGCTTTCTCTGTTGTTCACTTCTGCTCTATCTGCTGGAGCTCAAAACAATGGCCTTTATGACGCCCTGTGCCTCTGGGGTGTGCAATCAGGCACTGACACAGCCCAGAGGCCAGAGGTGGGGGGTGCTGCAGACACTCATGGGGCTCAGCTCCTCTGAGGTGTGTGTGGCGGGGGGGTGTGCTAATGGCCTATGCAGCTATAGCAATGTATTACCAGTAACTTTTCTCCTATCCTTTGTGTCATTACTATCAAACACTTTACATTTATAAATGCTTTAAACACACAAAATAATGTACTGTTTTTAATTTATATAGTTGCATTGGAAAGCTATTAATAATAAAAAAATAAATTTTATCATCATTTCTTCACTTATTTCAATTCTAGTGCTCTCCATTTTTTGCATAGCTCCAAATTTCTTTTGGCTATTACACAGGTACCCAAAGAACTTCCTTTGTCACTGTTTTTAGTGACAAGTTAATGGCAATGGATTAACTGGCTTTTTTTTTTTTTTGTACTGGGGATCGAACTCAGGCCCTTGTGCTTGCAAGGCAGTCATGGTGCCCCTGAGCTAAGTCCCTGGCCTTAGCTGGCTTTTGTTTGTGTGAAAGAAATCCCTACTTCTTTCTTCCTTTTTTTTCTCTTTTCTCTACGTATGAAATTTTGAATTAACAAATTTTTTTATCTTTCAGCACTTTGAAGACATCACTACATTGTCTTTTGGCTTCCATCATTTCTGATGAAAAGTGTAGTCTTATTCTTATCTTTGTTTCCTCTATAATTACTATGGCTTCCTTTCCTAGCTGCCTCTAATATTTTTCTCTGTCATTGTTTTTCAGTGGTTTAATATCTTGCTCAGTGTTTTTGAAGCTTTTTCTATCTATGATTTAGAGTCTCACATTCATTTTATCAGACTCTAATTGTATTCTATAGCTCTTAGATGCTCTTTTTTTAAAAAAAAAACCTATCTTTCTTTGTGTTTTTAAGTTTTAAGTTATTTCTATTGACATATCTTCAACTTCCCCTTTTTCTTTTTTCCATCATGTCAAGCCTACTTATGAGTGTATGGGAGGCATTCTGATTATGTTTTTATTTCTAACATTTTCATTTGATTCTTTTTATATTTTAATTTCTCTATTAAAGTTCTCAGACCTTATGAATGTTGTCCCTTCTTCCATTATTGCCACTGACATTTTTAAATCAATGAACTGTATTTTCTTGCTATTTGATTTTATTTTTGTGCAATCTATTCTTTGTTCTCTTTCCCTTCTTTGCTTTCTTTTGAAAAAATTTTAATGATTCTCCTTTATTTTTTATTCATTTAATATTAACTATTACTTTTAATTTTGTTCACAGTTGTATTAGGAATTATAGTATTCTTAAATAGTTAAGAGCACGATTAACTTAAGAGTTAACAGTGTTTACCCTCAAGTAATGTTGTTTTGATTCATATAGAGTATAAGAAATTTACAGTAGTCTCTCTCCAGTTTTCATCTTCTACATTTATGCTGTTATATATTTTCCTTGTATGTGCACTGAATTTCCATACTGCATTATCATTATTTTTTTCCTTTAAATTACGGATTGGCAAACAAAGGTCCCATGGTCAAACTAGCTGGCCACCTGTTTAGAGAAATAATTTTGCATTGGTGATTATTTTTTCAGTACTTTAAAGATATTCCTCTGCTATTTTCTCATTAGCATTGTTTCTGATGAGCTCTATGCTTTATCCCTGCCTTTATTCATCTGTACAAATCTTGAGTTTTTAAATCTGGCTGCTTTAAAAATTTTCTTTTTGTCTTTCATTTTGAGCAGCTTGGTAATAATGTGGCTTGATGTATTTTCTTTATGTTTGTAATCGGGATTAGTTGAGCTTCTTAAATGTATGGGCTCATATTCTTCATCAAATTTGGGAAAATTTCATCCATTATTCCCCATATTGTTTCTGTCTCCTTTTGAACAGTCCAATTGTACATATTGAGACACTTGAATTTGCCCACATTTACTATGTGTTGTTTATTTTCTGAATTCTTCTTCTCTCTGCATGTTTGTAAGGCTGTGCTTTCCAGTTCACTAATTTTTCTTCTGCAATGTCTAATATGACATCAATCCCATCTAGTTTATTTTTCATTTCTAGTAGATCATTGCATGTCTTTTTAAAATTTTTTTTCCATATTTCTTCTTATATACTCCTCTAGATTTTTGGTCATATGAAATACATACAGTATCTATGTTAAGATCTTTTTATACTAATTCTATTGTTCTGTCAGTTCTGCATTGGTTTTTATTATTTATCTTCTCATTTTGGGTCATGCTGCTACTACTACTACTACTACTACTACTACTACTACTACTATGTTGTCATCATTGTCGTCGTCTTCTTCTTCTTCTTCTTCTTCTTCTTCTTCTTCTTTCTTCCTCCTCCTCCTCCTCCTCCTCCTCCTCTTTCTAATCCTCCTCCTCTTCTTCTTTCTTTCTTCTTTCTTCTACTGGGGATCGAACTTGGGACCTTGCATTTATGAGGTGGACAGTGAGACCACTGAGCTAAATCCCTGGCCCAGAGTCATATACTTCTGCTGCTTTGCATGTCTGGTAATTTTGAAGGCAGGGTGAGAATATAAGAAGTGCAATAGTCTTTTATATAGCTTAATTCCTATTGTAAGCCTCTTTGCATCAGGGGACAGAAACCTGGCATCGATCAATTCATAGTGATCTAACTTTCAGGGTAGAGGGAAAGTTACTGTAGTGTCCAATGCCTGGTAATTTTTCATTAAATACTGGACATTGTGAATTTTACCTTTTGAACTGTTGTTCATTTGAACTGTTGTCCTGTTCACAGGACATTTTTATGTCCTGTTGTTGTTCTAGAGTTTTTTCTGGGATGTGGTTATTTGTAAATAGTATGATCCTTTTGGGTCTTGCTTTTAAGCTTGTTTAATCTGTTTCAGGATAGCATTTAGTAGGGTGCTATTTTTATCCCACAACTGGGGTCACACATGCCTGAATACTTCTATTTGGCAGAATTCTAAGATGATTCTTGGGTTTTTGCCCCCAGTATTGCCTCTATGATTATGTCTGTGATATTGAATAGAAAGATTTTTCATATATAATTAACATTACTAAACAGCACAAGACAGATTACCGTAATGGGCTTATAGTATATGAACCTTTAAAAAGCAGTTACTTTTTCCAGTGTAATTGCAGAACTATCCTAAGCACAAGAGAATTTGATGCATCAGTGTTTCTGTGCAGATGCAAAGAGCCACAGAGAGAGAGAGAGAGAGAGAGAGAGAGAGAGAGAGAACGAGAATACTTTGGACAACCAGAGAAGACTTGAAAACAGATTCTTTCCCTAACCCTTCTGATAAGAACCTACCCCAACTGACTCTTTCATTTTAGCCCGTGAGACCCTGGGTAGAACCCTGTCAGACTTACTTGCACTTTTGACCCACAGAAATGTGAAATAATGAGTATTGTGTTTAAGCTACTCTATTTGTGGCAAGTAGTTACTCAGCAACAGAAGACTAACATGATAATCTACCCCCAAAATCCATCATAGTACTAGGTTTTCCATCTCTATCCTGAGCAAACAAGCACTTTTCCCTGGCCTGTATGTGTTCCAATTTTATTCCCTCCAAACCTTCTGGATGTTTTTTTTCACTGGCCTCAGGCAGTTTCCTCATGTGCTTTGGTTAGCAGTAGTAAACCAGATACTGTGGAGATCATTTCCAAAGACCTGTGAAGCTCTCTGTCCTTTGTGACGTTTGGCTTGGAGAAAGTAGCTACCCCATATTCCCTGTAATGTTGCCTCAACTCAGGGAGCTGCTATGCTTGCCTGGGATCTTTTTTCCTGTGGAGACTCTTTCCAGGAAGTAAGTGGGTGACGGTAGGGCTTAACTTTGTTTTGTGCTTCTCAGAGATTATTGCCCTTTGTTGCCTCCTGCTCTAAGTCTTGAAAACCATTATTTCCTATATTTTGTATTGTTTTTTATTCTCTTAGGGGGGATAAGATGTCTGGTCCCTGTTGCTGTATCTTGGCCAAAAGCAAAAGTCCTCAGTTAAATGTGATTGAAATCAGGTGCTGTTTAAAACCAATGTTCGGAGGCTGAGGCTGTGAGTTCAAGACCAGCCTGGGCTACATGGTGAGTTCCTGGTCAGTCTCAACTGCATAGTGAGACCCTGTCTCAAAAAAAGAAAAGAAAAGAAAAGAAAACCAATGTTTGGGGTTAAAATTCTCAAAAATACCTACCAATCATGATGGGTTATCAGCATCTTCTATATGTTGATTGGGGATACCATGTTGATTACAGCAATGGCCAATCAATATTTCTTTTTATAGGTAGAGGTTGAAATCTTAAGAAAAAAAATCTAGTATGCAACTCTGCTGCATCAAGGTCTGTGGAGTTGTGAAGGAGTTCTGAAATCTGTTGCTTTTTTAAAGTTGCATTTTTCTATCCTACCTTAGGAGTCAGGCTAATGTCCTATTTCAGGAGTGGGGAATCTGTGGTGGTCTGATCTGTCTTCATGCTGAGTGAGTCCTTTCTTTCTGTCATGCTTATGGTGCTATCAGCTAATTGTTTAAAAAGAGATAACTGTGGTCTTGGTATCACTTACTGCCTTTGAGAGTCCCTAGAAAGCGTTGTCTTGGGCAGTCTACCTCAATGCCACCTTTATTTGTGTTTTCCATAGCCAGGTTCCACAGGCTCTACAAGGAGAGGGAGGGAAGATTTAAATGTGTTATTGTAAAAGCCTCAGAATAACTGACCCATTTGAGATACTTCGGGAGCTTTATGTTTTGTTACTTTGATGAACAGCTTGCTTCCCTGTGCTGCATGTCCATATCCACATGGGTGGCTTCTTCTTGGGCTCACCCATGACATACCCTACTGGATCTTCATCTCCATGCATACTGGGAACAGGGAGCTTTTGTTGTGCTTGCTGTTGAAAACTTTGAAGGAAAATTTAAACACCATATTAGCTAGCCTCTAATGCTTCCTTGAGTAACACTGCTCTTCTCATATAAAAACAAATGGTTATAGAAGGGGTACCTTTTGTGGAACTAGACAAATGATAGACCCTGAGTCTTGGTATGAACTTGAAGAGCCCAGAAACAAGGTATCTGAGTATTCAAATAGGAAAAAGAACCATGTGGATATGGTGGATTAAGTTCAGTGCATCTAACCCCAAGAGTGCTTTTTCAAACTTTAATGTAAATATGAATCATATAGGAAACATTGAAACACACATTGTGATTTAATAGTTTGGGGGTGGCCTGAGATTTCACATTTCGCACAGGAACCAGGTGTTACCTGTTCTATTTGTTTGGGGTTGATGCTTAGGGCAGCAAGGTTCTAAATGCATATATTTAAGAATAAATTGCAGAAAAATAGAAACAATCACAATCAGTATTCATTCATTTATTCAGTACCTGTATAATAAACTATACTCATTGATGTAGGAAAGAGAGAGAATCAGAATAAAGCCTCCTCTTGAATTTATAAACTAAAAAGAGGTTTTAAAATGTTTTAAATTTTGTATCCATAAACACAGAAGAACTAGGTTTGAACTTTGGCTCTGCTGATTATCTGAAACAGAGATACATTGCTTAATCTATCTTTAGCTCACTTGCTTTATCTTTAGAGTGAAGATATCAGTGTCTGTGGTAGTGCAGTTGTCAAAATGCAGAGCAACACTGTGGTGGGCTGGAAAATGATCCCCCCAAAGATATCCAGGTCTTAATCCCTGATAACTATGGGTGCTAGCTTCTATGGCAAAAGAGACTTTGTAGTTGTGATTAAAGTAAGAATTTGACACAGAAAGATTGCCTTAGATTATCTAGGTAGACCCAGAACAACCACAAGTATTCTTAGAAGAGAGGCCGAGGGAAGTCTGACACAGAAGTGGGCAGCAGTGTGACCACTGGAGCAGGATGCCACATGATTGCCTTTGAAAATGGAAAAGGAGCCAAGAGCCAAGAAATGCAAGAAATACCAGTCTATTAGGTGGGAAGGCCAAAAATCAGGTCATCCTCAGGTGCCTTAGATGAAAAATGGCCAATGACCCCTTGATTTTGGCCCAGAAAACTTCTTGCTTTTTACCTCTTGGCCAATGACCCCTTGATTTTGGCCCAGAAAACTTCTTGCTTTTTACCTCTTGAGCTACAAGAGAGCAAAAGTACATTGTTTTAATCCACTAACATTGTGATAATTTAACCACAAAGAAAAGACAATTATGAAAAACAGCCATGGAGCACTTCACAAACATTTTCCATCCTTACCCTACATAGAAATCCATCAGGAGCAGGAAAGATTGCTAAGTTAAGGGTCTTATACGTAGCACTCCAGTTTTCTGTGAAGAAGTTTGAAGCCACAAAGGACTCCTTCCTTGTGTTTAAGCATGTTATATAAAGGAAAAGATCATCTCATTGCTCCAAAAGAATATTAAGAAATGTGGGGATCACATTGAAGAAGACCTAAACTAGGTGACCTGATGCCCTAAGTGAAAGTACTTCTGTCTTTTACCTTGTCCTCAAAAAATATTTATCCTTTGGTCTGATCTGCATCAGATCAGATTATGCATCTTGCCAGAAGCTTCAGAACACAAAGATCTAGTTATTTCTGAAAAGTAGGAAGGGAGAAAAAGGGAAAAGGCAATGATTTGTGAAATGACCAAGAAACATTAAGCTTAGAATGTACTATCATTTCAAGTTTCAGTTTACAGACCAACACACATTTTGCCCAGGTTGGTTGATCCAGGATGATATTGACAAGTCCTTGGTGTTTGAGTCAGGAAAGAAAATGGATTGGTGAAATCCTTAATATTTTTTTTTCTTTTGGTACCAGGGATAGAACTTGGGTCCTTGTGTCTGCAAGGCAGACAGCAGAACTACTGACCTAAATCCCCAGCCCTGAAATCCTTAATTTTTAATATGCTTGATGCAAACCACCCACTAGTTCAGTGTCATCAGAATCAACTGTGGTTCTTTACAACCCCATGCAAAATATTCATGAAAGGTGAATTAATTTATTAATTATAAATTAAAAGGACCTCTTCCTCCCTCTCTGCACTTCTTTTTCACCTTCTTCCCAGATGCAGAAGCACACCTAGACCAGTCTGATACTCCAAGACAAAAACTAGGTGAGTGAGTAGCCAAGACCTGCTTGTGTGTCTTCTTACCACCTCCTCTCTAATCTTCCACTCTCCAATAGCTGAGAGGATCTGAGTTTCTACCACAGAGATTTGTGGTTATTCGATCATTTTAGGATTTTTGAGATTGTGTGATGTTACCAGTTAAGAAACACCCAATTAAGCGTATTAATTTTGCCAAAAGTTAATCAGCAGTTCAAAGGCTCCATAAAAATGTGGCATGTGATAACCATTTTAGTTTGCCAAGCAAGTAGCCTGGGAATTCTTTGAAAACTGCCATTTGATTTCGAAGGTCAGAACTTGATAATCAAATGAGGTATTTCTGACAGCATTTGGGAAACTATAAAATGTCATGTAAATGTTCGATAGCGATAATGATTAAAACAACCCCACCCCAGTAGAAAACATTTACAGAATGTAAAAACATATAGTGAAGTTTCTCATGGTCTGTAAGGCCTCCTCCCTAACCTAATTCTTCCTCTATAGAAGGACCCAGTTCCTGGCTTCTGGTCCCTACAAAGAGAAGGCTGTTGTCTTCAGCAGTGTTGAGCTCCTCTCCCCAGTGATCCCTCCCTACCTGGCAATCAGTTTCAGTCCTGCCCTTCACATTCAGTATCACATGAGCCATGTGTTACCACCAGCAGGTTTTATCTTTCTTCCTTCTGGCTTATTACGTATTTTCTCTTGATCTCTCCAACTAGAACCTTTGTTTCTTAGGCCACCAACCTCCTAATCCTAATTCTTCATGTTAAAGACCAGAGTTATATTACTCTTTATACTGCCCTGGAAAAAAATTTTTAAAAAGTTGTCTGGAGGGCCGGGGATTTAGCTCAGTGGTTCAGTGGCCTTCCTTGCAAGCACAAGGACCCGAGTTCAATCCCCGGTACCCCCCCCAAAAAAAAAGAAAAAAAAAGTTGTCTTGAGTATTATCAATAGATGTCACATTGTTCACAGAGATCCACAGAGGGAGGCGTGAGCTGGATTATACATGGTTTTGTGTGCTTTGGGAAGGCATTTCAACTTCATCCTGAATGTAGGACATGCTGTCTGAAAAGATTTGAAATGGATTATTATGTGGGTAGATTTGCATTTTATGTAGATTATCCCAAAAGCAGAATGGAGGGTGGATTAATCTCCTATGATACTGTAGGTTGAGTGGCTAGAATGGGCAGTGTCCTGAGAGCAGTTTGGGTCCAGTAGATTAGTGAGACCCAGAACTGACACACTTATGGTGAGAATGGAGGAGAAGGAATGAGGTAGATAATTGATGAACTTAAGAAAAGGATGTCTATAGTTTGTGAGAATATGAAAATGGGAACCTAGGAATCCAGTAGTAGACTAGATAAGACCTCAGTCAAAATTGTCCTTCTAATTCCTCAGATGGAAAAAAAAATAGTTCTCCTTACACTATCTTGTCATCCTTTTTACTTTCTTTTGGGCTTATGATGATCTATTTTGTATTTTGTTTTTTTACGTAGGTGTTATTCTGTGATTAAATTCCTAGGCCACAGAGACCATTGCTGTATATTAAACCCCTGAAATGTGTAATTTGATGCCTTACACTAAGTAAATGTGTTGAATGAATTGGCAAGAATAAATGAAATCTTATCATACTCTACAACTTTAAAAAGTTCACATATTTGGGACATCTTTTGGGAAAGGTGGGTGTGACAGTTGTTATTTCTAGTCTTCAAATGAGAAATCTGTGGTCAGAAACATTAAATATAACATAGCTAGCCATTGGCAGAGCTGAATTCTACACATCTGTTCCAGCACCTACCACCTTCCATTCAAGGTCTCAAGGTCCCCATTCAGGACTATTTGTTCTCAGTAAATTAGCTATTATATTTTCAACTATTCCCACATCAAGTGTCATAGAAATAAAAGATGGAGAGGAGTGGAGTGGGATGACTAAGGCAAGCACACTAAATAAATGGTAGAGTATTCAGCACTAGGAAAAAGGAAGACTCACACGTGCCTATTATTTTTTGTTCATACTCAGCATAATTTTCTTACTTTCAAATTTTCACCTGGAAATTTTCTGGAACCAGAAGCCTGGGGACTATGTTTCGTTTTACTGGGTGGTTTCCAGTTTTAGTTTTACCAAAAAGAGATTCTTGTACCAGTTGTGGGACATGGAAAAGGAGAGGCCATTGGTTGGTGGTAGCTGTGGGCATATGGTCATCCTCGGGGCAGGTGGAGGTTCTCCCAGGGATTTTCAAATAGCCCCCCTGAGAATCACTTCCTTTTGTACCACAGTTAGCTAAGGTCATGGGTGGTAGTCTTTTATGAAACATGTGTTGTTTCTGAGTATTGTGTGCTTATAATGATCTTTATACCACCCAACCTTTGCAATGATTGTATAGATTGCTGGATAAATTACTATATGAAATCCTTTTGTGGTTTAAATTACTACAGTGCTTCTGCTTTCCTGACTTATATGTAATACAGAGAAAACACAAGTGATAATTGAAAGGTATTGGAAGTTGAAATCATGTAGTTTAGAGGCAGATAATCCCATTCACATCAAGCATCTTTAGAATATCCCTGCACCACAACATGATCTCTACTTATGAACACAGCGGACTGGATTAGAGATTTACAAATATGCTTATTCAAACTAATTGAAATATAAACCTGTAGTGGTTTGATTCTGGTCACTTGATAATTAACACTTACCTACCCAGAAAAGCTTGGCTCTTCAGATCACTTCACTCCCCCAAAACACTGGCAGAAAGCTGAAATTTTAGTGTGGGTAGAATAGGGTTTCATAACGGCCATGTGCAGGAACAAAAGATTGCTAAACTTGAAATTCATGTACAGTCATGTTCAGATTGGTTGCTGATAGATGTTTAAAAAGAAACTTTCAGTAACCCATGGATTGATGGCAAGGTAGTCCAATGGACTAGCATGAGAGTGTCAGAAATTTGCATGCATTCCAGTGGGATTTTTTTTTCTTTTCAAATGAGTAAAATGTGGTTCTCAATACTTGGAAAAAATTCCAAACATTTTCACCTCACCTTTCATCAATAGGCTTATTGTCCTATGCATTTTTAAATTCTTGTGGTCAGCGCAGACAATAAAAGCACCCAGCTATGCCCATCACTTTTTCTCTCAAACAAGCATTTCCCATTCACTTGGTACCTTGTGTGAATTCTCTGGGCGACAGCATAGCTGCAAACACAGACAAGCTGGCTTTGGTTCAATTCTCAGTATCTTGGTGGGGGAGGAGGAAAGCTGCTTACCTCTTCTCAGGATCACTGCCTTTTATGGTACAGGGCAGGCTGAGTTACTCAATAATTACTAGGCATTTCATCTGAGCTCCCAAGGCACGTAGGCAGTTTTGGGAGTTCAGAAACTTCTTTCTCCACAAAAATATTTGACACTGAATCAGACCTTGATGGGCCAAGTTTCATTTTTTCAACCTCTAGGGATGGGTAAACCTGGTTTTATATCCCAAAAATTATTTGTCTAATGGCCTGGGATTGGCCAAACCCAAATCTACTTTGCCAAATCTACTTATTTTAACAACAGCAACAACAATAACAAGAACTCCATCTATATTTTAATGGAAATTTAATCCATATGTTTGGTTCATTTGTTGCACTTAATCCATCAAAATATTTTGCAAGAGTTATCTGAAGTCCAAGAGAACTTCTGTGTCTTTTGTTGTTGTTAACCAGTGTAAGCCTTTCTCCCCTAAGATTTTTTTTCTTCCTAATGGGGAAGTTCTGTTTTCTCCACCCCCACTAGACTCAGTTTTTATCTGTATTCTTTCTCTGATGCCCATGACACACTGATTCTCCTCTGGTGTGATTGCTAATAGAAATAGCCCATAAATACTTTACCCATTTTGTTTCCTGTGCTATGTGAAGAAGGAAAGAAATAATGTGAAGGAAAAACAAAGAAAGAATTCTTGATTTTCTTTTGGGAAAGGGCCTAGTGAGCCAGACTTACATCATAACATCATTTACCTGTGGCCATGAAATGCTTGAAAGAAGAACTATATTACCACCTTTGCTGGATGCATTCCATATGGAAGGGGGATAAGAGAAATGGTTAAAAAATTTCCCCCTATGTAGGATCTATAGACATAAAGTGATTAGGAAAAACAAGGACCAGCCCTTTGAAAGCAGCTGGTTAATTTGTAATCACTTCGAGTTTAAGTTGGATAAAATAGGAAGATGTTTTGATGGCTGAATGGAAAAGAGATTGCAGGAACAACAGATTGAAATTTTTACTTCACAGACTAGCTATGCTTCACTGGGCCACTAGCCATCCAATGGAGGCTGAGGAGAGGAGTGTGGGCTCAGAAAGCCAGGGCCAGAGAGGAGATTGGTAGCTTTGGCTGCACTCTTCAATGAGGTAATCGTTCTTCAGTGCTGCCCTGCTGTCTCTGTCCTGTTGCCAGGGCCCAAAGAGTTCCAGATTCAATTGATATCATTATAGATCAGAACAGACTTGGCTGGCATATCCTGCTCTTTCCTAGTGATTAGGACATAGCATAGTTTTCTTTCCCCTCCCTTTCGGCCATATCTTAGTCCCTTGGCTGAAAATTCTTTTGTCTTTGGATTAATCTAGGGTTGATCTAAGTTTACTCACTTGTTGCAAGCCTGAGCTGGCAAAGTAGACATATAATCTTCAAATAACTGAAAACCCTGCTCCCACCATCAATGTGTGTTCTAATTTGTTTAACCTTTGTCTACACTGGACTCAGGCCAACCTGAAGAAACTGGGCACATAGCTTAGTAGATTTAAAGATTAGTTCTGCATCTTATCTGAGATGTAAGTCTCGTTTTGATATCAACTTGCTAAGAAGCTTCTCAATGCATTATTTTTCTGAGAGACAGGAAGAGAAAGAGAGAAGGGAGAAGGGAAGAGAGAGGGAAAAAGTAGGAGAATTGTGGGACATGTCAGAAGAGTACTACTCTATGCTTTTACCACCAATAAAGACTGTACTTAAATATTCTCTTAATAGATAGAGGCTTCTCTTTCTTCAAAATCTTGGGAGAGAGACCCACAAACTCCTCGCTAATGTCTTCTCTGTGTCTGTAACATAAGCCAGTTCCATGATAAAGCTCATTATGAAGTACGGGGAGTGGGGTGGGTAGGTAGGGAGAACCCTCACAAGGTAGTAAAGAAATGCAAAGCAGAAGTGGTATACAATGTAGTGGCCTGTGGCCTTCCCTGGGCCCCGAAATAAGCTGTTAGTGATCCACTGTGTTTTGGCCTTAGTGTCCTCATTCTACTTGTGATCTAACTCACTTGGGAAATAAATTGCAAGGCACAGAAAGGAAATGCAATCCATGTGCATTGGTTATTTTACATCTTATAGCATCTCCCTTACCTAGCAAACCAGTATATAGAATTCTTTTTTCTTTTTGGATAAAACAAAGTCTCATTCTTAGAGTTCCTAATAGAGTGTTCTAAAATGGCTGCCACCAAAGACAAACATTGGCCCCTGGGAAGCCAAAGATGGAGGCTGAGAATCTGTGTGTCCTCCTTTGGAGCAGTTATTCTGGTGGCTGGCATCAAAGGCTTACGCGTGCATTCAGGTTCCTCACAGTGGGCCTTCATTGCCAAGGAGAGTGGGCACTCTGCTTTTTCTCATTTATTTTTGTTTCATGGACAAGAAACTTCCAGTAGACTCTAGCTTCCAAGGGAACAAGGGAAAAGATACAATAACCAGAGAAGACATGATTTTTAAGTAAAGAAAATCCCTGATGTTTCAGGATTATTGATTTTATGTTCTAGTGATATTACCATGGCTTGGCAACACTTACCCAGGGAAAGGCAGATTTCCCACTCGAGTCTGAGCAGTGCTGAGCAAGCCACTTACAAAGCAATTTTAAAGTTATGAACGGAAAGTATAGGTATTGTGTAATTTGATGCACAGAAGTAAGCCTTAGCAAGACAACATTTTATAAGGCACAGTTTTTAAAAGTTTGTCATCTGGATACCACCGAAGGGGTAGATTACTGATGCCAAACAAAAGATTAATTTTGTTTTAAAAATACAACTTTTTAAAATTGATAAGAATAAGAATAGCTTTATGTCAGCATCAGATTGCATGAGCTTTAGGCCAGATTCCACATCCAGCTGGCTTTTCTCTTTTGCTCTTCCTTTCTACTTATTAAAAATTCTAATGTCAAATTAAAGATCCTTAGAAATGAAAGAAAAGTAGCTCTCAGTATTTAAATTGAGAAATTATGCAATGGTTTCTCACTTAAGATTGAGTTTTCCATAATAGATTTCACCAATACATTACATTCGAAAGCAGGACATTTGAATGTTGAATGACTCAATTTGGGAGATGGTAGTAAGTGGATTCCAAATTCACTCTTTGGTAGTATTGGTTTCTGTAAAGTATTTTTTTCGAGTGGTAGAATTTGAAAATGTTTTTTGAAAAGTTTACTTAATGATGCACTCATAGGTTTGTTTGTTTGTTTTTTTGCTGAGTGAAGAAAATCATCAAATGCTGGAGTCAAACTCAGAGACTGAGCCATTTGAGCCAGAGAAATTCTGATATTTTATACATAGCATTAAAATTGAACATATGACCTGGAAGTAATGGGATCAACCTATTAAGATGAGTGATATATATTATTATATATTTTTGAACAAATATACTCAGGATCTGTATCATGAAGAAGTGTTTTCATTTCATCTTGTAATCATTTCTGTCTTTCATGAAATAGAACACTTCAAATGGAAAAACAGAATCATGAACTTCCCACCCATTTCATGTTTCATTCAAGTCCTGAGACTTGGGTGTATTAACATTTTTTACTAGTTCAGTTAACATTGAAGTCAGAATCAGAGACATCTTGCTGACCACTACCTGCTGTCAGCAGAGAAGCCAATGTGAGGACTTATGTTCAGATGCAATCGCTCCCTTGCTGCTCAGCCAGTTGAGGCTTTATCTCTGTTAGTTTATGTGTGCTTATGTGTCAGCTTACACCCTGTTATACCCTGCAGACAAGTGGTAAAGGAAAAAAAAAACTAAACAAAATCCATCCTTTAGCATAGATTTTTAGTGATAAAACTTATAAAGTACTTGTGCCAACAAATCTACTGCACATAGGCCAGGTGTTGATTTATTTTAGATTCATCTGTATCTTTGCTTCACCAAATATCCTATGGACAAGTGAAAAATCTACATGTTCCCATGTGAACTTTTGATGTTAGGAATTGCTCAGGAATATCATTTGATGCAGGAATTTGAAAAAACTTGTCACTGAGAATAATAATTAATAACAACTTTGTAGCTGGTAGCATAAGCTTCTTGAAAATTTTACAACTTCAAACCTTATGGGGAATGCAATGTTTGAAAGACATGTTTGCAATTTTGAACTATCTTTGGGAAAAGATATATAAAAATCAATTTGGTTTAAAAACATAATTTTGTACAGATCATAGGAAAATTTAATTGGTTACAGCTTACTCACTTTTTCTATATAAGATACAGCTCTGATATTGGTCTTCTATTAACTTCAACAAGGAAATAGCAATAACCTTTTGTGTAACTTAAAAAATAAACTGTCAACTTCTTGTTTGTTGTGCAAGGAGTGTTGGGAATGTACCATACATCATTGGGCTGAGATTGTACAATAATTTGATCAACATATAAGAGTTTAGAAATGATGTATTTATAGGAATTCATTGGTGTACTTACCTGGGTATTGCTGCAGAGTATTTATTTGGCATATTAGTATGTAAAATATTTTAGAAGAATAAAATATTAGGGAGGCTAGCCAAAATTAATTGTAATCTGTCAAGAGCCTTAAAAGTATGTATAACTTTATTTGAAGTAGCTCCATAGGGGCCGGGGGTTTGGCTCAGTGGTTCCAGTGCCTGCCTCGCAAGTGCAAGGGCCCAAGTTCAGTCCCTGGTACAAACAAACAAACAAACAAAAAATCCACTGAAGTAGTTCCATGTAAGGAAATGTTCCTGCTATGAGTGTTTCATCTACAAAGATGCTTACTATTCCCTAAACCCAAATGTATCTTTCTATTTAATTTCTTTGTCTGTAGTTAATTCTATTTTCTGTGGTTGGAGAATTTTGCCCTCCATTTCTATTTTGAGCTCTTTGATATAGAGTTTTATGCATAGACTGTAGCTCTACACAACACAGGTGTTTTGTTTAGTTTTGTTTTGTTTCTGGCACTGAAAATTAAGCTCTGGACCTTGTACTTGCCAGGCAGGTGCAGTGCCACTGAGTTAAATCCCCAGTCCTACAACACAGGTTTTAACTTCAACTCCATCATTATAGTTGTGTGAACTCATAAGTCTAAGACCCTTGAGCTCTAGAAATAAAGACAAAATAGCTTAATAAAGTTGTTTTGAGGCTAATATAAGGTATGTATAAATAATTTGGCTTACAGTCTCACACAGTATATTCAACATAGTCAAAAAGTTCTGGCCTTTGCGATTATCACTCTAGGGATCCACAGGGCAAAATTCAAAAGCCATCTCTTTATGGAACCTCCCTAAATCCCCAAAGGCAGAATTTTCTTTTTTCTTTTTTTAAGTACTTCCTATATTATAATAACCTGCATGGTATATGAATATATATATACGAATATA
>NW_022900913.1:52928693-52944723 GCF_012274545.1 Fukomys damarensis | reverse complement strand
ATATATATCTCCACAGAGTAAAATAGTCAATACTGTACAATTCACAGTAGGTAAAAAGTGAGCATTCCTCTGTTAGCAGTTTGGTATCTATGTTTCTGGACCTTTATTAATGGTGCATATACAGAATAACTTTTACATTCTAGTCACAGCAAGCTTAGTTTTTATTCTTTAGTGAAATTATTTACATACATATTTTTGTATATAACTAGGCTCTAATTTTCTTCCATTTTAGAAGATGCTTTCATTATTGCTTCAATAACTTCTTGGTAACCAATGAGTACTCAATATCAGCTATTAAACTAACGGGTAACTATCCCATTGCTGCAAACAGAAAATTGAATTTACTTACCCCTATTAAATCCCACTTTTCCCATACTTTCCTAAACCATTTCTCAGATTGGTCTGTCACTGATATCCTAAGACCACTGATAACCCAAGATCTATTGCTGAGATTTGGATCTTGACTGCTTGATGCCATGATTTGTCTAAAGTCTCATTCATCTCTGTACCTAGAAAATTCCTTGATCTTATGAACCACATGTACAAGATCAAGTCCCCACACATCACAAATACCTCATAAATGCCTTTAGAATTAAACTGGAGAGTTAAAACTTGTGCCACTAGTAGCAAGATGAAGAGAAGGGAAAACCCTATCCACGTTCTGTGTCACACTAACAATTTAGATTCCTCGTTTTGAAAAGTATGGTGAAATCAACATGAGTAGCACAGACATATGAACCTTCTAAGAAAATCACCTTTTACTTCTCAAAAGCTTGGAGACAAACAACACATGGAAGGCAGCATTAGAAAGCATTAGTGCAAAGGTGCATGTTTGTATTCTTTCCATACACACAGGCCATCCCGGTTTGTCAGTTCACATGAGACTGAAACAGGCATGACTGTGAAAACAGCAGCCAAAGGCAGAACCACACATTTCCATGAGGCTCCTGTTCAGGCTGTCTATCGTTTTTCTTTCAAAATAGTCATGGTAAGAACGTAGTGCTTATTTTAAGAATGTTACCATTATTGAGCATGTGTTTGAGACTACTTTTATAAAAAAGTTCGAGCTGAGAGATTCCAAAAATACAATTTATTTCTTGCTCTGTAGTCTCCTCTGCTACTGACACAAAGCTTTGGTACTGAGTTGTATCAGTTACTGACTTAAGATTTATGTTCTTTTTTCAGTACTGAGAATTGAACCCAGGGTCTTTACACTGAAGACTTATTTTCAAAATCCCTTCAATAGTCCAAAAAAAATCACATGTCCTCCAAGACTCGTGACAATCCTATTTATACCGGTAACATTTACTGAGTCCCTGCCAGGTCCCCAGCACTGTGCTAAATGCCATTTATAGATTTTCACATTTAATCCTCCCTCCCAAAACCTGGATGAGAGATACTATCATCATCACGATTTGCTGTAAGGAAACTTCGGTTCAAAGACGTTAAATTATTTGCCCAAAGTCATTCTCCAACTTTGAGAATGTTCAAAAGAAAATGTTGCAGATCCTAATGACAATTTTGGAAAATATTAATATGAGGAAATTTAGTTTTGTGAGTATCTCCTGTAGTGGTCTGGACACGTAGATGTTAAAAATCAATCTCGTGAGTTTGTAGTTTTAATCTTTGAGGTTTTTTTTCTTTCCATGTTTCTCTAGCAGTACAAATGCATTATTTGTAAAAGTGATACATATTCTGTGGATGTTTTTTGCCAGAAAATATGCAGGGTTTTAAAAAAATGTTAAGTTTTATATTTGTAGTATGAGATGTGTTTTTTCTCTTCAATTTCAATTTACATTTAAAAAGATCTTTTGGTCTGATGAGCAAAGAGGGCCTGAAAGGGTGAAGTTGGAAGGATGAGTAGCAGGAAGGAACGTTGCTGGCTGACCAGAACTCTGTCCTGTGTCATGATTTTTCATGCTGGATTTCCCCCGACAGCTATCTTGACCTCTCTTGGGCATGGTTTCTGCTACCCAGAACAGTATCTTGCACTCAGATGCACTAGATGAATGTGTGGTGACAGTACGTCCCATCTGTTTCTAAGGCTAAGTGTCAAGAGTTCCAGTTAATTTTAGGCAGATCTGAAAAGCACTGCAGTAACAATTGTGTTCCATAATATAATGTACTTGATACCTTAGAGGTGTTCCCCTTCAAGGACAGATGTAGTCCCAAACTATCAGCTCCAGCCTTCTAAAGAACCTAGAATCTCAAGTGTCTTGTTGGTTGTTTTTCATGAATAAAGAGAAGCCAATCTATTGTTTTGATTTTTACTCTTTATTTAACAGAATCTTCACATTTTTTATTTCACTAAGACATTTTAGGTACTAGAATCCCTCAGAATTAAAAAATAGGGGAAATCATATTTCCTTACAATATTTTAAACAGAAAGGAATTCCCAACTTTCTGTGTGTGTGTGTGTGTGTGTGTGTGGTGCTTGGGATCGAACTCAGGACCTTGTGCTTGAAAGGCAGGCAGCAGAACCACTGAGCTAAATCCCCAGCCCCAGTTCTTAAGTTAATTAACATTGCACAGGGTAACGTTTTTCCTAAAGGCCAAACAAATTTTCATTTGGATGTTACATGTTTTGATGAATGAAGATGAGCTAATTCTTCAACTTTTACTTAATAATTTCAATTTTTGTTGAGCCAACATTTAAAACGCAGAGAACTGGGGTGGAATGAAGTTCATGTACAGGGGATATGATGCTGTTCAGCACACAGTAGGGGTTCAATAAAATTGTTTCAAGTGAGGAGATAAGTTCTACTTTTAAGTCATTATTCTTGATCTATAAAGATATAATAGAAAATTTTCTTTAGACATGGTCTTAGTTTGAACATAAGTTGTGTAAAAGAGAGAAGTGGACTGGCTATTGTTAAAGCTGAGAAGACAGGATTCTAGAACCTGCTCTCTGCACCTTTTAAAAACTCTCTGCACATTTTAAAACTACTGCCCTAAACAATTTCATCCTAGGTCTGTACTCTTCACCTGATCCCTACATCCATTTTTTTGTTTGTTTTATGTTTTTTTGCAACAGGGTCTCACTGTTGTAGTTGACACTGATCTAGAACTCACTGTGTAGCCCAGGCTGGTCTCAAACTCACAGTGATCCTCCTGCCTCAGCCTCCCCAGTTCTGGGATTACAGGCATGCACCACCACACCCGGCTCCCTACATCCAGTTTAATTTAAGCAGCTTGGTTACAGAATACTTTTCCTTTCATAGATAGACAACAATAACAGGTAGTCCAGGATCAAGGTGTCTGTGTAGTCCAGGATCGAGGTATCTGTTACTGGCTTGGTTCCTTGGCTGGGAGAGAATCTTTTCCACTAATTTTCTTCTGGTGGTTTGCTGGTAGTCTTTGATTTTTCCTTGGCTTGCAAAAGCATCGTGGCCATATCTGCCTTCATCTTTGCAAGGAAAAGTTCCCTGTGTGCATCTGTCTCCAAATTACATCTTTTTAGAAAAACAGCAGTCGAATTGGGTTAGGGACACCTTAACAACCTCATTTGGACTTTACATTTGGAAAGATCTGGCCTCTAAATAAGGTCACATTCTGTGGTACTTGGCATTAGGATTTCAACATGTCAATTTGAGGGGACATTATTCCATCCAGAAGAAAGTGCTTTTACCAGAGGAAACAAGTAGGATCATGGTTTTCTTCACTGGCCAATGATTAGAACCCAGAGGAGCCTAATAAGTGAGCATCAGAATGGGTTGCACTGTAAGAACTAGACAATCAGAAGCATTTATAGAATTGTCTAGAACACAGGCTGTGAGACCAGATGGTTCATTCTTGCATTCAACCTCATCACTTCCTGGCCAAATAACCTTGGATAAGTATGTAACCTCTTCATACCTCAGTTTTCCTATCTGAAAAGTGAGAATGATGAAAGCACACACCTTGTAGGGCTGTTTTATTTGCTGAGTTCTTATGTGTTGAGCAGTTACAGCCAGGCCAGCTTTATTAAGCTTAGCAAAATGATTGATTCTAGTCCATTTTAAAGAGGACTGTGTAACAGTAGACCTATACCACAGGCCACCTTGCCTGCCTTACCTTAAGCTGTGTAGAGTTAGTTGTGCATAGCCACTAACAGGGAGACACTGATCGGTTAAATTCTCAATACCTAGGACAATCCGGGGACCGGACACTCACCGTCTTCCATCTGCATCCAGTGACATGTGAAGCTGACTAGAGTGCTGAAGAGGCTCTCCAGTTCCTCTCCCGTCCTAAGTCAACTCCTCTCCTGTCCTTGCTGTGGTCAGGTGAGGATCCAAGTTTGACAGCAGAGCAGGCACATGAATCTAAAGTCGAGAGTAAGGGAATAGCCAGGCGTGGTAGCGCACACCTGTAATCCCAGCACTCGGGAGGCTGAGGCAGGAGGATCACTGTGAGTTCGAGACCAGCCTGGGCTACATAGTGAGTTCCTGGTCAGTCTCAACTAGATAGAGAGACCCTGTCTCAAAAAACAAAAGAAAAAACAAAAGAGTAAGGGATTAGGGGAGAATTTCAGCTACAGTTATCGCGCACACCTGTAATCCCAGCACTCGGGAGGCTGAGGCAGGAGGATCACTGTGAGTTCGAGACCAGCCTGGGCTACATAGTGAGTTCCTGGTCAGTCTCAACTAGATAGAGAGACCCTGTCTCAAAAAACAAAAGAAAAAACAAAAGAGTAAGGGATTAGGGGAGAATTTCAGCTACAGTGGACAGGGTAAATTGTACTTAAAACAATCCCACACTGATACAGTGTCACATAACTAAAGTTCTCTGCCATGTGTACACTAAGAGAGGAACTCTCACTTGGACACTTAAAATGGGTGAATATCATCACTAACAACTGTTCTCACAGAAGTTGGGGAGATGGTAAAATATCACAATTTTACCATTTAAATGACAACTCTTGTTAGTTGCTATTTTAGTACAGATGCCACTTTAGGTATTTTTTTAATAAACATTTTTCTATTTAGCTTCTTTTCAAATATTTTAATGGCCACATAAAACTGCTCAAATGATGCATTGCAGTTTATTCCCTTATTGGACATTTGGATAGTTTTAATTTTTTCCTTTTGTAATTACAAATAATACTGTGATGAACAACTTAGTAAATAGTGTCCTTCTCCCATATTTTGGATTGTTATCTTAGGACAGTTCCCAGAAGTGAAATTACTGTATTAAAAAGTAACTATGTTTTTATGGTTCTTAATACACACTGCCAAATTGCTTCCCTAAAGAGCTCTACCAATTATAATCATCCAAGAGCTACAGAAAGAAACAGCTATCTCTCTGTTCTTCTCCTTTATTGTTGGATATTATACGATTTTTGTTTTGATAATTTTTCCACTAAAGTGGAAATTTTTAATTTGAATTTTATTACTAGTGAGATTGATCATATTTCTAATTATTTTTTCTAGTATTTTTTTTTTCACACTGGGGCTTGGACTTGGGACCTTGAACTTGCAAGGCAGGCAGCAGTACCACTGAGCTAAATCCCTGACCCATTTTTCCTAGCTTTTATTTATGACTTGTCTTTCCTTGGTGCATCAAGAAATCTTAGTATCTCTCATCAATCTTTAAACTCTTTTTTTAACTTAAAAAATACTAACTGTATATTACGTGTTACAAATAATTTTTTTAGTGCATAGCTTCTTGTAACATACTTATTCTATTTATTGGCATGTAGAACACAGTTTTAAGCTTGCTGGCTTTTTCTCCTTTTAAATGTTTTCTAATACCTTGAAGTTTACAAAGTCATCCTCTCTTCAGATGGTTAATAGTTATCTGATTCTATTTTTTGGATATGATTTGAATTTTTAATTTCTCTCTCTCTCTCTCTCTCTCTCTCTCTCTCTCTCTCTCTCTGGGGAAGGGATTCATTTGGCTCACAGTTCATAGAAGTTTCAGGCCATAATCAGCCGACTCCAAGGCAGGGATGACAACAGGCATGGCAGAGCAGAAACAACATGGCACACACAGGCAGCAAAGGTAATAAGAGAGTTAACAGTGTCTCTTTGGCCCTTTTCTCTTATTCAGACTACTTAAGGCTTAATACTAGTGTCCTTGAGCCTAGCATTGCATCATTAATTCATTCCAGCTTCACACACTCTAGATCAATCCTATGACCAAATGAGGCTTTGGGGAGACATCTAGACCCAAACCATAACATTCTGTCCCTGCCCCCCAAAAGACTCATGCACATTCCTTTATACAAAGATGCATTTAATACATCTCTAAGAGTTGCCAAAGTCCTAACAGTTTCAGCATTGCTGAAAAATCCAAGTTCAAAGTCTCCTCCTCTGAGATTTAAGGCAAAATCTTAGCTGCAAGCCCCTGTACAAAGGAAAAGAAAGTCAAACACTCTAACATTCAAAGGCACAAGGTAGACATTACCATTCCGAAATGTACAAACAGGAAGATACAAAGGAATGGGACCAAAGTAAATCCAAAATCCAGTATGGGAAACATTAGACAGTTCCATTTCTAGCATCCTCAGCAATCTGTGGCAAGTTGTGAACTCCAAAGGAATTTGGTGGCTTGGCCCCTATGGCAATTATGATGGTTGTAGCTTGCATGGCTTTTCTCTTGGGTTGGCTGTACTCTCTCTGTACAGTTTTTCTCAGATGATCCATGCTCTTGACTTCTCCAAACTTCTGGGGCCTCCACCGTACCTTTGACTTCACATTTACAGCTTCATACATTGCCCCCTCATGGGCACCCTGCCTGACTCACAGGCCTTCTGAAATCTAGGCAGAAGCCTTCCTGGCTGTACAACTCTTTGCATTCTGCATTCACCTAAAATCAGGGTCACATGGATGATGCCAAGGTCTGCTGCCAGCTGGAGCAATAGTAGCTAGTCTTCCCTCTCTTTTGGCTATAAGGATCCAATGCCTATGAACCAAATTCTGAGAAAAAACTTTCCCAAGCCACCATTTTGGAACAACTTCCTTAGGCCGCTGCCATTTTAGAACAATGTCCCTAGGGAGCCACATTCTGGAATGTGGTGTGGCTGCCACTATTCTGGAACATTGTCTTCTGGGGCTTTCTTCTCAAAGCAAAATCTTTTACCTTTACAACTTTGAGGCTGCAGAGAGAGGGGTCCTGTTGGTTCCCACAGTCCCTCGAACCATCTTTTCTATTCTCTTGTTCCTTCTCAGTAATCAAGATCTGCTCTCCTCTATCTTTACAGTCCTCAGCTTTACTGGAGCTTCCTTTCTGGCCCAGCTCAAAATGTTTTAGATCATTCTGCTGGGCTCTTTGCTCTTGCTTTTCCACATAGATCTGGCTAAAAGCCCCCAATAGCAGCCATGCTACTGTCTGAATATTCTACTGCCTTGAAATTTCTTCTGAAAGATTAATTAGTCCACCACCCTTAATATCAGTCTCAGGGAAAGTCTCTGGACATGAACAAAATGCAGACAAACTTTCTGCCAAACTATAACACACATTATCTGTAGTCCAGCATCCAATGTAGTCCTTCTTCCCAGCAGAAACTTCCTGAGCCTGGTCTCTACCAGCTTTCTGATCTTCTGAGCTCTGACCAGAATCTACCATACAGAACAGCCTAAGGCATTGTAGAGCTGCTTCTGTAGCCAACGTCTCTGGATCTTTCCTAACTCTTTTCCTTCCCACAAGCCAGTTCCAATGGCTTTTGAGCCACATGGCCAGGTAATGTCACAGCAATGACACCACTTCTCTGGTACCAGATTTCTGTTACTTTTCTCTCACTACTGAGACAAAATACCTGGCACCAAAAGTTAAAGGGGAAGGGGTTTATTTGGCTCACAGTTCATAGAGATTTCAGTCCATAATTGGCCAACTCCAAGGCAGGCACAACAAACAGGCATGGCAGAGCAGAAACAACATGGCACACACAAGGCAGCAAAGGTAACATGCGCACTTCACTCTTTATCTGCAATTTATTTTGGTATGAGTTTTTTAAATATTGTAATTCTTTATTTAGATTTCCTTTTGAAAAAAGTAACTGTAAGATGAAGAACTTAGTATGAGAACCCAGTAGGGAGTCAGTGGGATGAAATCTTTCCAGTTGTTCATAACCTCTTAGCAAAAGACTTGCTACCAAAGAAGTTCAAGATCCTCCCAATATGGCCCCAGCCTATCACTCCAGCCATATTGCCTATTTGTCTCTTAAATAGTCTGTGTTTTTAAATAAACTAAGTGCTTTGTTATTGCCTGGACATCATTAGTACTTTGACCCATGACCATTTATTCCCAGTGCCCCCATCTTTCAAAAAATTGTCTATTGAGGAGGTCCTGAGTAACACTCCTGCTTGGTCTTTCCTCATATTCTGAAAAGATATGATCACTCTCTTCCTGTTTTTGTATCCTCCTGGAAGTTTGTTCCTTGTGAAGGAAACTACAGGGATTTAGATGATTATTTTTCATTCCTCTCATTTCTTCCTTATTAAAATATAAACACCCAAGAGTACAGGTAATAGCTTTTTTCATTTTTCTAACCTTTGTAGCTCCAAGTGCCGTGCTATGCCACAAGTCTTGGCCGATAGTAAATGACTAGAAGTGTGTGTCACAAGAAGAGCATATGTGTTCCAGATGGCAGCCTTACAAGATGCTGAGACTGGGTCCACCTAGGTTCTTCAGTGACTATTGGTGTACACGACCCTGCCAACATATGTAGATAAGGTAGCTAGTATAAGCAAGAATGTTTGTCGTGTTAAATAATCAGTGTTTTTGAATTATTAGGAGAGCATATTCTAGACCTAGAAATGTCATTTTGTTTTCTGTAAGGAACAATATAGTAAATATTTTGAGTGAAAGCATCTGAGCAATTGAGGGTAGCTGTGTTCCAATAAAACTTTATTTATAAAAACAACAAATGATTCGGTTCATGGATATCGTATGCCAATATTTATTGTACTATATCTTGGCCATATATCTCCAAAGTATTCTTCTCGCTCTAAATTCTCATTGAAATGTTAATTGTTATGTTTTTCAGTGAGACATATGTAACATCCCCAATAAAATTATGCACAAACCAAGGAAGTCCACTATCACTTCTTAATTTAATGCTTTCTGTTCCAGAGGAACATTGAATAAGAGAAAAAAATTTAAAAGCTCAGCTGAAAAATTATAATAAGCAACAGAATTCAGAAAAGTGTCTTGAGTACAAAATTAGTATAAGAAATTTGAGTCTTTCTATATGTGAAACCCTTTAGAATATATACTGAAATATAATTTATAACACAACCAAAAATAGTGAAATATTTAGTAAGAAATATACTAAGAAGCATTTAAGGTCAATGTGAAGAAAAAGTTGAAAAATCTAGAGCTATGGAAGAAAGTTTGAATACATGAAAAACATCTTCTTATAAGAAGGCCTTTAAGGGTGAAGATAAAAAACTTTCCCTAAACTAGTCTGCAAATTCTATTCATGTCCTTAAAAAGAGAAAAGACATGTAAATTCAGTCATTTTAGTCAATAATAAATATAATTAGTTTAAAAACTTTTAATTATTAAAAAATTTCAAAATAAATATTAACAGTTTTCCTCTCACCTTATGCCTAATTTATGTTACCCATTTTTAATGTGTCCTTCCAGTATATCTTCATGTAATTGAGTATGTACTCAGCATTCATCTCTTCTTTTGAAGCCAGAGTTATCACACATTGTTTCCTACTTTATGCCTTGTACTTATATCCTGGAGACACTTTCATGCCAGTGTAAATCTTCCTTATTCTTTAGCTTTTTGATGTTTCTTTGAGTGGCTGTACTATTGCTCTCTCATCAGTCAGAGCTATACTTGGATAATTTTGCTACTGCAATGTTGCAAAAGTAATACCAATACAACATTTTCACTTTTGATTTATCTGCTAAATAAATTCAGTGAGAGATTTCAGGGTCAAGGCATGTATGCTTTTATACAGTTTTATACTTTTCATTAGATGTTACCACCTGAGTGCATTTAAAATTTTTTTTTTCAATCTGAGATGTTTAAAAATGCATCTCAATATTGTTATAATATTGTTGATATTGAACAGTTTTTCATTTTTAAGTAGTTATGTAGTTTATCAAAACAACTTTTTTGTGTGTGTGTGTACTGGGAATCGAACTTGGGACCTTGCACTTGTGAGGAAGGTGGCAGCACCACTGAGCTAAATCCCTGGCTTGAAAGTGTATTTATATAATTTGATGATTTTTATGTCCCATTCTTGGTAGTTTCTATATCAATTTATAGAAAGTATCAATAAGTTGCAACTATTTTTACTAGTTTTTAAAACAATAATCTTTTGATCTTGTCCATGATAATTTGCCATGAAGAGGTTCTTTTAAACATAGTTACATTTAGTTGACCTTTTTTATGGACTGTGAATTTTGTGTCATAATCTGGATGGACATTTCCATTTCCATCTCAAGATTCAAGAGAGATTCACTCAAATTTTTCCTAATAATTTTATCAGCCATTTTGCATTTAGACTTTTGATCCATATAGAAAGTATTCTGGTAAATTGAAGCAACTGATGTAACAGTATTTTTTTCTAGAGGGCCACCCTGCTCTTCTGATGCCATCAAGAATATCATTTTGATCATACACTAAGTTTCCCTAGAAATTTGAGTTCTTTCTTCACCTTCTATTCAGTTTCATTTATTGATCTATTCACAGATCTGTCACATCATTTAAGTTTATATGTAGTTTATGTTTTAATATTCAGTTGAGACTGTTACTCCTGTGTTATTCCTCCTTCTCACAGTTTTACTAGATGTTTATACTTCCCTTTTTGCACAATAATTAAAAGTAGTGCAATATCAAAGGGTTTTGATACATTTTATTGGTATGTTATAAATTAATATTATAACATTAATTTATGACATAATTTTACATTTTAATATTTCTATCCCCAAAAACATGTTTTAAAATTTTTTCTCACATGTTTTGTGGGTCCTTGAGGTATGTCAAGTTACTTTTTTTCCCATGTCATGCTCTATGTGTATTTTCCTGTGGTGATAATTACCATTGCAATTAGGATCTTTTGTTCCAATGTCTTCTGATTATTTGTACCTATAAAAGTAATTAATGTATTTTAATTTGATAAATTCTTCCATTGATTCTGTTTGGGTTTCCAGGTGCATAATTATACCTCTTTGCATATACTTTTTATGCAATTTTTCTTGGATAATAGCATCACTCTAGCGGTATATTATATTTTCTTATATTTTTCTGATTAGAAGGGAAATGTGGCTGGCATTCCTTTATAGAATATGATGTGACTCTGGAGCTGAAATACACATATTTTAAATGTTTAGAAATCTTCACCAATTGTTATTTTAGGAGGTTTTGTTTGAAATCATATATTTAAAAAATCAAGAGGAAGAACCAAGTAAGAGGTCATTTGGTAATAGAATTTAAAATAATATACAAAAATCAATAGGCCATATGACCAAAAAAATTTAGAAAACCTCCAAAACAGGAAAATAATAATGTCAATATTAAAATTGGCCATGATCCAGCTACTAAATGAAAAAATTTTAAAAGGTGAATTACATGGCAAAATAAAATACAATGATATATAAAGGAGAACCACCTAAAATAAAGCTGTAAGGATATTTGAAAATAAAAGAATGGACAAAGAAAAGCCATAAGAGAGTAAATTAAAAGACAGGGGAAATGATAGTCTTGATATTAATTTTATAGAGGCTGGAATTTAAGAACACAAATTATTTCAAAAAAGGCCAGAATGTTACAGGATACAAATCACAAAAAAGAAAACAGCTACAAGTTAATGTCAGCAACATAAGTGAAGTAGAAATAACAGGAAATTCAGGTAAATGGGACTCATACAAAAATAATAAAATAAAGACCAATCCAGTACACATTTTTTTTCCAGGACACATTATAAGGCCTGGATTTAGGAACTCATAATTAGAAATATACCTTCTTTTAAAATGCCAATGGAACATTCATGAAATTTCAGGTATTAATCTCATATGAATCATATATTAATCTCAATAGATGTACTATATAATTTCTGATCATAATTTTATAAAAGTGAAAATAACATCTAAACACAAACCACGTTTGCCAGCTCTATGTAAACTTTCTAATGGAAGGCATCCAAGTATTATTCAGCTTGGTAAAATGCTTACCTACTGTAAAGTCTATGAGGTGTAATCTAAAAATATTATGTGTGTTTAAATTTTAACAATTTATTACACTGAAAGATGCACTTCTATTAATTCCTCTCAGAATACTCCCCTTCCCTCCAAATACATTTATCTCGTTTTGCCACTTTCTAAAGAAGTTCTAGAAGTCCTCTTTCATGAGTGTCTTTAGTTGTTCTATTATGGCTGCCTCAGCGTTTTGAATTAATTCAAAATTCTTGAAGACATAGGTGTAGGCAAAGACCTCCTGAAATAATGCTGAGAATCAGTAAATGGGATTACATTAAATTAAAAAGCTTCTTCACAGAAAAGGAAGCAACCAATAGAGTGAAGAAACAACATACAGAATGGAAAAAAAATGTACCACCTACCATAGATGGAGGAATAAAATTTAGAATATATAAATAACTAAAAAATTTAGGTCACCAAAAAGAAAGACTCAAAAAAATAGTTAATTAAAATGTAATGACAGGAAATTTGGAGGCCAGAAATAGTTTGGTAATTTCATAAAATAATTTGTTTGTGCATACCTATATTTTAAAAAAATTTACTCTTATAGAACAAATATATGATGTAAATTATAGATGTGTTAAAATTCTGTATTTAAGGTTGTATATTCAAGTGATACTAATGTGTCCAAAATTATTAATTTCCTAATTGATCAATAAACAAATTCTGACATTGTATGATCATTTTTGATGTTGGGGAAGAGGCATAAGTCACATGATACCAGATCCTATGAATAAGGTGGCTAAGGACACACTGCAATGTTTTTATTTGATAGAAATTGCCATAATTGTTTTTAACTGACTCAGGACATCTGGGCAAGCCATGAAGGTGCAGCTAAAGATACAAAAGAGGACTTCTAAATCTGCTTCAGAAAGTTGCAATGATGGGATAAGTGTGTTTAAAGTGAGGGGGAATATTTTGAGGGAGATTACTGGCAATGTGTCATTTACTGTAATAATTTTTAAATGTAAACATTCACTATATTTTATCACCCCTTGTATCTACAAATCAACAATTCCTTTGTTTGAAATATACCATCAAAGTGATTTCATGAGTGTGCTCACTTAGCTTTTGATATGCAAGGAAACTGAAAAGAGTAGTCTGTATCATAAAATCAAGATGAGTATAGAATGGTATTATCATTAAAAGTGGAATAAAGTTGCTGAAAATTTACTTTAGCTATTTCCAAGAGCACTGAGCATGAAACATAGGCCATAGATCATTCCCTAAAATAAACTGACTATAAATAGCTGACCTAGGAAGTACTCAGTTTATTCAAAGGAAAAATCACAACAACAATAATAGAGGAACCAGCACAAAGTCTATATAGAAATGCCACAAGAAAAGAAGTTGAAAAGAGAGAAGAAAGAGAAATGTTGGAAGGGACAATACTTGTCATTAAAATACTGCTATAGCATAGACAAAAGTTGTGTTGTAGCATATTACAGTACTACAGACTTGGGAAAGTGATAGACATGGAAGACAGGTAAAAAAAGATCCAGAAATACATAATTGGTTCTTCTAAAGAGCCAGATAAAAACATATTTCACTAAAACCTTTAAGAAATTTCCGGGATATAACATGTCTGGGTGGAGGGGGACTGTCATAGAACAATCGTACGAAAACCACCTTACAAAGCTTTCTGGACTTAAACTTCAAGAGTCTTTTGAGAACCTAGGCAAAAAAAAAAAAAAAGAACAAATAATGTTGGTCTCAGACTTCTTCAACAGCAACATTCAATACTGCAAAAGGGTGGAGTAATCTTTACATATTGCAGGAGCAAATATGAGTCAAGAATCGCATATCCAGACAAATTGCCATTTATATATAAAAACAACCACAACAAAAACAGCATCAACAAAATATTCCTTAATATGAAGAAAGAGGGAATTTTCTTCATGTGAATATTTTCTGAAAATATTGGTAAGAAAAATTTTAGCTTGCTAGTAGGAGAATGAAGAAATTAAAATGAGGAAGGTACATAATCAAAATAATGTAAAAATGTCATAAAATATAAAAATGTAGAAATAACATACTTAGAAAAGTTGGTGAAAATGGGATAAAAGCTACCTAATAAAGATATGCCCAATTTTAGCAATGAGTTAATAAATCAAGTAATATAAATAGAATTAGGTATGGACAGAAGAAAAATAAGGAAATTACTTACATAATTTATTGATGTTATGGTTTGGATGTAATCTGTCCCCTAAAGGTTCATGTGCTGAGAACTTGGTCCTGATGTGGTGAGATTGAGAGATAGTGGGTGTTTAAGGGCTGGGGTCTTGTGAAGGTGGAGAGCATGATAGTACTGCTCTTTCTGAAAATTAATGCTTTACTCACAGGAACGCATTCTCATTTTCACAGACAGTCCCACAAGATTGGCTGTTATTTGGTCTCATCTATATGCAGCAAGTTCCCTTTCTGCTTCTCTGCATGCTATGATGCAGCCATGGGGGTCCATCCACACAGGAGGCTGAACAGACGGTGCCACTCATTGCACTTTCAGTGGCAAAAACTGTGAGTAAATGAACTTCTTTCCTTGTAAAGTGCCTGGCATCAGGCATTCTGTGATAGCACCAGAAATAGACCAATACCCTGGGAAATAGGAAGTGTAGTTATTCATGAAAGATCAAATACACAAAAATAAGGAAACAAAACCTATATAAAATTAGTGAAATATATGTGTGTCTGTGTGTATAAAATACCTATTAAGAAACTGAGGATAAACTCACTTTTCTATATATATTGAACATTTATAAAAATTGACCAAATTCTAAACCATAAGGTATACATTTCAAAAAGCCTACATAGTTCTAACAAAACTATTCTAATTATTGCGTAAATGAGAACTATAAAACAAATGAAAAGAAACTAAATATGATCTTAAAAGAAAAACCCTATTAAAATATTCAAATAACTTTTTAAGCCAAACATCAGAACTGAAAATCTAGAAAATTTCTAGAAAATAGCGACAGTGAAAATGAAAACTAAGCGTAGATTCATAAAGATAGACTTTACTTATGTGGTTCTTAATGGAAAATTTAGAGTAACATACAATTAAGAATAAAATTGGCTCAGAAAAAAGTACCTAGTTTAGAAAATTACAGATACTAGAGTAAAACAAATAAGAAAAATGAGATAAAACATAAATTAAAAATAGATAATATAACAAATCCAATGGCTGAATCTGCAGAGAAAAATAAATGTAAAGATTATTTAGCTAAACCTGAGTAAGATTCAAAGGAAGAAAGTAAAATGAAAATGAGAAATCATAATATAACATCCACACACACAGAAAAGGGGATTCATAGAAATTTTGTGTTCACCTTTATAGAAATAAATTTGAGAATTCAGATTTAGTGACTATTATAACTTTATAGAAAAAATGTTACCCTGCTGATTATCATAGGAAAATAAATGGAAAAAATTATTCATGGTTTATTGCTTCTTAAGAACCAACAGGTTTAAGGGAATCATGGAGGTATTACATCAAACCTTTAATAGATAGAAAACTATGATGCAATTTAACCTATTCTTGATAAGCCACACAATATTTTGTAATACAGATTCAATATTGACTTCAAAATCTAGCAGCAGTTAATTTGCTCAGGCTATCAATTTAAATTATGAATACTAGGGTAAAATTCCAAATAAAATAGTAGCAAAAAAATTCTGCATAATATGTAAAAATAAAGATTTCATGGTAATGTTTATTCCAGAAATGCAATAATTAATCCATATTATAAAAAAGTATTACTAAAATTTATTACATTAATGGGTAAAATTAAAAACAATATTATAATCTCCATAAAGCTTAAAGTACTTAATAACATTCAATTTTCATTCATAGCTTTAAAAACTCTCAAGAGATAATATATATCTCAAGAGATTTTAT
>NW_022900913.1:52873112-52928482 GCF_012274545.1 Fukomys damarensis | reverse complement strand
ATATATAAATATATTGAACTAGCATGACTCTTAATAGGAAAATGATAGAAACATTTCCATTGAAATTAATAATAAGATACTATTACTGCTCTTATTTAACACATTCTAAGAGATTTAGCCAATGTAATTAGATTAAAATAACTGGAAATGAAATATGTAAGATTTATGTGAAAAAGTTTAAATGCAAGTTAAAGACCTGAAGACTAGTAAAAGAAGACTTTCACACATGAAAAGGCATACTGTAATTGGCTTTGAGTAAGAAGGATCAAAATAAAAATATTGATTTCCTGTAGTCTATAATTTTTATATGTTCCTAATAAAATATCAAAAGGATTTTTCTGTGGAACTATACAAGCTGGTCTTAAGGTTCAAATGAAGAATAAACAAGGAGAGCTAGAAAAAAGTTCTGAGCAAGAGGATAAAAAGGGGGGTGGAAATAGCCTCATTAGCTATTAACTCTTTATAAAGCTGTAATAATGAAAACAATCTGATATTCTTACAAAAATAGCGGGGCAGATCAGTAAAATAGAACAGAAAGCGTAGAAATAGATCCAGACACATATGAGAATACAGTGGATGATAAAGATGGCCTTTCAGATCACTGGAGGAAGGAGAGATTGCTTGATAATGATATTGGAACAATTAAGTAGCCATCTGGAAAAAATATGAGTACTTTGTATGCCATACCCAAACATACTTTAATTGATTGAGGACTTGAGCATAAAAATAAAACAATAAAAGTATCTTAAAAACTTTGGAGAATTACTTTTTATAATCAGGAAATAGCAAAGATCTATGTCTAAAACCCAAAAGTTGTGAAACAAAAATAATAAATAGGCTATTCAAAATAAAAAATGTTTTGGTAAAACTCATAATCAGAATACAAATGACAAATTGCAAGAAAAATGTGCAACTCATAACAGAGGTAGAAAATGCTACAAGAAAATACAAAAATAATCAAAGGTCACCGACCCTGGCTCATAGAAAAATACATACAAATAATTCTGGAAACTATTAGTAGACCATCAAACCTACAATTGCAAAAATATGAATTCAATAAATGAGAAATCGTTTTTCACTTGTAACATTGTCAAAGAAAAAAACAGATGATGTTAGTATAAATTGATACAATATATACCAAATGAAGTTTGATATAATTACTTTTTGTTTAGCCATCTTTTGGGTATTTATTTCTGGGTAGACATATGCTTGTTGAATGGAATTACATATATTTATGTCCATTAACTTTGGCATTGTATGTAACATCAAAAAAATTGAAATAACAAATATGAATTAATAGGATCCAGATTAGGCAAATTACAGTACCCAGTTTTGAGTGGATATAAATAATAATGAAGTTCTTTATATTGTGGTAATAATCTTCAAAGTATATTAGGTGAAAAAACAAGATGCCGAGGCGAGTATATAGTATGCTACCATTTATTTTAAGGAAGGAAAAAGTAATATATGTGAAAATGTATTTGCATATGTATACAGTTTTTCTGGAAGAATACACAATAACTGATGGCACTGATTGCATTTGGGGATAGGAAATGGATGCTATAGTAGAAGGAAGACTTTCAGTTAAATTGTATAAAGTCAACATGATTGATCACATACAATAAACAGCATTTATTTAAAGTGAACAATGATGAATTTTCACTCTTGCGTACACTCATAAAAATACTTCCATAATTAAGATACAGAATGTTTTTCTCAGTACCGCTTATGAAATCCACTTCTATGCATGCTACTCCTGTCTCCATTACTGGCTTCAGGCTAATACATTTTACTTTTCAGATAACAGTATTAATGGTATATAACTATACACAATACAAATGATTTTTCAAGTGTATAATTCAATAGTTTTTAGTATACTCAAATTTAGATGTTGTTTCAGGTGATTACTGGCCAGTGATAATACCTTTTGTAAAATTGTTTAAATAATCTTCCTATTTAAAATTTCATTATTTCCCTTTTTATTATCAAGTTATGACTTCTTTATATATTCTTCTTATATTCTGATAGAGATACTTTGACATATATACATTGCAAGTATTTTTTCCTGTTTTGTGTCTAGCCTTTTGTTTCTTTAATCATTGTTTTTGAAGACTAACTGTTTCAAGTTTTGACGCTGACCAATTCTTTTCTCCTTTGTAATTTGTGATTTGGGCATACTTTGTAATTTTTGCCAATCTTGAGGTCACAAAGATTTTCTCTTACTTTTTTGTGAATAAAGAAATTTTCCCGGGAAGTTTTATAGTTTTAGCTTTATCTTTGAGTTCTAAGACAGTTTTGTGTAAAAATTTTAGTATGATGTGAGATAAAAGTTGATGTTTACTTATTTCCCTTTGGCTCTCTAGTAATCTCAACATCATATGTTGAAAGATTTTCCTTTTCTCACTGGAAAGTCTTTGTATCTTTGCTAAAAACTAACTGTATATATGGTCTATTTCTAGACTTGTTTTCCTGTTCCATTAATCTACAAATGTACTTTTATGCTAATACCACATTGTCTTAAACTCAGTAGCTTTATAATCTAGAAAGAAGGCACTACTGAGCCTTCAGCTTCTTATATCAAGATTTATTTTGCTATTCTAATTTTTTGAATTTCCATATAAATTTAAGGATTATCTTCTTAAATCCTATAAAAGAATTGTGAAAATTTTGATTGTGATCACAAATGAACCTGTAGATTAATTTCAAGAGAAGTAACATTTTAATAATATTGTGTCTTCTAAACTACAAACATGGTATACATTTCCATTTATTTAGATCTAGTTTAATTTCCCTTAACAGTCTCTGTAATTTTCATTGAAATATTTTCCTTTATCTTTATCCCTATATATTTTGTGATATTTCATTACTATGGTAAATGGAGTTTTACATTTCATTTTCTAAATTTTTGCTAGCAAATAGTAATACAATTAATTATTGCTATGTAAAAGATTACTTCCCATTCCCAAATCAAAGGACTTAAAATAACAATGGATAATTTTATTTCATCATTTCTATGGTCTGGAAATTCAGGTGGTTCTGCTATAGGTCTCCTATGAGGATTCAGTCAAGATGTTGGCTTGGTTAGTTATCTGAGGGATTGAGTGGGGCTGAAAGATCAGCTTCCAAGATGGTTCACCCCATGGGTGGTAAGCAGGTGCTGACTTAAACAAGAGGCCTCAATTTCTTTCCCTATGAGCTTCTCTTTAGAGCTCTCATAACATAGAGCTCTTTTGATGCTCTCATAACATACCACGGTAGTGGCTTCCCCCAGAACAAGTAGTTCAAAAGACAGCAGCAGGGCAGAGGCTATGGCATACGTTTTAACCTACATTCAGAAATCCCCATGCCCTTGCCTCCACAATATCTGATTGAATAGTCAGAACTATGTTGGATGGGAGAGAAATATATAAGGACATGAATGCCAGCAAGTGAGAGTCATGGAGAACCATCTTGGATGTTGGCTGCCATACTTGGTGTGGTATTTTTTATGTTTATACTGCTTGGAATTTGTCATGTTTTGTGAGTGTCCAGGTGCACCATTTTTATCAATTTTGGGATGCTGTCAAATAAATTTCTTTAAATGTTATTTCCTGTCTCTTTCTCATCTTTCAACCTGGGACTCCAATTACATGTGTGTTAGACTGCTTGTCTGATAGGTTATTGATTTTCCTTTTTTTCCTATAATTTCATTCCTCTATGCACTGGATTTAGGATTGTTTATCATATTATTTCTTCAAGTTCACTCATCTTTTATTCTGGAATGTCTAATCTGCTGTTAAATCCATTAAGTGATTTTTTTTTTCAATTGAGATTTGTTTTGGGGGGGCTCTAGAATAATTATGTGGCTTATTTTAATATTGTCACTTTCTTTATATCCTGCTTTCTCTCAAATTATTGAGCTTGATAGTAGCTCTTTTTGTTCTCCCAATTTACATCTTTTAATGTAAAATTGTCTGTTAATTCTACATCTCTGCTACTCCTGTGTCTATTTTTTATTCACTGATTTTTCTCATGATTAGGGGTCATATGTTGTTATTTGGAATATCCAGCACATTTTAATTGGTATTAGATATTAGGAATATTATATTATTGAGCTTTTGGATTTTGATGTTTTCCCTAAGTGTTGGTATTTTGGGGAGGCAGTTCTATATTTTACTTGCATATCAGTTTGATCCTTTTGAGGCTTATTGGTAGGCTTTGTTCTTGTAGGAGTAGGGTAGTCCCAACTGTGAGGCTAGTTTATTCACACTAATAATGCTTTACTGAATGGTCAGATATTCAAGTAAGGGCTCTCTACTGAAAGATAACAAATTGAATGTGTCTCAGCCCTTCTCTAGCTCAGAGACATTTTCAAATAGAAAGCTTCTGCAGTTGTTCTTTGCCTGGGTCTGTGGTGTTCACTTACACATGTACAGTTTGGGACTCAGCCAGAGCCTCAGTGGGACTCCTAAGCAGATTTCTGGAGTTCTTCCTCTGGGTAGCTCCTCCCTCTCTGGAATCCTGCCCAGCAATTTCCAGCTGCCTCAGCCTTTCTGAGTTCCTATCTCTCCTCAACTCTGAGAGTCTGCCAAGCTCTGAATGCCCTCCTCCCTTTCCAGCCCCGAGGTTAGGAAATTGCTTCCAGCCAGCAAGTCCTGCTCTGCGGAATCATAGATCTCCCACTGCTTGTTGTCCAGGCTAGAAAAAAAAAAAAGAAATTTTATATATTTTGTCCGGTTTTCTGGTTGTTTATGAGTTATGGAGACAGGGATGCAAATCCTATATAGTTACTACTCCTACATGAGAGGAAGTAAAAGTCCTTCCCCCTTTGATTTTAAAATAAAATGGAAAGTGCTATGAAAAAAACAACTTCAAATAATAAAAATAGCAACAGTTAATACTGAGTATTAGCAGGAGCGAATGGAAGCAGGCCATAATAAAACATTGCTGGTTGAGGTTTAAATTAGAACAGCCTTTTTGGCAAAAAAAAAGTAAAAAGCTTAAACATTTTCTGCTTAAACTTTTGTACTGAAAATTTTTCTTTTAGGGCTTTATCCAGAGGAAATAATTAGTTATATCTAAAAGCATTCATCAAAGAATTAATTCTAATAAAAATTAATCTAAAAGGAGAATATTTTAATCTAAATATTCAACAATACAGAATCAATGAAATAAATTTGTATATCCACATATGGCATACTTGAAAACTGCAAAAAATTACCTTGTGTAAACACAACTTAATGGTACAGGAAAATGTTTTAACAATTTTATTAAATTTAAAAATTAGATTACAAACTATAATCACAATAATACTATTATTAATATGATATACTAAATATAAAATTATTCTGGATTTTTTTTTTTTGTACTGGGGATCAAACTTGGGTCCTTGCGCTTGTGAGGCAGGTGCTGGAACCACTAAACTAAATCCCCAGCTGAATATAAAATTATTAACACTACATGATGTGATTATAAAAACATTCTTTGAGCTTTTTGAGGCTTTCTAAAGTCTCTGATAAACATAGAATTACTTTTTAAAATTTGAAACATTCTTAAATAAGGTTGAATTATTCTCTGCAGTGGTTTTATTAGCGTATATGTCCATGAACAGCATGTGGTCATCCTTCTCACTATAAGTAGCCCCCAATTCTTGGTGTTATTAAACTTTTTAAAATGTGACAATCTGATGGTATGAAATGCTATATAAATTAAAATTTTCTGATTCTCAAGGTGCTCAAATATTTTTTCACTGCTTTATGGTCTATTGAAGTTTGCCATTTTTAACTCATTTTTTTACTGTTTTTATTATTATTTAAATTTTCACATATTTATGAAGTACAGTGAGATAATTTGATACATATATAAAATGTGTAGTGATTATATCAGAGAAGCTAACATGTCCATTTCCTTAAATTTTTTAGATGTGTGATATTTCAATATATTTGTGCAATATAAACTTACCAAATCAAAATAATGTTTCCATGTCCTGATCATTCAAGTTTTTAAACTTCAAGCTGACAAACTCTTCTTTATTTGTAAAATATATAGTAGGTCATGAACTGTAGTTATCTTAAGATACTGCAGAACACTATTATTACTTCTATATGGTTTAGACCTAAAAGTTTCCTCTGAACAAAAGTTCAGAGGTGGGACTTTTGGAAGGTGATTGATTTCTGACAGCCCTAACTTGATCAGTGGATGAATCCATTAAAGAGATCATAATTTGATAGCCTTTTTTGGAGAAGTAATGAAAAATAGGTTGTGGGAGTGAGTCAAGGGGGTGTGACCTTGGGACCTTATCTTGTCCCTGGCCCTTTCCTCTCTTTCTCTGCTTCCTGGTTGCCATGAGATGAGCATGCCCTTCTGTCATGATGTTTCTATCTTGCCACAGGCCTAAAAGCGACAGAGCTAGCTGACCATGGATGTTCCCCAGCAGTCTGTTTGTATCATTGAAAACTCTAAAATGGTCGCCAGTACTCTTTTATGTGATTAAAAAGCCATTAGACAAATTTAAGCAGAGGAATAATTACATCAAGCAAATATTTTGGAAACAGAGTTCTAAGGATACAGAGGGAAACAGACATAATGAGAAGACAGGGAGAGAAAATTGAGATTAGAGTGACTGTAGTTAGGAGGTTATTGTCTGTGGTCCACACGCACTGTTGATCTTGGCTTACTTTTATTGGACAAAAGATAGTTCAACACCTAATTGGGGAATTTCACTCTTTAATAATGAAATTTACAGAAACAAAGGTCCTGCATAGAACCATATTTTTGTCATTAAGAGGAGAATATGAGTTAGAAGTTTAGATATACATACGATATTTATAATACAACAATTTTCTCTAAACTCACTGGATCATTTTGCAACTTATTGGGAGGTCTTTTATGTACAATCAGCAGGCTGAAGATTATAGTTACATTAAACACCACTGGGTTAGGAAACATATTGTTATATGGTGATAGAAGGGAAGATAAATTATTTAAAAGACATAGAAATTAATTGATATAGAATTTGAGGAAGAGGGAGCAGTGAAAGCTACTTAGATTTCTGGATTTGATGATTATGCCTTGCCAACAGAGATAGGAATTCAGGAGGAAAGCCATATTTAGGGAGGTTAAGAAGTGATGGATTCTGTTTCTGAGAGAAGTTTTAAGTTTTTTGTTTTGTTTTGTTTTTGTTGTTTTGCACCATCCAACTGAGACTATTTCAATGAAGATATTTGCTGTTTGGGGACTGTGAATAAGGTGTCAAGGGGGAAAGTTGACAGTAAAGAATGTTCCTTGTAGTGAAGATGGAGCCAGGGATTTTATGGTTCACATGGGTTATCATAACCTAGTGATTTCGGACACAACTGCTACCCAGGCATGTTCTTGCTGCAGAAAGACAGTTGAAAGCCCACAGCCTTCTGAATCTTAAACTCTAACCTTCTGCCCTGTGAGGTAGATAGCACCATCACACTGAAATCCCTTGCCTAAAGCAAAAAACCAACTTGTAAATCTGAGTGGTGCCACCCATTGAAAGGACAAAGGAGGCCATGGTGGGAAGAATAGGAGTGGAATTTGTCAGAGAAGGCTGGGAGGGGCAAGGAGTGTGCATTGCTAGAATCACAAGTTGTCAGAAGCCCTGGGATCAGGAGTCCTGTGGCAATCCTCTGTTAAGGAGAAAAGGAGTCATCTCTGGGACAAGCAGTCCTCTTTGGGAAAAGACAGAATATTTAGCAAGTTTTGCAGACGGGGGTGGGTGAAGAGTATGGAAGAGTATGGAAGGGTGAAGGGGAAAGAATTTAACACACAGGTCAAATATCATTCAGCTTGGGAGGGACGGCTCTCTAGGGAGAAAGCTGTGTATTCTGAAGGCAAAGCAGCATGTGTGTAGCAGAATTCTGGGGTGTGTGGAATGCATGCCGCCAGAGTGAAAGGTATGTGACTAATTGCCATATGGGGCTGTGGTATGCCATGAAACCACAGTGTCCTTGCTAGTTTGTGGTATGCCACAGGGCAGGTGGATGAGAGACATGCTCGCCTTTATCCCTCACCCGAAATTTCCTGCATACCATATCCTTTATAGAAGTTTTGGAGGCACAGAAATCTTTTTGGTTGTCTTCTTTCATCATAGAATTGGTAAGTTGCCTGAAGACATGGTTTACTGGTCCAGGGACTGTCACTTAACTCTTAAGAACAAAAGGTGTAGTAGTAGGTTGCACAACCTGCAGCCTTGCCTTTGATATAGTCTCCCTCTGGCATGCAGATCATTCTAGTATGAATTATAGTAGTAGGAAGAGAAGGCAGGATCTATGCACCCTTTCTTGTGGTTTGTAGACCCTTGAGCTACAGAGTGCCACTTATTTGTCCTCTCCAATGAACAAGGTTGAATGTGCAGGCTGTGCAGTTGGCTTCCTAGATTTACATTCCTATGTGATCTCAGGCCTCAGATTCTTCCCTTGTGAAATGGAGCAGATGAAAGAACTTATAAAATGGCCATGAGGCTTTAGCAAACTATGTATGTGGAAAATGTATCTACAAAGACCCCAGCCCACGTGAGGTACTCAATAAATGGTGACTAGCATTGCTCTGGTGTTGTCAGAATGGAAGAAAGGGCAGGCTCCAGTGGTGCTAAGGCTTTGTCCTCCTCTCTATATAGACAGCCTTGTTGTCATCACATTCTTGTCTCAGTCTTGGCCACTTCAGGCTGCATTGTCTGCCCTTCCTAAGGTTCTGTTCCATCCCTGGCTCATTAGGAATGGAGACTCAGTTATATCATGGGCCTGAAAAGAGCAAGTGTCAGGCATTGGTGTGGGCACCTGGGGTCTTGGGCCTACTCTTCTGTCCAAGGTGCTGAGTCATGAGCAGGGTGGGAGGCCCCACTGCACTGCCAGGGCTTGGCATGATCTCTGGGGAGGATTAGCAGATTGTGATCAGAATAAGACTTGAAGGAATTGCAGCTGATGCTGATAAAGTGACTTGGAAGGCACCCAAGGGAGAGAAAACATGAAATCCAACTGTGGGATCAAAGTGTGTGTGGGCAGACAGAGCCTGACAGGAGGCAGGGGTGAGATTGTGACTCAAGAAGGACAAGGGTCTCTTGTCTGCTATCATTACTTTGGGTACTTAAAAAAAAAAAAAACTAGTGAAAAGAATTGGATTTTGACATTTAGTCAAATACAAACTTTTAAATACAGAGCCTAGGTTCATTCCTACATTGCTGGTGCTAAATGTGAAGTGGTGCAGCCACTATACAAAAGAGGATGGTGAGTTTCTCACAAAACTAAACAATCTCCAACCTCCTAGATCCAGCAGATCCCACTCTTGGGTGTCTATCCCAGAGAAAGGAAAACTTATGCTCACACAAAAGCCTGTACAGAAATCTTTACAGAAGCTTTATTTTCCACATCCAGAACCAACCTAAATGTCCTTCAACAGTTGAAATGGTTAAACTGGCTGTACATCCGTGCACTGGGGGGCTACTTAGCGATGTAAAGGAAGGATCGAATGACACCTGCAGTTTACCAGAGATGAAGCCCCAGAGAATTACGCTGAGTGGAGAAAAAAAACACAATACCAAAGGTAACATATTCTGTGACTTCACATGTGCACCTGCACTCCTATAAAACTGCTGAGATGGAGACCAGATTAGTGGTTGGCTGGGGTGAGGTGTGGGGTGGAAAGGGAAGTGGCTGTGGCTCTACAGGGGAGGCATGAATGAGGACACTGTTGTGAGGACGCTGTTCTATATCACAACTGTGCTGGAGGTCCTGAGGGTGGCAGATGAAATACACACACATTGATGAATGTGTGTAAAACGTGGAAATCTGAATAAGACCGTTGCAGTGTGTCAACGCCAATAGCCTGGGTATAGTATTGAGCGATGTTTTAGCAAGACATCACCATGGAGGAACAGAGCATCTCCCTGTGCTACTTCTTACAGCTGCACATGAATCTGCAATTTTCTCTAAAAGTTTTAATAACACAGAGAGAGCCCTTGTCCCTGGGATATTGCCCTTGTAAAAGGTATTTGCAAAGAGTGTTCCACATTGGATTTTTAACAGTGAAGCCTCCTTGAGAAATAGTTGGCTGAAGTCCTTGGTTTGGGGGAGTCTGAGATGAGGTACACAAACACCCTGGCTGCTGGTGAAAGAGGGGGTTGAGTCCTCCTCTACCCTGCTGGTGTACTGGACATCACTGGACTTCTCCTCTTCCAATTCTGATGGGAGGAGAGGCTCTTATGGTTTTGATGGTACTTTGAAATGTCTTCATGAAAATATTCCAAGGACAGATAAGGGCCACCTCCAGGCGCAGGGGATGAGTGACTGCCTGTGTGAGTCAGAGAGAGATACCATCTAGCACAGCAGGTTGACAGCACTCAGATGGTCACGTGGGCCCAGGACTCTACCTCCACGCATTCCCTCTCAACAGGTCCCAGGGAGCCAAAACTTCCAAATTTCTAGACAGCTTTGAGGTGAGGCCAGTCCTGCTAAGCCAGTTGGTCACCAGAGTCTAAACAAGTTACACTCTTCAGGCCTGTGGAGGAAGGGAATATGAGAAAGGACGGAGTATGGGAGGAAGGGGGTGGGGTAAGACAGAGAGACAGAGATAGAGACAGAGACAGAGAGACAGAGATCTCAGTGAGCTCAGTGAGGGGTGGGTCTTTCTTTAGGACAGTTTAGTCGTCACCAGTATCCTTTGGAAGAGTTCTGTGAGGAGGCCTGGGGCAAATGGGTGAAGCAGATGTTTGCTGATGGACTTTGAACACAAGGCAGTGAGGGAGCAAGGACTTGACAGCCAGACAGCAGAAAAATATCCTGCTTCTCCATGGAGGTGAGCCTGTAAGAGAAAATTGCATAGTAGCCTGGGAAGAGAAGGAGGACAAGTCTGTGAGTTGAGAGTGAAAGACAGGGATTTGATATAGGGTTCTCAAAAGGACCGCAGTTCTTCCAGGAGTGATATGAGATGGAACTTGTAGTTTTCCTTAACTGCAAAGGGCATGTTTCCCAGGAAATGTTCTCCTCACTGTAGTAGGGACAGCTTCTCTCAGGAAGGCCAGTGCTGGGCCTGGGCTGAAGCAGGGCCAGGCTGGGAGAAGACATTCATTAAACATCCATTGTTTGACGCTCACTGTGCTAGGCTCCAAGGCTATATGGTGGATAAACCACAATTTTGAGGGAAAGACCTGAGTGTGAAGATGGCTACACAGAGGCAGGCCTACCTACACCAGGCCTCCCCACCGTTTCAAAGCTTAGGACAGGCACGCTAAAGGTGCTTGAATATGTGGGTGAGTGAATTCCTAAATCTCAGAAGTGAAAAATGAACTGTTCCTCACAGGAAAATTGTCTGGAAGACCTCTCTGTTCATGCTACTTTGGGGAATGCTAACTATCTCCAAGTCTGCTTTTATCTCTGTTGCCATGTGAGTCATTCCTTTATATGGCTTTCTGGCTACTCAGGTTCATCTATTTGCACTGCCCTAGTTTAGTCCATCCTATTGTGCTGTGGACCCTTTCCCTAGATTCTCCTCCAACCCAGTGTCAACACTGACCTCTCCTGTTTTACTAGCCTTCAGGTAATTAAAAATACCAGGCCAGTGTGAAAATGATTTTCAGTTAAGCATCGTGACTATTTTGAACTAAGATATATTTGGAGGTAACGCCTCAATGTTTACCCCTTTATGACTGTGTGTTCACATATCCTTCAGTGCCTCAACACAGAGATGGCTTATGGTGGAACTTTCAGAGGCCATGAGCAGTGAGAGGGATACACAGGCATATCTGGCTGAGAAGACTTCTCCAGAATTCTTTTAATCACATTCCTTCTGACAAAATTAGTGTTAATCCTGGCCAGAATGCAGGGTTTCTAGCAGTTAGCAGTCAGACCAGTGTTCCCTCAGCCTGAGAGGAAGAGAAAGATGGAGATAAGATCGCCACAGGCCTTGTCCCTTATCTGTCATACTCCGTGGAGGAACCATTCTTGGATCTCCTTGCTCGGAACTCCAGGCACTGCCCATTGGATGTGCTTCTGCTGTGATCAGTCCATGCTGCTATATGCCAGGAAGGACCATCCTCCAGTTCCTGGATTTGTCCCCTTGGCTCATGTGTGCCAGTCCGTTCTGTTCTCCTGACCACTACCACAAATCCATTTTCCCACCTGGGCTCTCCTGTGTGAGGACTGAGATAGACTTTACTCTCTGTGGGGGAAGCGACTCCCCATCATTCCCCATGCAAAGCAGGTGACTCACGGAGGTCAGATGTCAAGTTGCAGTCAAAAGGCAGACTGGTGTCAGCATGTGGAGTGGGTCCAGAGTCCCAGAATTCAGAGAGCTTTGCCTTAATTTTACCACTGGAAGGGAGAGTTTTTATATTTCTGTTGATTCAAGATGGATTTGATATGCTTGCTTGGCCCCAAAGCCCATCCGCCCAACTGCAGAAGATCCAGAGACATACAGCCACCCATCAATGCTGACAGGAGTGCCTCCCACAGCAGCTGTATTGTTTATGAAATGAGTCACTTTCATAGCAAATCCAAAAGCAGACTTGTTCTGGGTTTGACAGAAGCATCCCACTCCATTCTTCTCATTCTCTCCTTTACATGCTGCCTGGCTTCTGAGTAACAGCCTAACTTTGCTAAGGTGGACGAGAAACACAGGATTGGGTTCTTTTCCTGACCCAATGTGACTTTCATTTGAATCCTTAGATTTAGGCTCATTCAAGAAACATATGTCAACTCTTTTCTCGGTAGTGGTCAGTGAAGAGGAAAAAAAAAAAAAAAAAGCCAAATGCGTGAGAACAGAGATTGATTGCTTCATGTGTACCCTGTGAAAAAGGCTCCAATTTCTATTCTTCCATTTAATTGCCACAGGAAAAGGTGTCTAAAATTATTTTTTAACAGAGCCCAAACTTTGCCCCTTTATGGACAGCTACAGAAAAATGAAATCCACAGAAGCTTTGTTGATTATGTGAATCCAAGAAGGAATGAAAGACAAAAATTTAATTAGGAAATAATCCAGATTTGGGGCTATAAAGTCACTTGAACTAGTTCAACTTCATAAGTAGACAGAGTAGGCCTAATGAAAGATAGATTGATAAAACATTTTTGGAGGGTGGCCACATTGGACCATCTGAATACCATGGAGCCTGTGGGTCACTGATGTCAAATGCTGAGCTTGAATAACCTCGGAGAACTTAGCCCTTAAGAATTGAAAGGATAACCATAAAAGAGGAGAGACACTAGGTATAGTATTCAAGGGAACATTCATTAAACATCCATTGTTTGACACTCACTGTGCTAGGCTCCAAGGCTATATGGTGGAGAAAGCACAATTTCTGCTGTCAGAGAAAAATCATTTGAAGGGAAACACAGATATATGCTCAATTATATACACTATGATAAACGCTATGTGAGAAGTTTTATTGTTGCTATTACATCATTTTATTTCCTTGGGATATCACAAAGCTACCCCTGGGGAAATAAACCTAATACTTAAGAAGCCTGAGAAGTTCCTCAAATAAGTCAAATGTGAACAACTTCTGGTACACGAGCAGGACACTGAAGATGCCCCCAGAGAATTACATCTAGAGCAGAAGCCATGTAAGAAAAGTGAAAGAAAAAAAAAAAACAAAAGCCTTACTCCTCTCATGGGAACATGAAGATGGCACACAAAAGCCAAGGACAGAGGCTTAGAATAAAGCCCTTCCTCATAGTCCTCGGAAGTATCCAACCCTGCTGGTGCCTTGATTTTAGCCTTATAGCTTCCAGGTTGGTGAGGCAATAACAGATTTAAATTTTGCTCAGGAAAAAAAATCATAAGCAAAACTCAAACTTGGAGAAAAGTGTGGGTCACCTTAAGAGCTACCTCCCTTCATATATAAAGAGTGCTCTAACAAGGAAATGTGGTGCCTTAGGAATGTATAGAAAGATGCTCAACATCGCTTACAAGTAAATAAAGGCCAACAGAAATAGAAGGAAGCAGGAGAGAGGTGCTTTGGACATCTGCCTGTTTCTACCTTGCTGGGAAGGGGACAGGGATGTGGGGAAGGAATACTGAGCCAGCAAATAGAGGCATAGCTCAACTCTCAGAATGGGTACAACTCCTTGACTGTAACAAATGCTCAGTGGGGATTCTGAAAACAATATGTTTTCTATAATACTTTTCATTCTAATAGAACACCATGGTGGAAGGTCTTAAAATTTCCGAACCTCTCAATTCAGAGAAGTTTTTATCTCTAGCCTATGCTACCCAGTCTGGCTTTCCAAACCCTATAAGAAGGCTTCACATCCAGAGAAAGTTGATTGTTTTGGTGTCATTGTAGTTTTAGCCTTTTAAGTAACTAGAAAGAGTTGTAGTGACTTTTGGCTATCCCTCTTAGGGTATGAAACCACTCCCCCACCCCACCGCCCCATACATTGTAGTACATTGTAGTCCTAACTCCTAGGACCCCAGTTTGTGACTTTATTTAAACATAGGGTTTCTGTGGAGCCAAGCAAAGTGAGGTCATTAGGATTGGCTCTAATCTAATATTTCTGATGTCATAAAAAGGGGGAAATGTGGAGATAAACAGGTATATAGGGAGAATACCATAGAAATATGAGGATGGCATAAAAATTAAGGACAGAGGCCTAGAACAAATCCCTCTCTCCGCCTCAGAAGCATCCAACCCTGCTGATGCCTTGATTTGGGGCTTCTAGCTTCCAGGATGGTGAGGCAATCCATTTCTGTTTAGTTTAAATCACCCAGTTAGTATTTGCTTGAGCCATCTTATTTGTGGCAGCCCTAGTGAGTTAATCCAACCCTCACATTCAGTAAGTTTCTTCCACAGTCCCATGTGTAGAGCACAATAATTTTTCTAAGTGATAAAAATGGTGTGCTGTGAAACCATTTTCAGATAACAGAAAGTGATGGGGAGGTGGCGAGGAAGGAACAGGAGCAGTTGTGCGTTGAACCAATATCTGTGTTATATATACATCCTTGTCTCTCAGGCACCACGTAATGCAGGGATACAATGATGAGTAAGACAGTAGGGATCCTGCCTTCAGGAGCCCCCATCTGGCCAGAAAAACCCAATCTGAGCAATTATTAGAGTGTGATGCATATGTTCTGCAGCAAGGGTGTGCCTACCCTCTTTGAGGAGGAGATAATGAAAAACTGAATCTTTTCTTGGGACCCAATCAAAGTGATATTTAAGCTGAAACTTGAATGATGAATGGAAATTGGCTGGTGAAGGGGTATAAAATCAATGAAAGATAGTGAGAGTGATATTTTTAACCCCAGGCAACTACCTGGCTCTGCTTCACGTGGAAAAAGGGAAGAGAATTCACCTTCCAGTTTGGAGCTAAGGAAATGGCCCATAGTCACTAGGGAAATAAGCAAGGAGATAGAGTTGTTCAAATGGAAAAAATCTCAGCTGCAGTCCCTATTCGGGTAGCATGGGGATGTTAGAGATGACCTTGACCTTGAAGGTCATGTCCTAAGGTAAATAAGTTGGCTGCCTTCAGATACCCAGTCTATCTGACCCATGGGCGCCAGCCTGCTCATACTACCTTCATAATCTGATCTGAGAAGTTCTACAAATTTTTTTACAGATTCAGACTTTGTGAGGGGGCCATCCAACAAAACCCCACTGAGCTCGTGGAAGAATTGTTGGGGCTTGTCCCCTTATGAGAAAGGCCACTCCCACATCTTCCAATCCCTTCCAAGAACCTGAAAGCAGAAAGGGCCTTTTATGTTTCTGAAAAATGGTTTGGCAAACATTCTGAGTTTTGGAATCACATCCTACCTGACTAGCCTTCCACTAATCCCTTCTCCTTCTCCATCCAAACATGTTGTGTCGCCTGGCAACACGACCTGAGGCCTGAACGTGTCTCTGAAAGGTTAATGTTCTAGAGGTCGCTTTGGGGTCCTTGTCCTGGTTTTGCCCCTAATTAGTCTTATGACTAAAAATCCTCTCTCTGCCCTGTGTCTCAGTTTCTGGCAGTGTAAATCAAGAGTAGGATCGGGGTGGGCTGGGGTGAGCTGGGGAGCAAGACTGCTAAATTCCCTCCAACTCAATGTTAAGATACAATCTTTCTTTCTATTTTCCAAAGCATTTATCCATCCCCACTCAATCTTACCAAGGCCTTGTCAGAAGTCAGAGGAAGTGGCCTTTGACAGTGTGGGGCAGCCATGCGGCTGCAGTGTTAACAGCACACATGGTGAAGAATGGGTATACGTGACCCAGCAGAAACTCAGTTCTCCTTTCCACACTCTGCCTTTCATGGTCAATGAAATCAACCTTCTTTTCACCTGGCCCCCATGCCCTTCTAGCCACAAATTCATTCAAAAACTCTCACCTAGAGGGGAAGTCAAGACTTATTTCTCTAATGGTCAGACTTGTGCTGGGCCAAGACTTTTAACTGTGTATTTAATTAGTCATCTGTATGCATGTAACTTAAAGGTGTTCAGCTTTGCCTTTTTATAGGATTAATAAAGTGGGTTGTAAATCACCTCTGAAGCCTATAAAAGTATTTATAGTAGCTTTTCTCTCCCTTCACCATTACAGGAGCTTTGTTTGAACTAGCTGAGGTTTGTGTGGGGATAGCTCTACCCAGTTGTAGGAGGAAAGTGTTAAAAGGCCCTTCCTGGCAGAGCACAACTCTGTCACTGGGCAATGCAGAAAGTGCTGAAATGTTAAGCTTCAGCAAGGACGTTCCAGGGCTTTATTACCAACAGCAAGCCTTCTGTGTTAATGAAAATCCAAATACAAAAAAGCTAGTCAACTGTAAGCACAAAAACTTAAGCCGAACTTGAGAAATATGACCAGAGCTGGAATTCCATGGCTTCTTGATTTCTATAAACCTTAACAGGATTTGGCAAGCCTTTCTCCAAGCTCATACATTTGCACTGGCCAAACACCTTTGGAGCCACCCCAGCCAATCCCATAGTATCACTGAGTCTGCAAAGGAACAAGCCACCTTTTGTCTAATAGATATTCAGAGCTGTTGTGGCTAAAATGAACAGTTACCAGAATGCTTTTCTTGTGTCAGCAGGAGGTTCACTTCTCACACCCTTTTCATTGCCTATTAAAGATAAGATCCCAGTTCTTAAAAGAGGACCAGACCTGTGCCATCTCCCCAATATTATTCTTCTGTAAGTCATACCTCACTTTGATCCTTTTCTTAAGAGAATGTATTAGAAAATAGCATTGATTCAGCTCGTTCCTAAATGTTGACAATAAATTAAACACAAGCATACCTTATCATTCCGAGTCTAACCCTTTGACAGAAGCAACCACAGGTTTTAGGTTTGTAGACACATGTTCTGAAAATCACAATTCTCCCTTCTTCTTTACAAGAACTTTGCATTCACAAGCATACCTTATCATTCCGAGTCTAACCCTTTGACAGAAGCAACCACAGGTTTTAGGTTTATAGACACATGTTCTGAAAAATCACAATTCTCCCTTCTTCTTTACAAGAACTTTGCACGTCTAATGATCAGCAATTTCTCAGTTGAAAGGGAAAAAGGAAAAGGAAGTGTTAAAGAAACCACATCAATCTAAGAAAGGTAATGTGCAAAAGATCCAGGCAGTGAAGGCAAAGACAGGCTGCAAGACACACAGGATGGAGAGTTCCACAAGTAGGTCATGTTTGCATATTTCCCTAACTCACAGCAGGTCAGGCTCTTGGTCACTTCCGTGGCTCCTGGAGTTAACTAACCTCCGGAGCAGCTGGGCTTTGGCTTGGAGTCTTGTAGCAAAACGTGTGTTTTGTATTTATTCAGGAATAGAGAGTATGAGGGGAGAGGCATGCTAATGGAGAGGAATAGCAGAATGCTCTTCTCCCTGAAAAAGGGGCCCTTAATGTTGGGTGTTGTGGGAATTTGGTTCACCAAATTTATGTGATATTTTTAAATTTTAGAGATTAGTTTGAGGATCTTCAAATTTTAAATGGTTTATCTCTTATTTTAATTTTTTTGGCTTTCTTCTCTTCCTCTTACCCCTTTGTCCTTTTTTTTCACTCTTTTGTTTAGAAAACACCTTGGCAGAAAATATTATAGACGACTCCACCAATATCTGACTTTAAATATCTGACTGAAGATCAATTCTTTTTGAGATGGAACACATTTTTATTCAAATGAGATGCCTCTACAAAGAAGTGTGTAAGAGGAACCTAACTTTCCCTTTAGGTATATTTAGGGTTGCTTGAACTTGTTTTCAATTAATAGACCATTATCTTCTTCCAGAAAAAATATTCTCCATTATTTTCTTCAGCTAGAGAACTAGTCTTCACTTGTTCCTTTAGGGTTAATAAAAAATAGCAAATAGCCAGGTGTGGTAGTGCATGTCTGTAATCCCAGCACTCTGGAGGCTGAGGCAGGAGGATCGCTGTGAGTTTGAGAACAGCCTGGGATACATAGTAAGTTGCAGGTCAGTCTCAACTACATAGTGAGACCCTGTCTCAAAAAACCAAAAAGAAAAAAAAATATAGCAAACATTTTGAAGTTGATATTGAGAGTTTAGCTTTATAATCCTGTATTGTTGAGTTTCTTTTGATGACAACTGACTTTTAACAAATTTAATGAGGTATAAATTATATATAATGAAATATACCCATTTTAATAAGTCAGTGTTTTTTGTGTAGGTTTACAGTTTGCTACACAAGAATCCAGTTCATTCATTACTGCAAGATGCCTCCTATCCATTTACAGTTAATTACTATTTCTCCCTGTAGATTTACCTTCTCTGGGTATTTCTTGTAAGTGGAATTATCAATATGTGATTTTCTTGCGTCTTACTTTTTTCACTTAAAATAATGTTTCTGAAGATCATTAATGTTGTAGTATGTCAATAAGACTTTCCTTTTTATTTCCTTTTTATTGTATTTTGTTTAGTTACCAGTTTATGGGTATATGGGTGATGTTCATTTTTAGGCTATTATGCATAATGCTGCTATGTACATTTGTTTGTATATATTTGTGTGGAATATATTATCATTTCCCTTGGTTGGGTACATAGGACTGGAATTTGCTGGGTCATACAACAAATTTGTGTTTACTGTTTAAGAAACTATCAAATTTCCCTGCAAACCCTGTACTTCATTTTACATTCTCATTAGCTGTGTGATGGTTCCTGTTGCTTCACATCTTGAATAGAATTTGTTTTTACCTATCTTTTTTGATGATAGCCATTCTAGTGGGTATAATAAAATATACCCCCCCCCTTTTCTGTAGCAGAGATTGAACACAGGTCCTTGCACTTGTGAGGCAGGTGGCAGAACCACTGAGCTAAATCCCTGGCTTCTTCCCTATGGTTTTGGTTTATGTTTCACTGATGAGTAATGTGAACTGTATTTTTTTGTGCGTATGCCTATTAGCCACTCATATTCTTTGGTAAAATGTTTCTTTGTAACTTTGGTTCTTTTTTTTATTGTCTTAAGCGCAGTTTTATTAGAAATAAATCAATAATAGAGCTCTCAGTTTCTGAAATTAGAATTCTTTCAAGTGTATAGCAGCACATATGTCTTTTAGTACACAGAATTTGAAATAAAAAAATTTTATTAGTCTTTTTCAGTTTTACCAGTGAACAGTATTAAATAGCACATACCACCCATGTATGCAAAAGTGGAAATACTGCAAATATGAATGACTGAACATTTACTGTTTTTATCTAAATCATGGCATCTGCCACCCATTTTTGTATAACCTTCATAAAACCCTGGACAAAAATGTAGGGACAGTGAGAAGGGTAGGGGAAGGGGAATAAAGGAAAGGGAAAAAAATATGAGAAAATGTAAAAATGGTTCATTTTTAAATTGGTTGTTAGTATTGAATTGTGGGTGCTTTTTGTATATTCTGGCTATAGGTTCTTTGTCAGATGCATAACTTGAATATTTTCTTTCAACCTATTTGTCTTTTTATTTTCTTAATGATGCCTTTTGAAGTGAAAAGTTTAAAACTTTGATGAAATGTGATTTGTTAGGTTTTTCTTCTTTTGTATGGATCATGCTTTGGTGTTGTAAGTAGGAAATTTTTGTCTAACCTAAGCTTATGAATATTTTCTTCTGTTTTCATCTAGAAGTTTTATAGTTTAGCTTTTACACTTAGATCTCTCATGGATGTTAAATAATTACTTGTGTGTGGTGTGATGTCTGAGTTCACCATTTTGCATGTCGTTATAAGATTTTCTCAGCAATGTTAAAATGAGTATCCTTTTCCCCCGTTAAATTTTCCTTGACACAACTGTAAAATATCAGTGACTAAATATATGAGTTTATTTCTCTCAGTCTGCTTCCTTCTATCAGTGGTTACGAATGGTTTTGATTATCTAAAGAGAATCAGTACAAATAGGCAAAGACATTGACTGTATTTTTAAAAAACTCTCCATAAACAGAAATGGAAGAAATGAGATAATTTAAGAATTATTTGCATGAAAGGAGCACCCAGAGTGGGGTGTGAAGCCATAATTGTATTCCATTATATTAAACTGTCTTCTAAATAACAAAGCTTATACCAAGTCTTACTCTGAGTACAGAACAGGAATTTGGTAGGTCTCAGCTGAGTAACATGGTCCTGAGCCAATGTGATACCATAAAAGAAAATAACCCTCTTCCCACCAATACCATACCAACAAAGAAAGTGCTGGACACAGACAGAAATCCCAAACCTGGGGCTGGCATGGGATGAAAATAAGAAAGCCTGTCTCTAACCTGCTCACCAGTTTTAGCTTTTCCCTCTTCTTATGTCTGCCTCATCCTTACTGCCTCAGAGCTCTGCAACTCCCTCTTGGTACTTGTGGTGACCTCCAAGAACACACTAGAAAACACCTTGATTATTGCTACCCCTTCCTCAAAATGACCCGCCTACCCTTTGTTTCTAAGGGCCCTTCAGGGAGAAAGCAGCCACTACTCAGTGGACACTGGTGGACTGACTGCTAGAGATGATCTCAGTTGACAAATGATGGTTGGGGAGGCCCTAGAGGCTAACAAGGGCTTGATGATTGCACTTCCTGATGCCCACTCTACTACTCTCCTGAGAGAAGTAGAAGTCCAGAGAAGCTGGTCTGGTCTAGGCTGTGTGCAGCGGGCACAGAGTTGATGTTTTCTTAGACTCTCTGTACAACTGACCTTGGTTATTTCAGTGAGACTCTTTTCTAGTAGTGAACAGTTCATCCCAGGGTGGCCTCAGATGTTCTGTTTGGTTCCTGTCATTCTGTGGGATTCCGTTTTTATCCCTGGACACAGATAGTGACAACAATTGCCACAGGCTGCCCTTTGCGCTATGGCCCAGACAATTTATTCTCACCATGCTGGGCTCTTGGCTTGGCTTCCTTTCTGTGGAAGCTGTGAAGTTCCCATTGTCTTGGAGCTAGCTGGAGCTCAGGACAGTTGTGCGGGATGAGAGGCCTCTTAGGGGTGAGGCTGCCTGTAGGGTCTAAGGAGGAGGAACTGCTGGTATACCACAAGGCCTGATGGGGTTTCGCAGCCCTTTATTCCAGGAACCCTTATTCCAGGAACAGACCCAAAGGAAGAGTTGTTTGTGTGCAAACTGTTCAGAAAAGTGCTCTGGGGATGCAGAGCCTGGTGGGCTGGATGGGCTGGGATGGGATAAGGAGAAGGAAGCCTAGTAGCTGTGGCTTTGGCCTTTGAGCCAAGATTGTTACCAGCAATTTGGGGGAGTGGGGATTTAGTAACTGTCATTAAAGGGCTCAAATCATTATGTTAAATAATGAATTTGTTTCCCTTGGTTATAAAAGTATACATGTTCACATAGAAAACATGGAAAACAAAAAAATCTCTAATGGGAAAACAAACATTATCTCAATAGGTTTAATTGTTATTATCTGGGTTAACATTTTGGTATAAATTCTTTAAATTCTTGTAGTCTTTTCTTCCTTATGCATACAAATGACATACACACGCATAATTAAAGGAGAGATTGTATTAAATCCTTCCTTTTCTACTCCACCTTATATATTTTTCTTCAAAATGATTTTAATAGCTGAATATTATTTCATCATTTTTATGTCCCATAATCTATTCAATCAAAACCCTATTGTCGGACATTTAGCTTGTCTTTAATTTTTCTTAATTACACATTTTTCACATAAGTCTTTGCTCACCTTCATAATATCTTTAGAATACCTTGCTAGAGTAAAATATGCACATTGCATTTTTAATACATATTTTTAAATTTCCCTCTACAGAGATTATTCTAAATTATATTTCTTACAGAAATATATGAAATGTACTGTTCTCCTTGCAGCCTGATATTAGGTAGTCTGTATCTTTGTTAATCTTTGTCAAGGTGAGAACCACAAAATTCTAGCTAATTTTTTAATTCAAATATTTTTATTAGTGTGATTTGTTATATTTTCACTTATTTATTAATGAAGCATATACATACATTTTAATTGCTCCATAAGAGCTATTTTATATCATGGAAATACTTTTCTAATTTGTCATTTCTTTTCTGTTTGGGTTGATAAAATTTTAAATGTCACATAATTAAATATATTAATTTTCTTACTATAGAATGTCTATACTTGATGCTATAGTGTTTCTGCCATAGGGTTTACTGCTAATATTTTTTCCTAGTATGTATAAGAAATATTTTAGTTATATAAATAACTCTAATCCATTTATACTTTAGGATACATGGGAAGGGTAGGAAATTGATTTCGTTCTCTTAATCCCACTGGTTAACCTGATTCCCAGTACCATTTATTGAATGATAGAGTCATTATTTATTGATATAAAATATTACTTTCATTTATATATGAAATATACATGTCCTGGATACTTTATGTATGATTTCATTGATCTATACATTTCTGAAGCAATAATATACCACTTTCATGACCACAGATTTATCCTATCCTTATATTTCTTTCTTTCTTTCTTTTTGCAATTTCAGTTTTTTAGTTTTTGCTTCTCTTTTGATGAATCAGTTTCTTCTTCATTTTGGCATTTTGGCTTTCTTTACAATATTTCCACTGAATCCTTAGCATGTTTTCAAGAACTCCCCCCAGCCTTTATTTAAAAATGTATTTAATGTTATATATAAATGTGCTTCTCAATACAACAGTTTCCATACTACAAATTAAAAATATAATATTCTCATTATTATTTCTTAACTCTTCTTTTGTCATAGTCTTGGCATTTTTTTGTTGTTGTTGTTGTTGTTGTTATTGTTCCAAGAATTATTTTTAAAAGCATTTTGGAATAATCAATTCGTGATTTAAATCATTTGCACTTTTGTTATGATGAAATATAAAATATCTTGTCTGGGATGCTTATTGTTTTCTCTGTTGTCTAAAGCATATAAATGGGACTAAAACTCAATATAAATAAAATGAGACCTATCAATTTTATTTGTCAAATTTTGTTTCTCCTTATTTGCTTTTAGCCACCTGAACTACCAAAAATAAAAAAGATTTATTAAACATTTCCCTGATATTATTTTTGGTAAATTCTTTCATGTGTTCTAGGTTTTGCTTTATGAATTCTGGTGCCATGGCATTGTAGTAATGAGATGTTTCTATATATAAAAAATAATGCCTGTTCAGAACAAATTGATGTACCCATGATAGGATGTCAAAAAGAGTATCCATTCTATCATATTTCTGCCAAAATACATAATCTAATCTAATCACGAGGAAATAACAGAGGAGCATAAACTGAGGGAGATGCCACAAAATAATTGGCTCATAATCTTAAAACAAAGTGTCTTAAATATACCAAGATCAAGGAAGACTGAAGAATTATGGCAGAATGATGAGGATTAAAATACTAAACAACTAAATGTAGCAGATGATCCTGAATTGGCCCCTTTTCACCCTAAAAAGCACTGTGGGACAATTGACAAAATTTGAATAGAGGCGTGTGGATTAGAAGGCAGTCTTGATTATTGTGAATGTCTGAATTTTGATGTTTGTATTGTGGTTATGCTTAAAATGTACATTTTGGAAGAATTACAAAACTGATGGTCATAGAACATCACATCCTCATGAGGTTCAGGAAACATTTTGGACCCTTGAAGCTTTTTTATAAATTTGAAATTATTTTAAGAAGAAGAATTTTAATATAAATAGAATCATCTGGCCCTCCTACTTATAACCAAATCCTTCCATATAGTTTTTCTTTATGGTCATAGGTCACATTGGTGCTAATTCGCATCACTCTAAAGTAATAGTGTTCGATGCTGGATGTGTTAAATGTGTCTGATTGCTTGTGGCCCACGGGCCCCACCTAGCACCCTCAGCTGCTAAGCGCAGAACCAGAGATGGGGGAGAAGTGGACAGAGGACTGTGGCAAAATTCTCAGAACAAGGAAGTATTGAGTGTAGTGAGACTGCAGTTGGAGGTGGGAGTCTAATTCTGCAGTGGAATAAAATGGATTGTATTGAAAATAATGGCTCCCTTTGCTTTGACTTTATTGGTAGGAGGGACTAACTGTGCAATAAATGTCATCCATTATTGAGCAATCTCCCTCTCTCTGGCAGCCATTTATGGGAGAGGAAATACTGTGACCAAGATATTTTGATTCTTGTCCCTTCCACAAACTAACATGTGACACAGAGAAAATCACTTAAGCTCACAATGACTTGATTTATTACTTTATAAACAAAGAGGCTGGTATTTTAGGTTCAGTCTAAGTCTAAAATGATAATATTGACTATTACCAAACATGAGCATTTTAAGAATCTAAAGAAAAGAGAGGTCTTGTAGGCTGGAGCCTACAGAAAGCCTCCAGAAGGTTGCCAAGAGTTTCGCTGGATCTGGAACGTAGGACAGAATAGAAATCTTCAGAGTAGAGGAGAGAGCATTTGGAAACAGGTGCCTAGGAACAGACCTGGGGAAAAGACAGAGAGGTGGGATAAACGGGAGAGACAAATGGGAGTTGGGCCTAGTTGGGTTGGTTCCACATCCTTTACTCACATGAACTCTGGCTCAGGAAGATCCTGAGACAAGGTTTTACTTGTAATGTTGTTTTGTGGATGAAACTCCTGAATATTCGCAGTACCCTTATGAAAGGCAGATCAAGTATACTTTATGGGAGTGGAATTATTAGAATTTTAAAGAAAAACTATGCTTGCTTTTTGTTCAACTAGTGGGCAGGTTTAGGAAAGCAAAGGCAACTGGAAAGAAAGAACTATAAAAATTAATTTGGCATTGCCTTGTGAAATTTAATATGCCATGATTGGTCCTTGCGGGTTGCTTTATTATTATTTTCCCTCTCTCTAAGAAAAGGTCTGGACAAGGTCCAGGTGGAATAACAGGAGGCAAAAGAAAGGAGGCCTCCAAGCTGTGGAACAACACACAGGAGCTCAACAGAGCACATACATCTCAGGTCAGTGACTCCAGGAACAAGTCAGCCATGCCCCTCTCTACAGAGGAAACCACTTGGCGTTGAAGGGGGATGCTGAGAGGTAGCCAGCCTGGCTGGGATGCTCAGGACATGTGTTGGGACGGCAGCCCTGCACATGTTGGTTCTTAGTGACAAAGGAGCAGCTGTATCTTTTAGCTTTCTTCCCTGGAGTGGTCAAGCAAGGAGGACCCTGTCCCATGGGTCATATGTCAGGGTCGGGTGGGCCCCATGGGTAGGAAATAAAAATATGGGCAGCCTGTCTGTTTGTGAGGAGCAGACAATCACAACTCCAGAGGGAAGAGCTTGTTCCCAATGGCTAAGTGGAGCGTGGAGCCCTGGCAAGGAACAGACAGCAAAGCAGACCTGGGCTGAGGGCCATGGTGGCTGGCTGCTTGGTGGGAGCACCATTCTTCCGCCCCCTCTCCTGCTGTCTGTGGTTGGGAACACAAAGAGAAGGAGGGTGGGATGGGAGGGCCTGGCCTGTCTCCCTACAGAGGTCGGTCCACTGGCCTTAAATGATTATTGCATTTAATGAATTGCAGCTTGTAAAATGGCTTTGAAGCTAGAAGGCAAAGCCTGAATGCTGAGGATTCTTTTTCTTAAATCATTGTATTCTGTGACTCGAAAAACAAAATCCCTCTTGAGTAGGGAGCTGCCAACCTCCACTTGTGGGAATTAAAAAAAAAAAACCCACAACTTTTTTTTCAAATATGAACTACAAAATGTGGACAAACCAAAGCAGAAGAACACAATGGATCTGACATTTAGGTAGGAGGTGGGGAAGTTCCCTGGGCTTCCATTGGAGCAATAACAATTAGCCCCATTAGCTTGTGTATAACCCATAAATGTAAAAAGCATAGAAGCGGTGAGAGCAAATTGCTGTGATGCCCCTGGGAATGTCTCCTATACTGGAACCATCTTGCTAAATGATGTATGAAAGATCATATGGTATGTGTCTGTCATTGGCAATTAACCTCAATTCCTATCCTATACTCCACCAAATAGCTGCGTGGTGAAGGACCTAGCACTGGATCTAGGCTCCCCACACCAGAGAAGGGCTGTGTTGGGGCACTTTTAGACATAACACAAACCCTAACTGGTACCATTTGCTGCCAAAGATGGAAAGAATGGCAGTGTGCCCTCTCAACCAACCCACGATTGCCTAGGCATGGTGACAGCATCTTGCTGGCTGCACCTCAGGAATAAGCATGGGGCAAAGCTAGTCAGAGAAAGTAAATGAATTGCCAGGAGTGCTTGCAGATACCTTGAAGAAAAAAGATGACCCCAGATTTTCAGTTCCTGCGGTTCTTTTCTCCAAAGAACCCCTCTCTGATAGTATCATTATAACCCATCTCATGGGTTTACTTTGACATGTCTAAAAGTATTTTCATTTGTATCTGCCTTTATTAATAGAAAATCAGTTCCTACAGATAGCAGAATCCTTGTACCTTCCATGGAAACCTTAAAATTTTTTTTCCTTACTTCTCAGCATGGCCTTTCTTCTCCCTTCTTCTCTTCCCCTTTTCTTGTGGTCGCCTTTCCCTTTTCTTTGTCTTTCGTCCTCCTGCCAGACACCTCCCAGCTTTTGCTAATCTATTTTTCTACATTTTCATCACACTTCTAAGGTTGTCATCATTTCTATGGTCCTGTGCTTATTTGTACTTCCTGTTCTGTTTCCTCTTTAGAAAGACTAAAGAAGTATTTTATTTTAGTTTTATTTGTCCACATCCCTGTTCTCCATAACCCTGGCCATATACCCTGGGGTCTTTGGCACGGTGTGTTCATGAACAAACATTGTTGCCCACTCCCTTTCTCTTCCTTTAGCTTGTGTTCTAATCTACTCTGAAATTTTGTCTCTCTCATTACCTCTCAAATCTGTCCTCATTTAAAAGTTTTTCTGTTGCTAATAATTTTTAAATGTTCTGCTTGTAGAATCCATACAAATATCTCTCATATTGTTCCCTTGTGCACCCTTCCTTGATTTCCTTTGTAGGTTGCTTCTTTGTCCACTTTTTCACTTTTATTCACCATATCACTTTCCAAGCGTGACACATAATATAGAAGAAAAACAAGTCTGGGTTTCAGCCTTGTCCCAGCTCGATCTTGGGAAAGTTACATACTCTCTTTGCCTCATACTCTGACTGTGAAATGGGGATGAGAAAACCAAGCTCTCAGAACTATTATGATAATTAATTTGAAAAGCATAACTGGAACTACTGACTCAGTACCTGGTGTATGGTAAATGACAACAAATGTTGGATTCTTTTTTCCATATTATGTAAACCATGTCCATTTTATAAATTCGTTGTGAGGAAATTATTTCCATCAGTCTTTCAAAACAGACAAGCAGAACTTGAAGGCTTATCTCCCACTAATTGTTATTCTCTGGCTTTTTCATATTAAAATATTAAAAAGGAACAATAAAATATTTTGGTTCATAATTAAAGTAGGATTTGGTCCTCTTTGAAGCAACTAGCTCCTTGTAATAGCTCTATGAGAGTTATGGAGACATGGAACCCTTGTTTGATAGGCTCAGGTAAATTGTAGAACTTTTCCCCATCATTGGGAAGAATTGGGTAGTTGTGACCATCCTGAAAGTCCTTGATCTTCCAAGTGAATGAGAGAGCAGGGAGGACTTGGAAGAATTGGGTAGTTGTGACCATCCTGAAAGTCCTTGATCTTCCAAGTGAATGAGAGAGCAGACTAGGCTGTCTATTGCCTAGGACATGGATATTGTTGGGAAAAGAAAAGTGAGGAAGAGAAGTCATGTTAAATTCTTGCCTAGTGTAGGGTGGGTGTGGTGGCTCATGCCTGTAACCCCAGCACTCGGGAGGCTGAGGCAGGAGGATCACTGTGAGTTGGAGACCAGCCTGGACTACATAGCGAGTTCCAGGTCATTCTCAACTACTTAGTGAGACCCTGTCTCAAAAAAACAAATGAACAAACAAAAAATCTTGCCTAGTGTAATTAAAGTGCCCAGCTCTGTCTAGTTCACTTTGTGGCACTGCATTAAATTCACTATTTTTTCATTAAGTTCATTGATACATTTTAGATATACAATTTGGTGACTTTTATTATTGGGAATTTGTGCCTTTATATGATATACCGTGGTTCTTATCTTTTTCCCCATTCCCCTGTACTCCCTTCAACTCTTTCACTCCTCTCTACAAAGACATTGTTTCGTTTTTTTCCTTTTCTCATATTTATTCCTCCTCCTTCTTTCCTTTCCCCTACCCCTCCTATTTCCCCCTCCCCTTTGGACTTTTCTTCCTATTTTACATTATCTATAATATATTTTGATCCTTATTTACACTTTCAGTTTCTCATACCAGAGAAACTATTTGGTATTTACACATTTGTGTCCTATTTATTTCACTTAAGAGATTGAAGAAGATATCAGAAAATGGAAAGACATCCCTTGCTCCTGGATAGGAAGAACCAATATAGTGAAAATGGCATAATTCCAAAACTGCTATACAGATTCAACGCAATCCTGATTGAAGTTCCAACAGTATATTTCACAGAACTAGAGAAAACAATACACAAAAAATTCATTGTGAACCTTAAGAGACCTAAAATAGCAAAAGCAATTATAGGCAGCAGAGACATGGCAGGGGGTATCACAATCCCCAACTTGAAACTATATTACAAAGCTACTGTGGTAAAAACAGCATGATACTGGCGAAGAAACAGACCCAAGGATCAGTGGAATAGATTAGAAGATGCAGAAACAACTTCAGACATACTAAGCTACCTCATCATTGATAAAGGAGCCAACCATCCTCACTGGAGGAGTGATAGCCTCTTTAATAAATGGTGCTAGAAAAATTGGGTTTCAACTTGCCAAAGATTAAAACTGGACCTATATTGCTCACCATGCACTAAACTAAAATCGAAATGGATCAAAGATCTAAATATTAAAACAGAAACACTAAATTTTCTGGAAGAGAGATTAGGTAGAACTCTTGAAGACACTGGTGTAGGAAAAGAGTTCATGAACAAAACCTCAGTCACATTGAACTAGCTCAAATAATCAACAACTGGGATCTCATCTTATGAAAAAGCTTCTGCACAGCAAGAGAAACCACTGATGGCATGAAGAGACAACCCACAATGTGGGAGAAAATTTTCACCAGCTGTTCCTCAGATAAAGGTCTACTATCTAGAATATATAAATACTTTTTAAAAAAATCAGACCTCCCAAATTTAAAGATGCAATTCAAAAATGGGCACCTGAAATGAACAGACATTTCTCAGAAAAAGAAGTAGAAACAGCAAATAAACATATGAAAAAATGTTCAACATCACTGGTCATTCAAGAGATGCAAAGGAAGACAATGCTGAGATTCCACCTTACTCCATAAAGAATGGCTACTACAAGAAATCAACCAATAACAAATGCTGGGAGGGCTGTGGAGAAAAAGGAACCCTTCCTCACTATTGGTGGGAGTGTAGACTGGTGCAACCACTGTGGAAATCGATATGGAGGTACCTCAAAAACTAGGATTAGGGGTCTCATTTCACCCAGGTAGTCCTCTACTGGGAATCTTCCCAAAAGAATTAGAATAATCATACCACAGCAATATATGTGCACCTATGTTGATAGTGGCACCATTTGTAATAAGTAAAACTTGGAAACAGCTAAATTGCATCAGCTGGCAACTGGATAAAGAAGATACTATAGATATAGTATATATGTGTGTGTATGTGTGTGGGGGGGGTATACTACTCAGCCATAAAGAATGAGAAACTAGAGACATTTATAGCTAAATAGATGCATGTTGAGGCCATACTGTTAAGTAAATTCACTATTGCATCAATGGTTAGTCAATCCTTGAGAAAATTGTGAGCAATAACTCAAGCCGGGGTGTGGGGGGCAGATACTCAGAGAGAGAGACAGATAAAGTCATTACCCACTGAGGAGGTGGTAGCAAGGTTGTAGTTACATTAGTGCATTGATGTTTGTGGATTCAAAATGGTGGACACAGGGCTATTCAACAGACATGGAGATGCAAAATACCCTAAATTATAGAAACTAACCATACCACTGTGTTGGTGAAGGGAATATTACAGTAGGACCAACTCCTGCCCACTTCACTTCAAAGGGTAAAAGCACCATAGTGAGGAGGCACACAGAAGGTGTCCTGGAACCCTATAGAAAGTTGTATTTGGGCTGAGACATGATGCCTCTCTCTTCTATTTCTTTACAAGGCATCATCGTCATTGTTCACATGTGCTTTATAAAGAGTCTTTTAGGAAGCAGAAAAAGAGAGAAGTCACAATATGACATTCTGTATATAAAGGTCTTCTTTGAATAGCTTTTTAAAGAATATGATTAGGGCAGTGTCCTTAATCATTGATCCACTGAATCAGAAATTCTGGAGTGGGGTCAACAGTCTGAGAAGGTGATTCTGAAGCATGCTTGAGTTTATGAACCTCTGAGTTAGGGTACAAGGTTTAGAAAGAATGCACATCACCTGTCTTGGTTCTAACTCCAGCTCTTGCAGTTTACTGCATGACGTCACAGGGCTGTTACAAGAATTAAAAGGAAAAACATCTGTACATGGGGCTGTTAGCAGAATTAGAATCCTAGTTAGTGCTCCATAGACAGTATCTACCTAGGAACCCAGGGCAGGGGTGAGTTGTGCTTTTGCTTATTGTGAGACTTGCTATAGGAATTCTTTTTATTCATGTATCAAGTTTCTCTCTACTTTGTAGAATGTCCTGGGTTCTACATGACAACATCTTCCTTGTAACCCACTATTAAAAAGTACGAGAAATGTTGCTTTGTGAGTTCCCTGCAAGTGAGTAGAACGGCTTCCCCCAACGACTGGGAACACACAACTTCAGTGGAGACCAGACCTGCATCTTTGTTCTTTGGAAGGTGGATAGAGGGAGCAGAAATTACCCAGTTTTTTCCCTTTGGTGACAGTGTTCTTCCTGAACCTTGAAGAGCAATGAAGAGACAAAAATCAACATTTCTGTGGTTCATTAAAATAGGAAAAAGCACATCACTGGAATTAGAATGTCCTGTTCATTAGTCACTTTTTCTTCTCAAATTAAAATGTCTCTACAAGCAGGAAAAGAGCAAGCCCTCAATGACCTCATAACTCATTATTTCTAAGGAATATACTTAATTCCTGGAGGAGATGAATCTGGAATCGATTTTCCCATTTCTGCCACACATTGAATGGCAGCCTCTGGGATCCTCATGGAAGAGAATGTGTGCTTTTTGTGGAGTTGGTGGGGCCTGAAAAAGAGAGGTGCTTGCTGTTGTCCGTGGCCATGTGGGTAGCTGCTGAAGATCAATTTTCTATTGCAAGCCATTCTCAGCTTTGAGAAGCTTCTCTATTGTAAGGCTTTTTTTCATCTGTGTACACAGGCACTCTTACAGCTGTGATCCAGGCCATCAGAAAAGAATGTGCCAGGCACTGACTGCTGATACACAGTGAGAGGGAAGGGAACCAGAGTCTGTGTTGACACTAAGATGGTTGTTGGAAAGAGGGTTTTGTCCAATGTTTTTTGTAATATCCTTTGCCTCTCCGTCCAGCAGACCTTTATCTTGAGGTTAACCAGAGCACTAGCTGAGCCAGCATCCTCCCAGGGCAAGGATTAGACCCTTCTTTAAGCAAGTGGGATGGCTCAGTGTTCTTCTCTGTGGTTACACCAGGAAAACATTTCTGGGTATAATTCAAGGGCTTCATGCCATGATAAATTGGACCAATCCTAGACCCCATGACAGTGATACCACAGCCATTATCTGCCCCTCCAGATCAGTAGACTTAGAGTATTATATAAACCATCATAGATAGAATGCAGCAATGGCAAGTTCACCTTCAAGCTCAGTGAAATGCCTGCTGATTTGCAAGCACTGTTTTCATGTTGAATTTACAGTTTCCAGCTGTGCAAATATAAGATGAAAGGGATAGAAGTCATGAAGGGACCATGCCTTGGAAATTGTATACTAAATTTAACACTTTGTAACTTAATTCCTCACAAACATGCTCATGCTCATTTTTACAGCATTGATTAAATTGAAATTATGCTCCAGGCAAAAACACAATCATTTTAAGGTTGACTATATGATGCAAAGCTGCTGAATGATGAGCAAATCTGTATTTCCTTAGGTGCATTAACAATCTTAATAAATTGCACTTAAAATAGTTTGACATATAGCACTGTAATTGGAACCATTGTTTAGCAGCAATCCTTCTTTCTAGAGTGATGGCACATGTTTCCGGGGACTTTACCAGGAAAGTATTCCCTTATAAGCTTCTTGATTGAGTTTACCACCTGAAGGAGGCTGAATAATAGATCCCCAAAGGTATCAAGCCCTACTCCTTAGAACCTGTGACTGTCACTTTATATTGCAAGGTTTTCGCAAATGTGAATGAGTATGAATGTTGGGCAGGGAATGTGAACGATAATCATATGTCAAGTTGAATGTATTAAGAAATGCCTGGTGAATTAGTAAAGTTCTGGATGTGTCTGTGGATGATTGACATTCAGGTCAGTAAACTGAGAGGTGAAGACCTGCCCCAATTGTGAGTGGTACCAATCAGTAGGGTTGAAGCCCATAAGGAATAAAAAGGGAAAGAAAAAGGAAGTGTACCTGTCGTAAAGAACTTCAGTATACCCGAGTGGATGCATTCCCTTGCTCTTGTTGTCTTTGTATATCAATCTCCAGGTCTCCAGTTTCTTCAGCCTTCCAAGGCAGACTCACACCAGCAACTTTCCAGTGAGCTTCCATGCCTTCAACACTGGACTAGCACTGAATCCTTGACCCCTCTTATTCTGTGGCTCTGTCTTCCTGGGTTGAGCAGCTGCAGGATCCTATGGTATACAGGTGGCTGTTGTGGACTCTGCCAACTCTGATCCTGTAAGCCTACATAATAAATTCCCTTGCATAATTATACATACAGTTTCTATTGATTCTGTTCCTCTAGAAAATCCTAATACTGACAGAATAGCAATTTCACTTTAAGTCCTTCAAGAATTAGGCTCTTCAACCTACTGCTATGCTGTCTCTAGAGTGAATCTTCGCCTTTATGGTCAAAGATGGTGGCTAGAGCTCAAAATATCACATCCCAGTTCTTAGCCACATAATGAAAGAAGGGAGGAAGGCAAATATGGCAGGAGGTATGAATCAACTTTCTTAAAGGAAGGTTACTGAAGTTGCACAACACTTCACTTATTTCCCATTGGTCAGAAACTAGTGACATGGCCATACATAGCTGCAAATGAAGCTTAGAAACATGGCCATGAATCCAGCTAAAAAAACAATTCTGTTACTATAGAAGAAGGAGAGAACATTGCCATTGTGTTTTCCTAAATCTCAGTTCTCATTAGGTCATTATGTCAGTGGATACTGGTGTAGCCTTCTTGAGTATCAAGTAAGACTGCCATTATATGCAATGTAAAAAGGTGTGGCTACTTACAGTTTCAGGTTGTCAATAAAACCCACCTTCCTTCCTTGATTCTGATAAATCTGAACAGTCTTCTCAAGGAAGCTCTAAGATTTATTGAATTCCCACTACAAATCAGGATAGGAGTCGGGCATAACTGGATTGAAATCCCACCTCTTCCATTTACTACCTGTGTAACTTTGAGCTGATTGTTTCAGTTCTCCGAACTTACATTTTATCATTCTTGCAAAAGGCATGACATCACACCTAAGGAAGTTGTTAAGATTGGATATCAGCATGCATGTGAAGTATCTGGCACATAGGTAAGGTTGATACAATAAACATATTTTAATATACATTATCCTTTCTTAACAAGAAGTTACTCTATGGCTCTCTATGTCTACACTCATTCCCACCTTCTTTCATCCCTTAGTCTTTACTCTTCCTGGTTTAGATCTTTTCCATACAGTTCTCAATGCAGGAGTAGGCTTCGCATACTTACAGCACACCACAAAATACAAGTGCCATGCAGATGTGGAAAGCAGGAAACCCACTCTAGCTGGAAAAGCATCCTATGGACTAGGGCTCACCCAGAAATATGCAAAGCATCCACCAGTCTACCTAAGACTTCAATAGAGGCAAATGCATATGAGTGCAAGGGTACTCTTTAATTTTTATGAGCAAAAGACCATCATGCCTGAACTTTAAATTCCCTGGAAGTGCTGAGCAAACATAGTCTCTCAAGGAATTGTATAATACAGACTGAAGGGTATGATCAGCAGTGGTCTGTACTCCGGGTGTAAGGCTCCTACCAAGTTTGGCCCCCACCTCCTCTCCCCGAGCTTGTTCTTGCTAACAACATTCCTTCATGGCCCATTAGTCATGAGGTTCGCTAGGAGGAATTTATTTTAATACTTTCCACAGTCATTTCTTAGGGCTGCCATAACAGAGTTCCACAGATGAGGTGGCTTAAAACAATAGTTTTGCATCTAGAAACCTTAAATCAAGGTGTCAGCTGCAGGGTCATTGTTCTCATGAAATCTGAGTCTAATCCTTCTCCACAGCTGGAAAATTGTGGTGTTCCTAGGTGTATGTCTGAATCTCTTCTGTATCTGCCCCTGTCATCACAGGATGTTTTCCCAATATATCTCTTTGCTTCTTCTCTTTTTATAATGACACTACTTATATGGGATTAGGTCCCATGTAAATGTCTTTACCTTACCTTGATGACATCAACAAAGACTCCATTTCCAAGTAACAATGCACTTCAAGGTACTGAAAATTAAGATTTCATTGTATCTCTTTTTGGGAACACGACTCAATCCATAACATTTATATTATAGAATTAGAATTTTGTGAAGTTAAAAATAAATCAGAACACACCCAAAGTTAACCTTATGAAAATTTCACCCACTTGTAATTATTTCCTGATAACCTTGTCTAGCAAAAGAGAATAGGCACCAGCTCCCCCAAAAAGAGAGAGAATGGGCAGGAGTGATGGGCTGTTGGCACTGGAAAAGCTCAGATCTTTAGTGAGCTTTGGGAGCTTCTTAAATATGATCATTGTGATGGTCAGATAGGTTCCCCACATGAGAAGTTTTCCTCCTCTGTAAGGGTGAAGCTTAGTGGTTTAGAAGCTGGCTAAGCAATTGCTTCGGCAATCTGAGTCAGGACATGGGTTGTACTAGGCCAGCGTGCACTTGGGAACGACTGTGTCTGCGAGTGACTCTGTAGGTACGCGTGACTTTGTCTGTGTGTCTGGGGGAGAAAGCAATGGGAACACTGAAATGCTAACAGCAGTGAGAAGGTGAGTGGGAAGAAAGGGCCAACCAGGAACAGACCATCTATCTATACAAAGCGGGAATGTGGCTTTCTGGTAGAAGCGAACACAGAGACCGTACAAAATTAGAAATCTAAATGTCTGCGCCAGGTCTATATTGGGTTGCCTTATGCTTTTCTTCCTCCATTATTTAGGATGAATGGCTATAGGCAAGATCTGATTGTAATGCTTGACTTTGACTTTTTTAAAAATGAGAAACAAACACTAGTATTTTTTTTAATTTTGTCAGATGTAGAAGACCATATCCCCTCCTCCCCTTTCCTTGATTCTGCTCTAATGTAAGAACCGCCAAACAGATTGAGATCAACCTTGCCAGGGAAGTTTTACTATGAAGATGAAAATACACAGAGGCAAGTTTTAGTCTGAAAATGTAAGGTAGTTAGATAACTACCAAAAAGCAGAAATCAAAATTCTAACTCATGGATAGATTTTGTGGTGATTATTTTATCTATCATTAGCAATGAATCTCACGCTTCAGAGAAACCAAAAACTTATTTGGGGATGTAGTACCAGAGAACGAGTCACTATCTTTACCTATTTCACTTATACTTGTTTTATATTCTAAGTCCTCTGAAGTCACATTTAATGAGTTTTTCTGTTACAAAATAATGTGCAGGAAAACAATAGGGTGGAAATTGAACTAGTCTTGAAGATATCTTTTTCTCCTGGAAACAAGTAACAGAATTCCCAAGAACAAGGTATACTAAGGGAGATGAATACCCTATGGCTTTTGTTGTAAAATAAATATTGGCATCTTGAATGTGTGAGACACTGAGAACTTGTAGATGGTTAGTCATAGTTTGCAATTTGAAGTAACTTGAGGCAAAAAAGAATATTTGTGTGCTGGATTTGATTTTCCAAGGATGGCCACGATTGTAGGACCCCTATTAAGAGCTTGAGTCTATGTTTCTTCCTTCTCAACCTGAGCAGAACTGCCCTAACTGGTACAATGTGGCAGAGTGAAGCTGTCCTTACTTCAGAGTTAGGCCATAGCATGAAATAGGGCCATCTGTCACTTGGTTCCTTTACTTTTTTTGTCTTCCCTTTCTTTTCTCTCTTCCACTCCCCCCACCACCACCTCTGCCTTTCTCCTCCTACCGGTTCTTGTCCTTAAAGCCCAGCCACCATGTGCTGAGGAGGACCAGGCCACATAGAGATGCCATTGTGGTTAACCGGCAATGTTAGCCAGGCCTACAAATGACAGACACCAATAATGGCTAGACTGTGATCGAATGAGCTTGCATGTGATTCTCAGCCCCGGTCCTCATGTCTTACAGCTGAGGGTCCAGATCCAGCGTCCTGTGTGATTTTCTTATGCACAGAAACTTACTATTTTTTAAAAGCCATTTACTTTGGGGGATTATTTGTTACTCAGCCACGGCTTATATCTTGGGAGGATCCTAGGATGGCACCGTATCCAGGAAGGTGAGAGATTCTGCTTCTCGTAGACGAATCTTGCTGGAATGGTGCAAGGGATCTTGATCCTAGTTTTTCTCCTTGACCCCAGGTCCTATTATTGCTGGGCACAGCCTCCAGGCCCTCACAAACCTTTCCTTCCCCCACCACCTCCCTCCCTCCCTTCCTTCCTCTCTTCTTCCCTCCGTCCATATCCTTCCCTGTTCTTTCTCTCTTCTTTTCTCCTTCCTTCCTCCTTCTCTTTCTCTGTTCTGTGCTGCTGAGGCTGGAACCCAGAGAGGGTCTCACACATGATAGGCAAGAGCTACCTCCCAGCCCCAAATAATTTACAGCCATTTTAAATGGAAAAATCTGAATTACGGTTAGAGTTTCATGGTCCACCATCCAAATCCTTTGGAAGAGGTCACATAGTTTTCTTATTTTTAATATTTGCCACTCATGTATATACCAGCACTTTTCAGGCTTTAGTGCACATAAAAATCACCTGAGAATCTTGTTAAAATGTATGACAGTAATTTTGAATGAGGCCTGAGATCTTGCTTTTCTAAAAATCTCCCAGGTGACACTGAGGTGGTTGCTCTGTGGACCACACCTTAAATATGAAGAGTGTAGAGGACTAAGGATAAAGCAATATTTTTCATAACTCCCCAGATTTCCTCGGATAGGAAATCCAGGATAACCCTGTCATTGGACAACCACACTCTGATAAGAACCTTCCTAAGTGTTCACATTGTCAACTGTACTCCTCAGAAAACTCCTCCAAGATATGCATTATTATTCCTACTTATCTGTGAAGAAACTAAGGTTCATAGAGGTTAGGCAAGTGGCAGAGCTAAAACTCAAACCTGGAACTCACTACAGAACTGTGTTCTTGCCCCTGTGCCATCTGTCCTACATGCTCCCTCTGCCTGTGGTTGGCTTGTTCTCTGAATCACTTCACTAAGAATAAAGAGCTGCTTTTGGAGCAGTGCTGTCCAATAGAACGTTATGCAACAACACCAATATTCTACATCTACCCCGTCCAACATAGTAGCTGCATGTAGCTACTGAAACACGGCTGATGTGATGGAAGAATTTTTATTTTGTTTTATTTAATTATTATGATTTGAAAGTAAATAGCCATTGTGGCCAGTGGCTAGGACAAGTGGCTGATTGCTGGTGGTTTCTACTTCAGACAGCACAGTTCTACAAAAAGGATCCCAAGGAATATTGGAGCATTGAGTTTGAAAGGTGACCTAGATTCACACTGTGGATATGTGTGCCTTGACAATTCCCAAGTGAGAAACATTTAACACATGTTATACAGTGCTCATAATTTCCTTCTGTAACTTTTGTTTCCCTTTATCTTTACACTGCATTAAACAACTTCTTTCTTTTGGATTCACATCAGTTTAAACATATGTCCTGACCACGATGTAAAATACTGGAGACTACAAAGAGGAATAAATGCCAGTTCAGGAAAGAGAAGGATATGATGCAAGAGTCCCCAAGAGACTGGAATAGCGAAGGGAAACCATGCTTTAGCGGGTCGGGGCAAGCAGTGAAAAATATATATTCAGATGTTTCACCTTCCTCTTAGGAATTTTAATAAATTGAATGCTTTCAGCCACAAGTAAAAGGAACTCTGAAGCAGATTGATTTAAACAATAAAGAAGTGTATTACTTCAGAAAATTAGAAATTCAGTGATGGAGTGGACTTCAGAATAAGTTGATTTAATTGCTTACCAATGTCTTTTTTTTTTTTTTTTTTTTTTTTTTTGAAATGGTCTCACTATGTAGTTCAGGCTGGTCTTGAACTCATAGCAATCTCTCTGCCTCAGCCTCCCATGTGCTGGGATTACAGGCATGCGCCATCACACCTGGCCATACCAATGTCTTATTAGACTTCTTACTATCTTTCCTCTTTCTCACTGTTAATATTGGCTTTATCTTCATGCTGGTAACAAAATCGCCCCAGCAGTTTGGAAAAATGTGTTTCAACATGGAAGTTTTCAATGGAAAGAAACTCTCTTTCTGCAGCTGTGCCTTAAAAGAGAGGAGAGTTTGTCCAGAAGTGCTGAGATTTCCCCTCATGTATCTTTGGCCGGAATCAGGTCATCTGAACATTAAATGAACAAGACAAGGACAATGAGATTTTCTATCCTTTTGTAAGGTCCATTCTTAGGGCTGTTAAGGAGGGCAGGTGCTCCATGGAGTTTGTTAAAGGAGGAGACCCTGAACAAAATTGGGATTCTATTTAGAAGGAAAGAAGGAGGGGGCATCCCTAGTGTCCACTGTAGGATCTAACCTTGAAAAGAGGTTGGGATGGATTGCTGTTGAGACATAATTTGGTAAAAGCAAAGCAGACAATACAAGGATAGTGGTTGATAAATCGACTCATCCTAACATGACTGTAAGGGCTCCATGTCTCTAGGGAAGCCTCACGTTCAGCTCAGTGCCCCATCCAATGCATGATAGGTCTGAGAACACTGGTGAAGCCATGCTAGTGGTTATGGTGCTCCCAATGTCTCATACCCCAGGCAGGGTACACAGTCACCTAGAAGTTCCCCTTTCCCTGCATGTAGAAAAAGAGGTGCTGAAAGTCCGGTGGATCAGCACAGACTTTAGAGTAGAACTGCATTTCACTCATCAGAACCCTCCTCTCCCTAGGAATAGCACTGTACCAACCCCTCTGGGCCTCCTGCTGCTATCCTGGGGATGGTCTTTGTCCATCTCCATGGTCACTCCATTATGCCAGGTTATTGCTTTTGCCTGCACCTGGGTCTCCAATTCATGCTTCATTTGAAGTTCACCTGGCTCAGTCCTCGACTTCTGGGACTCATCTCCTGCCCCAGCCCTCTGTACAGAATCAAAAGCCTAAGAACAAGTTGAATTTGACATCTCTTCCTCCACTTCTTTAAAAATGCTGAGTGAAATAATGGCAAACATTCATCAGGATCAGACTTTTTCCTCTTAAACAGATCATTCCCCTGAGTCACATTTTCTAATTTTGCTCTTCTTCATAAATACCTGGACAGCTTCCTAGCTTTGAAATGTTCAGAGTGGCCAGCACTGGCTCTGTGCCCCCTAACTGCTTCTCTGTCTCCTGGTGACAGTCCACAATGCTCCCAAGACACAGCCTTGACCCCATCTCTGTGCTCAGGGTAGAACCACTTATTACAAAAGCTCTGTGATATCCCACCTGGGCACACTGGAAATCCCAGGGCTGAGATCACTTTTGCCCAACTGCTGTGTGACTTCCTCAGAGTTCATGCCTGCTTCCTTGTCCTTGCTCCTCCAAAGTTCTGTTTCTGAAATCACATTTTCCTTTATTACTTATGTCTCGTTCCATATTCCTCCAACTTTCCTGAATTCAACCGCCTGCCTTCACCTTCTGTGCCACTCAACATGCTAGTCTCTGCCTATGGAAATCCTTCCCCCTTCCAGGCCCTTTTAGCTAAGAATTCTGTCCTGCCAATTCCTTTTGTGTCTTTCCCCTTTCCTCGGTTGCACATCTAACACAATGGATCAGTTTAGAAAAGTCTTTAACCTAGATTGACATTTCCAAAGGCTCCTGCTCCCTGGAGTTGCAACTACCTGGAGAGTCTTTATATTTTTAAGTATACTTCCCAGGTGATTCTGCTGAGCTAGGTACGGGAGGCCACTTTGGTACCTCTCAAGTTGTCATGCACTCGTTTGATTCTCATATGACTTTCTGGATTCCCATGTTGAAATCACTCTTGTAATGGTAGTTACTTTGGGAACAGAAGCCAACAACACTGTGCCTGGGGATATGGCAGACATTTCTATTTGTTTATTTGTGGGGTAGGTGTTTAGGGACTTGGGTTATGATAGCACCTCAAGTTGTGTCATAAGTTAAACAATTACAGGAGCATTAACTCAATTATTATCACCTTCAGCAGACTTCTTTTGAGTGTCTGCTTTGTATAAGACTCTGTGGCTTAGCAACAGAGCCTCAAACAATAATTAAACACCTTCACCTGGAGGCATTTACAAGGTAGCTGAGAAAGAGCACACAGGCTTCAAAAGATATGCTGACACAGTTTTTTTTTTTTCAAAGAAAATTGGAATTTGCTTGTATTAATTTATTTACTCCAAACTCATGGATTACACAGTTACTAAGGGGCTAGGGATCTCAGGCACCATGCTGAGGCAAAGGAAATGGAAAGTGGGAATAATACAGAGATGAGAAGAGATGGTCCCATTGATTGGGCAGGAGGATACAACTATCTACCAAAGAATAGCATTCAGGGCTAAACAGAAAAACACACTAATCTTTGTGGGAGCATGAAGAAAGGAACTCTCTTCCTGTGGAGTTCAGTGAACTAGTATTTGTGTCACTTAAGAATGAACTATGTACCAGGGAGCACAAGTATAACTGTCATGTTAAGTGTGTTATTTAGTGTAACATTATTCCTTAAAATCCTCCTTAAATATATTTTTAATCTTAGTTTTACATGTTGAATAGATTCTGCTTGCTGGGAAGTGCTGCTTCCTGGAGAGGAGATAAAATACGCCCCCCTGCAGACCTCTAAGAAACCATTTGCTGCACTGATACGCAGGGGAGACCCAGGAGTGCTCATGTATAAAAAGGACTTAAATTCAGGTGGGATCAGTGAATCCTCAGAAGAAAACTCATCAAGCAGAGAGTTGCCCTAGTTAAAGATTTGACCAAAGTCTGGAGCACATGTGGTCTAAAGAGTGTACCCATATTTAAAATCTACCATAATCTGGAGAATAGAGAGCTGTAAAACCTGAAATTCAATCAGCATTATTTAGGGAAATCTTTGATTGACCAAAATATGAGATCTTTCTGCCAAAAGAATCATTAAGAAGCAGCAGTGAGGGTGCTCACAGGCCTATGCAAGGAGGACCAAGATGGTGGCAGGGTCATTGATGGATTTCTTTCTTGCCTGGAGGCCAATCTGTTCCAACTGGCAATGAAAATCTGTTACCTCCAGGTGACTGAGATGACAGTGGGAGTAACAAAAAGAGCAAAATTCTTGTCTCCCAGTAACATGGGTGAATGAGCTGGGACTAGCATGAGGGAACTTGCACTTTCTGGGCTGCATGCAGACAAGAAACCTCTATGTTGTTGCTCAGTATTGTTGAACCAGAATACAGTAGATCCACCATACAAACCTAGATTTTCGTGACTACAAATTTATTCCTCTTATGAGATGACATTTGGGCAGAGGCTGTACGAGGAGCAAGAGGACTCAGGACAGGCCATTCCAGAGATAGGTGTGAGTAAGGAGGACAGAGCAGAGCCTTTGGAAGTCTTGGCCACAAGATTTACACCTCAGAGAGGCTGGTGAAAAGCTGCATGGAGGAAGTCACATCAGGTGAGCTGGGTAAGGCAGTTTAGGGGCAGCCCTGTGTGTCCCGTAATGGCAGAGCTTCTAGACCTTTCTTAACCCACCCTCCCATCTTTGATACACTCAAAAATAGTTTCCTCACAAGTATTTAAAATATCAACTACAGTAAACATTTTAATCCCCAAAAACTCACAGCAATGAAAATATTTCAAATGTGAATTTTCCAATGACCGGGTTCTTGAGAACACTTTGTATTTTCTGTCTCAGCTGCCTAGAGGTATAGCTGTGGAGCATGGAGATCAGGAGGAGCCAATCACAGCTCTGGAAGAAGTGAGGAGGAAGGAGGAACAAATTCAAGAGCCAGTTCCAAGAAATAACAGATAAGGGCTCTTCCAGGCGAGAACTGTTAGATTTCTAAGTTACCTTGATTATGGAGCACTTTTGATTTGGATGTGGAGGCTAAAATATCCCAACTCTAGACCTAGTGTTTGATTCTGAGTTCAGGGAGAACCAAAAGAAGTGAATTTTCCTGCTGTTCACCTCAATCAGTGTTTTGTGTTACAATGAGGAAATCTGTGACTCGAATCATTTTTCCCTCTAATTTGCTGGACTCTTTCCCAGATGCATGTCGATTATTCTGACAATTGCTGATGATTGTTGGGCTCTTACTGTACGCCAGGCACCATATGAAGCACTTGGAATGCATTGTTTCATCAGCTCTCACAATGACCACAGCAGTCCAGTGCTGCTATCTTCCTCATTTACTGAGATGGGGAAAGAGGCCGAGAGAGAAGTGACCTGCCAAGAGCAGACACTGGTACATGGTGGAGTTGCCATCATAACTCAGTCTGTCTGTTGCCAGTGACCCAAAGTGTGTGAGGGACTTCTCGCAAGAGAGCTCAGGACTGGAGTGAGCTGAGGAGAGGCTGTATACCCATCTGGGCTGGGCCACAAGTCAAAAAGCAAGTGCTGAGGTCAAGTGCATCATTCCTGCAGGGAGCCTCTGCTCAAGTGTCCCCTGCTTCAGTCCCTTGACTTGGAGTACAGAAGACAACTCAGCCCCCATTTTCAACAGCCTTCTCCAGCATAGCCTCACCGACACCCAGATGGTGTATTCTTCATCAAGGTGCTTGCCAGCTGCAAAACTGATTCCCAAACTATGACAGGCTCCCAGAGGTACATTGGACATATAGGGCATTCTATAAGGGCTTGGAAAGTACTCAAAACCATCTTAGAAAAAAGCAGGGGACTCTCCAACACTTCTGACCCTGTGCCCAGCCATTAAATGGATTCCACCTTACCTGAGTTAAGCACACTCTTACTTTTTAAAAAAAGACGATTATTTAAAAATGAATTTGAAGTAACTGCATGATCTTTTGCTTTTAAAATTTAACATAAAATACTTGAGCATCCTTTAAACATTTACTTTTTAAAATTTAACAACCTAGGCTGCAAGTGTGAAAGAAACAAGTTATACATGGCATTTAAACACAACCTGAATTCATTTCTCTCAACTGACCCAGTCTTGTTACCTATTTATGTTGGACTCTGGGAGAAAATAGTTCGTTATGTTTGTGTTAAACTCAATAAATGTAAATTATTTTAAATTTAATAAGTGTCTTCTGAAGGCCACTTACAAATTGCTTCTAAGAGGGCTGGAGCCTAAATTACTATGGTTTAAAAGTGTGAAAAAAATCTTACAAAACCCCTTGACTACTGTTGTAAAGCTCTGTTCTTCAAGTATGTGCTGCATAAGTCCAGATCAGGCAAATCCCAGTTATAATCCAGTGATGACCAACTCAGAACTATGATATATAGCTATAGAAATTAAAAGAGAAAAAAGGCCTGTCTGAAATTTGTTACCACTTAAATGGCAGTAACTGAATAGTGTAATGGTAGAACAATGAACCCACATTTCTTAAGAAGAGGAAACTAAGTAAGAATGGAACAATCTATAAATATGGGAGGGGAGTAGGTAGTGAGTGTCCCATGGTTAACCGCAATGCCAGTTCATTTTCCCAATTTGGAAAAACATGGACAAAGTTTTGCACCACCCAAAATGAAGTCAGATGAAGCCCATCATGTTTTAAATATGTGGTGATGCTTTCTTTAGAGAGGGCCCCTAAGAGGACACAAGAAAGAACAGTTCTGCCCGCAAGGCCTGTCCTAATGCTGGCTCTGACAGTTCCTGTGGCCTTCTGTGTGACTATTTACTCTGAATAAATAATGGAACATTTTCACACAAGGCCTGCTAATTCTGCAGCCTTCTGAGATCCACAAGTTACCACAAAACCCAACTTTGTCCTTACTTGTACAAAGAGATGTAGAACTCCAGCAAAGGAGTGTACCTCTCACATAGGAATCCTTCATCCTGCCTGGAACCTGATCCATTTGCTTTTGGGGTGTTCTGTTATGTTTGGATTGGTTTATCTTTTACTGTTGCATTGGAAAGAAGTATCTGCATAGACATGTAGGACAAGGCTGACATCTACCTCTACTTTTCTTCAAAACCTTGCTGTATTATGTCAAGTTTCCAAAGAGATCTCCTGTGAATTGGAGCGGATTAGCAATGCACTGTTTTTCTCACCAGATGATTCCCTAAGAATATCTGCAAAATAACCAAAACAAATTTCCACCTCCTCTGTGCTACAGGGGGATGGTAAGCATTCAGGTGGATCAAGATAATGAGTGAAGGTGTAGAGCTAACTACATACTCCCCCATATGACCTCTCTAGACTGCTGTTACCATACTCACCATTCCGGAGACCCACAGGGAGCTTGCTCTCTTATTACTATACCCTCTGGGAATTGAACTGTGGGTCAGTGAAGGTAAATCATATAAGGAAAAAGATAGACACAAAAATGTGTGCCTTTGCTTTAGCTGTGGTCAGCCTTCAACTTGTAACAGATGGAAGGCAATACAGACTGGTTATCATGAATAAACAGGGATAAAATTGCATCCATTAATTTAGGTACACATTTTTATAATGACATATTCATAGCCTTCTAAATGATTCTCTTTACTTAGATGCTGTGGAGGTGAAGTTTTCTTTTTTAAGTTTCATTTGCCAACTAATGTCTGCAGAACTACAAATAAGGAAAGGGTAGCTAGTTCAACTTCTGGGTGACCTGTCGGCTTCACCTGCAGATCTTAAACTCTTGGAGGGAGCACTAGGTCCTAACTGTGGGAATACCCAGGGCTTTGAGCATGAAATACATGATGAATGAACCCTCGATGGATGGATGGATGGATGGATGGATGAAAGGATTAGCAACAAAGAGTGATGAAGAATTAAGGATTGAGTACCATAGTGATCAATGCACTAAGTAAGCATTAAGTTAGTTATTATGAGCATCCATAGTGGTAACATTCAGGTGGAAAACACTCTTGTTTCTGTATACACAGGTTCCATTTTAGGAGTGAGTGATGACAGGAAGTGCAAGGGTCAAGTGTTCAGTGAAGCTGCAGCATCAAGGACTGATGAGCAAACGTGGTTAGGAGTCAATAACAGGTCTGTTTCTGGAGCTTTAAATAAGCCATTTTCAAGAAGGGCTAAAAATGAATCAGCTGGAAATCATCAAATTCTCTTCTGCATCATCTCTTTATGACTCAACCACTTTCTTTATGAAAGTTAGACTTTCACAGGTATCACACTTGACCTTTGAAGTCATTGGGTTGGCAAAAGCCACTCCATAAGATTAATTATTCATTGATTTAATAAATTTTCTACTATCCTAACCTTGTGGAATAAAAAAACAGTAGCATGCAGTCCTTATTTTAAACTTACTTAAAACCTAATCAGGGAGAAAAGATGCAAGCGTGTGGAAAATAAAAGTAAACAATAATAGGTAGAACAATACAAAAACAGACATCGGAGGACAATATGTGATCACAAACCCAAAGGAAGGGTCTATGCACCCCCCTCCTTGATTTGAGAAACATGACATCTGCATCCTAATACACAAGATTACTTTAGAAGTCTTGTTTCTGTAGCACAACCCTGCCCATCTGGTTAAGGTTGGAAACACCAAGAGTGGTACCTGACCAAATTGGGTTAATCAGATCTTACCCTGGGAATTTGGAATTGGGTGTGAGATTTCAGTTTAGTTTAGTTGACTTCCTTTCCTTTATAAAAGACATCTAAACATTCGTCATGGCCATTTTCTGCCATGACCAAGGAGAGAAAGTTTCAGGGAAGAAAAGGAATGATGCAAGTGTGGAAAAGCAAAGATAAGAAAAGGAGAAAAGGGACTCTCTAGCTCCCGAAAATGTTCTAATTCCTAGTTTCAAATTCTAAGATTCAGTTTTCTCCTCAGCCTTAAGGTCTAGGAGACATTCCTGTATCCATATAAGAATGCTTCTTCTTGATTTTACAGAGACAAAAAAACACTCCATCTTTAACAAGTTTATTTGGCATCTGACAGGCTGTATCTGACAACCCACGGAGTTCCTGGTCCTAGTTCAAGGCGCTTTCCTAAACCCTCTTCCACAGCCATATGTGTTTATTAGTATCCCCATCTCAGATTAGAGTCTGCGTCCTGGCAAACTCCTCACTCTCTGTTCTTTCACCACACAGAGTGGGTAGCTGCTTTAAATCATTTAGCTTATGTTTCCTTACAATAACCTTTCTACGATGAGGACTGTCCTGTCTATCCCCACTTCACAGATGAGTCTAACACACAAAGAAATGGAGCAATTTACCCATTATCCCATGTTCCAGAAGTCGTACAGTTGTGATAGGAACCAAGGCAGAGGGACTCCTGAGTGCCTGGTCCTAACCACTAAGGTAGTGTTCCTGTCTGTTTTGTAGGTATAGCATAGGATGAATTACATGGGATGACTATTTTCTTCATACTTTAAACTGTTAGGCTCTTTCTGTTCCTTCCATTCCACATGCTATTATCATAAGGCATAAACCTCCTGGTGGAGAGAGGGAAATGCTCCCCAATCCCATTGTTCTTACTAGGCACACGGGAACTCTAGCTTTCTTCCCTTTCTTGCTGTCAAATTGGAGATAAGCTGGCAACTAGTAGCTAATATAATGAGGGCACAAAAGATGACATATGCTATTTCCAGTTGTGACATAAACTCTAGGCAATCTCTTTGCTCACTGTGCTCCTTGCATGTAGGTAGATATCTATATGCTCTAGATGACAGTGGCACGAGTTATAAGGAACCTGAATCTCTGACTCATCAGAGAGAAGAAAATTAACCAGGTGAATCATCCAACACTCCTAGACATAGTGGGAAACAGACACGGATCGTGTTGAGACCCTGCAATTCCAGGTTGTTCATTACAGAAGCTGTCGATTTTCCTCTTATTGATCCACCTACTGAGTTCCAAAAATTGGGTGAGTGCTGGTAGCAGCCAGCCAATTAGGCACTTGAGTTGACATAGAATTTTTTGAGGTAGAAATGTGGTCCTCTTTTTTTCTTTTCTTTTTTTTTTTTTTGAGAGAAATTTGATTTGTTATTGAGGAAAAAACTGATAATACTCTCAAAAGATACTCAGCCCAGTGATTCTGTCTCTATTAAGAGGAAAGCCCCAGAGGAGTCGTTAACATGGCTTATGGAGTGGATCTTTCTGTGGCTTCATAGAGCTTTCCTTGGCTAGTGGGCTCAGCTTCTCTCTTATGTAGGGACAGGGACTTCAATCAGAGTGAGAGAGTTACATTTCAGGGAAGGATGCTCAGGGGTCAAGCTCCTTCTTACTCAGAGGCTGTGTTTAGTTGCCATTTGACAGCACCTGAAAGGGATAGAACTTTTGTTTGTTTGTTTGTTTGTTTGTTTTTAAGCCTACATACACTCTAGCCATTTGTTCTTTTTGAGACACTGTAGGGACTGTCTTCATTCTCACGAGTTACAAAGGGAGATGGCTGTTAGTCACATGGGAAAATCTCTTAGGTTAGAAGAACAAAGGAGGAAGATGTAACCAGGTGGACTTGGTTAAGAATTAATGCTTAGTTTTGCAAATCTATCAATAGGGCTAGAGAATAAAACCTGTTTCTTTGTGCTGGAAAATCAAAATTGCAAGCAGATAAATTTCTTTGGGGAAATAGCCAAACATTGGAGTGAAATTTGCTAAATTAAATGTTAATCTCATCAACTCAAAGGTCAAATTTATTTCAAATTAAATGTATGAACTTTGGAAAATGGATCTGCCACACTTCTAAATGGTCTCAGTAATGTCCATATAGTTTGGGGAAATTGTCATTTTTGTAAGTGAACCTGCCAATTTTCCTGGTGCAAAGGTTTTCTGCCTGACCGTATGAGTATAAGGAGAGACACAGGGGTGAAATTCATTATTTTCTTGTACTTCTAAGATTTAAATCAAATGATCAACATTACCTATTATTTCTTCAAAATGCATGGGCACCAAGACACTGCTGCGTTAAATTCAAGGGCATGAGATTTGGAGGTATTGTGCTCAAAATAATCTGTGGCTGGTGTTTTTCTTTATTAGCCATTTAACTAATATTTCTTTAGTACCTTGGTGTTCTAATCACTAAGTGGGACAAAGGTGTTATCTACTGTCTGTGAGAATAGTTTATTTAAAATTTAAAATTCACTGCCACTGCTGCTTCAGCAAACCCAGTTTTAATACACCGCAAGATGGAGTTGAGAGTCTAGCAAATAACAGTGCTCAAATAAATGTTTGTTGAATGAATACATGAGTCCAGTCTGAAATCAGAGAAATCCTATAGGAATCAAAGCATCAACATTGCTTCTACTTTACCTCAGTCTGTAACCCTCACTTTCTCACTTCAAAATAGGAAAGGAATAGCTTCTGTAATTTCTTCATTGAGCTAACACTTATGAAGGACCTAGTTTGTGGCCGATGCTGTGCTGTTAACCCTGGCAGAGAGATGCTCGTACTCTAAACCGCCAGTTCCCAAAAGCTGTGTGCTGGGTACCTTGTTGAGTTGGGTAGCTAGATAATTACTCAGTTAAGCCCTGATGCCTTTGAAAATGTCTTTTCTCTTTCACTTTCAGTTATTACAAGAGGGAAGAGAAGGAGGCAGCTATTTGATATGAATGTCAGGACTAACAACCCTGATTCACTTCGGTGCACGGAAAGAGATAAACAAAATGTTAACCAGTATTTCCTTTAAATGAGGCTGGGATGAGTTCACTGAGAAGAGGGTGAACCCCTCTTACTGGGAGAGGAACCATTAATCACTGTCCACAATAATCCAAGTTGAATATCTTATTGTTTAATTATTTTAAATCTTTTTTAAATACAGAACCACCCCAGGGTGTTTTCTTTTCTCTCTGTCTCCTACAGAGCAGTCAGCTTTGGGAGCTGAAGTCTTCCTGTGTATTCCTTGAACTGAATCCAACTTCATTACAGATACACTGTGAAGTAGACAGAGCTGATGAAACTGGTGGGAGGGAGAAGGGAGGGAGGCAAAGAAATAAAAGCTACCATAAGTAGCCATGGCTAGCTGAAAAAAGTTTAAAGGTGATCTTTGACCTTCCCATGACTCATAAAGCACTGAATGACTCCCACCTCTTTGCCAAGAATTTTCAAGTTCAACAAAAGGGCTGTTAACTGAAATGTCATTTTAACCTAGCTTTCAGTTTCTGCCTTGACCAAGTCTTCACTTTTGACTACCATTAATAGTTGACTAACTTGGTTGATTGCATTGGTCTATTTATTTGGCCAAGCACCTTGGTTAGTCATAAAATAAAGTGGGTGAAGAAAAGATCACATGTCTCATTTAAACTCATGAATAGATTAGACTGGGGAGAGAGGGAGAAGAAGAGGGAGGAGACAGAATTTCCCATCAAGTGACATCCACAGTCGTGAGCCCCAGGAAGGCAAACTAGGGAAATTTCTATCATGGAAGATAATTGGTCTACATTTCCAGACATATCCTCAGGTCTTTCTAATGTTTTTGAAGCTCTAATCTCTGGCCTTGTCTTAGGACTGATAAGTGTCCTAAACATTCCATTCACCACTGTTGAAATGCCCAGTCATCTTCTAAAGAAGGATGTTACTGGAGGCCGTAGTGGGGTTCCAGTGAAACCCTGTGACCCTGTGTTTGGACAGGACCATAGGCATGAGAAAATAAATTGGATTTTTCCTTTTTATTTTATACCTTTTCCTACATCTTTTGACTTTATTTCCTGGACCACGAGTATGACTGGTGTATTTGGCTCTTTGAAAGACCCATAAAATAAGATTCGAGAATTATACCCAGTCTACTTTTAATAGGCTTTGGCAAGTACTGTGTGGTAAAGATGGCTGAAGATACTTTGACACTGCCTTCAGTGAGAGATGAGGTCAGTGTCCCTTCACCTTGAGTCTGGGCACGCTTGATTGGTGGAATACATTGGGTGACACTGTGACAGTTTCTGTGGCGATCAAGGGATGGCTATCTGAACATGATATATAGGAACCTCTTAGGACTGGGGGGATCACAATTGTGAGATGACATAGTTAACAAACTTTACTGTATTCCTAGACCTGCATCGGGTTTGGAGGACATGGACAGCTGCATACAGCCCAAGAGGTTCAAGCAGTTCATGGTCTAATGGAAATAAAAGATGTATACATAGAACATCAATATTTAACCAGCCATGGTACAGAGGGGTATAGTGTTCTCAATCATCAGTGTGCCTCACAATCACATGAAGAGTGAGCTAAAAACAATAGACCAGGCTTGTCTAGAAGGCCTCCACCATTCAGGAAGATTTTAAAAGAGGAATGGGAGTTTGTGCTCTCCAATCTAGGCTTTTGGCAACCCTGCATACTGACATTGGTATAATGTGATGGAACGCGAAGGACTTTCCTAGCCAAAAATACCTCTCTGTGAGACCTGTATTTAAAACTCCTACAACATTCAATTTTTGAATAGGCTTTGAAGGTCTTTGCAAAATTCACTCTTTCAAATTTGGAAAGAGAAAAATAGTAACGAATGCCTTAGACCAAATTTTCTAATTTTTCTGTGCTAAATTAACATATTTCATTAATTATCTGAGGTAGTCCTTGCATATTATAGGTGACTTTTATTTGATTAAATATATGCTTGCCTTGGACACAGAAAATAAGGATCAGGGGTGCTTAAAGGCCTAAGCTATTTTGTTAGAGACACTCCAGTGAGTTATAAAGAAACTCTCCTCCCAAAGCATAAACTGCTTCCTGAGTGGAGAATGACCACAAGTTTTTAAGAAAACAAACACCTGTCTATGTTCAGAGAATGCTCAGCACTGGAGGTGGTGGTGAGACACCCACAGCAGGATTTGCCGTGGTGTGTTTAAGGACTATAATCCAATTAATCAAAATTAACTACAAACTCAGAGAAAATTACAATGTGTACATAATTGAATGTGAAGTGATGTGGCAGCTATTTAAAGTGCTGCAGGAGTTCAGCAAGACAATCAACCACAGAGGACTTCTTGTGCCAACCAGTGCTCCCTAGAAGCTTAAGACAAAAAAGGACATGGTCCTCCTGTGTAAGGTCCATGTGCTCTGGATGCAGTCAGAGTGGCCATGGATTCTGTAGCAGAACACACAGACTCTGGAGGCAGACGATCGTTAGGGTGTGGATATGGTTTATTCCAGTCAAAACTTAGGTTATGGCTCAGTGCAGCAGTGTTGGGATGAGGGGCCTTTAGGATGGATTAATAGCCTTCTTAAGAGACTGGATTAGTTCTTACAAGAGCAGGTTGATACACAGCAAGTCAGCTTAACCATCCCTCTACTGCACATGGCTGCTCGCTCCTCTGGCCCGTGTTCCTGCCATATGATGTCACATCACAGAACAGCATGAGGCCCTTGCCACATGCAGCCACCTGATAATGAACTTCCCTGCCTCCAGAACCATGAGCTAAACATCTCTTTTCTTCATAAATGACTCAGTCTTGGGTGTTCTGTTATAGCAATAGAAAATAACTAAGAAAACTATCTTGCAAAGATAATTAAGCATAATCATTGTTTGGGTTATGAGGGAAGATGTTTATACTGTCTCCTTCTCAGCTGCTACCAAACATCATGGCCAAAGGAATTCTGCTATGTATTTTGATTGTCTTATCTCTTTGTCCTATCTATTTACAAAAAGGAGTTTGAAGCACACAGCACCATTAATCCCATTTCTGTATATCTCATGGTTTCTAAAATGTAGATCTGGTGATAACACTTGCCTGCTTAAAGTCCACCACACATTCTAGTGCTGTGGCCTGGCGTATGAGGATTCCACGGCACAGTCCTCTCTGCCCTGCTAGATTCATTTTGGCCACAGCTGTTTTGATGCTCTTTTCCCTAGATCTGCTTGGCCCACAATGCCTGCTTCTTTCTAGATCAGACTCCTCCTTCACTAGAATCAGCTTAAGCATCAGTTCTCTAATTATATATCTGCATTTAGCTCCTGAGAAAGAACACATCTATCACACTCCTCTGTGTCTGTGCAACACTTAACAGAAGCTCGTTATTCCAGGTCTCTTTAGCCTCCAGGCTTCCCTAGCACTTCTGGCTCCCCACCCTCTGCTCCCAGTGGAATTGGGCTAGTGGAAGACATCGGCTGGGATCAGAAAGCAGGAGGAGCGTTTAAGAGACAAGGGGAAAAAATGAGAACCAAGACCTGTCATGTAAAGATACAAGATCCCAATGATGAATGTAACTGTACTGTATACCTAAAAAGTAGCAATAAACTCAATGAGAGGAAAAAAAAATAAGATTTATTTCCTGGCTCCTCCCTGCATGGTTGCTTTGGTTTGGGTAGGTTTTTCTACCAAAAACTAGTTACTCCCAGGGAACTCTTCCTTATAGCTACCTTCTGTTCTGGTGCCTTCATCCTCTTATTGCTTCTTGGGCCCTGGCATGATGGCAGAGGTTCTCAATGCAGCTGTCCAAGCAGCACTTCACTGCCCTGGTGTATTTCCTGAAATGCTCACTACAACTTGTGAACAGTCTCTATTTCAAGAATAATTCAGGATGAGTGGACCATCTGTATTCTATAAGATCCTAATTGATACACTGAGTTTGCAGAGTAGGCCAAGAATTTTCTCTAACATTTGTCATTGGATGATTTGGAGACTTTCTTCCAGGATCCTGTCTGAGCTGCTTCTCTGAGCTGTGATCTGGACAGACTAAGCCTGGTAACAAAATCAGAAAATATTTTTCCAAGTCCCCTATCACTATCCTTCGTATGTGGAGTTAGGATGCCACAGCCAATCATCCAGTCTATAGTAACAAATTTAATCAATTTGGATTAAAAAACTCTAATATCAGAAGTTTAATAGCTAGATGTACCCCATTCATTAGATAAAATTTGGAGGCAGATGTAGAGGAATAATTCTGATTATCCAATTCTATCACAGGATAAGGAGACAGAAGTTCAATAGAGTAACAGGTATTTGGATTAATTATCTATAGCAACACAAATTATAATCAAGTAGATACTCAATAAATGCTCATAAAATGGAACTTAATTGGATGATTGCTGAAGCCACAAGCACTATGGATCATTGACTGCAAACCACAGTTGAATTCCTGTTTGAAGTACTCAGAGCTTCTAAGGCACCCATGTCCTTCCTTGGGTACTGGTGGCAGAGCAGACATCATGAGCCATCTGTAGAGAGTCCCAAGTGGGGAAGCCCACCCAAAGGCCTTTCCATAGCAAGCCAAGGGAAGCAACTTGCTGTGTGTTATTTGCCAAATCTTAATGGTGATCCTACATAGACTTCAGTGGGTAGAAAGTTACATGTGTGAGTTGGGGACCATTGTGCATTTAAAGGCTAAGATCAGCAAGTAATTCCTCTTGGTTTCCTTTCTGACACATGTCCAGGTCCTCACAGACTGATGTATCTGGGCTGCCCCTAGGCTGGGGGTCCAGAGAGGCAGCCAGCACAAAAGGAGCTCTTCATGAAGGATGCCTGTGGATGAAAGCGAAACCCCTGACTTATGTGCCCAGGGGCTATGATCAGAGCTTTTAGACTGAAAGAGGGGCTCTGTTGACAGAACAGTAAGCCTCCCTATGCAGAAATTGGCCAGTGAGGTTTTTTTCAATTTGCACCTGGTGTTGGTCAGGAGTTCATGAAAATCCACAGAAAGGAATGTTTCCGAGTCCAATGATGGAAGGGGAAAAATGCTGAATGGTCGTCGTCGTTTGGAATCATGCAAAGCAGTGATTCAATTTGGAAATGGAGACATAGGTCTTTAGTGAGGAGAATGTTTCTAGGCCAGACTTGGAGGTCTGGGCTTCTTTCCCCACAAACTTATGCAATGGAGGTATTCACTGTCATCTCATCAGTCAGCCTTTGAAAGGGGAGCGAGACGCCCACAGGCACCCAGAGGGATTGAGCGAGGCTGTCCTTTTCCACTCAAGAGTCTTTCTTATCTTCCCTTTCAGTGCAGAAGGCTTTTCTAACCCACGAAATATTCAAAGTCCAAATTCAATGACAGCTCTTTCTTTACTATGTTGAGGATTTGGGGCATTTTCTAAACCCATTTTTTAAATTTCCATGACACTTTTTAAAAAACATGTATTTTCTTTCATATAAAAATTGCCTTTTCATAATATGAAAATAATGCTCCTGACACAAATTTTAAATGGCACTAAACAGAATAATATAATTATATAAAGGCACTCTTAATCTTGTTCCACAAACGATCCCTATCAGAGATGGGAAGACATTCTTCTGGACTTCATCTTCCATGAATTAATTGGTCAATCTATACAGTGAAAATCTTAAACATCATAATATAGAAATGATAAAAGCAACATTGTGTGGTGAATTCTCTACACTTATCCAAAGCAGTAGACTGTTTCAGGTGGTCTCATTCTTGGCCCATTGCTAGTTTTTGAGGAGTTTACGAATCTTGCAAGTGACTCTGCCCTAAAAGTATTAAGACTGATATTAGAGAACTTTGAGCAAGTAACTAGGGTGAAGTAGAGAGAGATTCAAGTTGTCATTTTTACTCCAGGGCTGGGTTCACACTAGCAAGGGGGAAGGCAGCACTGTCAATCTAAAATGGGTGGGAGCCAGGGATTTAGTTCAGTGGTGCTACACTGCCTGCCTCACAAGCACAAGGTCCCAAGTTCAACTCCCAGTGCCAAAAAAAAAAAAAAAAAAAAA
>NW_022900913.1:52858980-52872786 GCF_012274545.1 Fukomys damarensis | reverse complement strand
AAAAAAAAAAAAAAAAAAAAAAACAAAAAACAAAAAGGTGGGAAAAGCATCAGTTTGTTTCATTTAAATGCTTTGTAATATTTTACAGAAAGAGTTGTCTGACATTGTGAGTACCTGGTCTCATCAGGTGAAGCTGCTGGCCATATCCCTCATGGTTCTCTTTTTTTTTTAAATCCATTAGTTCTCAGAATGACTTAGCTCAACTTCAGTCTTGTTTCTTTTAGGCCCTGATTAAATGTGCTTGGATTCATCAGCATGGTGAATGTAGGCCATGGGTCAGAGTTTACAATAATCTATAATAATGTGTAACTGAGTCGATAGATGCAAAGCCTTCAGAAATACACATTGGGCTTTCCAGTGCCTTACTAAGAATTTGGGACATAGAGAGGTGATGATAATTAAAAAAGTTCTTGTGGTGATAAACAGATGTTTGAAAAATTATACCAGGTGCTTTATCTTATTTAATTCTCTATTGACCTTATATATTTATTATCCTTAGTCTACAGATGAGTAAACAGAAGCTCAGAGAGGCTAAGTCACTTGTCTGAGGTTACCTAGTGAGTTACTTACGGGGCCTAGATTCAAACCTAGGCTACTCTACCCCCAAGTTAATTGCCATGTGTGGCTGCTCCCCCTAGTTGTTACAGGGCATTTCTCACTGACTTAATCCTGTAATAGCATTTCAGGCTGGAGGGGGATCTTGACCCTGGAAACACACTGGACTCACTGGGTTCTTCTAAAGTATACCAATTCCAAACTCAGCTCCCGGAGATTCTGATTTAATAGGATTGGGGCCATATGTTCAGTTCTCTACGGGCCAGTGTTAGTTTTTTATATGTGATTCTAAAGCACAGGCAACATACATGTTGCTGTAGAAAATATATATACCCTCGGAAGTCACAGTACAAGGCATGGGTTTCATGATGAGCACAATTAGATTCTGAAAACTGCATGTGACCTAGTTGCAAATCCCAGCCAGTTGATGCAAATGTGAATATATCTGGGCTGCCCTAATTACAGTATTTTATTTATTCAGATGGAGGCCTAAAGGAAACTCTAATAGTGACCTGTAGGGCATGGATGGCTTCAGTGTATTGGGTTCTACTTGTTCTAACAAAACATGTCCTGCCAAGCAGTGCCCAAATGCCTGAAGGACATGTTATCATGTGCAATGGTTTTTCTAACTATACTGAAAGAGGCATGAAGGCATGTCCCTGATTCAATGCTTCTTGTTTTACTCTGGGGGAAACTTGCCCAGGTGGCTCATTGCACATTTAATAGTAATGACAGTGGAGTATAGAACTTGGTTTTTCTTTTCAATATTTCAGTGTGGACCCTATAAGCAACAAAAAAAATTTTGATACATATTTGGTATATTACTTGTCTATTGCTGCATTCCAAATTACCACAAATGGAGGAGCTTAAAACAACACACATTTATTATCTCTATTACCTTGTGGATTCCATGAGTCAGGAACCTGGCACAGCGTAGTTGGGTTCTCTGCTCAGGGTCACAGAGTGTCTACTGCGCCACATCCTCCTCTACAGGCTTTACTAGAGAAGAATTCGCTTCTAGGATCACTCAACTGGCAAAACTCTTCTCCTTGTAGCTGTAGGACTGAGGGTCCAGGCTGCTCATTGGCTTTCACCTGAAGGCCACCTAGACCCTCTAAAGGCTGCCCTCAACCTGTTGCTCTATGTCCTAGTTGGCTAGCAAGACGAAATCTCTGTAACACAACATGGTCACGGACATGATGGCCCACCAACTTTGTTTGCCACATTCTATTGGGTTAGATGCAAGTCACAAGTCCCATGATTACTCAATGGGTAACTGTAGGAGACAGGAGATGTGGGGCCACCATAGAGGCTGTCCACTATACTTGATTTTATTTTTTTTTAAAGAAAAGATATTTGTCTTTGGAAATATTAGCCCACTAATGTAATAAAGTTCTGCCAATAAGCAGACATGTCAAATATTTTTTTTTTTTTGGTAAACTTAAACTTTGTTCTCCACTGGTATCTTCTGAGGGTTGAAAAGGAGGCACATCTTTAAAACATGAGTTTAAAACTGGTTTTTAAAATCATACGGGACTTCACAGTTATTGATTTGTTTTTGACAGTCCAAGACTATCTCTACCTCTCTGAGGTAATATCACTCCCTCCTGTACTACACATTCCAAATGAATCTATTGGATTTTTTTCAGCCTGTCTAATGAGGAGGCAAACCTTATTTGAAGTATTCGTAAACAGGTACACTCACGATATGCCCTGCTGTCTTTGGGGAGAGGGCCAATGTTATAATTCCAGAAAGAAATAGATCACACACACACACACACACACACACACACACACACAAATAACCTGGATATTTGAGCAGCCTGTTAGTTTGGTGGGCTCAATGTCCATATGCTTTCAACAAAGATTTGCTTTTCATTGTCACTCTTTTTCCAACTAATAATTTCACAGTTCCAGTTGTTCTTGGAAACTTCACCAGCAAGGTATTAGATGCAAAGCATGATGTTAATTAGAAGTGGTGAAGAATGGCTGCCAAGAGTTCCTGTTACCCCCATGACAGCCCCCCAATCCTCTCCCCATTACCACTGTACTTTTCCTGAACCACTGATGTCTTCTGAATCTTATGTAAAGTGCCATGGAGTCTGGGCTCCGAATAAGACTCCTATCTACATTTATCCAATCAGATGGCTGCCCCCAAGCCTCTCCCATTTAGAATATTGAGGTCTGCTCCCATTGTAGACTATATGAACTCAACAAGACTTGGAAACACATATTTTTCTTTAGCCTTGAGAATTCAAAAGGGTAAAAATTACTTTAAATCCTGTCTAAAGAAAAAGAGGTAAACTACTAGCAGCTTCCCTGACTCGTGGGGCTTCTTTAGGAGGTGGCTGCTATCAAACTTTCCAGGTTTCCTGAGTCAGAGAAATAAAATTTAGAACCTATGGACCAAGACAAATACCACAACTCTGATCAGCTAAATATGAATAAATTTGAAATTCCCTTTGAAATACCTACATGCTTAAATGTGAAGGAGAGAAAGTATTTGGCAGAATACAGTCATATTAGGAGGAGGAGGAGTTGCCAGCCATATAATTCCTCAAAAAATGGCCAGAAACAAATCTGAAAGTGGCCAGATTTGCTCATCTCCACTTTTTTTCATCTCCACTTTAAAGGTATATTACTAAGCCTTTATCTACTTCCCTGAAATTATAAAAGAAGAGGGAATTAAAGAGTTGAGACTAATGTGTCTTTCAAAAAATGAATCCTGTATCATAGTGCCTAATTATTGCTGAGATCTCAGTGTGTGATATTGCATAGCTAATGCCTGATATCCAGTAATGTTATAAAGAGGATAGGCACCAATTAGCCTCATTAGGTCAAGCAAATATAAAAATAAGTAATGGTCTTTGACTGCAGTAGGCAACAGATGAGTGAACTGTTAGGCAAAAATGATATTATGAAATAGGGAAAGCCACATCTCCCTCAGGATGTGAAATGACATTCTAAAGTGTCTAGGATAGAAAATTTGATACCAATAGAGCCTTTAAGATCTCAGAAGAAAAGAGGTATTCTAATAGTGATAATGATGACTTATGTACTTATTCACTATTACTATTATTAGTATGGCTACAGCATAGTGAGTTCAAGTCCAGCCTGTTCTTTTTTTGAGAACCTTTCTAAAAAAAAATCAACTTTGAATGAGAAAAATATCTAAATAAGAGTACTGTACACCATAGTATTTCCTTCGTTGAAGATGAAAGCCTAAAGAGAGGTCAATTTATTTTTCTTCCCAGCAAAATTATTACCACAAGTTCTATAAATATAGAATGTGTTCTCAAATGATGAAGAGATTAATTGTTCAGATACTCATGTTTCTCCTAAGAAACAAGTGGTGTAATAGTTCTTTTTCTAACACAACATGCACTTTGAAAAATAATTTTACCCATAACATTTTGGAGTACGTTGCTGTAGAAAAGAAAGACATCACAATATGAGATTTTTTTTCTTGACCAAGCACTAACCAACAATGAAAATGAAAAATCAATTATTTTCAAAAGGTAATGTCATATAATTGAATTGCATGGATGCTGAAGACAAATATAACTCTAATATAATCCCAATCAAAGTATTAACAAGATCTTTGTAGAACCTGACAGTCTCATTCTAATATGTATGACAGAGGTCATACATATTTAAAGATAGATCCTGTATATACTTAAAGATGGCAATGGTGAAACACCATTAGTTTCCATCCTCTGATAAGAAAATGAATAAACTGGAAATAGCCAACATCCCTGAACAAGAGATACAATAAATATACACATTACTCAAGTTATCAAATAAATGTAATAAAAGCTCAAAAATAAGCATTTTGCAATCCAAAAAAATTTAAGGATTATTTTTTAAAGATGTACTATGTATACCTATTATTATTAATAATTAATAATAATGTACTGCAAGCTTACAAAGCTAGAAGAATGATTTTGAAAGCTTTCACCATAAAGACATGGTAAATGCTTGAAGATATAAATACATTTAATCTGTTTTAAACATTATATAATGTATACATGTATTGAACTTTACATAGTATCCATTAATATGTATAACTTTTATGTTTCCATGTATCAGTTAAAAACTAAATTAACATTAAAAACTTTTAAAGGACCAGGCAAATATATCTGAAAGTTATAAAAATATACAATAAACAATGTAGTACTAGAATAAAGATAACTATATAAACCAAGTGAATCAACAAGAGAACCTAGGAATAAATCCTCAAATACTTGGCAAAAAGAGCTTTGACAAGTCTGCTAAAATCACTCAATGCAGAAATAATTGTCTTTTCGATGAAGGGTACTGGGAACACAGAAGAGTTACATGCAAAAAAAAAAGAAGTTGGGCACCAAATTCTTTTGTATAACATCACATATAAAATTAAGCTCAAAATAGATGAAAGACAAGTGCAAGACAGAAAACTATAAAGCTGTTACAAGATAATACATTGGAGGAAATCTTTATCATATTTGATTTGGTAATGATTTCGTTTTTGAGGAGGGGTGGTACCGGGGATTGAACTCAGGTCCTTGTGCTTGCAAGGCAGGCCACCGAACCACTGAGCTAAATCCCCAGTCCTGGTAATGATTTCTTGAGTATGACAGATATCAGTCAAAAATAGAAGCATAAAATACATTTCACTAAAATTAAAATTTTTGTGCATCAAAAGGACATTATCAAGAGTGTAAAAAGACAAACCACAAAAAACATTTGCAAATCATTTATCTCCTGAGGGATTAATATTAAGAATAAATAGTATAAAGAGCCCTTAAACTGAACAACAACAGGAACAAAATAACCCAACTCACAAAAAGGGCTGGGCTGGGGATTTAGCTCAGAGGTTTCACTGCCTGCCTTGCAAGTGCAAGGACCTGATCCCTGGTAACAGGCATGGTGGCAAATGCCTGTAATCCTAGCATGTGGGAGGCTGAGGCAGGAGGATCACTGCAAATTCACGGCTGGGCTGAGTTACATAGCAAAACCATGTCTCAAAAACCAAAATAAAAAAATAGACAAAGTATTTGAATAAACATTTTTGCCAAAGAATATACATAAAGGGCCAGCCACATAAAAAGATATCCAGTTTCACTAATTATTAGAGAGGTGAAAACCTGAACAACAATGACATACCATTTCATATAGATTAGGACGAGAGAGAAGAAATTAACAAATGTTGGCAAAAACATGGAAAAACTGGAACCTCATACCTTGTGGTGGAAAAGGAAAATCAGGGTAGCCTTTCTGGAATTATGGTGGGTCTCAAAAAAGATAATCACAAAATTATCATTTTAAAAACTAAACATATAATTTCTAGCTAGTCTACTCCTTGGCATATATACAGCCAAAGGAACTGAAATAAAGTCATGAACATATTTGTATAGCTACAACTTATTAGATACCTATGATGTGCTTAAAACCAGGCTAGGTTTTCTGCTAAGCCCTTCACTATATTGTATTTAAACTTTCTCACAGTGCTTTGGCACATGCATTCAGTTTGTGTGACAACTTCTGTTATATTCCTGAACAGAATCTGCATGATTCTTGTTGTCCGTTGGAATCTTTGACCCTTTGGAAAGGTACAAATAAACATCTGAAGTGCCTGATCCTTAGAGGTCCTTCAAAGCCCTTCCGGGTTTCCAACCATTCAAACTGACCTAATCTGACCCAGTGTAATTATTTGAAATATGTCATAGAGTCTTGTAGTAACTCATAGGGATGGGTGACCCAGTCTATGCTCAAATTTGCTAAGAAGATGAAAATAGGGGTTTAAGTCAATAGAACAAGTGATCCAACTGGCCTATTCTATTCTTCCTGTAGGCAAGATGACATCAAGAGTTTATAATGTACCAGAAACTGGTCTAATACTGTCTATATACTGTGATTCATTTAATCTCTATAATTACACTAAGATACAGTTTTTAGTCAAGTGACTAGTAGATTCAAATCATTTTAGGGTTGTCTAAGCTCTGTAACAAATATCCCCCAATTAGGAATGATGTACACAATAATATATTTCTTGTTTGTATCAGTCAGTTTGCTGATGAGAAGACAGCAAGGAAAGAAAGAACATGGAACTTTCTGTGGGAGGATTTAGGGGTCAACCCAGTCCAGGTGTAACTACTCCTGCTCACATTCCAATGAGCAGAACTGGTCACCTGATCCTACATAGATACAAAGAAAGAATGAGAAATATGGTTTGCCTTTGTTCCCAGGCAGGAAAAGAAACAGGATGGTAGACATGTACCAGTGTTTCTGCCACAGGTAGGCACTATTATTATCCCTGATTTATAGCTAAGGAAATTAAAACATCAGAAGATTCAATATCTGAAATTCTGCAGTTAGATACTCAATATCACAAAACCCTAAGGATGAGAACTTAAGCACAGGCAGTCTTCTTTTTAAGCCTGTGTGTGCAGCCACCACTCTCAACTGCTCCTCAGGGTTCGAACTGTGATTCTGAAGGCATCACTATTTTGTTTGGTAGTTCCATCCCAGATCAAACTCCAGGCTGTTGTTTTTATATGTCTAATTGGTAAGTATGCCATTTATAGAGTCCTAATCGCAAAGCAGTTGTCTGTTATTCCGATGAAACAACATTCGAAAGTCTGTGGGAAACATGTACATTAATTAGCTTCCCACCTTCACCTCCCAAATTCTTCTCTAATCTCAGACCACCTGCTCATCAACCACCACTAATACCACTAATATGCACTCTCCCAACCAAAAGTTAGAGTAAAGGAAAAAAATGCAATAAAGCTGTGACAGTGCTTGAGAAGGTCACAGGAGGTTTAGTGAATTACTCTGTGTCGGCACCTGGACTTAGCCAGTCGTTTGGCTCTTTTCCTATAGTGGATAGCTAAGAATATCAAACCATGAGCTATGGCTGAGCTTAGCTCAACTTCAACCTTGTGCTCGGCAGCCAGTGATACATCACTTTCCTTACCCATTGCTTCTGTGTCTCATGTGTCCAGAGACATTTGAAACCCTAATACTGAGGCTCCCTGGTGTTGCCTTTCCCTGAAGTCTTACAGACAACCTCAAACTGCCCTGACCAGACCCTTGGAAATCTCCCGAATCCTGCCTGTCAGATGGGCACATGTCAACACACCACCTGTTCTGGCAGGAAGCCAATTTCTTCTCTATTTCTTCCTCCCATAGGAAATGTGCCTGTTTCTGACATCTGTCCCCACTTACCCTGCTTCACACACCGAGACAAAGACGTCATGGCATTTCTCAAGCCATCTCTCCCACTTCTCTGAAAAGCTATTTGAGTTACTTCTCAACAGGCATATTGACTCCTTTGTCTTCCTTCTAAACATTTAAACTATTGTTTTCTTGCAGAATGTTCCTCCTCACTTTACACTACCCTTATTTGATTCTTTTTGAAATCTTGATTCCATCTCTTCTCACTATTTTCAATGATATCTAAGTATTTTAATTTGTACTGGCTACTGATCTTGTTTATTGCTATTCTTTAATCTTTTGCCATTTATGTTATACAAGTTTGGCTTTTTATTTCACTTCTTCCCTAATAAACATGCTAAAGTATAGACGACATGAGTGGGAAAACATGACAATATTAAAATATGGGCTTTGAAAAGAACATATGATTTTAACTTTCCCCTCCAAGTCCAGCTACCTGTGTTATTTAAAATATGTTATTTAAAATATTTCTTTGGGATATGAAAAGAAGCAGGTCCCTACCTCACTTTAGTGTAGGAAGGTCAGATGAATTGTCTTCTTTCTAAAGAATCATGCTGTGATCTTGAAAAAGTGAAGTTGCAGGACAAAGTGTATTTAAAGAAAGATATTATGGGACCGGAAGTTACTCCTGTGACTCAGATGTCTCCCATTTTAAGCAAGTCATCTGAACACTGTGCACTTTGGTTTTGCCTTTTTATAAAAAGAAAACCAATAAAAATACAGCAATCAAAATATAGGCACCCAAGAAACTTCCAATAAGTGGCTCATTAAAATCACCTTCAATATAGTATGGGTGAAAAATTAATGAATTTACCACAGGTTTCTTTCTGATGTATTGGTATTTGGGGAACATTCCTTCCTTCTTCAGTTTCCTCCTGCCAAACTTTGAGCCAGTTCTTCTTTGTGGAACACTTTCTAGTGAACAATACTTGGATTTCCTAATGTATTTAAAGCACCATGAAAATTTTAGTAAAATATATGGAAAGGCAGGGATAGTGAGATTTGATGTGTGCTCTTGGCCATGACATTCCATGTCCACACCCCCGTTCCCTCTCTAAAACCCTGTGACAAGTCAGTGTTGCACACTTCATGTTGACAGGACAAAATCTGTGAGCTCAAATCCTGGCTCTACTCTAATAATCTGTGTCATTTTCAGCAAGACCTCTAACTTCTCTAAACCTTAGAGTCCTTATAGACAAAACTCTCTTTGGGGACTAAGGATTAAATAAGACAAAGCGAGCTTGCCATTTGGTAAACACTCAACATTTGCTGTCCCATAAATCCAGTGAGGAGGGTTTTTTATAAATTACTCTTCTTTCTCCCTTCAAATATTTTCCTGGATTCTTTTGGCCTTTACAGTTGATTGCCACAGGGAAAGAGAGAGTGGACACAGTAAGAGCAGAAGTTATCTCATAGCTCTGAGAAAAAACCCACAGACTTTTTGATTCTACAGTGTGACAATAACATTGAAAGCCAAGCTTTTGAAAAAGACAAAAATCTTCTACATTATAAATATTCCCTATACTTATCAAGATACAAGCCTGGTTATATCATTTTAATAGAATGAAGGATAAAAATTATGTGATCATCTCAATAGAAGCAGGAAAAGCATTTGATAAACTTTACCTTTTGATGTTTAAAAAGACTCAACCAACTAGTTGGAGAAGAAATGTACCTCGACATAATAAAAATCATATATACCCATATAGCTAATATCATACTCAGTGGTGAAAAGCTAAACACTTTTCACCTAAGGTCAGGAATAAGATAAGGATTCCCATTTTCACCATGTCTATTTAACAGCTTTGGCAGTCTTAGCCAGAGAAATTTAATAAGAAAAAGAAATAAAAGACATCCAAACTGGAAAGGAAGAGTAAAATCACCTCTGTAGAGAACATATTCTTATATACAGGAAACCCTCAAGACTGCACAAAAACCTGCTATAGAACTAATAAAAAAATTTTAGTAAAATTTAAGGTATAAAATAAACACACAAAATCAGTTGTATTTCTATACACTACCAAAGCACTGTCCAAAATAAATTAAGAAAACGGTTCTCTATAATAACATCAAAAGGAATAAAATAATTAGGAATAAATTTAACCAAGGATGTTAAAAACTTATACTTGAAAATAGGAAAACACTGATGAATGAAATTAAAGAAGACTCAAATAAATGGAGAGACATCCTATATTCATAGGCTAAAAGAACTAACATTGTTAAAATGTTAAAAATACACAATGCATTTAGACGATTCAATGCAACCCCCATCAAACTGCCATGGCTTTTTTTTTTTTTTAAACAGAAATAGAAGAAAAAAAAACAGTATTCAAATACTGAACCACAATGTTACAGTGGCTGAAATAATTCTTGAGAAAGAAAAACAAAGCTAAAAAGCATCATACTTCTTGATTTCAAAATATACTGCAAAATATGAGACTGGTATAAAAAATGTATAGCACAATGGAACAGAATAGAGAGCCTAAAAATAATTCCACAAATATACATCCAACTGATATTTGACAAGGGTGCCAACACTACAGGATGGGGAAAGGATAGTCTTTACAACAAATGGTGCTGGGGAAACTGGATATTCACAGGTAAAAAGATGAAACTGCACCCTCATCTTACACTCTGCACAAAAATCAACTCAACATAGACTTAAAGACTTGAAGTTATTACACTACTAAAAGAAAAAATAGGGAAAAACATTGGTCTTGGCAGTGGTTTCTTCGATAACAAAAATAAAGAAGTGAAACTATATATAATACTAAAGTTTCTACACAGCAGAGATATGAACAAAATGAAAAAGTGACCTATGGAGTGGAAGAAAATATTTACAAATCATATATCTAATAAGGACTAATATCCAAAAATATGTAAGAAACTTTTTACAACTCAACACATTAAACAATTCTATGAAAAATAACAGAATACCAAAATAGATCTGTCTCAAAGAAGACATAAAAATTGTCAACAGGGATATGAAATGGTGCCCAAAATCACTCATAACAAGGGTAATGTGAATGGAGACCAATAACTGATACCCTTTCACATTTGTGAGAATGGCTGTTATCAAAATGTCAAAAGGCAAGTGTTTGTGAGAATGTGGAGAAAAAGGAATGCTCGAATGCTTTTGGTGGGAGGGTAAATTAATATAGCCATTATGGAAAACAGTATGGTGGTCTCCCCAGAAATTAAGAATGTAACTGCCATATGATCCAACAATCTTGCTTCTGGGTATATGACCAAAGGAAAAGAGATCAAGATGTTGAAGAGAGACTGGCGGTGACATGCTTATTGCAGCATGATCCACAATAGCCAAGGTACAGAAGAAAGTTCTCAATAAATAAATGAAAACAGAAAATGTGGCACAAATATGTTACACATATGTACATGTTTATGTACATGTGCAAGTACATACACACATGCAATGGAATAGAATCCAGCCTTTAAAAGGGGGAATCCCCGCTGTTAGGGACAACATGGGTGAATCTGGAGAGCACTGTGTTAAGTGAAATAAAGCAGGCACAGAAAGACAAATATGGAATGATCTTACAATGTAATCTATAAGAATTGAACTTACAGAAGCAGAGAGCATAGTGAAGGTTATCATGGATTGGGTGTGAGAAGGAGAAAATGAGGAAATATTGACCAAAGGTTGACATATTCTAAATATGTTGTCTTAGTTACTTTTCTCATCACTGAGATGAAATATCCAACACCCAAAGTTAAAGGGGGAAAGGTTTATTTGGTTCACAGTTTGTAGAGGTTTCAGTCCGTGGTCAGCTGGCTCCAAGGCAGGGTGGCATGGAAGAGGTGCATCACAAAAGAGAAACATTTTGCAAGCAGAAGGCAGCAAAGCAGCAAAGTAGCAAGCAGCAAGTGACAAGGAACAAGCACTGACCTTCCTTCTGTCTCTTCTATCTTATCCAGGCTACCCACTCTTAGGACAGGTAGCACTCACACCGAGTGGGGCAGCCTTAATCCTGGCATTGCACCATGGATCAATTCCAGCATCAATCCTTGAACCCAGCAACATACACCCTAAATCCAGCCACCCCAAAGAGCCCCACCTATGGCTGAATGGAGTCATCTAGATACTGGGGAGACATCTAGATACAAGCCATAAAAATTGTGATAAATATGAGCTCCTTTTATGGGAGTTTCTGGTTTTGCTTTGGAGCAACTTGGCTATATCAAAGAGGGAATTTAGAGAGGCCAAGGTAGTCCTCATGGCCTAAATGGGATCCAAAATCCCTATGCCTCAATAAAAGAACCAAGAAATGCTGTAGCACACTGGACTAGACAGGGCAGAGAAAAGTCTTAGAGGTGAGATGAGGAGGTCATTTTATAATAACAAGAGACTATGGCAACAACTACAAGCTTTGCACCAGATGCCAGGAGCAAGTAAGATGAGCTGCATACACTGGAACAAGGAAAGACAACAGACACAAAGTCCGACAAGGTCTGGAGCAGACAGAAATAGAGCTGCTACTCAGAAGTAGTGAGGTTAATTTTTCTCTGCTACTTTCAGGAATGAGGGGTTCTAGAACAAGGCAGAATCTGAGAGAAAGAATCTGTGCTTATTTTTGCATGGCTAAATATGATGTATAACTTCTCACCATTATACCAAAGTAAACAAGAATTGGCCTTATATTAAAGCTTGTTTCTGCCTGCTTCTTTGTAAGGGAGTGGGGATCTTACATAGGATATCTAACTACTTCACAGAGCTGGGGTGAACAGAGAAATAGACTTCTTAAAAGCTAAAGTTTGAAGCCATGTAGGGTAAAGGTGGCAATCTCCCACAATAACAATATTTTTTCCTATAAGAATAGGTTGCCTAAGGACAGCCACCAAAATTCGCACACCTGTGGCCACATCATGCCAGGCCAGCTACTTATCTATAGGAGTTGTTCTAAATAAAGTTCATGAGCCCTAATCAGATGTACTTCACTACTTATTGCCTGAAGCAGTACTTGTTTGGGGCTGAAGTCACTGGACTAAAAATATACCTACCAATCAACACCTCCTTGTTGTTTCTAGCTACATGGATGTTAAGAGCTAAATAGACTTCAAAGAGTCCATAGTTCTTCAGGACACTAATTCACACCAGTATTGTGTAAAGCAGAATAGATGTGTGGCACAGTTACCAATAATGTCAACAGGCTCAAGGTGTTAGCATGTGAAATGAGGTGGTTATTTTGATGACAATGATTATATCAACTGCTCTTCCTTATAATCACAGGGTACTTTTAGATCATGGACACTAAAATTACCCACCAGTAATGTGGAGATCAAATTTACAGCAACCATTCAAAACAAATTGGTTCATTTTCACTCAGTGGCATTAAGCAATATGCAGAATGTGAAGTTCTCAAATTGGTTTGTACCACATCTTTGCAGCTCATGTTCAACACTATTCTGAACAGATGGTTCTTTCAGGCACTGGGGGGACTTTTCTGCTGTTGTCAGAATGGAAATCCCCAAAACACATACTTTAGAGACCATGGACTCTCTTTATAATATATCTCAGTAACTCCAAAATTTTCACTTTTGAAAAGTGTCTTATTTTGTAATGCCAGTCCTCTGGTCTCATGAAGAGTCTGTGTCTTTGAATATCCATCAAGCTTAGCCGAAGTCTCCATCTTGGGTGTAGAAAGTGCTACCGTCTACTCATATCTTTCTAAACATCCTTGGATAGCTTATACTCTTGGTGGTTGCTCACTTGGAAGTTGGGCTCAGCCACATGTATTAGAAACCCAAATATTGTGGTTTTGTCAAGTAGGAAGAAGGGTGTTTTCTCTCACATTTTTAGAGTCTAGAAGTGATCAGTCCAAAGGCCCTGGAAAATCTTTAGTGTTTCAGCCATCTTCAATATTTCTTTCCCTTATCCTCAGCATATGGTCTTTGCTTAAAGTTTATAGCCTCATGGTCACAAAATGGCTGCCCCTTTTCCAAGCAGCCATTTCCTTGTTCTCAGTAGGCAGCACAATGAGCAAAGCACTAATGGGCAATGTCTGAAATAAGAAA
>NW_022900913.1:52849723-52858348 GCF_012274545.1 Fukomys damarensis | reverse complement strand
GTCCTTCCTGGGTCTGTTGTCGCGCAGGCCGGGAGCTCCCGCGCAGGCTGGGAGCTCACGCGCACGCCGCCGGGTGATCACCTGTTTGCTTGATTTTTGTGGTGCTAAGAATCAAACCCAGGGCCTTTCTGGGGTTCATAACCTGAGCCTTGCTCATGCTAGACCCAGAAGATTTTTAATTACATCTCCATGTTTTGGAATGTGTTCCAGTACCCTTCCTGAAGCCCAGGAACACAAGGGTTGTAGCAAGATATATTCTTTTCTGAAACAAGATACAAATATGTTGGTAAGGGAAAGTGGGCATGATTGCTAAGAACCTCCCAATATCTGCCATTCTAGATCCTGGATATGAATGTCTCTGTAGTACTTTTGCCTGGTGGGGGGACAGGGCAGAAGTACTTTAGGGATCTTCTTTCCAATCCTACAGGTTGGTAATTTATTGCACAGGCAATTTTTTTCCTGTGCTTAGTGAGCTTTTAGTGTGCTTTTTTCCTTTTGCTTAGTGAGCCAGTACTTTTGAGCAACTTCTATGTGCCAAGGATTGCTTTAGCTATTGGGGATTTGGAAAGAATCAAGGTTTTAAGGCTTTTACCTATCATGGAACTTCTATGGGGCAGAACCCAGCTTCTACCCCCAATTCCTTTCGTAGATGAGCACTTCTGTGCAAGGCACTACCTGCATCCCTGTATATGATGACCCACATCATCCCCCAAGGATAAAGGCTCTACTTTTCTGTCTCTCCACCAGAGGAAACAAAATAAATGAGGTTTCAAATATTGCTCCTGTAGAAATAAACCACTGACCTATTCCAATTCTCTTACTGTAAAACAGGATTTTACTACTCCATCTGAAGCACCTTCCTTGAAGTCACTTCATTTGTTCAGGGGCTTCTACAAGAAGAACATTTTTACCTTCTTCCTAGATGAGAGACTGCTGTAAAACAAATTCTAGTTTTCAGCCTTAGAGACACTGAGAGTTCAGAAAATTTGGTATCCAGTGTTGAAGCATCCCATCAAACTTATGTCTGCTCAAAGAGAATTTCATGCACATTGACAGGAGGGACCTAATTTCCTTGCATAATTCAGTTGCAAGTCTGTGAGCCTCTTGTAGCTGCTTTATAAATGGCAAACCTGGGGTTTACTTGAATCTAGTCCATCTGTTGCTTTGAACCTCTACTTTGGTTAGAAGAAGATGATGACAAAAATCTCAGTTCTCTCCTTTTCTGACTCATTTATAAAGGAAATATGACAATGCCAGGGTGATATCTAACCATATTCAAAGTGAAGAGAGGTCTTGGGAGGAGGGTTGGAGCTTCTTTGTCCAGGTGACAATGATAATGTGGTTGAATTGGTAAGTTTCTAAGCTCCCCAATAGATTCTCCCTACCACAGTCTTTGCTACCATACTCTGTTGAGTCCTCTGCTCCAGCTAAGCAACTGAGCATGGGATTTGTCTTCTCTCAATTCAAAACCTTCTTTGAGATGCTGCTCCCTCTGCAAAGCCAGGCTCTTCAAACCATTGCTTAGGTCAGTCCTCTTTCCTAAATTCTCCACACTCTGCACTATCCACTGTCCTCAAGCTATTGTGACTCTCCCTCCACATTTGTATGTAGGTAGCTAAGTCCTACTGCTCACCTCTTTCCCCCTTCATGAATTTTTCTCTGGTTCTTGATGAAATGATAGACTCACAGAAGGGCACCAGGGTCTCCACACCCTCAGAAACTCTCCTCCTATGATGGTGTTACTCCTGGTCCTGCAAAGAACATCTGTAAGTAGAGCTGCTGCAGGTTTAAGATACATATGAGATTTCTCTTCACCATGCTCAGTTTTCTAGGCAATTTACATTTGAAACTGCAAAGGAGTGGGTGTGTAACGGCTTCCAACCTTCTCAGGGTGGTGATGCAATCATGGGGTGGCCATCTGTGTTTCCTCCATCTGTTGAGACTGCTCTGCACCTAATCAAGAGCAATGCACCAACTCCAGCCTCGCCTTTCCAAGCAGCCTTCTCTGACTGAACCACCCCTGGGGGTCCATGGACTCTGGATCTCCAGGTCTCCAGAGCAGATTTGTAGATGGGCTATAGCTCCATTACAGTGTGAGTAAATCCATGATCCTCAGTACCCTTATCAATAATGTGGGAGGATTATAGATCCTCATAAATTTATGTGAGGGTTAAATGTGAAAACATTTAAGAATCCCCTGTGCATATGGTAAAGTCTGTGCACATATGAATTCACTGCTTTTTTTCCTATTACACTGTCATGCTGCGATAATCATTGTTCATTTGCACAGTCTCTTTCCCCTCCCTTAATTTGAACTCCTCTAGGACTACATCACATCTTACTGGTTTTTACATAAGGGAAAGTAAGGTGTCAGAGAATTAAGAATAATAAAACCATGACTGGTGTAATACTACCATTCAGGAGACCAAGGCAGGAAGATCGCAAATTCAGGGCAGCTTGGATCCTGTCTCAAAAACAAATAAATAAACAAAAATCAAACCAAAAAAGGAAATTAAATAATATATAAAACATGATCTTGGTCACAGATTTGCCATACATCTGTGTGACTTTGGGCTGTTTCATTCACCAGTAAAGCAAAGGGTTTAGTTTGAAAGATTGCTAAGATCTATATGTCTAACCTAAATCTCTTAAAAGAGGTAGTGAGTGAATAGGCACCCAGGAAACATCATACCTAAGTCTTGTTTCTTGTGTAGGTGAACGAGTGAATGTCTGATGTAATGGCACTGTGGTCAACATGGGCATTCCTTTCCAATGGGCACTCAAGTCCAGCAGAAGTTCATCTTGTTCTTGCAGTAATTTCTTAGGCCTACAGAGGGAAGGTGTCTCTTAGACTTGCAACCCCACCCCAGCCAAATCCAAACTGGATCCCCAGCAATGCACATGAATTATCATGCTCCTTGATTCCCATTGCTCAGCAAGGATACCCAATATAAGTTTAATGTTCAATTTCCCAGCAAGGATAATGTGAGGCTCCTAATGAGAGTGAGAGATTGAGGCAAAGGAGTCCACGTTCAGGTTCTATAGCCTCCTTTTCATTTTGTACACACATTTGACCCTAGACACTAAGGTATACAGCTGGTGAGTAAACATTCAGCAACTTCTCCAGCCACTGTCTATGTAATCAAGGTCAGTGTCGATGCTGAGAATTGCTTTCAAATTCCATGGAAATGCTATATGTGTCAGATAATTAAATTGACAATTCTATTTCCACCAACATCTCCATATAAGGAGAAAGGTTTTCCTTTTCAAGATATTTATTTAAAATTAAACCAAACATGTCAAATTTGCAGTACAACCAATGAATTTATATGAACCTACAGGCGAATAGTTAAAAAAGCTTGTGTGAAGGTCTCTGTTCTTGGCCTATTCCTGATGATAATAATATTTGCTATTTTTTTAATAATAAATCTTTCTTGAAGAATGCTAAGACATAGGAAAATTTTGATGAACTTCATTTTTGTCTCCTAAGAAGAGGAACCTCAAACTGAATACAAGTTTTGATAATTTTTTTTCTATATGCAATAGCAAGCATTTATTAAATGTCAATCAGTGGGAAGTTTTGATAATTAATTGAAATTTGCAAAAGATCAAACCAGGGGGAGGGAAGTTTTGGAAAAGAGCTGTGAAAAAAAAGTTGTCCAGCTGGAAAGATAAGCTAAATGTGGTTCTTACCTCCATTTTAGCACATCTTTCATTTGGAAATTTGGACTGAAAAACAGGTAAGGGGATAAAGCCCTACTCTATAAGATGTTAGTCCTGGCTATGTTGGGTTTTCACAAGTTGTCAGCCTAAAGCAGAACTGTAGAAGGATTAAGGGTCAGATGTGAAGACTACCAGCTCCAATGCATAAAGGCATAGCAAATGTATCCTGCTTCATCAGTTTGGAACATGAAATAATCTTATATGTCTTTGTTCAATTTATAATTCCAGTCCTTTGTTTTCCCTGAGCCATTCATACTTTTGCTCCTGGCTGTTGCCCATGAGAGGTCTGAGAATCTTAGTCTAGATGGGTCAACATGATTAATCATGGAAGAAGATGACTGCTCTGCCTGTGCCTCTACCAGAAACAGAAAGTCCATCATTCTAGAGCAAACAGAAAGGAGGTTGCTGCCAAGAATGTGGCAGCTAGGGGAAACTGGAAGACCAGGTGCTTCCCCCTGGAGTGCCATATTTCCCTCAGCTTTTGGGCTTTGGGTCATACCCAGCTGGGTTCCAGCAAGACAAATTTTCTCTCTTAAATATGCAGCCATTCTACACGGGGCAGAGCCGTGTTATGAGGATGACTGAATCAGCAAGGACAGTATTGGTGCCAGACCATTTTATGCTATTAATGCTATTTTACAAATACTAATAATACAGATAATATTTTGAATTCTCTATCACTGGGTCCCTAGTGTTAAAGGCAAACTGGCTATTTTGAGGCCATCTCTCAGTAGAAATTTTGTTGCTGAACTTATAGTACTCAAATAAACGTGATGGTGAATTTCCCTCTGATTCACACACTAAGTGACTTTTCCTACTAAAGTAGTTTAAGTAAAAGGATTTAAATAATGCATTGATATTCAAGTAACTTGGGAGTACTCAGAGTAAGGAGTATGAATCCCATTTACCTTCGAACTGCATAGACTCTCCTAAATTCTGTTATAAATACATCCATATGAGAGTGGCACTATTAATGCCATTATTAATATCATTCTGACATTATCAATAGTATCCTTTGTCGGGTCAGGGAATACACTATCACAGCTTTTATATAGGTATGGTAGGTGGGCACTGGTATTCGATCTCCTGAGCTTCTCAGATAAGTGACCCAAAACAAGATAATCTGTGTCAAGTGGCTTGATATCCAGAATCAGAAACAGGACTTCTAAATACACTTTTATAAATAGTAAAATACAAATAATATTTTAAATTCCCTATCAGTGGGTACCTGTTGATAAAGAAAAACTAGTATTTCATAAGAAATTACTCCATGATGCGTACCATATATATCATTTTCAGTAATACTCAGTGAAAAGGAAAGGATGGGAGTATGGACAGACCTGAGATCCTGAATTTGCAGGTACTTTGCTGGGTGCTGCCATATTCGGTCTCATCAGGTACTTCAGAATCCATGTTCTTTCCTACTGCACTCTAATTCCTCTAGGTTTTGGTAAGGTGTGTTGGCTAATTAAATAGGCAGAAATATCTCAAGGCAGGGGACCCAAATGAAACTTTCTTTCTCTTTCTCTGCTGTTCCCTCAATTCCATGCTAGGTACATGACGATTTTACCTTGGAGGTTGATGATTGGAGGCTTTGGGGTGAACTCTAGAGGGTGAGCTCTCCAGAACACATTAAGTGGGAAATTTCAAGGTGGCGTTCTCTAACGGGCTTGCCACCAAATGCTGTCAAGAAACTAAAATTGTCCAGGCTATTTTGAGACCAAGCTCCAAGTTTCATCCAGCTTCTCCCCAGTATAAATTAAAGTTCATGGATCTAAGAGCTGTTCTTTGCCTCACATTTTACATGGAGACATATAGCTAGAGTTTCTCCTCAAATTTACATCTGTATATTGGCCCCATATTCTTGTGAAAAGCCTAGTGCAATACCAGGGTCTCAGAGGGGATCAGGGGCCCAGCATTCTCCAGCTTCAAAATAAAAAGAAGGTAAAAGCTGACCAGAACATGAGCACAGAACCAAGAATAAAATTATAATTACCCACCACATGTTTATACACCTCATAGGCTGGGGACGGATGTAGCTTATTTGCTTTTTGAGTATAAATTACAGCACTTTCCCACCGTGAGACAGAAACTTGACCCGTGAGGCAAAGTTTTCTTTTCTTCCCTCTTTTTATAACAAGTAGAAATGGTTCAATGAAATGTGTGTTGGTTTTCATCCCAGGTGGGAAAGTAGAAGAGTACAAATTCTAAGTAATGCATCTAAGTTGCATGAGAGACCAGACTTCATATGAATATAAATAGTAGCAAGAAGTGAAAAATTTCACACACCTCTCCCCATTACTGGCTTTTAAAAAATTCATTGTCTATTGGTACATTTTAGGTGTACAATATGATGACATTCATCACTGGGAATTTGTACCTTTACTTGATGTATCTTGGTTCTTCCCCCCACCCCCACCCCCTATCCTCCCTGCAACATCTCCACCCCTGCCTATTTACAAAGACTTTGTTTCCATTTTTTAATTTTCTCGTATTTTTCCATTCCCCTGTACTTCTCATTTCCTTTCCCTTTGGGGCTTTTCTTCCTGTTTCACATTATCTATTACACATTTTTTTATCTTCAGTTTCTCACATCAGAGAAACTATTCAGTATTTACACATGTGTGTCTTATTTATTTTATATAAGAGTACGGCCTCAAGGTGCATCCATTTAGCTCTAAATGTCTATATCATTTTTTATGGCTGAGTAGTACTCCATTTGTTTAAAAAAAACACACATGCATCTTCTTTTTTGGTACCGGGGATCAAACATGCATCTCTTTATCCAGTCACCAGTTGACAGACATTTGGTTTGTTTCCAAGATTTAGCTGTTACAAACTGCTGCTATAAACATGGGTGAGCATATATTGCTGTGGTATGATGCTTTTAATTCTTTGGAGAAGATATGAAAAAGGAGAATCGCTGGGTCAAATGGGACCTCTAACCCTAGTTTTTTGAGGTATCTTCATACTGTGGTTTCAACAGTCTACACTCCCACCAATAGTGGAGGAGGATTCATTTTTCTCCACAGCCTCACCAGCAGTTATTTATTGATTGATTTCTTGAGTGAGGCAGAATCTGTGTTCTTCATCTCTTGGATGACCAATGATGTTGAGCTTTTTTTCCTATGTTTATTGCTGTTTCTATTTATTTGTCTGAGAAATGCCTGATCATTTCAGGTGCTCCTGTTACTGGATTTGACATTCAGTCCTGGGTCCTGGAGTCCTCATGTACACTGTGTACTCCTGGGAAATGATGGAGGTTGACACATATGGATAATCTTTTCCTGGAAGTGGGTTTGGAAGAAGCTTATTATAAACAATAGGCCTGTGTGTATTGGATGGAAAATAAACTCAGACAGTGCATAAGGTTACAGCTGTGTGTTGAAAGGTGAAAATCCATCATCTGTCACCTATCCACATGCCCCAGTGGCAGCATTTGCCTCTGCCTGGAATTTCATTCCTAATTTTATGCCTGGTTAAGTGAGCAGACAAGTCTTCATTCGGAGTCCAGGGACTTGGGGATAGATTCCATGGCATTCAAACTAATTTTTAAACACATAATTTTTTGGTTTCTTCTAAGAAAGGGGCAGTGTTGTATTAGATAGTCATATGGTCCTTTATCTATCAGCTCTTTATTAGTCGCCCAAATGTCACAGTCCAAAGGACTATTCTAAATCAGCTTTCATATATTTTCTTCTATTAATTATTCATATTCTTATTTAGTTACAACATGTTTGTTGGCTCCAAACTATATGAATGAAAAACAATGTAAATTTTCAAGCTTTGTTCCTGAAATACAGCGACACCATAGTTTTCTATCATGGCTCTCAATTCTATGCTAAAGTTCTTATTCAGCAAATGATATTTCTGGGCCAGAAAAACTGTATTATGGATCAGGATGTTTTCCACACTTTCCTCAGTTGTACCCAGCATGTACTTCTCAGTTTAACTATTTTCTTCTTCCATCTTTCTTTCTCATGTTGCACGGTATATTTCTGGATATAATGATATAATTTCAAGAGGATATTCTTCTATTGACTCAATGCACTTAAGACTCAGAGAAAAGTATTTTAGCAATTACTTGGAGATACTATTATGTTGGTTATGATAACATTTTGGAAACAAAAAGTGACTCTAATTTTACGCCTACAAAATTTCTACTTGGCAAAGAAGGATTGCTCTGGCATTATGGACATAGAATTCAGAATACCATCTTCTTTACCTACATTCATTTTTCATGAATCTCTATGTTGGTGAGTATATAACCCAGGAGAGGAGTTGCTGTAATTTCAGTCCTCAAGTCTGTGGGCAATACAAGAGTCTAGGGAAACTCAAATCTCCTAAATTATGTTGTGGGGTAGAAAGGACTGGGGTGGAAAGTCAAGCTTCTCTATCCATTGGCCCAAGCATGGATATCAGAGGGAGCTTTGGGGCATGCAGGAAAGACTGGCTTTGGCATTCTCATAATATGTTCTCTGAATAGGAATAATTCAGGTTCCAAATGAGGCCCCATGACAACGTAATGCTATAAAAAGAGCTAGAACATTTACCATAAATCCAGGTCCCCAACCTGTGGACTATGCTCCCCTGGCAGGCCATAGTTTTGCAGAGTTTTGGAAAACACACAATTGTGTTGAAAACAGCCATATATTCATACATATAGGTATAAGCATTCATACATACTCATATATATTCATACAATTGTGATGTTATGGGTTAAATCTAAAATGTCCCCCCAAATTCTCATGTGCGTGGAAGGTGACTGGATCACAGGACACTATACTCACTGGATTCATTCACTGATGAGTTCAGCAGCTAAATGAGCTGTTAGATGGGTCACTGGGGCCACAACCTGGAAAGGTGTGTTCTTATCCCCAGCTCTTGTCCCCAGGTCTCCTT
>NW_022900913.1:52822280-52849530 GCF_012274545.1 Fukomys damarensis | reverse complement strand
TTCCCTCCTCTCCTCTCCTCTCCTCTCTCTCGCTGTCTGGCTCCCCCCACTCTGTGTCTCTGTCTGTCTCTCTCTGTCTCTTTCTCTTTCCCCTCTCCTTCCCCTCCCTCTCCCTCCTTCCCTCTCTTTGTTTCCTGGCAGCCATGGGTTGAGCACCTTTCCCCCTTCCATGACCCTCTTCCATCCTGTTTTTGCCTTGGAGACAGCAGTTCAGGGACAGAAACTGTAAGCTAAAATAAAACTTTCCTACTTTAAGATATGGGCCTCAGGTATTTTGTCCCTGCAATAAGAAAGTAAAGTGGCTAAGACAAGTCATGTCCTCACTCATCTACAATGGTGCTTCAGCCTCTGGAACCTAATGTTTTGGGTTTCAGTATTCACTATGCCTCTTGCTGGTTATATGGTCTTGAAAAAGCTAAGTACTGTTCAGTTTCATCCTCTATGAAAGAGGGCTAATTGTGTCTTGATGAATTGGTGTATGGGGAACTATATTGTTTGTATTGTTAGGGTTAAATACATTTAGCTCTTACTGTTTTTTGACAGTAATTTGATTTTAGCTACAAATATGATGAATTAAAATCCATTCATTTGTGTGTGCTTTCATTGCTAGTCTGTCAGTATATGCATTTTCATATGTGGCAAACAAACAGAATTGCCATCATGTAGGAGGTCTTCATTCTTAGAAAGAGATGAAAGAAATAGAGGAGGACAGATTAATCATAAGATAGGGAAGAAAATATATATGACAGAAAATATATATGACAGGTCTATTAAGGTCAATGGACAAAGAGTCTAGGGCTCATGATACTTTTAGAAGCTCATGAAAATGAGCTTTCTTCTTTTAAAAATTAGAAGAAAAATTAACTTTTAGGTAGAAGAAAGGGTCTTCATATGTAACAATAAATTTGGCTTTAGGCAATGTTTATAAATATGACATAATTTTTAATACTATGGAGGAGGGGATCAATAAGGCAACAGTACTTGGACCCAAGGAAGTCAAAATGCAGCCCAGACTGTAGGGGCCTCCACTGTACTTGCTCAGGTACTCTTCTATGTTCCTAGCTACACAAGGAGCTCTCTGAGCGGAGAAATTGCTTATTTGAAATTGTACACACCAACCACTGTATGGTGCCTGGCGCATTATAGGCACCAAATAAATATTTGATGAGCGAAGAAAATGATTAGCACTTTGGGATATATGTAATGAACCCCAGACAGAGAGTTTCTGTTAAGTCTCCAAGCAAGTCAACATCTGTGACGTTTGGAAATACATTAAAGAATGGATGAAAAGGTCACTGAGTGGGACAAAAGAAGTGAATACTCCATTTTCTCTGGATTTGTCTCAAAATAAGATTTTTAAAAAATCAGCTCCATTTAGGACCCAGCTGCTGACTTGGAGGCTTTTCCAAGGCAGAAACTACAAAGACATAGATTGATGAATGTGACAACATAAACAGTTTATATATTTATATATATTAAAGCTAAAAACAAAGTTAAAAGGCAGCACCTGCTCTGGGCTCTGAAGGGAGGTGTAGCCACTTGGTGGAGGGAGGTGGAGGTGGTGGTGGTAGCGGAAGAGGTATGGTGGCTGATAGTAACTCAAGGTTAGAAACCTAATGTTCCCTCAAGGCTCGGGAGCCCTTCACTGGATTCATAATGACCTCCTTTCATGAAGTCTTTCTGTAGACTTCCAATTTTGTCTCATGTCATCTTTCAAAATGCGGCCAAGAGTTATCTTCCTAATACACACCTGGAATGTCATTATACTTTAAGTTTGTATATCCATCCACATGCAAAAGATTGGGTTGGTATATTCAAGGTTGGATGGAGTACCGCTCGTGATTATTATACATTTTTATGGCCTCCTATGCCTGCACACTATGTAGAAGGATCAACAGTCAATTGTGTATTAGCATTTCAAGGATTTTACCTTCCAAATGATGACAGAGAATTTTATCAGTTCTGTAACATTACAAACAATGGTGAATTTCATTGGAACAAGTGCACCTTTCCAATTTTGAGCTTCTTCTCCAGTTGAAGAGTTGATTGGTATGGAAGTGAGGGAAGTTCTGACATGTTGGCGGTGACCACAAAAGCTGGTCTTCTTGAGTTTCTTCCAAGGAAGGCCTGGAATGGAGTTTTCCAATGGTGCAAGTCCTGTTTGTTCTGCAGTCTGTTTTTCTACTTCAGATTCCCAATATGAGCTTCAAAATCCCCAATGTACCTTTCGATGCAATGACCAAGTGTTGTAAAGGAAATTGTGTCATCCTGTGTAAGACCAAGAGTGGTGTGAAAACAATCCACAGCATTCTCAAAGTTGCCCTCCAGACTTCGGATACATCCTCAGCAGAATAGGTAGATGTATGATACCAATGCCTGCCAGCGGTAATCCAGTGCCTCAGCATATTTTTTAAGTGTTCTGCAAACATGCCTCAACTTGTTCAGCAAAGATCTCCATTTGTCAACTGTTACCTCATTTCCATTTGCTTTAATTTGTTCCAAAGCATCAAGAAACCATCTTTCTGCCGTTTTTCATTCTCCATTCTAAAAGGCAACCACGACTACCTCATGGATGACAAAAGGGTCTTCCGGTGCAACGCTCAGAGCTACACCAAAGAATCTGTCAGCCAGTTTTGAGTCTTGGTCAAACCATATTTGAATCTAATATGTAGCATTGGCAGATGACGCCCTTTCATTAGCTGTGCTGCTGTGAAGTATGCAGCCATGGCCTGGTCATGCTCGCTCTCAACAACAAATGAATGCCCATAGGCTATCCACGTGGGCCCCTAGGTCTTCTCTAGTGTTGTAGCTTTGCTGAGATATCTTCTGGCATGTTCATTTTTATGACCATGAGATAATAACATCCCACTGCAAACCAAGACATAGGATTACTAGGATATAAATCCACCAGTTTATGAGAAAGAGAGAAAAGCTCCTTTGCTTTATTCAGCTCCACAAGCGTTCCTATTGTGTGCAGGTAAACAATTTGCATGGAAAGGATCTTTTTTTTCCATTGCTACAGATGTAATCTTGTAGCACATCTTAAAAATCACAGTTAAAATAACGTCTTTCAGCTAAAGATACTACCACATCCAGATTCTTTTGCAAGCCATCTACAGACTCGGGGATGACAGTTTCACTAGGCTTATACTTTTTTAATTTGTTCTCAAACAAAACATAGTAGTTCCTGTTCTTCAGTACAGAGCTTGCTAAGAGATAGTGAGTGACTCAAGAAGTTATTTATCTTCTTGTGCTGTCAACGTGTGGTGTGATGTTAAAAGATCAAATGCTTCAGAACAGTAGACATCAGGCTGGGGGTTTAGCTCAGTGGTGCTGCCATCTGCCTTGCAAACACAAGGTCCTGAGTTCAGTCCTTGCTACCAAAAACCAAACCAAACCAAACAAAACAAAAACCAGTAGATATCAAGCTTCAGAACTCCTTTATAACTGTAGGTAGCTAGTTTTCTAGAAAATCATAGATTTTCCCTTGTAGAAGACAAATAGAACTCTTTATTGCGGATTGTGACATTTCCCAGTTACTGGAAGAGTCTTTCAAGCTGCTTTCATCCTTCAGGTATTTTTCAAATAGTCTTTTGTTGATTGGTTCCTCCCTATCAAGAATACCAAGAGCCTGCTGATACTCCTTTGCGGCATAAGGACATCTGGCTGCAAGGTAACAACACGCTTTCTACAATTTGTCCAATTTCGTGACCGAAGTGCATGGGCTGCTCTGTGATACTGTGCTGTCAGATAAGGACACTGAGCCAACCAGTAAACATCCTGGGGCTCCTCGTGAGCGGGCGGAGCTACTTTGTCTGCCCGAAAGCGCTTTGATGCTGTTGTTGGTCCAGGTACTGTCGCTTGAGCTTCTGAAGCTGCTCCAGGTTCCTGGCGGGGCAGGAGGGGAGCAACCCAGGCCCAGCACTCAGTCGCCTATCATCTCCGGATGCTCACCCGACGGCGCATGCCACATGGTACTTCCCACAATTACATAGTAATCAACAAAATGTTTTTTAAAAGCAGTCTTCTATGAAAAAGCAAAATTTCATAACAAATTAAAGAATAATGTTAGTTAATACACCGTGTACGATAATTTTAAAAGAATGTCCGAGGGCTAGGGATTCAGCGCAGTAGTTCTGCTGTCTGCCTCACAAGCTCAAGGACCTGAGTTCGATCCCTGGTACAAAAAAAAAAAGAATGGCCAAAATGTTAAGAATACAAGTCACAGACAAAAAAGACCCTTACAAAAAAAAGAAACAAATGGATAATACCACAAAACTTTCTTTTTCAGTGAGCCAAGAGGATCCAGCAGTATAAAAGAAACATATATTAGCATATATATGTATATGTATATATACGTATATATATATATATGAGAAATATATATTAGCATATATATTGACATATTTTTGAAACCACAGAATATATAACTTGGGAGATTATTAGAACCCCCTACTTCCTAATTCTCTACTTTTTAAAATGCTTTCTTTAACATTTAATAGAAACTATGTACAATAAATTTTTTACTGTATTTTACATAAGATAGCCACTCCAGAAATTTACATAGGTTAGAAGGAAGATAGAAGGTTGAGGGGAGCCCAGACCTGTGGGATATTTTATCAGAGCTCTAAAGTCAGAGTTCAGTTGAGGGAAAGAGTTCAAACTGCCAGATTAAGTGGATGTTACAGAAAACTAAAATGCAGGCCTTTGAGTAGATAACTAGATGTTGGGATCACATAGCTCCCATCTACCCATCTAGGTAGAATCTTGCCTGTGACATAGGAAATACTATTCCAAAGATGTCTTTCCCATTAGGCAAACCCTCTAACCTTCATTCAATCCAGGACATAGGGGTGACCTCTTCTCCTTGCTCAGAATAGGAAGAAACCTGTAACTTTTGGACATTACTGACCCAATCTCCCTGGTTTTAGTCCTTATTTCCACTTTCAGTTTCTTACATCAGAGAAACAACATGGCACTCAAATATGTATGTCTGGTTTATTTCAATTAAGAGTGTGGTCTCAAGGTCCATCCACCTAGCTATAAATGTCTGCAGCTCATTCTTCTTTATGGCACAGCAATATTAATATTCCACTGTGGAAAAAACCCACATCGTCTTTATCCACTCCTTGGTTGATGGGCATTTGGGCTGTTCCCAAGGTTTAGCATTTATAAACTGCTGCTATAAACATGGGTATGCATACATCACTGTAGTATGATGCTTTTAATTCTTTCAGGTAGGTACCAAGAAGAGGAATAGCTGAGCCAAATGGAATCTCTAGTTTTAATTGTTCGAGAAATTTCCCCACTGATTTCCACAGTGGTTGCTCCAGTCTACATTCCCACCAACAGTGAAAAAGGGTTTCTTTTTCCCCACAGCCCTGCCAGCATTTGTTATTGATTGATTTCTTGATAGCCATTCATTCTGGAGTGAGATGGAATCTCAGTGTTTTTTTAATTTGCATCTCTCTAATGACCAGTGATGTAGAACATTCTTTCATATATTTATTTGCTGCTTCTACTTCTTTGTGTGATTTTGATTTCAGATGCCCATTTTGGGGGGTTGGGTCTTCAAATGTGGGGAGTCTGCTATTTTTGAGTTCTTCATATATTCTAGATAATAGTCCTTTAACTGATGAATAGCTAGTAAAAAAAAAAAATTCCCATTCTGTCAGTTGTCTCTTCACTCTGTTGGTGGTTTCTCTTGCTATGCAAGATCTTTTTAATGAAATGAGGTCCCAGTTGTTGATTCTTTGTAGTATTTTCTGTCTGCCTGGGTTTTGTTGATGAAATCTTTGGCTACTCCTATGTCCTCAAGTGTTCTGCTTATTCTCTTTTCCAGCAGATTTAGCATTTCGATTAAAACTTTTGATCCTTTTACCTTAGCCTCCTAAATACCTGGGATTATAGGCATGCATTACCACACCCAGCTATACAAAATAATTTTTAGTTTTCATTGCTATGATGATAACAGTGATTGATATGAGACTGTCCTTGTCAGGAGATGCTTACTCTGAAGTACTTGTGGGTGAAGCAATATCAATGGTGAATTGAGGTACAGGTATATAGATGTTCTTTGTAAAACTTTTACTATTTTGTGTTTTTGGAATATATACAGGCACAAATTCCCCATTTTGAATGCTATCATTATGTATTCTGAAATGTACCAATAAATGTTGTTTCAAATAAAGAGAAATATTTTTAAAACATTTGTTAAAAAGTTAAAGGCGCAGGTCTATCTGGAAAACATATTTGAAAATGCATGCTAGATAAAGAACCAAAATTCCTATTTTAGCAAGAGTTCTTATTAGCCACAAAAGATTACTCCACCCCAAAAGATAAGCAACCAAAAAGAAAAAGAGATATAAACAATGGTAAAAAGAATTACAGAACAGCCTCAAGAATAATCACGGTAGCTTAAATTAAAATAAGGAAATTTTATCCATTAGGTCAAAGTATTTTTAGCAAGAGTTCTTATTAGCCACAAAAGATTACTCCACCCCAAAAGATAAGCAACCAAAAAGAAAAAGAGATATAAACAATGGTAAAAAGAATTACAGAACAGCCTCAAGAATAATCATGGTAGCTTAAATTAAAATAAGGAAATTTTATCCATTAGGTCAAAGTGTTAAGAGACCAAGAATATCCTTGGTAAAATTAGTACCATAAGATTAGGTTCACTCCAAATTCTGACATTACTATAAAATCATAGGGAAGCCATTTAAGCTTTATAAGTATCAATTTTCTCCTCTCTAAACTGAGGATCATAAGGGTCTCACATGCAGAGTTAGTTTGAAGATTAGATGAGCTAATGAATTTTAATTAACTTTGTAAATTTGAAGGTACACACACACACACACACATGGATGCATGCATGACTCTTGCATCTTATTAGCCAAAGGCACCTGGGCCATGACTCAAAAAGCGAGAGGGGATAGGACGTATATAGACTTGCTTCCTTGATGACATCTTTAAGAGACTGCACTAAGGCATTGCGCCTTTGTTGGACTATATACTAGAGGTGGCACTGGGAAGGATCGAGCAGCAAGAATACTGTTACAAGAATAGCAGAAACTGAAAATCGGCAGAAGTGGATGGCAGCAGCCATGACAAGTAGTGGTGAAGGAAATTACTTGCAATGGCAAACACTCTTCCATGAAGTACCTGCTGACAGTGGTTCCTGGAATGGGACTATGTCTAAGGAGAGAAACCACTAGGAATGACTTCAGCAAGCCAGGAGTACAGTAATTATACTCAAGCAGTCTCAGGTCAGACAGCTACAGATCAAAGATTGGCCTAGGGAGATTCCAGGGAAGGTGGGAACCACTGGCCTTTTGTGCAGTGTTCAAGACATATGAACTTCAGGAATGGTGTCCCTGAGTACAAATCCTGACCCCATCAATTGTCTCATCTTCAGGAAGACACTTTATCTCTCTATGTCTTCATTTCTCATTTGGTTAAATAGACAAAAATCACACCTAATTCCTATGGTTATTGTGAGAATTATATAAATTAGTATGCATAAGGCATTTAAAGATTCCTTAAAGCATAATAAATGCCTAGTTTATGTTGCGTTATTAATATTACTGCTGTTGCCCTGGTTATTAGTAATATTGCTACCACCACTATCATGACTACTACTACTGTCTCTCTTAAAAAGAAAGTAACAGTTTCTTACTAGAAATCTGGCATCACTGGAGGTTTAAAAATTCTGGTTAGCATCTTCCACATAAGTCTTAGAGCTTAACGCTGTTTGCAAGGGAAAGAATGTCTACTGAAAGGGAATTTCAAGCATAACAGTACATTATGACCCCTTGCTACCTAGAGAAGTATTTATTGAATATTTGGCTCCATCTTTTCCATGAAAATAAGGGATGTAAAAGTCTCTAGCTTACACATTCATTCTAATTTACAGTCCAGTTAAGTGGCAGCTCCCTCTCACCCCAGAGACTCTGTCCTGTTTGTAGCCAGAAAGCTATACCCAAATAAGTACCCCCAGTGGGAAGGCTGTTGCTGTGTTCTGGCAGGACGGAAGTGAAATAAAACTTATTGCTCATTTATTAAAAAGTAAATTCAAGGGCTTTCAACATGGCTGAATAGAGGAGGAGCCATGTTAGAGCTATTCAGAGAAAATCAACTGAAAACAAAGGTAAATGGAAGAAAGGGAGGACATACATCCTGATGCCAAAATTAATCTGAAATAGACTTGTAGAGCAAACAAAACATAGGCACAGGACTTCATGAAGCAGTGTACCAGCCCACAGGACTTCCTGTGGTGCTGCCACCAGTGTGCAGCATGTGGAACATGAATTGCCACTCTGGGATGTTTCCAAACAAACTGCAAAAGTGTGGCAAACTCAACCCACACAGGACAGAAGTGGGATATAAGGCCCTTCACCTCTCTTACCTTCTTGCAAACAGAGCAACAAATTCTGCAGGCTCGTACAGGGGTAAGTGGCCAGGAGGCTGCTCCCTCCCCGGCTGTCTGCTAGAGGTGTCATTGTTGTTGTTGTTGTTGTCAAGCACATTAAGTGGCCAGGAGGCTGCTCCCTCCCCGGCTGTCTGCTAGAGGTGTCATTGTTGTTGTTGTTGTCAAGCACAATAATGGCTAACTGAAACCTCTAGTGAAAACAAGGTTAGGGACCAGACCAGATAGTAAGTGGAAGAATACACCCCTCCTAACCTGTGACCAGTGGTCTGACAGAAGGATATGGCTCACAGAAGTGGTATTCAAGCAGCCTTGGGCTACCCATGGGAAGACAGCACTCCTTTGACCTGCAATAAACCATGTGAAGAGACAACACAGTAGAAAAGAAGAGACTGTGCAAGGTCCAGGAAGGCCAACTGTACACAGGACAGGGAGCAGACTCAGGCTGTCTCTGACTAAGGGTACCACTGTAACTGGGAGAGCCACACAGCCAAGGGACATGCAAAAGCTGCTGGCAGAAGGCTGGCCCAAGCCCCCACATCTAGAGGCCAAGACTAACGCCATACATAGCATTACTCCTGCTACAGACTTGGCAGCACAGATTTGGGCTCTGACTCAAACACTACCACAGAACTGTGGGCACCAGTGGAATTTTATTGGTCTTTCTTTCTTTCTTTTGTTGGTTCCATTTTCATATATCAGTTTTTTGTTTAGATTTTTATTTTTATTGCTTATTTTGTTTTTTTGTTGTTGTTGTTGTCTCTATTTTCTCAACTGTCTTTCTTGATTTTTGACATTTTCATGTGAGAGAACATTGTCTCTAGTCTTTCTGGTTTGCTTCAATATCCGTTGCTTTCTCCTTCATTCTTTCTCTCTTGTCCTCTTATCCTGTTTCCCAAAGCTTAAATGATCACCCTTTGTCCTTGCTTCTACTATAGTCCTTCTTCATTTCTCTATCCTCCTAGATTCCCCCCACAATAGGGTAAAGTCACTCTACTAAGGGAAACTCAATACATAGAAGTTGCTGGATTATGTTGGATTTTGTTATATAACTGCAGATCTTATTTCTATGAGTAAAGGTACCAAATTAATAGATACCACAGTTTGTCAGTTTTTAGGAGGTGTGTGATGCTGTTGTTAGTGCTAATTGTACTACTTTAATCAGGATGCCATACCTGTTGCAATCAGTTATTCTTCATTGTATGTCAGCACAGAGATTGTCTGGGGTTATGACCATCACAATAATCCAGTACCAAAGGACTGGGTGTTGAGCCAAATAGAAACTCCTCATCTTTAATAAATTGGGAAGATTGTCTTGGGACACACACAAATACCAAGAGCCAGATACACCTAGAAGACATCACTAAGGAACAGACATTTCCTAGGGAAGCCTCAATACTAGTGATAAAGCTCCCTACCGTAAGAAATTTACAAGCATGAAAACAAAAGACAAATTAAAATTAAAAATAGAAAACAAAAGATGCAAAAGCAAAATGCAGCCACAGATATCCAGCCCACCCAAATCCTGAGGACAAGATAAAGGAAAGCAGAAGCTACTCACCTGAATTTTCTGAAATGACAGCAAAAGTTTAACAAAAAATGCATGAGGCTGTAGAGAAAAATGGATCAAAAATAGTTTCTCAAGTAAAAAAGATGATCAAAATGAAGGACTTACTCAGTGAATATACAGTAGACACAGATTTTTAAAAATAGAGGAGCTTAGGAGAACAATGGAAACCATGAATGCCCAACATATGAAAGAAGTGGAACCCATTAAACAGATTCAAATATATCCAGGAGATTAAAAACTCCATTGAAAGTTTACACAATCATCTGAACCAAGGTGAATATCAAATCTAGAAGACAGGATTGCAGTTAGTGGACACAAAAAGAAAGATTTTTTTAAAATATCAAGGGACCAAGAAAAATCAATCCAGCTGCAAGATGATGCAAAGAAAAACAACATAAGAATGATTGGAGACAATAAGAAAGCAAGGGACAACGCAAATGCCATTTAAAACAAAAACAAAACGAAACACCTGTTCACAGAAGTAATGGTAGAAAACTTCTCAAACATGGAAAATGAACAAATATGACATACAAATAAGTGAGGCATATAAAACTCCAACTAGATATGACTAAAATAAATCTATCCCAAGGCATATAATAGTCAAGATTCCCGAAACTCAGCACAAGAACAGAATATTAAAAGCTGTTAGAGAAAAGAAATAAATCACCTATAAAGGAAAGCCCATCAGAATCACATCACAAGACTTCTCAACACAAACCCATAAGGCAAGGAGGGCTTAGAATGAAGTATTTCAAGTCCTGAAAGAAAATAACCTTTACACCAGATTGATGTATCCTGAAAAACTCAATGGAGAAATAAGATAATTCCATGACAAGAAATTCATGACCACCAAAACAGCTCTACAAAATGCTCTGAAGGATATTTTAGAAAGAGATAATGAAGACTACAATTCCAAAAACACCAATAGGAAGAAGTTACCAGGCAAGGAAAGCAATTAAACAGAGTAGACAGTCAGGGAACCAACAACAAGAAAACAATATGACAAGGATAAGCCAATAAATATCTATTATAACCATTGAGGTAAATGGCATCAATTTATCAATAAAAAATTCAGACCAGGGCTGGGGATTTAGCTCAGTGGTTATGCTGCTTACCTCACAAGTGCAAAGTCCTGAGTTCGATCCCCAGTTTAAAAAAAATCAAACTGGCAGAATGGATCAAGAAACAAGATTCAGGGCTGGGGATTTAGCTCAGTGGTTCTGCCACCTGCCTCACAAGTGCAAGGTCCCAAGTTCAATCCCTGGTACAAAAACAAAACAAAACAAAACAAAACAAAACAAAAAAACAATCAAGAAACAAGATCCAAAACTTTTCCTCATATAGGAAGAATATTTAACTAAAAAAGAAATTCAAGACCCCAGAAAAGAGCAGGGGTACCTATTCTATCTACAGACAAAATGAACTTCAAGCCAAAACTGGTCAAAAGAGACAAAAAAGTCATTACATACTTGTAAAGAGAAAACTCAAAGAGAAAGAGATAGCAATCATAAATATACATGCAACAAATACTGTTGAACCAAACTATATAAAACAAATATTAATGGACATGAAAAATCAAATAAACACTAATACAATTATAATGGAAGAAGTCAATACCCCACTGTCACAAATAAATCAACTAGACAAAAAAAAATCAACAAAGAAACATCAGAACTAAACTAAACCTGTGAATAAATGGACTTAGTAGATGTCTAGAGTGTTTCACCCCACAACCTCAAAATACACATTCTTCTCAGTGCCTTGGAACATTCTACAAAATAGACTACATACTAGCTCATAGAACATGCTTAAGTAAATGTAAATGAATTGAAATTATCCCATGTGTATTAGCAGACCATAGTGCCATGAAATTGGAAATAAATGGCAAAAGAAACCACCAAAACTCCACAAACACTTGGAAATTAAATGACACCCATCACAACAACTAATTGGTCACACATAAAATTAAAAAAGAAATTAGACAGTTTCTACAATTAAATGATAATGTAAAATAAAGTTTTTATAAATAGGGAAGGGAGAAAGGGTGAAGGGGGTAAGGTATGGGGGAAAATGAAAACCAAGATCTGTCATGTAAAGGTACAAGTTCCCAATGATGAAGGTAACTGTACTGTATACCTAAGATGTACCAATAAACTCAATGGGGAAAAAAATGGTGCTGGAAAAACTGACTTTCCACATGCCAAAGACTAAAACTAAACCCATGTCTCACATCATGCACTAAACTAAAATAAAACTGATCAAAGATCTAAATTTTAAAACAGAAACACTAAATCTGCTGGAAGAAAGAATGGGTGATACTAGAGGTCCCATTTGACCCAGCTATTCCTGTTCTGAGTATCTTCCCAAAAGAATTACAAGCATCGTCACAGCAACATATGAACACCCATGTTTGCAGTGGCACAGTGTGTAATAGCTAAATCTTAGAAACAGCCCAAGTGCCCATCAACTGACGAATGAAATGTGTGTGTGTTTGTGTGTGTGTGTGTGGTTTGCAGTGGCACAGTGTGTAATAGCTAAATCTTAGAAACAGCCCAAGTGCCCATCAACTGATGAATGAAACGTGTGTGTGTTTGTGTGTGTGTGTGTGTGTTTTATACAATGTTGTGCTACTCAGCCATAAAGAAGGCTAAACTTAAGACAGTTATACCTATCACCTACCCTTCCCATTTAGAGTTAGGGGAAAGGTAATAAGGGAAAGGAAAAAAATAGGAGAAAATGAAAAAATGGAAATAAAATGTTTGTAAATGGGGAGGGGAGGAGGGGGTGAAAGGAGGGCAGGGACAGGGGAAAAACTGAGAACCAAGTCCTGTCATGTAAAGGTACAAGATCCCAATAATGAATGTAACTGTACTGTATACCTAAAATGTACCAATAAACTCAATGAGAAAAAAAAGACAGCTATATCTAAATGGATACACTTAGAGACTGTACTCTGAAGGAAAATAAATCAGACACACATGTGTAAATTTTTCATTGTAAATATTCTTGGTGTGAGAAACTGAAAGTTTTAAAAAATGAAAATGTATGATAGATAATATGAAATAGAAAAAGTTCAAATGGGAAGGGGCACTGGGGAGAGAGGGGGTCAAAAGGAAGAAAGGGAAAAGAAAAAAAAGAGAAAATAAAAATAAAAATAGAAACAAATGTTTTGTAAATAAGGAGAGGAAAAGGGCTGGAGGGAGTGGAAGAAACTGGGAAAAAATACAAATTAACATATATTGTGTACAGGTGTAAATTCCGTATGATGGATGTGATCATTATGTATATCTCAATTGTACTAATAAGCTTAATTAAAAATAAAAATTAAGTTCAAATATCTTCACCATGAATATTCCTAGAGAAGACCCCATGATATTTTTAGACCTTTCAAAATGGAGGGATTTGATTTTAAATGAATGGGAAGAAACCAAACTTTCCTCACCAAATTACTCTACCCTTTCTTTCTAGGTCAAAGTGTATTTCATCCCCTGATAGAATGCTGTAATCAAAATTGTCTTCCTATGTAATTTGGAAATAAATGATATGATAAACTTGGGGGAAGGGTGTGAGGGTAGATAATAGAGGATGTGAGTTTAATCGGTCAAAAGACATTATACACATCCAAATCAAACTCCCCCCAAAGATGTAAAACTGTTGGTGAGAGGCTATAGCAAGGGGGTGATGCAGAAGAATGATTAAAGCATGTTGTATAATGCACTAATAAAGAAAAAGAAAAAATACAACATTCAAATGGATGTGGCCAGTGTGTATAAAGTAAGCTTGCAGAATGTGACCTCTGATCCCTCTCTCCTCCCTGAACTGGTGTTGTGAACCTATCAGAAATGCCATTCAGAAAACTTCCCTGCATAAGATGGCTCTCTTTAAGGCAGAAATTTACAACAACAATGGATTACTCACATCATGGGAGAGACGAGGGTTTTGTTCTGACTCTTGGTGTGGACGGTGAAGATTTGAGAGGAGTCCTGATCTGCCCTACCATTGGCTATGTGTAGTACCATCATATCTACTCTAGAGATGAGATGACCAAGGCTTCAGGAAGTTGAGACTTGTCCAAGATCACTTATCTCTTCTCTGCCCTCTCCCCCACAGAGAACAAGAGCCACAGCCCTCAACGGTATAGAATATACCCCAAATTCTCCTTCAGCCATAAACTGTAAGACAGGCAGCAAGAGAAAAAGAGTGAAAAGAAACAAAATGCCTGGGCATTCGAAATGGACAAAACCTAGATGCAGCACAGGCAGGACTTCAGAAGACGCTGTCCCACCTTTGTAATCAGAGATGTGCTGAAGGCGGACGTAGGGTCCTGAGAAGGAATGGTACCTGACTTCCCTGAGGAATACTTGACTTTCCTCCCCTGTTTAAACTCCACCTCATCTGAGCCAAAGTAGCACTGTTACTTCTGAGGCTTCTTGGGGGATGCTGGAAACATGCTTCCCTGTTTCCCTGTAGAACCTAAGGAGCATCTATGGTATGATATGTGGCTATAAGTATCACTGTGAGAACCTGTTTGCTCACCGCTGCTCCTGCTAGCTATGTTCAACAGCTGTTGCAAGAAATCAATGGCATGTATCTGTGAAGCTGCAGCATCATGCTTAGCACATGGTTCTTTCCTAACAAATGTTAATTCTCTACTTCTTTTTTGAGAAATAGAAGTGGGAGAAACACTGGCACCATATTCTCTGAATGCCTTATCCTCTTTCTTCTCTGCTTTAAACTTGAAGTAGAGGGCCTAGGCTTAATAATTTTTACCTGTGGTTGTAATTTATTCCTTTCTTTTGAAAATCTCAAATTTTGAGGTAGGACAGCCATCAACAACATAGAATTCGACTCTCCAGGATTTTGAGCCTTTGCAACCTCATGATAAGACAGTTTCACTTAATGAGTGGTCTCATATACTCAGCGTTGTACACTTAGAAGAAATGGAAAACTATTACTATAGGAACCAGGAATAGCGATGTGACCAAACCCGAAGTAAAGATAGCAGGTAGCTTATTCAAAAAGCTCTCTAGAACAGGAATAAAATTTGACATCATGACTGTGTCCACAGCTCTGGGGGCTGCAGTCAGAGATCCCCTATTGATGGTGGCAATGTACACCACATCATGGGAGGCCCGTCTCACTCTACGGTGAGGGTTTGAACATACCTGACCATCGATGTTTTAAGTGAAATGAACCAAGTCAGCCGACCCTCAAGAGAGTGAAATAAGAAAACTGCATTTTTATTATCAAATAGAAGGGAGAAACAGTGCTGGATTAGTTAAAACCCTGCTAACCACAGAGGAAGTGCAGATAGGCCAAACCTACAAAACCTTGGCTCAACCAGGAAGCTCAGAAGCATAAGCGGTTTTGATGATAGAGGAAGGAAAAAAAAAAAAAAAAAGAGTTCCCCATGGAGAAAAGCTCTTCAGAACATGTTATTTGTATTAGTTGGGTTTCTTAGCTGGAAACAAAAAACTTTGGCTGAATTTTACTCAAAAATAGTAATAATTCTTTAAAAATATATTTAACAGCTTCATAAATGCCTGGAAGATGAAGAGCCAGGAACTGAAAAGGCCAGGACCAGAGCCAAAACCATACCACTGGAATTTTCTGGGAGAAAATGGTATATTAGCTTGAACTGCCATAATACAGTGCTGCAGACTGGGTGGTTGAAACCACCTAGATTTCTGGCCTCATTGTTCTGAAAGCTAGAAGTCCAACATCATGGTGCCAGAGGCTCTGTTCCTAGGATCTCTTTAGCTTCAAGATGGTCAGTCATGTTCCTGTGACATTCTCCCTATATCTCTTCACACTATCTACCCTCTATGAAGATCTCTGCATCCCAATTTCCCTTCTTTTTAAAGGACACGAGGCACATGAGTTGGACATTGGACACATATCCTAATAACCTTACTCTATTGAATAAGTTGATTTCCACTGCAATAACCATAATTCCAAACATGTCCCATCCTGAACTACTTAAGGTTAGGTATTCAGCATATGTATTTGGGGAGAAGGAAACAAAATTCAACCCATAACACATAGCCCCATTGGAGAGTAGCAAGAGTACATTATTTCCAACTTGTGCTGTTCCCAATGCTACTTTGGACGTGGGGAGAACAGTCACGACAGCCCCATTGGGAGCGTCTGATTGTCTTGGCTCAGTCACACTCACAAACCACCCCCGTCAATGAGGAGAAGCAAAACTAAAACCTGGCTTGTTGTGCTTCTAGAGTAAGAGGCAGACTCTGCCTTTTACCAAGACTCATGATGTAGGAACATCCTACATGGGCAGAAGGTTCCATAGCTGAATCTTTAAAAACCTGGCAAGAAGCCACATCAATAATTTTTATAGGGTGGTGTATGATAATTTGATGCATGAATACAATGTTTAATGACATATTGGTACTTTTAAAGCCAACCAGTATCTTCAAGTAAGCTGATGAATGTATGGAGAGAGACCCTCAGTAGCATTTAATAGAGATTCAGAGCCAATCCAATTGAAGAAGGAGTTCCAATGATTAATGGCGAAATGCATTAGCTGCAGACCAACCCTATCAATTCCTATTGAGAGAGATGGCAGAATATAGAAACTTTCATATCAAAATGATTCTCACCTTTCCATCTCTAGTAGAAGTAAAGCAAACACCCATGTCCATACCACTGACCTCTCTGACTTTGCCACCATAACACCCATGGTGACACAGAAGGGCCTGAGAAGGGAGAGCAAAAACTCCTTCCCATCAGGAGAGAATCCGTGCTAGGCCAACCATGCTGCTAACCGTTGGGTGGAATCACCGAGTATCACAGAGACTCATCTAGGAAGAATAGTGGCAGTCCCTGCATTTTGCCCATGGGAAGACATAGGAGTTGACAGGAGTGAGTACCTGATGAATAGCTAATGCCAAGGCACAGTCCTTGACACCTCTCATTATCCTACATTTTGCAGTGCTCTCTGCCTGATTGCAGGTTCATGAATTGCCGACCCAGATACTTCTAGAAACTGGAGATGCAAAGTTGAAAAGACTTGGTCTTTGCCCTCAAGAGATCCTGGTGTAATGGAGAACACTAGACATGCTCATAAAAAACTTTAAAGCAATATTTTGGAGCCTACATCAATATATGAAATTGTGTATACTTTCATGTGTCTACTTATTCATTCCTTGTTCCTCAGCACTAAAATATAATTCACTGCTCTATATACAGCACCCCCATACCTAGCGTCTTGGGAATGTCAGGAACTCAATAAATATTTATGAATAACTTCTGTAATAGACATATATTACAGAGTGCTCAAGTCTGCTGAAGGAGACCAGGGAAGGCTTCCTAGGGAAGGAATTGTATCATCATTATTCAACCCCACTGTGCTGGGTTGACTGTATTTTGGGTCATGGGTTCTGGGTCATATTTCCCTATGTTCATGCCCTTTGGCAGTGACCTTGGCCATGTGAGTTCTTTTGACTGTGGGATAACAGCAAACTTATACAAGTGGAAACTCAAAATATGCCTTTGGGTTTCTGATGTCTCTGTTGCAACTCTGCCACCACCAAAAACACAAGCCCAGACAGGCCTGCTGGGAGGCAGGAGATCATATGGAACAGAGATGAGTCACCTCAGGGAAGCCAGCCCAGGCCAACCAGCCCCAGCTGAGTGGTCAGCTGATTGCTGACATGGATGAACTCGGTTCAAGTCAGCAGAACATCCCAGCTGACCCACAGAGGAATGAGAAGCATTGAATGTCGATTTCCAGCCACTGAGTTTTGGGAAGGTTTGTTACACAGTATTATTGTGGCCATATTATTGTGCTACACCTATTGTATTATTCAACAATAACCCATGAAACAGTTCTTACTGACATTTCATATGTAAGAAAACTGAGGCTCAGAACCAAATGAGGAGAAAAAAATCAAATTTCACTTGAATATCCCAAGCCTTTATACTTCAAATCAACGACTGAAATTTTAAGACTGACTTATGTTTAGAAATACGTCTGTGGCTGGGGATTTAGCTCAGCAGCACCGTGCCTGCCTCGCAAGTGTGAGGTCCTGAGTTTGATCCTGGTATGAAAGAAAAGAAAAGGAAAGGAAAGGAAAGGAAAGGAAAGGAAAGGAAAGGAAAGGAAAGGAAAGGAAAGGAAAGGAAAGGAAAGGAAAGGAAAGGAAAGGAAAGGAAAGGAATATGACTGATATAACACTGGAGTCCATGAGTTAATTATGTAAAAGGAGTGAGAGTTGGACATTGTGGCGCATGCTATTTCAACAACAACAACAAAAAAAAAGTAAAATGACTGGGAAACAGAGAAAGGAAGAGAAGGTGAAAAAGGGGATTATGTGAATGTGTTTGATTCCATAGCCAATGTTTGCTCCATGAATTCTGAATGATGTCTATATAGACCATAGAGTAACTTAAGGAAAGGAAATGCAAACAAGAAAGGATAGAGAGTAACTTGTGAAATCAACCATCCTACTTTTGGCTGCATGGTCAGGGGAGGGCTCTCTAGGGAGGCAGCATTAAATCTGAGATTGAATAAGGAGGAAGAATATAGATTGGAGACAAGAATGTTCCAAGGGAAGAGAACAGCTGTGGCAAAGGGTCGAAGGCTAAACCAAGTTTAACAAATTCCAGGGCTACAAGAGGGTAAGGTGTCTTACGTGAGTGTTGTGGGGGAGGGGCAGATCTTCTTCTCAGTGACTCCGGACATGCGCTTTAAGAAGGTGATGCTAAGGAAGGGACTCTGAGAGAATGAACTGTGGGCCAGCAGATGTACAAGAAAGAACATCAGGTTAAGAGGTCGCCACAGTGCTCCATGGCAGAGGTGATGCTGCTGGACTGCAGTGATGGCCCTAAATGTGGTACCAAGTGAATTTCTCTGGAAAGTAGAGTTGGCAAGGTCTGGCAATAGATTGGATATGTGGGAATGGATCAAGAATGACTCAAGTTTTGGCCTTAAACCATGAGGTAGATAAATAGTGGCACTGTTTACTGAAACAAGGACAACCTCAGGAAGAGGAAGATTTTTATCTACAGTGGGGGAGTAAAGGAAAAGGATAGAAAACATTAGGGGATAAAAGGTTAAAAATACAGAGCAGAGTCAGGGTAACCTCCTTCAGAGATCTCCACTCATCTGGGCCCCAGGCTCTGTCCCTTGTCTAATGGTTTTGTGTATGAATGATCCAGGAAGGTTTAACTGCTATGGAATAAAAACAAACAATTAAAAAATTAAAATAGCACTACGTCAGTGGAGAGGAAAAGCATGTTTGTAAATAGCAATAGCTAAATGCGGAGTGTGCAAAGTATGTTTCCCTCCCTACGTCTAAGCACTGCACACATGTGAAGCCAGCACTAATTGGTGAGAAGCTGTTGGTAACTGCCCACACCTCATCTCTGGGGCATAATGGAAAAAAGATCTTTGGGTCAGTTTTCTAATATACAGTATACTTTTTTTTTCTTTTTCATTACTGAGGATACCGCAGATTGAACCCAGGGCCTTTGCACTGAGCTACATTCCCAGTCCTTTAAAAAAAAAATTATTTTGAGACCAAGTCTTGCTAAGTTGCCTAGGCTGGGCTTGAACTTGTAATTCTCCTGCCTAAGCTTCCCAGAGTGCTGAGATTAAAGGTGTGTGTATCAGGCCCAGAAAAAGCTAACACTTTCTTTTTTTTTTTATTAAGTTTATTGGTACACTTCAGGTATACAATATAACTTAAATTCATCATTGGGATCTTGTACCTTTACATGATGTACCTTGGTTCTTATTTTTTCCCCATTCCCCCTACCCTTCCTTCAAACTCTCCATCCCTCCCTATTTACAAAGACTTTGTTTCCATTTTTTTCCTTTTCTCATATATTTTCCTCTCCCCCACCCCTTCCACTGCCCTTACCCCATTTAGACCTTTTCTTTCTATTTCACATTATCAATTGTACATTTTGATCCTTAATTACACTTTTAGTTTCTCACACCAGAGAAACTAGTCAATATTTACACGTGTGTCCTATTTGTCTCATTTAAGTTGAGTATGGCCTCAACTGCATCCATTTAGCTATCAATGTCTCTAATTTCTTGTTCTTTATGGCTGAGTAGTATTCCATTTTGCTTTTTTTAATCTTTATCCAGTCTCCAATTGATAGACAAATTGGCTGTTTCCAAGCCTTAGCTATTACAAACTGTGCCACTATAAACATGCGTGCACATTTATCATTGTGGTATGATTCTTTTAAGTCTTTTGGGAAGAAACACAGCAGAGGTTTGTCTGAGAAATGACTGTTCATTTCATATGCCCATTTCTGAATTGGATCTTTATATTTGGGGGGTCTGGTTTTTTTGAGTTCTTTATATATTCTAGATAGTAGGCCTTTGTCTGAGTAACAGTTGATAAAATTTTTTCCACATTGTAGGTTGTCTCTTAGCTCTGTTGGTGGCTTTGCTAGCAATGCAGAAGCTTTTTAATAAGATGAGATGCCAGTTGTTGATTCTTTGTGCTAGTTCCCATGCTACTGAGTATTTGTTCATAAAGTCTATTCCTATGCCAACATCTCCAAGAGTTCTACTTATCTTCCAGCAAGTTTAGTGATTCTGTTTTAATATTTAGATCTTTAATCCACTTTGATTTTAGTGTAGTGCATGGTGAAAGATAGGGATCTAGTTTTAATCCTTGGCAGGTTGAAATCCCGTTTTTCCATGTAGCTAACACTTTCATAGCACTTCAGATAATTGCTGACCATAGATCAGTAAGATAAGCAGGAAAGGTAGCATTATTCTCAATTTAAAAATGAGAAATACAAAGCCTTGGCAAGATCACTTAGTGAGTAAGTGGTGGAGCTGAACTAAAACCAGGCCTTGCACGGCCGGCCCCAGCCTTCACTTCCTCCCAAACCTGACTGCTGCTTATGGCCAGCCCTCTATATTTTCCACACTGTTTTCCTGCCTCCTGGGGATCTTCTAGATCCCCTTCTAGGTGTTTTCAGTACCTTCTTGTCTCCCTCCCTCCTTGCCCAACAAAGATTCCATGGCTCCTCCTTCCAATCATTTTCCTGGAAACTCACTGAAAACCGGTGAGAACATTTTATAACAATGCGGTCAATAGATAGTATTTGGTAGCTGCGTGGCATCCTCCAGCAGTTCCCATTTTCATTTCACTAATTAGCTATGCAATTGAGCTTTGGGGCCCTGTGGGGGTGTTGGCCAGAGGTACATATGAGACGGATATGTAGAGGTAAGGGACTTTTGGAGTTACATACCCAAAACCTCCTGGAATGCATGGTCAGAGAGTAAAAGAGTGTACAGGGCTACAAGTCACAGTAGGATCAAAATTCATTGCCTTAAATAAATAAATACTCTGGCCTCCCCATACCATAATTTATCATTTAGATTGGTCCCAAGGTCAGTCACTGAACAGACCACTCAACCTTACCCTGTCCTTCCCTTTTCCCCTACATGAGTTCCTACCTGCACCCTTCATTTTTCTTTTATCCTTGCTTCCTGGTTCAATCAATAAAAAGCCAGTTTGGGCTGTCCTTGTCAGATTCTCTCATGTTGAGGGGACCCAGTTAATGGCAGCTCCTCTGGGACCTCTTGGAGTTTGGATTGGACACTGACTCCAAGTAATCCTTTGTTTCATGCTTTGTGCTATGCCATGGTCATAAAATGCAACAGGGCCCAGGGCTCTTTGCTCAACCTAAAGAACCAGCTACCCATCTCTTCAAAGCCCAGGCTGCTGGGTTTTCCTGGAAGAAGTCACCAGATGGTCAGGTTAGGCCAACTCAGCCTTCTCTGGACCACAGGCACTGCTCAGAAATTCCATTCTACCTTGAATTTGTTTTTCTGGTTTCAAGCCTCTCTACTCCACTCAGACCCCCAGATTCCTTGCACATTTTAAGGAGTTAATGCAACTTCTTGCTTCAAAGACATAACAGAAGCCATTATATGGGAATGACTGTATAGGAATTTCTGGTCATGAGATCCACACACTTTCCTGCATTGGCATTTCTCTATTGTCCTCCCAATTACAGTGAAGTAGTTGGTCCTTCTCTATTCTAGGTCTCTTCACCCACCTGTGCTATTGATCCCATTTTCTTTGCTTTAGCTCAGGTATTTCCAGTTTCCTTTTCAATAAGTTCAAGTTTCCCTATCAAAAAATAAATAAATAAGTAAATAAATCAACAACAAGTAATCTTTCTTAGACCCCTCCCTACTGCTCTAGCCAGTGGTTTGTCTTTCTCCACCCTTTCATAGCAGACTCCTAATCTTTGCTATGTTTTCAATTTTTATTTGCTATTCCCGACCTGGCTTTCTTCCTCTTTGCTCCACCTAAACTAGTCCCACTGACTGAGATTTCCAACGATTGCCATGTTGCCATCTTGCCATCTTCATTGGATACTTTTTCTTCACCTACCGTTATCTCCCAGAGGCCAGGAATATAGTTACCTGTTTCATTCAAGAGTTTGACTCAATGGCTCTGTTCCCACTAGGTTTCCTTCTTATTCACTGACCAGGCCTTTTGCACTCTATTCTGTAACCTTCTCCTCTTCCTCTACTCGGCTATTAAATTTCCTCTTCTCATCTGATGCACTCCTCAGATGATCTCATCCACATCCTGGATACTGGTAACTCTCAAATCTTGAACTACTGCCAAGAACTTTCTCCCGAGCCTCCGACCCATGTATCCATCCATCTGCTTAGCGGACGTCCCCAGGTAAAATTTTAATGGGCCTCAAAAAGAGCATGTGCAAACCTGACTTGGGATCTTTCCTTTCGACATTCTACGCTGCCTCCAGTGAATAACTCTCCATCTGCCCAGTCCCGTCCAGAGTCACCTACGATATGTTTTGTCATTCTTCCCTCCTAGCATCCATTCACCACAGTAATGGTAACGGCTTCTCAAGTTTCCTTCTCATTCCAAGTGTATTTGTTTCAGTTGGAATTGTTTCTAATCTCAAGCTTCAGAGGTAAATGTGCTAGCCATGAGGCTCCTTCTAGGACATTACTTCAAAACACTGCAAATTTATTTCTGCTAGAATTGCTCCCTTATGAGGATGCAAACATGGTACCACCAGGAGATATTTTGTCACCATGAGGAGAGAGCTTTCCCAAAAGGGTGAAGTCCACATAGCAGATCAAGAATAGGAAAAAGAGTTATGGCTAAAGCCATGTCTCAACTCCTGGGCCCAGCCATATCTGAAGTATCTCACCTACCCCCATGACTTTCCCAGCACCTGAGTTAATAAGTTTCCATTTAGGTTTAGGCCAGTTTGAAGTAGGTTGCGATCATTGGTATAGTAACAATCCTAATACAGATCTCATCTCAGCACCTCTTCCTTCAGTTCTCAACCCTCCTCATCTAGTCCGTCCCAAGTCTTTTGGGTTCCACTTCCCGATCAGCTAAATATCTCTAAAATCACTCCTTTTCCACCCAGGCTAGCCATCAGTTGAAGTCAAGAGATCAAGCCTTTGCTGGACAAACACAGGGCCTCTCCAAATGGCTCTTTGATTTCACTACTATCCTTTCAGTGTCCTCTTTACACAGCAATCAGCATGGTCTTAGCAAAACACAAACCTGATCCCCTCCCCTCCCCTCCCCTCCCCTCTCCTCTCCTCTCCTCTCCTCTCTTCTCTGTGAGGCTCTTCATTGCTCTCCTTTGTCCATAAAATCAAGTTCAAAATTGTTCACATGTCCGGTGGGCTCTGAATGAGCTGGCCTTCACTTCCAGCTTTATCTCATTACCTATTCTCCCTCTTTACCTCACCCATCCTAGAAAAAATTTCCTATACCTCAGCACGTTACCAAATGCCATTTGCACTGCTCAGAACAGCTTTCTTCTCCTCTTAGCTTACTGACTCTGATTTAAAAGTCATTCTCCTTTCAGTGGCCTGCCTTGCAAGCTCAAGGACTGGAGTTCAATCCCCAGTACCAAAAAAATAAAAAATAAAAATAAATAAAGTCATTCTCCTGCCAGACCAAGCCCCTTTCTCCCCTGAATCTCCACTCATGTCTGGACACTTTGTATTTCACACTTTGCCTCCCTAGTGTTTCTCTGTCATTTAAGTATTTCATGATACTGATTAACTTCAGTTCTAACTCTTCTACTAGGATACATGCGCCATGAAGCCAGGGACCTTACCTCTTCTTTGTCAGTGTTATCTCAGGGTTTTGATTGATCTCTTTTGTTTTGGGATGGAGGGACAGGTAGAAGGGAAATTGAAAGAAAAATAGAGATGCTTTCCAGGCTTCTGAGCAGGTTTACAGGTTTCATTTTAGACAGAAACTTCACATTTAAGCAGCTGACCATCTGTTGTATCATTAAGGCAGTATGTCTCATAGATGAAGATGAAAGTTGAGCAATTTTTAAAGAAAAAAATTGATTTACATAAAGAATAAAATCTGAAAGAAGTCCCCTGCTCCACCTCCAAAAATCCCACCAAAACTTAGCCTTCCCTATTTTTCCAACAGAAAGTTTTATTTAAAAAAAAATAAAGGGAAGGAGGAAATTGTGTTCATGAAAGAGTTTTAAGGGATGCAAGGCAGGCCCTACACTGGGTTTAGTTTGGATAAACTAACTGTGAATGACACGTTGGAGGAGAAGTAGGGAGAATTTGAACTTAGACTGAGAAAAGATGTAACAGAGATGAGATAAGATGAAAATTTATTGGCAGGATAGAGATCATTTGAAAAGCAGGTTACAAAAGCATGCACAATGTGATCTCATTTTGGTAAAAATGTGTACCTGTATATTTATAGATGCACAGAAGATGCTTTAAGGATATACACAAAGGTGTTAACAGTGGTAATCTATGTGGGTAGAAATACACTGCTATTATTTTAAAATTGTTTCTTATCTGAATTAATAACTTTCCACAAAGCACCCATTCTGCTCTCATAATAAAAACTGAAACATGGATTAACTTTTTAGAACTTTAAAGTGTGTTTAAACAGACTCAAGTTTATCCTGGAAGCTGACCAAGACATGTTCTTTTGCGTCCTTCGCCTTTGAAATAGTGTGTCCTAACTTCTGAGTCAGTCCCAGCATGAAGGATTAAACATTTTTAGCAGTCCTTGAACTGAAAGTAAATCAATCAGATATCGAGCACACACACATTTTCCCCTGGCAATGTCAGGTAGGGACCTCCCCATCAGTAACTGGGAAGGTTGCAGAAAAGCAACCTTACAAGGAGGTACTCACTTAATTATTAGGCAACACTGAAGCAACCATTTCCCACCTAATAGAAAAATCCACAGCTCATCAACTCTTAAAGAGTAGGAAGCACACACAAAAAAATTAGAACATGCTGAATTCCAATGCTATCTGAGGAGAGGAAGGAGACTGTTTTGACAACAACTCTGAGAGACCGGTAAGGTCTCTACTGAAATGCTACTGAGCTGAATATCAAGAGAGTTCTGTTCAAGCCCGTCTTCTCCCAAAGGAATCGACAAAGTTCACACCCAAGGTGGTCCTCATGTTCTTTATCTGTAAAATCAGATCTAAATTAAATCTAAAAGTTTACTTGCTTCATTACTATGGTTCACTACGTAACAAAATATCATATCAGACCTTAAGTTAAATATCCTGAGAGAATCCTGCAAGTGTCCCTTCATGGGTTCTCACACTACAGAGGAAATGGCCTGTAGAGGGCACTAGTCAGTTAACAACATTTCCCCATCAGTCTGACACAGGAGGGGAAGGGCGCTTGACCACTGCACTGCCAACCCCTCTTTCTTTAAGGGAGGAGGCAGTTGAGGCCTAGAGAGGTCAGGTGAGTTTCTCAGGAGCACAGAGCTGGCAACCAACACAGCTGCGACAGAGCAGAGAATTCTGAAAAAAAAAAGGCCAAATAATCTAATATCATTTAATGGCTTATTTATGAATCAAGTACCCTGAAAACAATATCATCACCATCCAAAAAAGGAGAGGTCCCAGAATACCTACTCTTCAAGACACTTTTAGTAGGTATTAAGCTCCAGTGTCACTCCCAACCAATAGTGTTATGCAGCAAAATTCTGTGGGCCCGTTAATTTTTTGTACCAGAGATTGAACTAAGGACCTTCCGCTTGTGAGGCAGGCAATAGCACCACTGAGCTAAATCCCCAGCCCCCATTAATTTTTTTAAAAATAATTGCTCTGTCTAAACATTTCCTTACCAAATTTACATAGCCTTCAAATTGTATTGAGGTCAGGATGATGTGTTGAAAGTTGTTTTTGTTTTTTCTCCCAAGCCCATCATTAACAGTTAAGTATCAATCCATGGATTGGGTCCACTTCATTATTTGTTAAGATTAGTCAAACAACTGGACTGGCAGTGTGATTTGTTGTTCTGACTATTTCAGTCAGCTTACAGTCAGATCAGACTGATCCTTTCTCAAAATTGTCTGTCTGTTGCCAACGTACAAAACAGTTAGTTCATTTGTTCAAATACTGCACATGGGTCCAGGCTCTGTACAACCATGTCTAGATATATTTGATGTGTTATCTTTATGTTTTCCTGTTCATGGTTGTTCTGAGAAATAGACTAGCTGGTAGAACTAGCTATAGTAGAGGATTCATCAACTTTGGAGCCCAGTAGACAGCCTGAAATCTTAAATCCTGCCCATATATCGAATGGGTTTTCTAGGCAAATTACTTGGACTTTCTGAGTATCAGATTTCCTATCATGGTATTTACCTTACAGAATGAAGATTAATTGGGAATATTTCTATGAAGTATCTAGGACAGTGCCTGGCATGGTATGACTGAATCTTCCATTTAAAACATACAGCCTATTTTTAGAATTAGAGTAAGCAGAATCTCACAGTGTAATGGTTCAAGATCATGGCTACCAAAACAAAATACTGTCTTTAAAACATCCCATGGGAAATAGATTGGATGAACATTCTAGTAGATGAGCTTTAGGAACCTAGTTTTTCACTTTGGTCAAGCTAGTGACATGGTGCTGTTATAGCTTCTCTATTCCTCACAAATGGTGGCATTAGCTAACTCCAGCCCAAGTTGCCCTAGACATTTTAGTGGTACTCCAAGAGCATGCTCTGTTATGAACATGGATGGAGAAATTTACAAGAGTGGACTGTTTCTGCCAGGCGTGGTGGTACACACCTATAATCCCAGCACTCAGGAGGCTGAGGCAGGAGAATCACTGTGAGTCTGAGACCAGCCTGGGCTGGTCTAGTGAGTTCCAGGGCAGTCTCAACTACATAGTGAGAGTCTGTCTCAAAAAACAAAATAACAACAACAAAAAAACAAAACAAAGCAAAAAAAAAAAAAAA
>NW_022900913.1:52812326-52821290 GCF_012274545.1 Fukomys damarensis | reverse complement strand
AAAGGAAAGGAAAGGAAAGGAAAGGAAAGGAAAGGAAAGGAAAGGAAAGGAAAGGAAAGGAAAGGAAAGGAAAGGAAAGGAAAGGAAAGGAATATGACTGATATAACACTGGAGTCCATGAGTTAATTATGTAAAAGGAGTGAGAGTTGGACATTGTGGCGCATGCTATTTCAACAACAACAACAAAAAAAAAGTAAAATGACTGGGAAACAGAGAAAGGAAGAGAAGGTGAAAAAGGGGATTATGTGAATGTGTTTGATTCCATAGCCAATGTTTGCTCCATGAATTCTGAATGATGTCTATATAGACCATAGAGTAACTTAAGGAAAGGAAATGCAAACAAGAAAGGATAGAGAGTAACATGTGAAATCAACCATCCTACTTTTGGCTGCATGGTCAAGGGAGGGCTCTCTAGGGAGGCAGCATTAAATCTGAGATTGAATAAGGAGGAAGAATATAGATTGGAGACAAGAATGTTCCAAGGGAAGAGAACAGCTGTGGCAAAGGGTCGAAGGCTAAACCAAGTTTAACAAATTCCAGGGCTACAAGAGGGTAAGGTGTCTTACGTGAGTGTTGTGGGGGAGGGGCAGATCTTCTTCTCAGTGACTCCGGACATGCGCTTTAAGAAGGTGATGCTAAGGAAGGGACTCTGAGAGAATGAACTGTGGGCCAGCAGATGTACAAGAAAGAACATCAGGTTAAGAGGTCGCCACAGTGCTCCATGGCAGAGGTGATGCTGCTGGACTGCAGTGATGGCCCTAAATGTGGTACCAAGTGAATTTCTCTGGAAAGTAGAGTTGGCAAGGTCTGGCAATAGATTGGATATGTGGGAATGGATCAAGAATGACTCAAGTTTTGGCCTTAAACCATGAGGTAGATAAATAGTGGCACTGTTTACTGAAACAAGGACAACCTCAGGAAGAGGAAGATTTTTATCTACAGTGGGGGAGTAAAGGAAAAGGATAGAAAACATTAGGGGATAAAAGGTTAAAAATACAGAGCAGAGTCAGGGTAACCTCCTTCAGAGATCTCCACTCATCTGGGCCCCAGGCTCTGTCCCTTGTCTAATGGTTTTGTGTATGAATGATCCAGGAAGGTTTAACTGCTATGGAATAAAAACAAACAATTAAAAAATTAAAATAGCACTACGTCAGTGGAGAGGAAAAGCATGTTTGTAAATAGCAATAGCTAAATGCGGAGTGTGCAAAGTATGTTTCCCTCCCTACGTCTAAGCACTGCACACATGTGAAGCCAGCACTAATTGGTGAGAAGCTGTTGGTAACTGCCCACACCTCATCTCTGGGGCATAATGGAAAAAAGATCTTTGGGTCAGTTTTCTAATATACAGTATACTTTTTTTTTCTTTTTCATTACTGAGGATACCGCAGATTGAACCCAGGGCCTTTGCACTGAGCTACATTCCCAGTCCTTTAAAAAAAAAATTATTTTGAGACCAAGTCTTGCTAAGTTGCCTAGGCTGGGCTTGAACTTGTAATTCTCCTGCCTAAGCTTCCCAGAGTGCTGAGATTAAAGGTGTGTGTATCAGGCCCAGAAAAAGCTAACACTTTCTTTTTTTTTTTATTAAGTTTATTGGTACACTTCAGGTATACAATATAACTTAAATTCATCATTGGGATCTTGTACCTTTACATGATGTACCTTGGTTCTTATTTTTTCCCCATTCCCCCTACCCTTCCTTCAAACTCTCCATCCCTCCCTATTTACAAAGACTTTGTTTCCATTTTTTTCCTTTTCTCATATATTTTCCTCTCCCCCACCCCTTCCACTGCCCTTACCCCATTTAGACCTTTTCTTTCTATTTCACATTATCAATTGTACATTTTGATCCTTAATTACACTTTTAGTTTCTCACACCAGAGAAACTAGTCAATATTTACACGTGTGTCCTATTTGTCTCATTTAAGTTGAGTATGGCCTCAACTGCATCCATTTAGCTATCAATGTCTCTAATTTCTTGTTCTTTATGGCTGAGTAGTATTCCATTTTGCTTTTTTTAATCTTTATCCAGTCTCCAATTGATAGACAAATTGGCTGTTTCCAAGCCTTAGCTATTACAAACTGTGCCACTATAAACATGCGTGCACATTTATCATTGTGGTATGATTCTTTTAAGTCTTTTGGGAAGAAACACAGCAGAGGTTTGTCTGAGAAATGACTGTTCATTTCATATGCCCATTTCTGAATTGGATCTTTATATTTGGGGGGTCTGGTTTTTTTGAGTTCTTTATATATTCTAGATAGTAGGCCTTTGTCTGAGTAACAGTTGATAAAATTTTTTCCACATTGTAGGTTGTCTCTTAGCTCTGTTGGTGGCTTTGCTAGCAATGCAGAAGCTTTTTAATAAGATGAGATGCCAGTTGTTGATTCTTTGTGCTAGTTCCCATGCTACTGAGTATTTGTTCATAAAGTCTATTCCTATGCCAACATCTCCAAGAGTTCTACTTATCTTCCAGCAAGTTTAGTGATTCTGTTTTAATATTTAGATCTTTAATCCACTTTGATTTTAGTGTAGTGCATGGTGAAAGATAGGGATCTAGTTTTAATCCTTGGCAGGTTGAAATCCCGTTTTTCCATGTAGCTAACACTTTCATAGCACTTCAGATAATTGCTGACCATAGATCAGTAAGATAAGCAGGAAAGGTAGCATTATTCTCAATTTAAAAATGAGAAATACAAAGCCTTGGCAAGATCACTTAGTGAGTAAGTGGTGGAGCTGAACTAAAACCAGGCCTTGCACGGCCGGCCCCAGCCTTCACTTCCTCCCAAACCTGACTGCTGCTTATGGCCAGCCCTCTATATTTTCCACACTGTTTTCCTGCCTCCTGGGGATCTTCTAGATCCCCTTCTAGGTGTTTTCAGTACCTTCTTGTCTCCCTCCCTCCTTGCCCAACAAAGATTCCATGGCTCCTCCTTCCAATCATTTTCCTGGAAACTCACTGAAAACCGGTGAGAACATTTTATAACAATGCGGTCAATAGATAGTATTTGGTAGCTGCGTGGCATCCTCCAGCAGTTCCCATTTTCATTTCACTAATTAGCTATGCAATTGAGCTTTGGGGCCCTGTGGGGGTGTTGGCCAGAGGTACATATGAGACGGATATGTAGAGGTAAGGGACTTTTGGAGTTACATACCCAAAACCTCCTGGAATGCATGGTCAGAGAGTAAAAGAGTGTACAGGGCTACAAGTCACAGTAGGATCAAAATTCATTGCCTTAAATAAATAAATACTCTGGCCTCCCCATACCATAATTTATCATTTAGATTGGTCCCAAGGTCAGTCACTGAACAGACCACTCAACCTTACCCTGTCCTTCCCTTTTCCCCTACATGAGTTCCTACCTGCACCCTTCATTTTTCTTTTATCCTTGCTTCCTGGTTCAATCAATAAAAAGCCAGTTTGGGCTGTCCTTGTCAGATTCTCTCATGTTGAGGGGACCCAGTTAATGGCAGCTCCTCTGGGACCTCTTGGAGTTTGGATTGGACACTGACTCCAAGTAATCCTTTGTTTCATGCTTTGTGCTATGCCATGGTCATAAAATGCAACAGGGCCCAGGGCTCTTTGCTCAACCTAAAGAACCAGCTACCCATCTCTTCAAAGCCCAGGCTGCTGGGTTTTCCTGGAAGAAGTCACCAGATGGTCAGGTTAGGCCAACTCAGCCTTCTCTGGACCACAGGCACTGCTCAGAAATTCCATTCTACCTTGAATTTGTTTTTCTGGTTTCAAGCCTCTCTACTCCACTCAGACCCCCAGATTCCTTGCACATTTTAAGGAGTTAATGCAACTTCTTGCTTCAAAGACATAACAGAAGCCATTATATGGGAATGACTGTATAGGAATTTCTGGTCATGAGATCCACACACTTTCCTGCATTGGCATTTCTCTATTGTCCTCCCAATTACAGTGAAGTAGTTGGTCCTTCTCTATTCTAGGTCTCTTCACCCACCTGTGCTATTGATCCCATTTTCTTTGCTTTAGCTCAGGTATTTCCAGTTTCCTTTTCAATAAGTTCAAGTTTCCCTATCAAAAAATAAATAAATAAGTAAATAAATCAACAACAAGTAATCTTTCTTAGACCCCTCCCTACTGCTCTAGCCAGTGGTTTGTCTTTCTCCACCCTTTCATAGCAGACTCCTAATCTTTGCTATGTTTTCAATTTTTATTTGCTATTCCCGACCTGGCTTTCTTCCTCTTTGCTCCACCTAAACTAGTCCCACTGACTGAGATTTCCAACGATTGCCATGTTGCCATCTTGCCATCTTCATTGGATACTTTTTCTTCACCTACCGTTATCTCCCAGAGGCCAGGAATATAGTTACCTGTTTCATTCAAGAGTTTGACTCAATGGCTCTGTTCCCACTAGGTTTCCTTCTTATTCACTGACCAGGCCTTTTGCACTCTATTCTGTAACCTTCTCCTCTTCCTCTACTCGGCTATTAAATTTCCTCTTCTCATCTGATGCACTCCTCAGATGATCTCATCCACATCCTGGATACTGGTAACTCTCAAATCTTGAACTACTGCCAAGAACTTTCTCCCGAGCCTCCGACCCATGTATCCATCCATCTGCTTAGCGGACGTCCCCAGGTAAAATTTTAATGGGCCTCAAAAAGAGCATGTGCAAACCTGACTTGGGATCTTTCCTTTCGACATTCTACGCTGCCTCCAGTGAATAACTCTCCATCTGCCCAGTCCCGTCCAGAGTCACCTACGATATGTTTTGTCATTCTTCCCTCCTAGCATCCATTCACCACAGTAATGGTAACGGCTTCTCAAGTTTCCTTCTCATTCCAAGTGTATTTGTTTCAGTTGGAATTGTTTCTAATCTCAAGCTTCAGAGGTAAATGTGCTAGCCATGAGGCTCCTTCTAGGACATTACTTCAAAACACTGCAAATTTATTTCTGCTAGAATTGCTCCCTTATGAGGATGCAAACATGGTACCACCAGGAGATATTTTGTCACCATGAGGAGAGAGCTTTCCCAAAAGGGTGAAGTCCACATAGCAGATCAAGAATAGGAAAAAGAGTTATGGCTAAAGCCATGTCTCAACTCCTGGGCCCAGCCATATCTGAAGTATCTCACCTACCCCCATGACTTTCCCAGCACCTGAGTTAATAAGTTTCCATTTAGGTTTAGGCCAGTTTGAAGTAGGTTGCGATCATTGGTATAGTAACAATCCTAATACAGATCTCATCTCAGCACCTCTTCCTTCAGTTCTCAACCCTCCTCATCTAGTCCGTCCCAAGTCTTTTGGGTTCCACTTCCCGATCAGCTAAATATCTCTAAAATCACTCCTTTTCCACCCAGGCTAGCCATCAGTTGAAGTCAAGAGATCAAGCCTTTGCTGGACAAACACAGGGCCTCTCCAAATGGCTCTTTGATTTCACTACTATCCTTTCAGTGTCCTCTTTACACAGCAATCAGCATGGTCTTAGCAAAACACAAACCTGATCCCCTCCCCTCCCCTCCCCTCCCCTCTCCTCTCCTCTCCTCTCCTCTCTTCTCTGTGAGGCTCTTCATTGCTCTCCTTTGTCCATAAAATCAAGTTCAAAATTGTTCACATGTCCGGTGGGCTCTGAATGAGCTGGCCTTCACTTCCAGCTTTATCTCATTACCTATTCTCCCTCTTTACCTCACCCATCCTAGAAAAAATTTCCTATACCTCAGCACGTTACCAAATGCCATTTGCACTGCTCAGAACAGCTTTCTTCTCCTCTTAGCTTACTGACTCTGATTTAAAAGTCATTCTCCTTTCAGTGGCCTGCCTTGCAAGCTCAAGGACTGGAGTTCAATCCCCAGTACCAAAAAAATAAAAAATAAAAATAAATAAAGTCATTCTCCTGCCAGACCAAGCCCCTTTCTCCCCTGAATCTCCACTCATGTCTGGACACTTTGTATTTCACACTTTGCCTCCCTAGTGTTTCTCTGTCATTTAAGTATTTCATGATACTGATTAACTTCAGTTCTAACTCTTCTACTAGGATACATGCGCCATGAAGCCAGGGACCTTACCTCTTCTTTGTCAGTGTTATCTCAGGGTTTTGATTGATCTCTTTTGTTTTGGGATGGAGGGACAGGTAGAAGGGAAATTGAAAGAAAAATAGAGATGCTTTCCAGGCTTCTGAGCAGGTTTACAGGTTTCATTTTAGACAGAAACTTCACATTTAAGCAGCTGACCATCTGTTGTATCATTAAGGCAGTATGTCTCATAGATGAAGATGAAAGTTGAGCAATTTTTAAAGAAAAAAATTGATTTACATAAAGAATAAAATCTGAAAGAAGTCCCCTGCTCCACCTCCAAAAATCCCACCAAAACTTAGCCTTCCCTATTTTTCCAACAGAAAGTTTTATTTAAAAAAAAATAAAGGGAAGGAGGAAATTGTGTTCATGAAAGAGTTTTAAGGGATGCAAGGCAGGCCCTACACTGGGTTTAGTTTGGATAAACTAACTGTGAATGACACGTTGGAGGAGAAGTAGGGAGAATTTGAACTTAGACTGAGAAAAGATGTAACAGAGATGAGATAAGATGAAAATTTATTGGCAGGATAGAGATCATTTGAAAAGCAGGTTACAAAAGCATGCACAATGTGATCTCATTTTGGTAAAAATGTGTACCTGTATATTTATAGATGCACAGAAGATGCTTTAAGGATATACACAAAGGTGTTAACAGTGGTAATCTATGTGGGTAGAAATACACTGCTATTATTTTAAAATTGTTTCTTATCTGAATTAATAACTTTCCACAAAGCACCCATTCTGCTCTCATAATAAAAACTGAAACATGGATTAACTTTTTAGAACTTTAAAGTGTGTTTAAACAGACTCAAGTTTATCCTGGAAGCTGACCAAGACATGTTCTTTTGCGTCCTTCGCCTTTGAAATAGTGTGTCCTAACTTCTGAGTCAGTCCCAGCATGAAGGATTAAACATTTTTAGCAGTCCTTGAACTGAAAGTAAATCAATCAGATATCGAGCACACACACATTTTCCCCTGGCAATGTCAGGTAGGGACCTCCCCATCAGTAACTGGGAAGGTTGCAGAAAAGCAACCTTACAAGGAGGTACTCACTTAATTATTAGGCAACACTGAAGCAACCATTTCCCACCTAATAGAAAAATCCACAGCTCATCAACTCTTAAAGAGTAGGAAGCACACACAAAAAAATTAGAACATGCTGAATTCCAATGCTATCTGAGGAGAGGAAGGAGACTGTTTTGACAACAACTCTGAGAGACCGGTAAGGTCTCTACTGAAATGCTACTGAGCTGAATATCAAGAGAGTTCTGTTCAAGCCCGTCTTCTCCCAAAGGAATCAACAAAGTTCACACCCAAGGTGGTCCTCATGTTCTTTATCTGTAAAATCAGATCTAAATTAAATCTAAAAGTTTACTTGCTTCATTACTATGGTTCACTACGTAACAAAATATCATATCAGACCTTAAGTTAAATATCCTGAGAGAATCCTGCAAGTGTCCCTTCATGGGTTCTCACACTACAGAGGAAATGGCCTGTAGAGGGCACTAGTCAGTTAACAACATTTCCCCATCAGTCTGACACAGGAGGGGAAGGGCGCTTGACCACTGCACTGCCAACCCCTCTTTCTTTAAGGGAGGAGGCAGTTGAGGCCTAGAGAGGTCAGGTGAGTTTCTCAGGAGCACAGAGCTGGCAACCAACACAGCTGCGACAGAGCAGAGAATTCTGAAAAAAAAAAGGCCAAATAATCTAATATCATTTAATGGCTTATTTATGAATCAAGTACCCTGAAAACAATATCATCACCATCCAAAAAAGGAGAGGTCCCAGAATACCTACTCTTCAAGACACTTTTAGTAGGTATTAAGCTCCAGTGTCACTCCCAACCAATAGTGTTATGCAGCAAAATTCTGTGGGCCCGTTAATTTTTTGTACCAGAGATTGAACTAAGGACCTTCCGCTTGTGAGGCAGGCAATAGCACCACTGAGCTAAATCCCCAGCCCCCATTAATTTTTTTAAAAATAATTGCTCTGTCTAAACATTTCCTTACCAAATTTACATAGCCTTCAAATTGTATTGAGGTCAGGATGATGTGTTGAAAGTTGTTTTTGTTTTTTCTCCCAAGCCCATCATTAACAGTTAAGTATCAATCAATGGATTGGGTCCACTTCATTATTTGTTAAGATTAGTCAAACAACTGGACTGGCGGTGTGATTTGTTGTTCTGACTATTTCAGTCAGCTTACAGTCAGATCAGACTGATCCTTTCTCAAAATTGTCTGTCTGTTGCCAACGTACAAAACAGTTAGTTCATTTGTTCAAATACTGCACATGGGTCCAGGCTCTGTACAACCATGTCTAGATATATTTGATGTGTTATCTTTATGTTTTCCTGTTCATGGTTGTTCTGAGAAATAGACTAGCTGGTAGAACTAGCTATAGTAGAGGATTCATCAACTTTGGAGCCCAGTAGACAGCCTGAAATCTTAAATCCTGCCCATATATCGAATGGGTTTTCTAGGCAAATTACTTGGACTTTCTGAGTATCAGATTTCCTATCATGGTATTTACCTTACAGAATGAAGATTAATTGGGAATATTTCTATGAAGTATCTAGGACAGTGCCTGGCATGGTATGACTGAATCTTCCATTTAAAACATACAGCCTATTTTTAGAATTAGAGTAAGCAGAATCTCACAGTGTAATGGTTCAAGATCATGGCTACCAAAACAAAATACTGTCTTTAAAACATCCCATGGGAAATAGATTGGATGAACATTCTAGTAGATGAGCTTTAGGAACCTAGTTTTTCACTTTGGTCAAGCTAGTGACATGGTGCTGTTATAGCTTCTCTATTCCTCACAAATGGTGGCATTAGCTAACTCCAGCCCAAGTTGCCCTAGACATTTTAGTGGTACTCCAAGAGCATGCTCTGTTATGAACATGGATGGAGAAATTTACAAGAG
>NW_022900913.1:52721016-52812179 GCF_012274545.1 Fukomys damarensis | reverse complement strand
AAAAAAAAAAAAAGTGGACTCTTTCTCCCTCCACAATATTTCTACATTTTAGTTCCCTTTTAAATCCAACCTCTTTCTTTCTTTCTTTCTTTCTTTCTTTCTTTCTTTCTTTCTTTCTTTCTTTCTTTCTTTCTTTCTTTCTTTCTCTTCCTTCTTTCCTTCCTTCCTTCCTTTCTGTGTATGGTCCTGGGGACTATTTTGAATAGGGTCTTGCTAAGTCACCCAGGCTGGGCTCAAACTTCTGATCCTCCAACCTTAGGCTCCCAAAGGGCTGGGATTACAGATGTGCACCATCATGCCCAGAAAAACCCAGTATTTTCTTAGAGTTGGAAGAAAGGAAAATGAAGGCAGTCTCCAAAGACATGATAGCCCGAGAACAGATGTACCATTGCTATGGCATCATTTTCAGTTTTGTGTAGTTGATGTATACCCCTGGCATGTGTGTGTGTGTATATATATATACACATATACATATAGGAACTAGACATGTATTGTTTGATTCAAACCCCACCAAACTTAATAAGGAAAATGCTATTATTAATCTCAATTGATTGTTGAAAAACTAGGGTTTGGAAAAATTGTCCCACTTGCCCAGGTCATGTAGTTAGTTAGTATAATAAAGCCCAGACTGAGCCCTGTGACAAGAATCTCCCAAGCCCACACTCTTCCTTGCTGCCTTCAGTCTCTTATGACCTTAGTGGTTTTTCCAAATAATAGGTAAAAAGGAGAGCACAAAGAAAACAATCAAGGAATTTAAGGAATCTACCAAGACACAAATCTACCAAAACACAGTGTCTGTTAATGTGATTTTACTATTCTAGGATCTTTTTTCTTGCAAAACACCTCAAATTTTACTCGAGGGTCTTGATCAGTATAACTTTACTATACCAGAAAACTTACTCAGGAAGATAATAACCTATAGTTTATTCTAGGAATTCTTCCAACAACCCATCAACTCCCAAACAGAAAGCATAAAGGAAAATTTTAATCAATCAGTTCAAGCAATTTCAAGTCCTTTTTTTCAAAATCTTTACCTTACTATGTCTGTCACTCCTAAGCTATTGTAGTTTTCACCCCAGCTCTAACCAGAGCCCCTTCCTCGCCTCTGTACTAAAAGTCCACACTGAGAAGTCCAGCCTTGAAAATCTTAAACATCCCAACTTTGCCTGCCAGCCTCTGATGCTCTAATAAGATTCTGTAAAGTAGTAGTCCCCATTACCTAGAAGGCACTGTGATTCTCACCTGAGGACAACTTTGTCCCTTCCCGGGGGAATATTTGGCAATGTCTGGAGACACTTCTGAATGTAGTGACTGGGGAGTACTACTGGCACCTAGAAAGTAGAACTGAGGGGTGCTGTTAAACATCCACCATTAAAAGTGTGACCCTCTGTCCAGCACTATCCAGTAGCAACTAACTATTGTGACAGTGCTGTGCGAAGCTAGCATTTGAACCTCTGCTTAGCAACATCACACTTAGTGCAGTGAAGTTGTTTCCAACCCCCAAGCCACTGTGGCTATGATCTTATTCTTTGTTGCTCTTGATTTCCAGTATACCTGCAGGCTAGTGAGCATAAAATCTACTGCGAACGTTTCTAAGAAAGTTCATAGTGCCTTTCTTTTTCCATCCTCCAAGAAAAATCACCTGGTGTCTCAGTGATCTTCACTTTCTAGACTTTGTATTATGAATGAGCTGTTTGAAGTATGGACTTGAGATCACAGTTTTTGTAGGAAATGTTCATAATGATGTTAATTATGCCAGAGCTCCCCAAGGTGTCAAGATGACTTTAGTGGACAGGAAGTATATTTTTATCGCTAGACGAATAGCACCAATTCACACTAGTTATGAAAATAAAGTCTATGGAATACTGACTCTTGAAATTAGCACTTTGAATTTCATCTTTTAAAATATATTTCTCTTGATAATAAAATTCATAAGGCAATGTTTGGGGTTATAAGATCAAGGTGTGTACCAAAAATATAATCAATCCACTTTTTATCTGTTTGCAGTAAGTGTAGGCAAAAGAAATATGCTATTACTTAACTTTGGAAGTATTGCACAATGATTTTCTAAGGGCAAGTAATAGGCTTTGCATCTGAGGGATTTAATCAAGCTAAAGGAGAGCCCTCACTGTCGGCACAGAAGCCAAGGCTCACATGGTTGGAATGGGGCCCAGAGTGATGTCAACCTGCGCAGAGACCTTATCGATAACCCTGCAGTGCATTTGTATTAGGCAATGATGGCTCTGTCACAGGAGCATCCTGAACCTTCCAGAAGCTCTCAAGCATGTCACAGAAAACCTGCCTGTCTCAAAACTGGCCCCTGGAAGGACTCAGAAGTTTGCTTTTGTAAAAGTGCTTGAAATGATAAATGCTTTGGATCTTGTGGGAATCAACTCAGACCCCCAGTGTAGGTATAAAGATTATTTCAAAGTAAAAACTTGTCATCTAAAGAGGACACACAGAGCCTTGACAAAGTCTCTAGGAAATATAGCTGGGACTTTAATCCCCATTCCAGAAAGCTTCCTGGAATTCTGCTGCTAGGAAGGTAGAATGCCCTTTGCCATTAGCACCAAAAGCCTCATAATCTGCCCACTGACCATCCACCCCACCTTTTTTGTTTTGTTTTCTTTTTTTAAGACAGGGTCTCACTATGTAGTTCAGACGGCTCAGGAACTCCCTGTGTAGCCCAGGCTGGTCTCAAACTCGCAGCAATCCTCCTGCCTCAGCCTCCCGAGTGCGGGGATTAAAGGCATGTGCCACCATGCCCAGCTCCCCTTTAATATTAAATTTGATATATAAATCTTGTTATTGCAAGGTATTGAGTGGGTTACTCCTGAATGTGTATAGCTCTCACTCTAAATGAACCTGTCTTTCCTCCTGTTCACTGTCAGTTAATTCTTGGGCCCCCAGCTGGACTCAAATTAGAAGAGAACAATTTTTCCTCTTCTGATTTTGTTGGCAAAAATAGAATGGTTGGGACTCCTTGCTCATCTAGAGCCACAGCTGAGGTCTTAGGAGCTGTGATCCAGATTCTGGGAATCTCTGCATGTGGTGTAGCCTCCTGTGGGTGATGGAAGCCTCTTTTTCTTTTCCTTCCAGGACTTAGATTAGTAAGAGAAAACACTGCAGCATTGTGACTTGGTCTCAGCATACTTCTAGATTTCTTATCTTCCAAGGACAGCTGTGGTGTCCTGTCAGCTTCATTTTGTGCCTTAAGAGCTTGGCTTGAACTGTGAATGCTCACTTTGGTTTAACCCATACTGGGGGTGCAGGTTGTCAGGCCTGTGCTCAGAAGCAGCCAGCTCTCAGGTGAAGGTCTCAAGAATTTGTAGTCAGCTGGGAGGAAATGTGGGTACCTTGGGCAGTTCATTTGTAGTTGTCATCATATCAACTTTTACCAGCTTTCAGGAGTTTCATTTAAGTCTAACTTGAGGGTCCTAGCCAGTAGTAGCCTTTATGATTTCCTTCCTGTTATCTTGCTAGTGATTGGGAAGGCCCATCTCAGTATTTCTGCCCAAGGTCATGGACATTTCACTTTTGTGGGAGCCTGAAGACAGGAGTTTTCACAAGGATCATTCTTATTCCCTGTGGCAGTGACAGTCTTTGCTCTTTTTCTCTTTGCTGTTTTTGGGCATCTTTTTTGTCCCCTTTTGGGAGATGCCTCTTACGTCTATGGTGAAAATGTAAAAGGGTTTATTGGTTTTAGAGTCACAGTTTGGAACATGTGTAGTTTTACAGATCCTGAATTGTTAATGGCCAGACCACAGATCCTTTGATTTGGGAAAGCTTTTATATTGAAGAGGATTTTGAGACAGCTCTCACTCTAAACAACTATCCTGTTACCGATGTAGAAGGATCTAACTGAAAGAAAAAGATATCATCATGGCTAGGCTTAAAGACTTCTTTTATGAAATTAAGGAACAAAAATCAGATTTAAAACAAAAATTTAAATCTCTTCCTGCCGTAAGCACCTGTGCAACATCTTCCCCTGCAAATGGCCCAGTGGGAGGCTGATGTTCCAGTCCTGATAGGAGCTTTTGTAGAAATTTTCCCTTTGAAGGTTAATTGGGCCAACAAGGAACAGTGTACTCAGAGAAAGGACTATACGCTAAACCTCAGCTGAGTGATTTGAAAAACATTTCAAAGGCTCACAGTCCTAAATCTAGAAGACTCAGAATGTAGAAATCTTTTTGGTTTCTACTTTAGTTGGAAATCTCTCATATAAAAAAGCAAATGCAAAATAATGAAATCGGAAAAGGCTCCTTAAGTCTTGCCATGTAAGTCTGAAGAACTAAAAATGAAATAAATGAACAAACGAAAATTTGTCCTCACCTTATAATCAAGGATGTATGAAAACAGAAATATGGCTCTAACAGTAACCCAAAGCCCACCAATCTTCCTTACCAATTCCCCTACTTATCCTCTGCTACTTATCTCAAAATGCTTACAGATACATTAAAATTTCAGAACCCTGGAGAAAGGACATGTTATCAAATAGAAGAGATACCATTGTCTGCTATACCTTCATGGGTAAGTGGCACTTCTGGAAGTGCATGAAGTTTCTAGAAATTTGTTAGTACCACTACTGCCTAGGAGTCCTGATGCAACATTATCAGTCATAAATCCAGTTATTATCTTAAAATGTTAAATGTCATAGTCACCCAAATTTCCTCATGGACTGCATTATTGTTATAATGAACCCTCAGCAAATCTTTAACTGTGGCCTTTGAAGTACTGTTTTATTCTGATGCTTTCTGTAAAGTACTTATAATCAGCTACAAGTTAGAATATTTTAGCTCCAACTAAAGGAATATCTTAGAGACTCCTAGAAAGGACCCTGATAGGTATTTTCAGATCTGGCTCTCTTGACGTTTGTGTGGATAACTCTGAGATCATACTGCTGTGCTGAATAAGGATTCCTAGATTTCTAGTGGAGAAGCTGATGAGTTTATGAAACCACTAACTCAAGATGAAGGAGAACATGAGTTAATTACCTGGGTCTGAAAAAAATTGATAAAGAATAATTATAACTTTTATGTACTGTTCTTGTTTGGAACATTGCTAAGGTTGTTTGCCATTGTTGTTGTTCTTGCTATTGCACTGGAGATTGAACCCAGGATCTTCATACTGAGCTCCATTGCCAGCTTGATTTTCCTTTTTTACTTTGATCTGATAGATCATACCTTGCAAGCGAAAATGAAATATTCATCTTTTTCTCCTTCACTGTTCACCTCCAAAATAATAAATGCATATTGAATATTCTTATTTTTATAGTAATAGTTTTCTTGGATGTGTTCAATAAGAATCTGTTCCTATAACAGGAAATAATTAGGGAAATATTAACAAGGTTTTGACTGGAAAGTCATGTTTGAGAATGATACACATTGAAGCACTATGACCAGACATACAGGAACTGAAGATGACTAGACATTGCCAATGCTTACAAAACCCTCTTGGAAAAACTGGTTTAGTATTTGGCTTACAGTGTTCCCAGTCTTGCAGGTGAAAGATGAAGGTCACTTTGTGGCAGCCTCAGGAAACTTAGAATGTTTGGGGGACCTTGAGAAAAGAGAATGCACCCAGATCTATAGGTATGACAGATGAAGTTTGATGACAAATTCTTGGCTTAATTTCCTAAGTTTTTTATCAAATTCAAACTGAAATTTCTTCTCCCCCCCCTCCACCTTCTTCTTCTTCTTGACAATTAGGAGGTTTTTTTTTTCTTTTCTTTTCTTACATTTTTTATTTTTCATGAACATACATTACTTTTATTTGACAGAAATCCAATACAACTTGAATATGGCTGGGGCAGCCTTGGGCAGTATTTGAACCTAGAGTCATTTCTCTGCTCATTTTCATTTACAGAATATACCTGCCTTCCTTAAACAGATAACTTTTTAGAGTAATTTATTTCACTCTTCTTAAAAATTGGTTATGCAAACCAAGAACTGGCATGTAAAGGTACAAGATCCCAGTAATGAATGTAACTGTACTGTCTACCTAGAATGTACCAATAAATTCAATTTAAAAATTAGTTATGCAGATTTACAAGTTTCCTTCTGGCAGAATTGTATGTGTGCATAGCATACTTTGATCATTTTCAACCTCACCCCATCTCCCTTTGCTCCTCCCTCCCTGTTTTTCACATTTGGTGGAGGGGGTTAATGCATGTAATATATTTTGCTTGTATCTATCTCCTCTTATTAACTGCCATTACACTCCCTTCTTATTCCCTCTCTTTTGTCTAATAACAGTCTTCTTCCTGCCTTTTTTGTCATCTTTTTTTAGATTCCACCTGTGACAAAGAATATTTGGTACTTGTCTTTCTGTGCCTACCTTATTTTACTTAATGTGGTATCCTCTAGTTTCATCTATTTTCCTGCACATGATGAGTGTTTTCTTCCTTATAGATGAATAATATGTGTTTTGTGTACATGTATGTACCACATTTTCTTTGTCCATTCTTCTGTTGATTGGCACTTAGGCTGGGTCCGTATTCTGGTTATTGTGAATTGCACTGCAGTGAACATGGGTATACAGGTACTAGAGTAGGATACTGCTTTTAATTGCTTCAAGCAAAAACCAAGGAGTGGTCTGGCTCGATCCGATTGTATCTCTATCTTAAATTTTTTGAGGAACCTCCATGCTGGTTTTGATAGTAGCTGTAATAGTTTATATTCCCACCAGCAGTATAGAAGTCTCCCTAACCTCTGCATCTTCATCCACATTTGTTGTTTTGTATTCTTGGTGATAGCGTTCTGACTGGGATGAGACAAAATTTCAGTGTAGTTTTGATTTGCATTTCCCTAATGTCTAGAAGTGTTGAACAATTGCTTCTTGGCCTTTTGGCTAAGATCAAGTGTAAAAGTGTTGAACATTTTTTCATGTACTTATTGGCCATTTGTATTTCTTCTTTTGAGAACTCTGTTGAATTCTTTTTAAATTAATTTTATTGGTACACTTTTGACATACATAATGATCACATTCACGTAGAGAATTTATACCTGTACATGATAAATCTTGATGCTTCTTTTTTTCCCATTCCCCTCCCCTCCCTTCAATTCTTTTGTCTATTTATTTGTTGTCCTATTTGATTTTTTTTTTTTTTTTTGGTGCTAGGTTTTTTTGAGTCCAAGACACAAATGCTCTCTCAGAAGAGTAGCTGGTGAAGATTTTCTCCTATTCTACATGCTATTTCTTCACTCTGTTGGTTGTTCCTCTTGCTGTGCAGAAACATTTTAATTTAATGTAGTCTCATTTATTTAGTTTTGCTAATAATTTCTGTATTATTAAAGTCCCATTCAGGAAGTCTTTGCCTGTGCCTATGGTTTCAGATGTTTCCCCTATATTTTCTTTTAGCAGTTTCAAAGTGTAGCATTTTATACCTAGGTCTTTGGTCTATTTTGAATTGATTTTTGTACAGGATGAGAGACATGTATCTAATTTTAATTTTCAGTATGTGGATACATAGTTTTTATAGCATCATTTGTTAAAGAAGCTGTCTTTTCTCAAATGTATATTTTTGGCTTTTTTCTCTAGAATCGGGTAGCTGTAGTTGCATAGGTTTATTTGTGTCCTCTATTTTCTTCTATTGGTCTACACATCTATGTTTGTGTCTATACCATGCTATTTTTGTTACTATGGCTTTGTAGTGTAATTTAAAATCAGGTATTGTGTTGCCTCCAGCCTTTCTCCCCTTGCTTAGGATTGCTTTGGTTATTCTGAGTCTTTTGTGTTTCCATTTGAATTTTAAGATTTTTTTTTCTAGTTTTGTGAAAAATGCTATTGATATTTTGATAGGGATTTACTGAATATATAAGATGCCTTTGGTCATATTATTACAGGTAGCTAAGTTAGATAAAAATTAATATACTCTCAGAGAGGGACTGTGCTCTCAAGGAAGTCAGTGACAAACAGATACCAATTGTAGCCAGAGGCTCATCTAAAGAACACCAGACCTCAGGATAAAAATAAAATGGCCAGGTCTACATACCTCCCTAATGGATAAGCAGTAACTTAAAATTATACTGTAATTAACATCTTCTGCTCCAGGAAGTCCAAATAGCTGTCAATCACCCAGGTGGGTGACCATAGCATCCGGGCCCATCTCTTCCCAAAAATGATTTTTATTCTTTCCATATAACCTTGCTTCTTGACCTGCTTCCTATTGGATCAATATTAACTAAGCAGCTATACTTTTAATCCTATAGGTTGATTGTAGTTTGACCCAAGATGTACCCACACTGTGATTTACCCCTGACAAAGGGCCTCAGTGGCAACAAACTCAGGACACCTCCTGGCTCTGAAGAGCTATCTCCCAATAAACATTTCCTACTCTTAATGTCTGTTGTGTTTTAAAATTCATTACATCTGACATCTAGGAGGTTGAAAGTTATATTTTTCCTATATCAATATGGCCATTTTGACATTATTATTCTGCCAGTCAATGAACATGAGAAGTCTTTCCATCGTCTGGTGTTTTCTTTAATTTCTTTTTTCAATTTCTAAAATTTTCATTATTGAGTTATTTCACCTCATTGGTTAGACTCATCCCTAGGTATTTTATTTTATTTGAAGCTATTGCAAATGAAATTATTTTTCTGATTTCTTACTTAGCTAGTTGAAGTTGATTGTTGTTATAAAGTAAAGCTACTAATTTTTTAATGCTGATTTTACAACTGCTACATGGTTGAATTCATTTATTAGCTCTGAAAGTCTTTTGGTAGAATCTTTAGGTCTTCTGAGTATAGAATCATATCATCTGCAAACAAGGTTAATTTGACTTCTTCCTCTTTATGTGTCTTTTTTTCTCTTGCCTAATTGCTCTGGCTAAATTTTCAGAAACAATATTGAAGAAGAGTAGTGACAGTGGACACTCTTGCCTTGTTCCTGATATTGAGCCATTTCTTATAAAAGTTCCAGCAAAGCAAACTTTAAAAGTTTTATGTGGGCAATTACCATTCTTGCTGCAGTTATGTAAATGATCAAGCTACATTTAATGGGATCAGACTTATTTTGTAAACAAACATAATCTTACTGTGATTATCTTTACTGAAAATGGGGGTGCTTGTGGAAAAAAATTATGTTTCAGTGGATAATTATAGGTATCAGATTCTAGTCCTGTTCATTGTCTGTGCACTATTTTTTTACTTCATTGTAAACTAGATCCTAGCACCTGGCACATTTTGTCAATAATAAACATTTTCAAATTTCTCTCCCTGTCCCTGAGTTGCCATCACTGAGAAAAACAAAACATAAAAAGTGCCCTTTCCTTGAAGCTCCCAAAGCTGAAGGATTTACTGCCACAAAAGAATGGGACACTCAGAAAAGTCACAGAACACCTGCCTCCCCCAAGCTCTGCTCCTGCAAATAAATGTGACTATAACATTTCCATCACCATCCTCCCCAGAGGGGCTTCAACCCCAACACTAAGAAGTCATCTTGATTGGCTGGACTCATATACTGGGTCCACTGTACACCATCGTTTTAACATTGTTTTTCTTTCCCTTTGCAGATATCTTACCTCACATCTTCCAAGCTGAATCTCTTTCCAAGGCAGTGAGCCTAGCTCTATTTCCTAGGGTAGGGTGGGGGCGGGGATTGTTTTGTTTTTGGTGAAACTTTTGTTTCAAATGGGCACAATGTGGGAATCCACTTGAGTAGATTCAGACTGGACATAAGGATAATTTTAAAGTAAAAACATTTGTGCCAAAAAGATTCACACAGAAATCTTGTGTGAAATATTTTTGTCTGACTACAGCCCCCAGAAAATACAGCCACCTTTAACCTTCCTCCAAGGAAGCTTCCTGGAGATTCAGTTGCCATGGTGATAGACTACCATTCCTGTAGCATCACAAAGCCCAACAGAACCTTCCGTGCTTCCCTAACCACCCCACCCTTGTTAAATTTGGGATATAAATCTTTTTATCTCTGCCTAGTGAGTATGTTACTCATCACTGAGTACTCTGCCTATGTGCTTCAGTAAATCTTACCTTTCTCCTCTTAATCTCTCTGTTGTCAATTAATTTGTAGCCCCCTAACTCCAAGCTCTGAATTGAAAGAGGGAAAGTTTTCCTCCCAACAGTCCCCTTGCTGCTCGCTGTCAAAGCAGCACCCAGTCCCAATAATGAATGTAACTGTACTGTATACCTAAAATGTACCAATAAACTCAATTTTAAAAACAGCACCCAGTCCAGAAAATACAGCCACCTTTAACCTTCCTCCAAGGAAGCTTCCTGGAGATTCAGTTGCCATGGTGATAGACTACCATTCCTGTAGCATCACAAAGCCCAACAGAACCTTCCGTGCTTCCCTAACCACCCCACCCTTGTTAAATTTGGGATATAAATCTTTTTATCTCTGCCTAGTGAGTATGTTACTCATCACTGAGTACTCTGCCTATGTGCTTCAGTAAATCTTACCTTTCTCCTCTTAATCTCTCTGTTGTCAATTAATTTGTAGCCCCCTAACTCCAAGCTCTGAATTGAAAGAGGGAAAGTTTTCCTCCCAACAGTCCCCTTGCTGCTCGCTGTCAAAGCAGCACCCAGTCCCAATAATGAATGTAACTGTACTGTATACCTAAAATGTACCAATAAACTCAATTTTAAAAAAGCAGCACCCAGTGCTATAACTACACAATCGTCCACTCTTGAGCTTGCGTGGGCGCACACCCACATGTTCATTTACAGAGATCTGTACGTGGTTCCTCAGAGGGCCATGACTGACTATCTTGAGGAATTTCTCCTTGGAGAATAAGAACTTATTGTGCAAACACTTCCCAGAAGATCAGAAGTCATCTTTGAACCATGCTTATTCCCCTGCTCCTTGCATCATCAGAACAGGCAGCTTAAAATTAAATCTTCTATTAAAAGAAAACCAATTATAAAACTCACCTTTCAACTCTTAGTTTTGGGAAATAGGCTGGATGGATTCCTTCGATGGTAACTTAACCATGCTCTGCCTGATGACATCATCTTGGAATGTTGTTAAACCTTTCTCTCTACACTTCAGGGAAAGACAGCAGGCTAAATTAATGACAGTCTTTAACAGTTGTGAGCTTTGATGTCTGGTGGACTGTGATGTACTCCTTATTCAATCACTTGTTAATTTTTGTTAGTTTTGTGGTTGTACTCAATTCTTTAGTCTTTTTGAGGCTGGCTGAGTTCCCTGATTTGCAAGGTGGAGGAAATAACATTTAAATTGAAAGATTTTAGAGAGAGCATAAGATGAGATAAAGGCATACATAAGTGCTGAACTTTTTCCTGGCTTCTTAAAGTCTTTCAAAATTATCTGGGTCATAGAATTAGTACTCTTTAGGCAGCGATAGTAAAGCTTTCCTCACATTTGAACACATATCTTTCTCCATTTACTTAATACTCTTCACCTATGTTCCTGCTTTCCTGATTTCTGGAAATAGATGATACATTCTTTGTATGGACAGAAAACACCTTCCATTTTTTTCTATAAAAACCAAAAGAAAAAGAAAAGCAAAATATAATGTTTATTTTTGGTCAATTTCTACATTAAAAGAAAAAAACCTTTCCTGTTTAATTTCATGAAGGCTTTCCAGATCTCCCTCTAGCTTGGGGCCTGTCAGCATAACGCTGATATGGAATCTAGATCCCTTTCTATCTTTACTTGTATGTATAAATCTCACTATAGCTGGTCTGCTCACCATGACCTGAGCCATCCTGCATCTGGACCAACTGCATTGGCAGAGACCAGGCCAAGATCTTTCTGGTCAGAGCTTGGCAGCATGGATAGAGGAATATGCCAACATTGTTGCCAAATGCATGGCTCATATTTTCCATCTTCGTCTTTGTGGATGGCATTCATGCATTCCCCATGGTGCCCAATTGTGCAACAGATTCTAGAAGCCCTGAGACAGAACGAGGGCCTAGGATACAGTCAGGCCTTCTAAATGGGCATGGGCCTGGGTTGGACTGGTGGACATCTGTTCAGCCTGAATAATCAGCTATTGTCAGGTAGACAATAAAGTCAAGTTATATAAAATCAGGAGCACAGACTGAAGAATGGCTCAAAAGAAGGGAAGTAGAGGTAAATCCACAGGGGGACTAGGCTGAAGAGGATAATAAGCTCATTCCAGAAGCTTTCTAAGAGGCGTATGGTACTGATATGAATCTTCTTTTGCCAAAATGTGACTTAAAGTTTCTCTTGACAGCTCTAGTATGGAGTAGTCTATCTATTTTCTTTAAGATCTAATTTGTAGTGAGCCAGGACAATGAAAGGAGAGACTCCTTCCACTATGGAATAAAAACTGAATATTTTGGGGGGTCAGGACCACTGGGCCTGGGTAAGCGGAGCCCTTTCCGGAACTAAAATCAGAGGTAAATTGGATTTCTCTCCAGGACATGATCCAGGAAAGGTCCTTGCCATGTAGCATCTCACCAGTCTGAATATGAGAAAATCTGGACTTTGAGATAAGTATTTGTCAATTTACATATGTCTAGTGTGGGTACTATTTAAGAAATATATCTAGTACATTAAACACATACCCATGTACCCCGTTTGTGACTACCTATACACATGATACCCTAGAAGACAGGAAAATCTATCGACAAAGATGCAGGTCTCACTAACAAAATATATCGATAACTGTCAAAACTCTTTGAAGTCAATTTAAAAGTCCCAGATGTAGAATTTACCATGACCTGTGGTTGGTTGTTTTTTTTAAAATAGGCATTGTTGCTTATAAATAAAACCCTGGAGATTGGCATAAAATGGGGAAAGGAGGCAAGGAAGTGAATGATAATGAGGGACACCTAGGAGATCTCCATCCCTCTGCTGGTAGGGTACCTGTCTCTTAGGGCCTCCTACACCTGTCCAAATCCTTTCCAAAACTGCTTCTGCACCTCCCCTGAGCCCTCTAAGCATCCCTGGGAAGGACCAGAAGGTCAGTCCTTCTTTTTTCACTAAGTTTGTTGATACTTTTTAGGTATACCTATAGTTACACTTATCATTGGGCTCTTGTACCTTTACATGATGTAGCTTTAGTTCTTATTTTTTCCCTATACTCCTGCCCTCCCTGCACCCCTTCCCCCTTTCCCTATTTACAAAAATTTTTGTTTCCATTTTTTTCATTTTCTCCTATTTTTTCATTTTCCTTCTTTCCTTTCCTGTCCTTCCCACTTCCCCCACTCTTTTAGCCCTTTTCTTCCTATTTCACCTATCAGTTATACAATTTGAACCTTATTTACTACAAAGACATAAGGTCCGGAAGCTTCTATAGTCTCTTTGATAGTGAAGTCTACAAGGGACTAAAAGAGGCTGTGGGACTGCAGGAGCCAGGGCTTGCATATCATGGAAAAGTGCCACATCTTTGGTGAGAGCTGCCTTCTTACCTGACACCGAGGAGGCCCTCATTGGCCTGTAACTCTGTGGCTTAGCTTCTTCCCTACTAAGAGTCATTCCAGTGGCAGAGGGAGCCTTCCGTAGTGACCCACAGAAGTTCTCTAGGGCCGTTAGGCCCCAGAGCTGTTCCTTGATTAACTGTCACAAAAGTCTAGGATATAGTACTATATGTATATACTAAGTCTGAATACATACATCAAAAGTCTCTTAATGGATCAATGAACCTTAGTGTCATATACAGGAAAAAATTGTCCTACAGTTCATCTGAAAAAAAAAAATTAAAACTCTGATACTAAAACAAAGAAACAAAAACTCTTGCTTCTTCAAGCTTCACATATCAACAAGAGACCTTGAAATTCTCAGTACACATGTCTTCTACATATCAAAGCAAAATACAGGTGCTTAACCCTTGTAATGAATCCTGGAATGTCTTCTGAATATGAGATCATCTACAATGCAGGGTGAGGGGATTGTCACATATCTCTGGCCCATGTGAAAATGAGCTTGTCTCTCTGAATCTTCTCCTTCCACAAAGCATATCGGAGATAGAATTATCAAGGTGATTACCACTCTAGCACACTTTCCAAATATAAAAATAACATGAAACACTCTGCCATTTTTAAAAAATTGAACTTGAGCTCTGGTAGCATTTTGCAAATCTATAGCTTGACCTGTATTCCTGGAATTTTTATTTTTTGTAACATTGTTTTAAAAAAAAAATCTTGGTGTTGATTTGTAGAGGCCGAGCACTCCCAGGAATAGGCTGACCTCCAGCAACTCCTCATTCCACCCCTAGTAGGAGCTTGAATAATGACTGAGTGACAAAGTGTCCCATTCAGTTATTATTCAACTATCTTAAATTGCTAAAGTTGGTAATTGGAGCATATCTTATTACAAAGGCAAAAGTTCAACATTTTTCCCCAGGCACAATAGGCTTGCACATTTGAAACTTCTGGTCTGGTAAGAAATAAGATGTCAGGGCGTGGAGCGTGCAACAAATTAAACCGAGAATCTGGCAAAATTACCAAGCATTACCTTGAAGATATCTACCAATCTGAAGCTCATTTAATAAGGGCAGGATAGATAAAGTAGAAGGGGAACTTGGAAATACATCAACATTCCCAAGCTCCCTTAAGCTTACACAATTGAAAAACTGTCATTAAAAATGTACTAGGTTGGGCTGATTTTTAGACAATAAATGCTAATTGTTTACATCACACTGTTTATTTTCTTTAATTGGTTGATGCTCATGCATTATCATTTACTGAATATTTTGAAAGCTCGCCTGATTATGTTAAGATCCTTTGGATCCATGTTCTAGGCTATTTATCAGAAGTATAATTTGAGGTATGACTAAGAGAGCCACTTCTCTCTAAAATGGTATTACAGCAAAGAAACAGTTTTACTGAGACACTAGGAGCCTTGGTGGGGGCTGCTTGGATGTGGTCACCCCAAGTTACCCCATTCAATAACTGGAAATGAATAATGTGAGAACTCTAGAGACTACAACATAGGGAAGTGTTCCCCCAAATCCTCATCAGATGCTCATTTGGGGTACTTGTTTAATAATGTAGGTTCCCAGGTATCTTTCCCAGAGATAATGATGAGAAATTGTCCCAGTGATTTATACAATAAGGTGAGCATTCAACAATTGATACCCACTCGTGAAGCTATGGGTTATTCATTCTTTTAATTGTTTAGCAATCACCATGGTATTTTTCAGAGTATGAGCCTGTGTCCTCTATATCAATATCACTTGGCGTGCTCTATTAAAATCTAGATCTTGACCTCTAGCCCCAAACTACCACATAGGAATATCCAGAGATAGGATCTAGAAATCTGCATTGCAAACAAATAATTCTTAGATAATAAAGTTTGAGAACACCTGCTATGAGTCACACAAAAAGTGTGTTTCTTCAAATTGTCTACACCCAGTCAGTAGGCAGTAAGCACTTGTTTAAACCCTACAAAGACAGGATCCTGGAGTGGTTTGTGTAGGGTGCTGTAAAGTGTGAGGGCCAAGCATCAGTTCTTCCTGCTCAGCTGACCCCCTGCAAGGCTGTGGGAGCAAGAAAAGAGGCTGCTTTAGACTCGTGTCAGGGGATGTGAAAAGCTGAGTGAGGCCCAGGCCATTTCAGCCTCTGGAGTCTGTGGACACAGCGGCCCCATGCCTGGCTGGAGATGGTCAAAGGCTGCATGACCTTGGGGTCAAGGACTCAGGCCCTAGTGAGAGCTCTGCGCAGAATTTCCTGCCACAGCTCTAACCCTGCAGCACACAAACATGCTCTGCTTTTCTTCTTTCTTCTCCCATTTCCTTAGCTTTGTTTGTAGAACAGTAATGGAACTTGCTCGGACATTGTTTCATTTTGACACCATAACAAGGTCTATTCTGAATTCATTTTCTCAGCTAGAAGTCTATGGCGTGTTCATTGTTCCTGTGGATTTTTGCTGATGTACAGTTGTGTTTGAAATAACTTGTGCAAATCATGTCTGGAAAATAGGAAATGCAAACAAATTTTGGCGGATGATTCCAATTCTGACCTCTGATTATTCATATGAAAGGGAGTTTTGGTAAATGTTCCTCTGATTGCGAATGCTAAGCATAACAACAATAATAGAAGCGGTACTGGGTAGTTCCTTTAGAAATGGCTTGCAAATTACACTTATTCCAGGTCCTTCTTGCTTCAAAGAATTGAATGAGACAAGCCAAAAGCAATGCCAAAAGTTTATTTGAAAAGTGAAGGGTGAAAGAGTAAGGGAGAAACTGGCTCTGCCCAGTGAACTTGGGCCAAACAAAAGAGGAAAAGGAAAAAAGCAAAATCAAAAGCAAAAAAAAAAAAGTACCCCTTGGTCTAGAAGACACAGACTGGGCTACCATGAAGAGTCACAACAGTGGGCTTTTCATGGTGTCTGTGCCTTTATTTGTTGCCCACATCCTGGGGGAACTTATGAAAAGTTCTACGTATGTGGTCCTGGGAATTACTTAGCACTGTCCTGGGATCTTACAGTTAACAGGTCCCATTTCTTTCCCTAGCCAGCTTTGTCACGCCCTACCTCCGATCTCATTAGTATGCAGAAACCCTGTGATATTGTAATTTGAAAATAGAATTTTAAGTAAATAACACGGATAGGCCTCATTTCCCTCATCTGTAAAATACTAGTAACGAAGCCTGCCCTACTAGCTACCTCACCAAATTGCTAAAAGTCCAGTAACATTCTACTATTCAAAGCCAGGTAGGCTATTGAGATTTATATAGACATTTTTTAAAAATACAATTGTTTTCTTGACAACTTGTCCCCTTTTGCTTCAGATTTTGCTGAGATGCTTTTAAACAGTATAGGTCAACCTAGGATTAAGAACTATAAAAATAAGAATTTGGGTAGAAGGTGCTTAACACTACAGTTGCCTCCGTGTCAGACAATTATTTGGACCAAGATGCTTTATTTGCTAATGTCTGGAAGGAAGAAGTGTGGCCCAGGTAGCAAAGATCACAGTGACAAATGAAAGGCACTGAGAAACTATGGTACATTGTTTTATTCTTCTGGGAGAGAAAACACTGCCAGCGTGAAGATGGAACCATTCCAAGCGGGTGATGAAATCCACTTTATTGACATTATCAATAAGGATGTATTTCTGGAAAACAAATAAAAAGCACAGCTTACACTTACACTTATAGGACTTGACAGGTAAGCAAAGTAAAGTGGGACATCTAATCTCCAGGGCCAAGCCTTTGGGTCTATTTGGCACTGACTTGGGGCCTACCTACCTGAGTAATTTATAGGTAGTTATTGTTCTTCATGAAGCCTCAACTTCTCATGCTTAAAATGGACATAAATTTTTCTATTACATCTTGTAAGATCACAGAAGATTGGAGTTTTCATTCCAGGTAAAGGGTTTCACATAATTTATCTAATTACTAGGTAATGAATTTTCATGTGTGTGAAAATCCGGAGATATATAGTAGAGATTGCAAATTGCAGAGGGGAATAGTTTGGCTTGTTTAATATAAATATCTTATTTGGGGCTTTTTTTTTTCCTCTTTGGTACAAGGGCATATGTATCTTCCCTGTTGTTAGATTAGCAAAAGGAAAGAGAACAAAAACACTCACTCTGCACATGAATAAAGATCTTCATTATTCCAAATCTCCTTCTATTTTCACTTCCCAAACTTTAAGACTTTGATACATTAAATGAAAAAGGAAGACTTTGGTACATTGAATTCAAGTTCATTGCGTAATTATGGCCATGACTTAAATTCATGCATATTATTACAAGTTGATGAATCATTGCTGGTTCCTGTGGAATTTTTTTTAACTGGAAAGAAAGGTTAATATATTGGCTGTTAAAGTTGCCAAGTTGACAAATCCAGACAACAAAGAACTTTTCTTCTAGGATTAGGTGGAAGTCATAGCATGCTTCAAGCCAGAAGGAACCTTCAAAACCATCAGTTTGTGGGTGAGAAAGGCAGTGCAGAAAGAGAAGTAGTAACAGTGATAATAACAAACATTTACAGAGTGTATTACGTGTTAGATATGTATTTGGTGGTTTTTGCGCATTATTTCATTAACTCCTTAAAACAACCTCAGAAATAGAGATAAGGAAGCTGAAGGTTAGAAAGATTAGTCCACTTAATCAAGGTTAAACAGCTTGCTGATTCTCCTGAGCCGCCTCAATAAGGAGAATTATTGATTCTCTCATTCACATAATTAATTAACATTTACCCAGCACATATTATGTGCCAAGTGTTGTGCTTGGCACTAGGAACACAAAGGTAAATGAGCTAGATGTAGTCCTGACTTTATGGTGTGTTCAGAACAGGGCATGTGAAGGGGGAGAGACATGTATAAAATGCCCTATGAACACATAATTATGAACTAGTATTCAGTGGGTTTTGAGGCAAAGTGTAGAGTCTGTGAGAACTAGGAAACATTTTTAGTTGGAAATGTCAGGGTGGCTTCTCAGGAGATTTAACCATTAGCACACACTAACTAGAGGAGTTGGAGGGGAGTATATCAGGTTGGGAAGTTCAAAGGCAAAGACCCCCACACTGCAGCACAAAGAGTGGGGGTGGGCTTGGAGGTAGTAGAGAGAGATGGGAGGCAGCATTGGCCAGAATCTTGTAACAGTGATCTGTACTGTTGGAACAAATCCTCTAGAACTGTCTTCACAAAGTCACCATTGACCTTCTCCTTACCTCCAATCACAGCCTTTCCCCAGCCCCCCCCACATCTGAAGCATCAAAGATAATGACTCTGGAACCTGTGGTCCTACAGTCCCAGGGCCTCCAGAGTCCTCCCAGATCCTCAGGTCTCCTCTGTCTCAGCCCTCTTCTGTGCCCTGACTGTAAATCTCTAATCTATGTGTGTCTGTGAGTGTATCTTGTCAATGTTCCTGCTTGCTCATATTTTCAAGTGCCCATAGCTCATGCTTCATATTGGCTCCATTTGGTTAAGTCATGGAAATTCCTAGAATGAAACAATTTTCTAAAAAAAAAAAAAAAAAAGATACTTGCCAAATGTTTCATTTTATTTTCAGTTCCCTGATATACTTTCATTTTAATAGCTCCAAACCTTCTATGCTATGGCAGTGTCATTGGAGCTGGTAAGGTGCATCCCCAGTACCCACTGACAAATGCCATTGTTTGCTCGTGACTTGGCCATCAGAGCTTCTTTCTTTAGATGAAGACATTATTCAGTCTGTGAAAGTCAATGAATAATCTAAAAACATGTAACACTTAAGTTATCAATCATTTACACCATAGTGGAAACGTTTCAAATCTTTTCCAGTGAGCAAGTTTTAGTAAGGAGAATTCGAGGGAAGAGCAGGTCACTGAGCTCCTACATGAAGGGGAAAATATTCAGAGGTGGCTGGGAGGGGTGCTTAGAGGAGCTGTAGTCAGAAAGATCCACCCTGCAATGTTGACAGCTTTTAACAATGTCACTCTTCTATTTTTCCTATTCCTAAAACCTATTTATTTATACTTTGATAATTATCTATTGCAGTGGGTAAATTTCTGGATAAAATTTTTACTGTGGTTTCCTTTAGGCTGTAATTATTGGACAACTTTTGATTAAAAATAGTAAATTGAAAAACAAACGCTTAACCCCAGCTATATAAACCAATCATCCAAATATACTTACTTTTTTTTCACATTTTGTATTTGAATACAGTAAAGCATTTTAAAGGAATAACATGCCCAAAGGCATCATTCAGTTTAATGGAAAATGCTACTTTAGGAAAAGCATTAACTAAATTTGATAGCAACATGATGGGAGATGATTGACACTTGAAGGTGGGATTCCAAGCTCCTTTTGTGAGTAGCAGGGGAGTTTGGCTTCCATTGAATATTCCCTTATCAGTGTTTGTGCTACTGGTTTCCAGGTAGCATGTAAATTATGGCTTACTTAAGTGAGGTTCAGAGAACTGAGGCAAATTCTTTCATACAGGAGGCAACCAGCCTATGCTTGATTTATTTAATAAGGTAACTTTGGGCTGCCTAATGAAAGGATCAAACCGAGCCTTGCCAGAACATCAGCTTTGCACTAGCTCAGGAAGACTAGGATTCTGCTGCTACTCTGGGGCTTATTGCCTGGCTGGAAGGAAATATGCCATAGTGGTTGGAGGGAAATGGTCTCTCTGTTCCAAACCTGTATCTGTAGGTCTTTGAAGTGGTTTGTAAAGTTATATTTCAGGCTATGTAGCCTCACACCAGGTGCTAACCCGGGGGTAACTGCTTTGTTAAGGCTTCTTCAAAGCCAGTTCAAGGGCTTTGAACAAGTGGGAAAAGTCTGATGTTTGGGGATTGCCTGCATTGTTATGGATACAAAGTGATTCATCCCCGCCTGAGGAACAGCCACTTCTGGACTGGAAGCGGTAAAATGGGTCACTGTGTCAAAGAAAGTCTAGGAATAGAGAGAAATTCTAGATAGAACTAGCCAGGTTGGGTGCAGCTGGAACTCCATGGTGGTCCCAAAGTGTTGCTTGATCTTTGCTTGGCAGATGTACAGAGTACCCATTGGGAAGTAGGTAGGAGTCGGGGAGACATGGGACACCTATTATTTTTTCTTCCTGCTCCTTAAAGGGAAATGTTTGCTAAGAGGAAAAAATGTCTTTCCTTTGTATGAAGAGCTGGGCAGTTGTCCTGTGTCCTGCCAAATGGGGCAGAGCGATATAGCTGGTGTGTTGGTATAGAAGTGAGCTAGAGTGGAATTTGGAGGGGTCTGATCAATTCCTTTTGGAAGGGCAGGTCACTAGGTTTATCTGATCAAATTTATAATAATTCCATCTTAAAATCATTTTACCGTTTCTCCCACTCACCAACCTCCTGTTTTCACTTGAAACATTCCACTGTTCCACTGAACAAGCATTGTTTTAGGTTTGTTTGTTTGTTGTTGTTTTGAGACACTGTATACTCACTATGTACAGTAGTGGAGGCTGGCCTTGAACTCAAAGTGATCTTCCTACCGCAGTTTCCTGAGGGATTACAGGTGTGGGCCGCCATGCCAGGCCAGGGTGGCATTTGAAGAGGTTGGAGGTGGGTGGGTCTATGGGGCCCAAAGTCCACTACTACCCTTTTCCTCTATAGATAATCACCAATGGGAATCAAAATCCCATCAATCATGAGTAACTTTTCTGTGCTGGGCCCCAACGACAGCATTAGGAACCAAGATAGGGCAGCCATGGGGTCAGATGTCGCATAGTCCCAGGAAGCAGCATGAGTCCGGTGTGTGGTCTGCCCTTGGTGATTCTGTCCCTGGGAACCATCCTTGCCTCACATCCTCACTGCTATGGCTCCCTGCACTGCTGCATCCCTCTCTCAGGAAGAAGGAGATAACGGTTGGAGAAGAGGCAGAAGTGAGCCCTACTGAGAAGGGGAGTCACAAAAGCTCAGCCTTAATGAAGAGGACAGAGGCAGGCTTAACTCTTCAGGCTCAGAATGCTCTTGCTCTGCTTCTTCCAGTCTCAAACATTCCTCCTTCCTTTCCCCTCCACTCCCTCCAGAAAGCTCCATGAGTTCTTCACCGTGTTCATGACGGAAGGCCCTTGCCTTAATGTTTGGATCAGAACTGTTGCAGTTCAACCTGCCATTTTTTTTGGCACTGGGGATTGAACTCAGGTCCTCGAGCTTGCAAGGGAGGTGCCCGAACCCCTGAGCTAAGTCCTCAGCCCTCAACCTGCCATTCTGACTGCTGAGGAGTTAACACTCTCACCAACAAAGACCCCCCGACCTGAAAGAAAGGGATTTACAGTCAGCTCACAGACACAGAATGTGTGTACTTCATAGGAAGCCAGCAAGGGACTGCAAAGTCAAGGTGATGTTTCTCATTGTTCATAGAGCAATGCATTAGAAACAACAACTGACCATCTTCTAGCTCCTCAAGAGTCAGTTACACTTCAAGATAAACCTCCAGGTTAATTCCAGAGTGAGCAGGAAAGAAGGAACAGGAACTCAACAGTCCAAGCAGCTTTATTTCTAAACCTGAGAGGAACCTAGAATAGTGGTGAATAGAAATGTCTCTTACAGGGTAAAAGGATTTTTTAGATAGCATTTTTTGTGGGCTTTTGAAAGGGTGGGTCAGAGAAACGGTGGGCTTGTAGCTTGCTGATATGTCCCTGTAACCTGCTGACATGTCTTCAGGGAACTACTTGTGTCCTGCTGGCATGTCCCCTGTGAACTACTGACATGTGTGACCTAAGTAAAATGAAACTGACATTTCTCTATGATGGCAGGTGCACTCATTCAAACTGGCAGTGTCCCTGTCTCAGCTGTATCACAGAGGGGCGTGATAGCATCTTGAAGGGCCTGAGACCCTTGGCCTTGAAGACTTCTGTGCATTGTCAAACTGGAAGGGGCTTGTCTTGCCCCTGGAGAGACCATTTCTACTCCTAAAGTTGAGAGCAAAGACGTAGGCCAGTATGTTTTCAAGGAGATGCTTGCTACCAATGATGGTAATAGCCAGAAGGCTTCTTAAGCATAGAGTCAACCTCTAATATCCCCCTCTACAAATTAAAGGACAGGCTGTTCATCTTCATACTTCCAGTCTGAGGCTCCCTGTTGCCCTCTACAGCTGCTCTCAATGCACCCTTTCTTTACTGCATATTTCTGGATAGAAATTTCAGGGGTTGGGAGTCAGGCCACACAAGGTGGTTTTACCTGGTGACACCCTTTGGCAGCTCCTTTAGAGATCAAGATACCTAGTCCATGACTGGCAGGTCTCAGAAAGCTGGTAAGAGGAAAGCATCTGATTAATGGAACACATGCTAGACTCCATCTGATGGCAGCCCTCCAACTGCTCACGAGAGCTTCCAAGGAGTGGAGAGAAGGAAAAATTCCTTTTGGTCTGTGAATCACATCTTCAATCAGATCTGGAGAGGTGGAGACTGAGAGTGAAATGTGTATGACGTCCATCACTTGCTTGAATTTTTCTAATATCTATTACCTAGTGCCTCTCAAACTTTACTTTAATGCTTGCAGTGCCTATTTCAAATGCACAATTATGACTCCCTTCCCTAATTCAGCAGCTTTGGGGCGGGGCCAAGGAATCTGTGTTTTTATAGAGCACTAGTGATGCCCAGATGACTAACATTCTCCTTGTGCTGATAACCAACAGCTGCATATGAGTTCATCTGCCAGGCAAGAGGCTCCTGGAAGAAGGAATCACCTGTGCCCATGGGGATTTAGATTCTCTTAGTTTGTTCACCTTAGAGATATTTCCCACAGTGTATTTTCAATACTGAAGATCTGGTCCAAGGACATTAATAAGTGTCAGAGGTTATAACATATCTGAAAACTGAGTTAAACCATGTTTAACAAGCATTTTTCCCTCTTTGGAGCTTCTCAGACCTGTTAGCAACATACTATATTATGACGCTTGAGGAGAAATATAGAACACGAGAGTTTTCCAAATTTGTATGCTCATAGTCCTCTGCTAAATTTAGAGCATATCTTGGGAAAGCGTGATCTTTTAGTGTTCAGAGATGCATCCAAGAATGTTACTGCTCTACATAAATGGTTAGCGAAGTGCTTGATTTGGCCATGCAGAATACTGTCACATATGTAAATGCATGTGGGCTGTATTGAGTGTATGTCAGCCAATAAACCTCATCACTGGGTGATTCACTGTCCCAAGTACTATAAGTGTCACATAAAGTATTGCGGCTACTTTTTATACTAATCCAATGAGCAAGGTGTCGTTCTTCCTAGTTGATGGTAAAGAAACTAAAAGAGTTTAAGCACTTGTCCAAGGTCACACAATTAATGCATGACAAAGGTGAGATACAAGACCGGGATTCAAACCAGATACCACATTTCTTTTCCTTATACTCCACTACCTACCTAGCAGCACAGTAATAATTGTGGTGAAATTTCACCTTCTGTGGGGTTAGGTTCAACCTCAAGGTCAGAGACAACCAGAAGTAAACTAGAAAAACCCTCAATTACTCATAAAGTACAGTTATGTAATCTTTGGGGCATATAACCCTGCCTGGTATGTTCACATAAATACATAATGCATATGTGAATAGAAAATATAATTTTACACCATTTTAAGTATGTAAAAGAGACAGAATTTGTACAGTGGAATTCATGTAAGTTAAACAACTATATGATGTCTCTGTACATAAGCACACATCTAAATGTGTGCCAGACTAACATTAATGACATCTAGTAGAATTACATAGCTTTAAAGCTAGACAGAAACTTCTGTGATGAACTGTTTCACATTTACAGAAACTGGGGTCCAAAAAAAGTCTTCCCCTTGCCCAACTTCATGTCAGTCCACTTGGTTTGCAACATGCTCTGGAAACCCAGGTATCTACTCCCAGGAAGAAGGAAAGTACAGGGAACTTGGTTTTCCCTCCTTTTGCCCATTGGGGTCTGCTGAACCCTTAAATGAAATGCTGGCAGCTGTGAGATGGTCAAGTTCTGGGTTTTAAACTTTGCTCAAGGCAGCTCCTTTCTGACTGACTGCAATTCCACTTTCCATTCTGTCCCCTTGAGGAAGAGATTCCCAGCCAATGACCTCTTCTCCATGTACTTCTGGGGAGTCTCTCAAATGGCAGAAGCTAGGAAAGAGCCCAGGGGTGCAAAAAGGGAATGAAACCTCCTAGACACACAGATCTCCATTCCTTTGAAATAGGAAGAAGGCAGAATACTTGGACAGTTGTTTGGATTCTTCACTAGAAAATAGTAGATATAAGTAATGGGACCAAGCTGGACAGAGAGTTCATGGGTTTTGGGGTGAGGACAGGGACAATTCCATAAGGAAAAAGAGTGAGGAGAACTGGCCTTGGGAAGAACTAAAAAAAATCAGATCCACTAAATACAAAGACTGGATTCAAAAATGAGCATCTGGGGCTGCAGATTTAGCTCACTGATTTCCTTTCCTTCCTCATAAGTGCAAGGACCAGAGTTCAATCCTCCAGTACAAAAAAAAAGCATCTGAAATGAACAGACATTTCTCAAAGAAGTAAAAGCAGCAAGTAAATATATGAAAAAATGTTCAACATCACTGGTCATTCGAGAGATGCAGATGAAAACAATACTGAGATTCCACCTCACCCCACAAAGAATGGCTGCTATCAAGAAATCAACCAATAACAAATACTGGCAGGGCTGTGGGGAGAAAGGAACCCTTCTCCATTGTTGGTGGGAGTGCAGACTGGTGCAACCACTATGGAAATCAATATGGAGATACCTCAAAGAACCAGGTTGAGAAGTCCCATTTGACCCAGCTATCCCTCTGCTGGGTATCTTTCCAAAAGAATTAAAAGAATCTGTGCACCCGTTTTTATAGTGGCATGGTTCATAATAGGTAAAACTTGGAAACGACCCAAATGCCCATCAATTGGAGACTGGATAAAAAAAGATGTAGTTTTTCTATAAAATGAATTCTATAAAGAATGAGAAACTAGAAACATTTATAGCTAAATGAATGCACACTGAGGCTATACTCTTAAGTGAAATAAATAGGACACATGAGTAAATACCAAATAGTGAAAAACTAAAAGTGCAAATAAGGTTCAAAAGGTATAAGTGATAGTATGAAGTAGGAAGAAAATGGTTAAAGGGGAAATGGGAAGAGGAGGGGAAAGGAAGCAAGGGGAAAGAAAAAATGTAAAAAAAGGAAAAAACGGAAACAAAATCTTTGTAAATAGGGAAGGATGAAGGGGGTGAAGGGAAGGCAGGAATATGGGGAAAAAATAAGAGCCAAGACATATCAAGTAAAGGTACAAGATCCCAGTGATAAGTGTAACTGTATTGTTTGCATTAAATGTACCAAAAAACAATGGTGAAAAAAAAAGAACTGGGCTTGGGCATGTAAAACCCCTCCCTAGGTGTCCCATCTGATGCCATTTACCACAGGCCCTGCCCCATTGCATCATCCCTGTATGCCTGCCTTGATTCCCCAGCTGGCTTCCAGGATTTGTAAGAAACTCCTACCAAAATGGCAGATAAACAGGGATTAGGAACTTCCCTCTCGGGAACCTAGCACTTCAGGAGGGCAGTCTCACAGTTCCTGGGGTTTTCAGTGCCAGAGAAAAGTCAGGACGAAGTGTTGTGCAGATGGGACAGACATTTCTGGGTCACACACCTTTGCAATGCTCTTAAAACGCAGACTGAGCTCAAGTTGGCTTCTTTGGTGAGGAAGGGCAGGCTGAATGGAAGGAAAAGGAAGCACTTAGCCATCTTGGAGGTGAAAGCTGCCCTTCTGAAATTTAAGTCCTCATCTACTCTTATTATTTATGAAACTCTTTAGTTTTGCAGAACCTTTGGACCCCAAAAATATGACCCTGAAATTTCTTGTGATGTCTTTTGGACTTTTCTTCCGGCCATCCACACAATCACAGTTACCACAACCTCCCCAGACCCATATACCCAGAGCTGTTGCAGACAAAGTATTTGTTCCCAGGGCCTCTTTAGAAAGAAAACTATGTTAAAAGATACGGTGGTTGCTGCAGACTTGAGGTTGGTATCTTGCTGTCTCTCCTGAGAGCTGCAAGCCCTTCTGAGTGGCAGGAGACTCTCTCTTTCATTACCTGCAGAGCCCTGCAGAAGAATCATGACACTTGGCTTTGAGAGAACAGGGTCATAGCGAAACTATCCATCAAGGGAGTCACTTCCCCTGTGTAGCCTGGGATCTCCCACCCAGACCTGCTACTCAGCCAGGGAACACTTTTTTTTTTTTTTTGAGGTACTGGGGACTGAGCATTTCTGGGTAGAAATGGGCAACCTCCCTACCCCTTTTTAATTTTTTTATTTTGAGACAGAGTCCCAAAGTTGCTAAATTGTTCAGACTAGGTTTAAACTTGTGATGCTCCTGCTTCAGTCTCCCAGAGTGCTGAGACTACAGGTGAGCAAAACTGCACTGGGCTTAGGGCTTGCTCCATCCTGGCTATAGGTAGTCTGTGGGGCATCAAGACCCTGGAAGGATGGAGCCAATCTCTCCAAAACTTCCTCAGTACTCTGCTGTCCCTTGTTCATCTGAGGGTAGGGGGGCATTAGGCTGACAGAGAAACCTCTGAGAGAAACCCTCAGTAACCTAACATTTAAATCATTGTCAACAGCAACTAAGTCTAAACAGTCATCCTGAGAGACAGCCTAGGCACAAATCCCCAAACTGGTTCTCATGGCTGTAGAGTTAGCAGATTACCCCGGTGGGTGGGCTTTCAATTCCTGGTCTGTACAACACCAATAATAAAAGAACCTCTTAAGATTGCTGTAAGAGGGTGGGGGATTTAGCTCAGCGATTCGGTTCAGTGGCCTGCCTTGTAAGCGCAAAGACCCGAGTTCAATGCCCGGTACCAAAAAAAAAACCAAAAAAGATTGTTGTAAGAATTAAATGAGACAATGTACCCCAAATTCTTAACAGTGACTGGCATATAGTAAGCTCAGTAAACATGGCTAGCTTCCAGGATGTCTGTGTGTTAATTAAACAAAGGTGTCGCCTCTAGGCCAGCTCCCCTTGGTCCCTGGGCTCCTGCCTTGGGAATAAGGTTCCCTCCTCCTAACGCCAGCTGGTCGGCCTTTGGCTGGGCATAATTCACAAAACTGAAGATCGAAGCTGTTATTACCTATCAGCTACAGTAATCCACTCGAAGGGGAAGTGCGTTGGAGGGGGACACCCCCACCCACCGCAGTGCTGGGAGTGGGGGCCGACACTGAGCCCTCTGACTGTGGGGTCCCCCCACTCGGCTGACTCAGGCTCATCTTGACAACCTTCAGCAAGAACAAAGGCCTGAGGACACACTGAAGTTTCCTTTTCGGAGCTCGGTACCAGCTGATCATGGCTCCTGTTTCTCTGAGGGCTTCCCTGACAGGCTGATCACTTCTTTCATATTTGGTATTGCCCTCTTGCCTTCCTGTGTGAGTCAGCCTGGCTGCCCTTGAGCAGGGCTGGCTCCAGTCTGTGCCCCCGGGGGTTTCCTGGTCTCCCCAGGTGCTCCCCCTCTGCACTGGGGACGTGAGTCACAGCACTCGCCCCGTTGCCCTCTCTGTCTGAAACTATTATTGGAATTCCTCCGCACGCAGCGCATGCCTGCTTCCCGGATTTCACAGGCCTGTGCTCTGGGATCTGCCTGAGATTCCAGCCGGTGATCACGAGGTGCTTTGCTCGGAAGCCGATCGCTTCTTTTTTTTTTTTTTTTTTAATTGAGTTTATTGGTACAATCTAGGTATACAATACAGTTACATTCATTACTGGGATCCTGTACCTTCACATGACAGGTCTTGGTTCTCATGTTTTCCCCTTGTCCCTGCCCTTCCTCCGATCGCTTCTAAGAAAGCAGGTTTTTTTAAGTCAGGCGTTCCGGTGATCAGGAAGCATCAATGCCTTGTCCTGAGTATCTGCCTAGCATCACCCACGTGCCTGCCTTTGTGGGTAACACAAAGGACCTGGGTTGAATTTAGAGGAGGATTCGATAAAATGAAAAGAATGAGCATTGCAAACAGAGATGTGGCAGAAGAAATTACTATGGGCACGCAGGCCTGGGGAGTCCAATCTAGAGAGAGAAAGGGGAGACAGAGGTGCACTAGGAGAACCCAGCCCATGGCCTGGACAAAAGTGCAGAGGGGAGAATGAATAGCACTTGTTTCCACAACCCTAAATATTGATTATCCAATACATGGACAAAACCTAGGTCCTAAATCTGGAGGCGAATTCTATGTTGGTCTGGCCCCCAGTTCAGTTCTTGAGAGAGATAATAGTTAACCTCCTCCTTCACCGTTCTCCTATTGACATGGCCATGAGAACATGTGCACAACAAAATAAAAACTTGACTAGACCATCTTCAGATGCTAAGAAATGAAACCAAAAAGAGGAAAGCAGCTCTGTGAGCCACAGGGAGGCAGATCCTGGAGGAGGTTGCTGATCGCTTGCCGCAGCAGAAGCTCAGCTGTAGGAGTGTGGAAAGGGAAGAGGCGGAAAAATAGAAATCTCTTCTCAAGTTGCACACATAGCATCCCAGGACACCTGGCAGCCACCTCTGTCACTTCCTTTCCCCCAACAACAACAGAAAGGATGCCACTCATGTCACTGAATGAAGTGGTGCTGGTTCAGGGCACTTCCTTAAATCAAGGCAGATGGATCTACTCCCAGATGCAAATCCTACTCTGTGTATCTTTCTTTACCCAAGAGTGGTCACCTCATGACAGGGGAGATATCACTGTTGGTGGGAATGTAGAGTGGTACAGCTACTGTAGAAAATGATAATCTGATAGTTCCTCAAAAAGTTTACAAGAGAATTACCATATGATCTAGCACTTCCACTTCTGGATACATAGATCTAAAAGAATTGAAAGCAGAGACTTCAGCAGGTATTTGAACATCTATGTTCATTGCGCATTATTCACAGTAGCCCAAGGAGGAAGCCACCCAAGCATTCGCTGAGCAATGAATGCATAAACAAAATGCACTATATATATCCAGTGAAATACCATTCAGCTTTTAAAAGGAAATAATTCTGATGTAGGCTACAACTCAGAGGATGAACCCTGAGGATGTTACGCTAAGCAATATGAGCCAATTACACAAAAGACAGATACTGTATGATTCTATTTATATAAGATATCAAGAATAGTCAGACTCAGGGGGTCACAAAGTGGAATAGGGTTGCCAGGGACTGGAATGAGAGAGAATGTGCAGTTTAAACACAAAGTTGAAACTCTGTCATGGGTACAAAGTTTCAATTTTGCAAGATGAAAAAGTTCTGTACTTCGATTGCACAGCACTGTAAATGTGTGTAATAATGATGCACTGTACATTTTAAAGTGGTTAAGGTAGTAAGTTTTATGTCATGTATTTTGTCACAAAATTTTTAAAAAGTTTCAAAGGGAAAAAAATATGAATTTTTTTTTTTCTCTGCTTGAATGCAGCCATTTGAACTGCTGTGAGAGCGGAAGATCTAGGTTTTCCCCTCAAAAATCTGGCTATTGTGGAGCTGGGGAGATGGAAAAGGTGAAGCAGAGATCAGGGCACCTCTCCAGTCTTTGATTCAAAAGAGAAAACGTGCGTGTGCAGTTGTGACAGGCTGAGGGAGACTGGAAGGCACCCTGAGAACTTTCATGACTAACCATGAAGTGAGCTGCCCAGTTCCCCCCACTTCCTCTCAGGGTTGTCCAAGGGTACACATTTCAGGGTCTCTTCCTGCCCCCTGCCACCCTAGCACAGCCCTGGCCCAAAGAATGAAAGATGCCTGCATTTAGGATCATCTCACTCGCGGCTTCCTAAGCACTCTGATGGTTTTCCCGGCCACTTCTGGCTGTGATTCTCTTAAGGTCCTTTAAGTGAGGCTCTGTTACTGTGCCCATCTTTTTTAGATGAGGAACCCAAGACAAAGAGAAAAATCTTTTAAAGTCCATCTGTGTTAAAACCTGCCACCTTAAAAGAGCTCTGATAAATAGACTTCTTCAGTGGTTACAATAAATGATTTTAAGCAAAAAATGAAGCAATTCAGCTTATAATATCCAGACAACCAGATCTAGTGGTATGAATATTAAAAAGAAAAGGAAAGTTTCCACTGTGGGAGTCAGGTGTGTGTGTGTGTGTGTGTGTGTGTGTGTGTGTGTAAAAGGTGAGACCCAAAGAAAAGTATCTATTATCTAAAGTATTTCATTGAAATCTCTTTTCATGATTTGGAAATATTAAGTTAAAATTCTTAAGTGAGTGGGGAAAAGACACTTGAAATGACTCAAAATCGCCATGATGCTTTTGGCAAAGTGGTACAACCTGATCACTGCTAAAACAACCACTTGGTAAAGGGCAGGGAGATTTCCCACTTATGCGTCTCCTTTGGGGCCTGCTCTTCAGCCTTCTGTGTCTCTGTGTTGCAGGCCCAGCTTTACCCATGTAGGCTTGGGTATTTCAGACTTCAGTGGGACCCCCTGGGGACCACCTCATCTATCCCTCCTCAATCCAGAACCAGAGACAGCTGCCTCCACGTTAGCTGCAAGTTCACATCAGTTCAAAAGTTTTCAGAGGAGAACTGGAATGCTTTGGCTATTAAAAAGTAAAGCATTTATAAAGTAGATGATTCAGAACACTTAGAAAAAAGATCTATAACTTTTCAATGCACTGTGGACTGGAAAACATTCTTTCAGTTTATTGTGTTTAAGAAATGAACATCAGAAGCCTATTGTTGAGTCTTTTTCAGAAAATTGCAGCATTCCTGAAGTGTGTGTGTGTGTGTGTGTGTGTGTGTGTGTGTTTTAAGATCTGCTTCAAACTCTGAATATTCATGGACTTCCCAGAGCCTCAACAAAACAAAACTAGGAAGAAAAACCTTGACATGAACTCCAAATAAAATTGATCAGCAACACTGTTAACTGAATTTTGAGACAAATCAAACTGGGTCTCACTTCTCGGATAAACAAGTAAGAGCAGCAAGTAAATATATGAAATTGTTCACTGGTCATTTGAGAGCTGCAGATGACAACACTGAGATTCTACCTCACCCCAGAAAGAATGGCTGCTATCAAGAAATCAACCATATAGCAGTGTCTCCTGACAAGTGTAGTCGCAGCAAGGAAGTGGCCTGCTTCACTGGAAAGAGCCCCCCCCAAGGACACTGTGTCTTTGTAATCTCTGATAGTGGACAGTTGACCCTTGAGCTGGATGACCACCTCTGCTCACACACTCTTGAGTAGTTACATGCAGCCCAAAGAGTTACTCATTTTGTGATTATAGTTTTCTGGGCACACCCTGGAAGTAGTGGAAGCCACTTTTAAGCACAGTGGAACAAGAGTCAAAATATGTTGAAAAAAGTTTTAACTCTGAGGTGAACTCACCTCCTTCCTCTGCTCTTCCAGACTCAATCCAGAAACCGGTGAGTTGAGAATGTCTAGATAGGCCTTTCCTGCAGGAAGATGACCCATATTTTCAGCAGTAATATGGACAGGGCACTGAGAACCAGAAGATTTGTTTTCCATTGTCCATTCTGCCTTTAAGTAGCCTTGGAAGTTTGGAAAACTCAATTATCTCATTGTGTCAGTATCTCTATCTGTAAAATAGGCGTAATAATACCTACCTTACCTGTACAGGGCTATAAGAGAAGGCATGGTTTAAAGCCTGGTTGGTGTTTTCACCATGTTTACTCTTGAACTTCCCTGCAGAGAATTACTGTACCAAGCCCCACTCTTGTAACCTAATCGGAGAGAGTGCTAGCTGGTAGTGAAATGAGAGAAAGACAAGTTGGCCAAAATGGGAGCAGTCAGTGTATTCCTTTAGAAAGAGGAACAGAGATGCTTTTTGGGTGTCAGGGGGCAGGGTGAAGACAGAAAGTATCCTCCAGAGTCACTTATTTACTACGGGGCTTCTTATTTAGCATATATACATTCCATTTGAGGAAATATCTTCCAAAGCAGGGGGAAAAATAGATCTGGATGTTTTTCGTTCTGTTGGATTTTCGAGACCTTTGCCAGCCCCCACCCGGCTCATTAGGAGGTCATGGGATCACAGGAAGTGGGAGCTATGAGAGTTAAGAAAGAACTTGTATGTAGCCTTTTCACTACCCACCCCCCAAGAGAGTTAGAGTACAGGCTTAGAAGGAGGGCCTGGCTTAGTGAAATTCAGAAATCTCAAATATCTCCACTGCAAACCACTGATAACACAGACTTGAAGCTACTTAGCAGTGTGCTGATTTTTCCCATCAGGTCTCATGAGAGGTATCTACCTTGTACCACGTGGCCAAGCCCCTGGAAGACGCTGCTGCAAGCAGGCACCCCACTTGATTCCGGGCCCCGGGGAGCCCATAAAGTAGCTGGGTGTTGCTCAGTAGGAGGAAAGGCCTCACCTTGGTGCAGCCCAGGATTCTTTTGTGTGAGGGAGCAGAAGTGGAGATCCCAGTGCAGCTCTGGATTTTGCCTTCAGGGGAGAAAACTGTCTTGGTAAAGATAATAAGAACAGAAGCCTGTGGCACCTACTTACAATCCCAGCACTCTAAGCAGCTGAAGCAGGAAGATGGGAAGTTCAAGCCCAGACTGGGCAACTTGGTAACTCAGCAAAGTCTGTCTCAAAAACATCCAGGGTTGTAGCTCAGTGGTGCCACAACTGCCTGGCAAGTGCAAGGTCCTGAGTTCAATTACCAGTACTGAAAAATAAAAAGCCAGAAAAGGCTGGGGTGGGGTGGGGGGATGTAGCTCAGTGTGAAGGTGTTGAGTTCAATCCCCAGTATCAAAAAACAAAACAAACAAAAAACAGCATCTTGCAGTGAAAAGAACAAATGAATAAATCACATCCAGGGAGAGCCCAGCTTCCCTCCCAGCCCTCCACCCCAGCATAGTTGGTGCCTCAGCCCTGGCTGGACGTGCTGCCTCTAGTGCTTATTTCAAAAATGTAGCTCAGTGTGAAGGTGTTGAGTTCAATCCCCAGTATCAAAAAACAAAACAAACAAAAAACAGCATCTTGCAGTGAAAAGAACAAATGAATAAATCACATCCAGGGAGAGCCCAGCTTCCCTCCCAGCCCTCCACCCCAGCATAGTTGGTGCCTCAGCCCTGGCTGGACGTGCTGCCTCTAGTGCTTATTTCAAAATTCTGGCTGGGAAAGGTCTATAGGGTCGTCGTGTAGTCAGACAGGTCAGTCTCCCTTTAAAGCTGGGCGGTCGGCGGGGGAGCCAGGTAGAAACTGTGTTTTGACAGGATGGAGAGGAGATGGCATCACATCTGGGCATGAGAAGGCCTGGAAGGGAGGCCCTGGGCAGCCCACAGCTCCTTGGGGCTCCTGCACCATTATCAGCATCCTCCTCGCTTCTGCCCAAGCTATCAGAGCCCACAGGCAGCCCTGGCTGCAGGCTGTGCATGCAGCCAGGGCTGCCTGTGTGATTGCATCAGCAGCTAGACTCCCTCTCCACCTTCTCTACTGTGGCCTGTGTGGGGATCTACCCAGCTGAGGGACACATGGCAGATCCCAAGATTATTTAAAATCCTGCTGCCTCTCTGCTACCTCCAGTGGCCCCCTTCCATTTTCTATACTCCCACACGCAATTTTTGAAAGTCGAGGAGGCAAATAATTTGTGCTCATACTAAGAAGGATAGAGCACTGGTAAATGTGGTGTCCAGTCTATTTTTTCCCACTTCACCTTCCAGCCACTATTTTCTGTGATGATTTGAGTTGGACTTCTGCATTGCAAAGATCGGCTAGTGCATGTCTCAGAAGTTTGAAGTAAGTATTTGCGAAGCATATTGTATATTTCAGCTTGAAAATGAAAAGTGGCAATAGTTTCTTAGGAAGTCAACTGTAAAAGAACAGCCTTTACTATAACACTTATGCCATTGCTAGTATTTGCCAGCCCTGGGATAAGAATCTAGAGACACAGAGATGACGAAACATACATGTGCCTCCTGTGAGTTTGAATTGTCCCCAGACTTCTACTTCTGGGCAGAACACAAGTAATTCTAAGCAGTGTTAAATTCCCAAAGGACAGTTTTGGAGGAATGAGTGGGGGTCAAGGGCCTGCATCCATCTACGCAAAAGCAGGGATTTAAATGTGCGGCTGAACTGTAAGTCAACTTCTGTTTAATCTGCTAAATTTGTGATAATTTAATACAGAAGCAATAAATAACTAATGCAATCAATAACACATTATAATTGTTTTCAATGTTTTGAAACAGGGTCTCAGTATGTAGTTCAGGTTGGCCACGAATTCCCTTTGTAGCTCAGGATGGCCTCAAACCTGTGGTGATCCTCCTGCCTCAGCCTCCCGAGTGCTGAGATCACAGGCATGTGCCACCACACCCAGTGGCTGATTATAATTTTTAATTATAAATTTAGCCCATGTAATACTTGATATGTACTTCTACTACTAAAATTTACCTCAATTTTAAAGTTGAAATGTAACTGAGACCTGTATTTTATCTGACATCCCATTTTACACCACAGTTTCCAGAACTCTCCCACATCTGTGCATCCATCTGTACTCCATCCCTGTATTGATTTTGGGAACTTGCTATGCAGTGGCAGTAAAATTGACAATGGACATATTCTGTTTCATTGAATTCTCACAACTCTTTGGTGCAGGTATTATAAATAGGTAGCTGAGTCTCTGCAAGGCTATACAATTTATTCAAGGTCAAACAGGCAGGAGGGAAGCCCTGGATTGGTCCTGTATGACACTAAAGCTCATTCTGCTAAGCTATCTGCATCTAGTTTTCTGGGCTGCCTCATCCTTTCTTAGCTTGTGTTTATCGGAGCATCAAAGGGTAGCTTTATGTGGTGTCTACCCCCTCCCCACCCACTCTCTTCAGCAATCTGATGTCTGCCCCTACCTCTGTGAGGCCACTGAAGCACATCCTCAAAGGTCACTGTGGGCCTCTGTCGTCATGTCTTAGTCACCCTTCCCTTTCCCTTCTCTGTAGCACAGGAAGACATGGTTGCCTCCATGGCCACCAGAATGCACTGGGCTCTCATGCTATAATTCTGAACATTTCTTTTCTGCCACCAGTTATTCCCTCTGCCTCCTTACTCTTCTCGCCCTTTACAGTAGTAGGACACAGTGTGGTTCTGTTCTTCCTCTCTCACCTCTTCTCAGAATTCTCAGAAATTTCATTCATGGTCACAGCCTCGATTTCATGTCTGCAGAGATTCCCTGAGGAGCCCAGCTTCTCTCTCCCTAGTGCTCCTCTCACATCTACAGCTGCCTTCAGGACAATCCCCAGCAGACACTCACAACCAGGCCTGTCACCCCTTCCCTCGTGTCTGAAGGGAGGGGTGCTCTCCACACGCAGGGTCTGAGTTGGAGTCATTTTAACTCCTTTCCCTACATGAAGAAGTCCAGTAGTTATCCCACCCCAATGTTCTTATGATGTCTTCTGAGTTGCTTTTTTTCTTCTCTGTTGTGCTGTTCTTGTTGAACAAGCCCCTGTGGCCTTCTCCTGCCACAGCACACCTTAGTGATGTTACAGATGTGGGCCCTGCCTTCAGAACAGGTTCAGTCACTCCGGGGTGGACCAAGGCATTAGATGTTTGTAAGCTTTCCCCAGGTATATTTGTTTTCTTTGCAGCTGTAACAAATTACCAACTTCATATCTCAAAAAGACACAAGTTAATACACAGTCCTGTGTGCCAGCAGTCTGAATGGGTTTCATTAAAGGCACCACTTCTTCTGGAAGCTCCAGTGGAGAATCCATCTCCTTACATTTTCCATATTTTAGAAGCTGTCCCATTCCTCCCTTTGTGGTCACAACATTTCTTAACCTTTTATCTCCCTGCTTCCCTGGTCACATTGCCTTCTTCCTCTCCTGTAACTCAAATCTCCCTCTACCTATCATGTAGGATACTTTTGGTTGTATTTAGGATTCACCTAGATAGTCCAGAATAATGTCTCCAACCCAAGATCTCAAAGAACATCAATAGAGTCTCTTTCGTCCCTTAAACACTCACAGTCTCCCAGGGTAGGCCATGGATAGCCTTAGGGTCCGTTGTCAGCCTATTATACCTGGTGATTGACTTGTTGGCAACTTTGGGAACCCATCTTAAAACTGAGCAACTTTCTTCCAGTCTTCTTTGTCCAATCCATCTTCCTCAGCATCTTCCTAATTAATATACCACCTCTGTTAGAGCAGAGGTTCTAACAGGTTCCTGATCAAATGTCACAAAAGTTCCCTTCTACCTTCAGTTCTGGAACAAGCCTAGTCCATGCACATCAAGAACTCCTGACCTAACAAGATACACTCTCCCTTTTCCTACATGACTATATTAGTCAGCTTTCCTGTCACTGAGACACAAAACCCATCACCCCAACTTAAAGGAGGAGAGGTTTAATTTAGCTCACAGTTTCAGTCCATGGTTGGCTGAATCCGAAGCAGAAAAGCCACCATGGAAGGGTACAGTAGAGCAAAGCTGCTTAGTTCTTGAGGGCCAGGAAACAGAGCCAGGGAAAAGTGGGAAAGAGTGAGGAGCAGGCAGAAACCTCAAAGCCATGCCTCCTCCATGACCCACCCAGACTTCCCAGATGTCTTCTTTACCAGTCCCCTGGACGGATCCCAAAGCCAAGTCAAGTCGACACTCCACCCTAACCACCATGATGATCACTTTGCTTCAGGTATGTAATGCTTCTCAGAATATGCCTGGCATATGACTGGTGTGTTTTGTCATACTGTTTCGCTGACACGTGACCCTTATCTCCTCTTTCTGTGCTCACTCAGATCTTACCCTTGACCAACCTGCTTTGCTTTCCTCAGGCTGCTGTAACACAACAGTACATAATTGGTCTCACAGTCCCTCAGGGCTGGACATCTGAAATCAAGGTGTGAGCAAGAGATGGTTTCTTTTGAGCGTGGTAAGAGTAGGTCTGTCCAGGGTCTCTCTTCTTGGCCTGTAGATGACCATCTTTTCCCTATATCTCTTTACGTTATTTTCCTACCATGTGTGTCTACCAAATTGCCCCTTTCTATAAGGACTCCAGTCATCAGAGTAGGAGCCACCCTAATGACCTCATTTTAATTTGATCACATCCATAATAACCCTACTCCAAATAAGGTCTCCATTTTAGGCACTGAAAGTTAGAATTCCAACCTATAAATTTGGTGGGAACTCAATTCAACCCATAACACTAGCCTATCACAGTCCTATTTAGTTCCTGAAGTCTAGGTCCTCTGCACACTAAGCTGAGGGTCTCTTCCTCATCTAAACAATGTAGGCATTCTTGTCTGCTCATTTGGAAAAATAATGATCTAAATCTTGACTGCATTTATAGCTCTCTTTGAACAATTACTTTGTGTACACACATAAATAATGGTGTGGAAGCACAATTCTCAGACTGTGAGCCTCGAAGATAGCTGTTATAGCTTATGATACTTAATATATATATACGTATATATTATATTATATATAGTCAGTAAATATAGCGTTTGTTGCTTTACTCTCAAAAAATTTGGGAGAATTTAGTTTGGGTAGGGAGTGAGCAGAGATTACTCCAAGCATGGAGAGTGAACTGATATTGTATGTCATTGTATGAAGGATTCTTTCAATACCTACCTTTGTGGAGACAATGTAAGAGAAGTTTTCAGATATCCTGGTGCTTAAAAGGTAGAGCTGACCAAAGAGGAGGAGGAGGAGGAAGAGAGAGGAAAGTCTCTAGATATTCAAATGAATTAATTTAAAACCTGAATGAGTCAAGGTTAACAGCATTTTGCATCATCAGCATGATCCCTCCACACCTCACCCACAGCAGCCCTAGTCTTCAGCGATAGCAAGGTCCCTTGGAGAACTTATCAAACACACAGGCACCCCGCATCAGGCACCCTGCCAGCAACTTGCTGGGTGGCCTAGGATCTCTTTCAACTTGTTTTTGATGAGTCCTTTGCCTGTCTGAGGACTTCTTGTCACTTTCACAGAAGCAGCGTACACATTCCTGAGGATGAATGGGAATCTGAGGGCTAGCATGAGTGTCAGTAGAACTGAAATGGGTGGATTTCCCATATTAAAAAGGAGCCCCCAGGCCTGACATAGTGGTGAACACCTGAAATTCCAGCTACCTGGGAGGCTGAGGCAGGAGGATTGGAATGTGTCTAGCCTCGCAGTTCAGTAAAACCTTGTCTCAAAATTTTAAAGAAGTTGGGAGTGGGTATGTCTTAGTGGTAGAGCATGTGCCTAGCATGCTTGAAGCTCTGAGTTCAATCCCCAGTACTGCCCTCCAATAAAATAAATAAAATAGGCTCTGGAGCACATACATCCCTCCAGAGAGCACTGTGTCTGAAGTCCTTTAAAAAGATGATGAATAAGGGACTTGAATCAGCTGCTACAAATGAACCCCCTACACACTGAAATAGTTCAGACCCTTAAGTACCTGTGCCTTGCTTGGTTTATCTAGGCCATTGCTTAGTCTCTCCTGTACTCTCCCTGTTCCCCCTTAAGAATATGTGGCTTTTCTACATGTATATGACATTTCTGGGCTCCTACTTACTGTTTCTTTCATTTCAGCTTTGTTTCTTGTGCTCATACCCAGGTTACACCAGCTGTTCCTTCCTGCTGTTGATGCTAGGAGAGACAGGAGCCTGTTCCAGCTTCACCCCAAATTCTCCATAGATGGGGGCTTTCCATGACTCTTTTAGCTCAGTGACCCTGTCACTTTACAGCCTCCCTCATGGAGCCTGGGTGCCCAGAAATGGCTACCTCCTCTGCTGCAATTCCTAAGCACTTACCAACTATGATCTTGGCCTCCTTTCTTGCTGCAGCTGCTACTTTGGGAGAAAGAAGAGGAATCATCAGGCATCAGATGCTTGCTTGAGTGGGTTGCATTTCCTTCTCAGAACTTGAGTGTGGGGTCGGGCTCATCCCCATGACTTTGCACTACTGGAGCAGCTGGGGGTTATTTTTGAAATAGGGGCATTAAAGGAAAAAGTGCAGTTGCCCAGGGCTTTCCTCCATGTGGGACTGCGCAGGAGGTTAGAGGTTAGGATGGAGCAAGGCAGGCCGAGACAGCTCCATGGGATGTTAGCTGGCTTGCTGAGAGCCTGGCATGTTGCTTCCTGAGTCCCTCCTCTCTGTTCTTTCATGTTGGCTTCCAAGCTCATTCCCAAGAAGCCATAGGTCTGCGTTACCTGATTTTTGACCACTAAGATGTCCAACTTGACATGTGACCTTTCCTTACTCTGTCTTATGCAGATTTGTAACATGTTTCCATTCCCAGTTCTCTCTCTAAATGATAGATCTAGCTTGATATGCATGTGCCATAAATTATTTTGTTCTTGGATAGATGTAATGACTCTCTTGTTTTGAATGTCTATGTATCTTTGTGATGATCTATGTCAGTGCTGTAAGGTGAGAACTTATCAATTTGCAACATCCCAATGACATTTGAGGTTTGTGCAAAAGGAACAGAGATATATAAAATTAAAGGAACCTAAAAAATAGCTTTAAAAAGTAAAGAATAGATTTCTGTCATGTAAACCAGTGAAAGAATCCAAAACAGAGATGGTAAGTTGGCCCAGATCCTGGAAATCCTTAGAAAACAGTTGACCATGCTGTTACCTGTGTGGTGTGGCCTCATCTTGATGATCTAAGGTGGTATCTGCTTCCTGGCAGCAGGAGGGGTGCAGTGATGAAAAGAAAAGGTGAAGAGTATGTGTCAGCCACCTCTCATGTATGGTCCCGGAATCTGCTTTAAAATATTACTTACTTGTTAATTGATCAGAACTTAATCATATGATCACACTCAGCTGGAAGGGAAGCTGGGTAATAGTAATGTGGCTTTTATTTAGGGTTGCCATGACCCTGCTGAATGTTGTATTACTAGAAAAGAAGGTGAAAATAGTAAAGGACAAACCAGTAGTCTCTTCCATGAAAATCTGTTCTAGAAATAGATTTTGAGAGACCCCTGGTAGGATATATGCTTAAAAAATGCAAAGCAAAAGTTTGCTTCAAAAGTGCATATATATCCATATGTGTGTGTGTATAAAACATATATATATTCATATATGTGATAAAGCACACAAATTCATATATGTCAATATGTACATAATACAATTATATTTTAAGCCAAATAGACAGAGTAAAGAATACTTTGGGAATATTTTAAGCTATTTCTGTAAATAGTAGTGACTTGTTCTGGAATGTTTCCCCAAGATTGCAGTAATCCTCTGAGGCATTAAATTGGTCTGTGACCTTGAACAGATCAGCCAGGAACTCAGATGGTGAAACCCCTGAAATCTCTGGAGTCCCAGTTGCCACAATTATTTCAACCTTGTGCTAGGAAGCAATGCCCCGTGGGTTACCAAGTCTGTATATCGTCTTACAGAGAAGTAGACTATGTAGACTTTGACACCATACTTACAGCAAGCTGTGGGAAAGGGGTGGGGGGTGGGGTAGTGGGATTCGGGTACATGCAGGAAGTCCATCTGCAGAAATTGAGTGAGCACGAGATGAAATATGACACTTAATAAAGAGGGCTAGGGATTTAGCTCAGTGGTGCTGCCACCTACCTCACAACCACAAGGTTCTGAGTTCGATCGCCGGTACCCCCCGAAAAGAATGTGGGCTGCCCTCTTGGGCAAACATATTCCATAAATGATGGTCTCCATCCAATAGGAATGAAACTAAACTTTACAATTTTGGGGGCTAACTTTTTGAAAAGGACATAAAAATATTTTTATGTAACTTTGTTTTCTTGTATTAGGATGAATTTTTAATTTAATCTTAATCAACTTATTTATTTTGCCCAGCAGTATTAAAATGCTACCGGGAACAGCCTTTGGCTTAATCAGACAGGTAAACTTTAAAAAAGTAGTCATTATGGTTTATATCTAGATGTTCTCCCAAAGCCTCATATGCTCATAACTTTTTGGGAGGCTTTTGGGAGGTGACTGGATCATGGGTGTGTGATATTCCTCACTGGATTAGTCAACTGATGGGTTCATAGCTGTGTGTGATATTGGGAGGAGAAGCCTGGTGGAAGAGATGGGTCACTGGATGTGGCCTGGAGATATAGATATAGATGGTATATATAGACATAAATATAGTTATATCTCCCTTGACCCCTGCTCTGCTTCTCACCAGCCGCGTCATGAACTGTTTCCCCTCTGCCCTGCTGCCCGGCCTTGAAACCAACCAACTATAGACTAAAACCTATACAAACTCTGAGCCAAAAGATACCATTCCTCCTTAACTTTCAGGTGTAGGGGGTTTTTGTCCCAGCAGTCAGAAAGTAAGACAGTAGTCTATGAATATTGGTTTGCAGATATGTTAAGTTGAAAAAATATTATTTTTAAATTATATTTTAAAATTTGGACTACATTATCCAAGGCTGAAAAATAAATATAAACCATGAGCATTTCTCAGGGAAAAAAAATCTTTTCATCTTCAATGGTCAGTCTAATTGCCAGTCTAATCTTTGCCCAGTACCATTATTTGTTTGTTTTTTGTTTTGTTTTGTTTTTTGGTACCAGGGATAGAACTCAGGACCTTGCACTTGCAAAGCAGGTGTTGGCACCACTGAGCTAAATCCCCAGCCCAGCCCAGTACCATTACAAGAGTGAATTTATGCGCTATACTTCTAAATTATTTTCCTAACAATGTTTAGGAAATTTATTAGCAAAATCCAAGTTAGTCTTCAGCAAAATGATAAACCTAGAAGGTGTTAGCAAGTATGGATATGATCTCTGAGCTGTAGGATTTCTGTGATTAGTTTTAGCTTTGTGTTTTCACATATGTGAATTATAAGCAATTCTGGAATTTTAATAAATACCTTGTAATTGATTACTGCTAGTCAAATTTCCTTGTCTGAGTTTTGCATTTGTCTTTTCACCCATTAGCAGAATGGGTGAAAAGACAGAGTGCTGCAGTACATCATACATAACATGCTGAGAGGCAAAAAACAGTCACAATTTAAATAGAAGAAAGTAGTGGAAAACTAAATACCCTCAGCCAATGACAGCCGAGGTGTACTCAGCTCAAAAAGACCTTAGTAACAGTCGTAGGCACCATCATTGTATTGCTATTAAACATGCAAATGGGTGCCCAGCTTGTAGTCAAGTAAATGGTATAGTTTTAAGGAGGTAGAGGAAGTTATAAAAAAGTGACAAAAAACTGTGTCTATGCATTTATATATATGCACACACACCATACCATATATATATATTTTTTATTTCATTTTCCTTGACTTTTATACATTCATTTTCCTCTCATGCTTTGACTACATCCATTTCTGTCTATGCTGTCCCCAAAGCCCATTGTCTCTGTATGCATACAGTTAGACACACATACACACATTCCTGACGCACCAACATTGGCAAAGTATATAAAATACTCAATAGCATCAACAAAAAACAAAACAAAACTAGAGGCAAGATGAGATAAAAATGGTATGTCTCTTGTTTTCTGTGGAGATCAAGTAGAAATTTTAAAAATTACTGATTTTATGAATTTGCATTCTCCTCAGAGAAAGGATATGGGTTTTGAGAGGATTTCTCTTCTCTCTCACCTGATTTACATCCTGACATGACATGACCTTCAGCACACCACTGGAATGCCTAACTGTCTCATTTACTGGAGGAGATCAAGTCTTACAGGTTATGGATTTTAGAGCCAACATTAAAGGACACTGATCCCTCCCCTAATTTATCAGGAAGTTGTTGTACTGGGAAGGCTAATTTTTGTCAGTCTACTGGGGAGGGATGCTTAGTTGACAAAGTCAAGTAGAACAAATAGAATCTGGCCCATAATGTGGTCCTGCCCACAGTGAGGAAAACAGAATGTTCATTCATGTATCTTCAAAGGCATTCTCATGATGCATAATCCCATAAATCTGTAAGTGAGTAGTCTGTATTCCTGAAGGCCATCTAGGAGCTATCTAAAGTGGCCTTTAGAAACGTTAAAGCAAGCAAGGACAAGATGGATGGGACTCAATACCAAACACCTACAACTTAAAGAAGGAGAGGTTTATTTTGTGTCACAGTTTGAGAAGTTTCAGTCCATAGTCGGCTAGCTCCATGGCAGAAAAGGCATGATGGAAGGGCCCAGCACAGAGGAAAGTTGGTTGTGCCCTGGTGACTAGGAAGTGGAGATGAAGAAGTGGAGACAAGAAAGGAGATACACACTTCCTGGTCACATCCCCATTTTTCTACCTCTAACAGGCCCCACCTCCTAACACTCCACTGCTGAACTCATTAGTAAGACTTTGGAGGAACACCCCTGACCTAATTAACTCATTTGCCCCAGACGCCACAAGACTCGTGTCTATCTCTTTGTATAGAATGCATTTAGTCTAAGAATAGCCAAAGTTTTAACAAAACATTGCTGAAAAAGTCCAAGTCCAAAGTCTCCACAGAGATACAAGGCAAACTCTTAGTTGAAAAAATAAGTTAAACACTACTGATGAATGATGGCACAGGGTAAACATTCCTATTCCAAAAGGAAGAAATGTGGAGACAGAAACCAATGGGACCAAAGCAAGATGTAAACCCAGCAGGAGAAACATTAAATTCTGTACCTCCTTGTCTAACACCTGGGCAGGTTGTGGCAAGATGTGAGCTCCAAAGGTTTACGCAGCCCACCCTACTCTTGTGGTATTGCCAGCTGTGGTCCTCACGGCCACTCTCTTGGGGCAGCTTTTCTCATTGCCTGTGACTTTCCTCAGATGTTCCATATTCCTGGCTTCTCCAACTTCTGGGGTCTCCACTGTACTTTTGGCTTCACTCTCACAGCTTTATGCACCGCCCTTGCACTGGCACACTGTCTAGCCTTTTTGGCCTCCTTTTATAACCTGAGTGGTAGCTCTGTGGCCCCATAACTCTTCATTCTGCAAGCCTATAAACCCAGTGCTACATAGATGATGTCAAGGCCTACCACCAGTTTGAGCAGCAGCCAGACTCACCTAGATCATGGCTGCAGTGGCCTCTGAATGCCCAGATGGCGGAACTCAGTGAACCGATTTCCTAGGCAGCCCTTCTGGAGCAATGAGCCCAGAGGTTCTCTTCTCAAAGCAAAGCTTTATAGTTTTAAGCATCTGAGCCTATACATGGTGGGCTCTTCCTGAATCCTGAAATGCCTGTAAGACATCTTTCCTATTGTTCTGATGAAAAGTACTTGGCTTCTTTTTATTGCTAATCTCTTTAGCAACCACATTCTCCTTTGCTCTAGCTTTGTAAGCCTTTCCTTTCTGGCAAAGGGGAAAGAAAAAGTTTTAAACGGGCTTGTTGCTTCTGATTCTCACTGTAATCCTGGTTGACAGCAGGAAGAAGTACTTATGCCACAGCTTGAATTTGAGGCTGCCTTGAAACTTCATGTTAGAGTAATTAATCCACTGTCTTTAATCTCAGTCTACTGCAAAGTTCCAAGACATCAGCAAATTTTTCTACCTGAGCATGATACAGATGACTTCTTGTCCAACTGGCAATAGAGTCCTTATTCCCAGCTGAAACCTCCTAAGCCTGACCTTAACCATCTACATTTCTTTTAGCATTCCGGTCTTCTGAACTCTGACCAGAATCTCCAGCAAGTTCCACTTAAGGAATTATAGGGCTTCTCCAGCTGACATCTCCAAACCTTTCCAAACTCTCCCATGAACCAGTTCCAAAGGTTTCTAAACTACGTAGTTAGTTATAGTCCTGGTAATGATTCCACGCTTGGTATCAAAATGTTTTAATCACTTTTTCATCACTAGGATACAATACTCAACACCCATAACTTAAAGAAGGAAAGATTTATTTTGGCTCACATTTTCAGAGGTTTAAGTCCATGGTTTGCTGGCTTCAAGGCAGAGATGGCGTGGTAGAAGCTCTTGGTGCAGAGGAAAGCTGTTCATGTCATGGCAGCTAGGAAGTACAGCACGGAAGTCAAGAAGCAGAGAGTGAGAGTGAAGAGAGAAGCCAGAGAAGAAGTGCTCTTCCAGGGCATGCCACTATTGCCCTACCTCCAACTGGACAGCACCCTTATGATCCAGTTACCTTCCAAACATATGAGCCTTTTGAAGGACACCCAAGATCTAAACCATGACATGGTGTATCAGGTAGCTATTTTTCCTTTTAGCTGTTTAAGAAAACAGCCATTTATTTAGCTAATTTAGGTTGGGTTCCACTGGTGTTAGCTGGACTCCTGTGTGAATCTCTAGTCATGACAGATCACCCAGGTATCTCTGCTTCCTGGAGGGGAAAGCTGGCTATTGCCTGGGACAGTGAATCAAACGACCCAAAGAGGTCCTTCATTCTCCAAACAAGCCAATCAGGGCTAATCACATAGTGGTTTCAAGGGTCCAAATGGAAAAAAAGCATACAAGGTGTTGAGGCCTAGATTTTGAACTGACATACGATCATTTCTGCTGTACTGTGTTGGACAAAGCAAGTAACAAAAACAGCCTAGATTTATAGGGGTGAGAAATATACTTTATCTCTTCCTTTGATGAGTTAATAAGTCATATGGCAAAGGTGTCTTATAGAAAACACAAATGCAGTGACTAGGAATATATATATTAAAATATTAAAGTAGGACTAGGAGTAATATAAATTACAGCAGAAGGCCTAAATCATAAAGAACATGTTGATTCATGAAGTATTCATAGAGTTTTCAATATTTTAAGGTGCCAGAATTGGGCCCAAAGCCAAATAAAATGATGGCATAAAGTAATAGTAATGGAGCTCTTAAAATATTATCTGCATAGCAAAAATGGGATTGAGTCAATTGTGGAACTGACTGGGTCTCTCTTTAGAGCCCTTTCTTGTTGCTATTCACATTTTTCATCCAAAGCTTTCTCTGGTCCTCTGAAATATGTTCTAGGGGTGAGAAATATACTTTGCCTCTTCCTTTGATGAGTTAATAAGTCATATTATGGAATGTGAAAAAGAGAGACCAAGTTCCTAAGTAATGGAAAACATCCATGATTTCTACTTTATGGATTATAGTTTCCATCTACGAAAACCAAGGAGAAATCACTTTAAAAATTGTGTAAATGTTCAAGAAGCATTAAGATAATGATAAATGGTATTTTAAAACAGTAGTGGGACTCTGGTTTCTCTTCAGATCAAACAAATCTTTCGCCTTTTTAAACAGTAGTGGGTTGTGACACTGGTATTGGGAGAAGTGGGCACTACTTGCTTGGGTGCCGTGGAAGACCTCACCAGTAAGGAGGACTTATTTGAACTGAAATCTAAATAAAAAGGAGGCAACTTGGTCAGTCTTTTCGGGCAGAGAGACAGCAAATGCAAGGCCCTGCCACAAGGACAAGCTTGGTGTCTTTAAGAAATTAAAAAGGCAGTACGACTGATGGTCAAGGAAAAAGACAAAGTGGGAAGAAGTCAGATAAATGAGCAGAAGTCAGATTTTCTGAGTCTACATAGACCCTCATGGACCTAGTAAGAAGCTGGGATTCTTTTGACCATTTTTCTAAAAATTGGAGGATTTTAAATAGGATCAGATTAAATAATCTGATTTATACTTATAAACATGATTTTGAAAAAGGCACTTTCCTAGAACACATCTAGTGATCTTCTACTTTATCAAGAGAACTTTGTGTTTTCTGTATTCTGATGGGAAATGGATAATGAAGACCAATGAATCCCAATTCCTGTCAAAAAATGTGATGACAATATTCCAAGGGCACAATGTGGCAACAACAGAAAAGAAACAATGCTGTTTTGTTTTGAGAAGGGCACTAGAGAGGAAGATTACTTTGAGACACAGTTATCCAAAAAACTCAAAGATAAAAGGAAGAGTAGTGAGGAAGAGTAAATCTTTGTGCAAATACACACATTCAGCTCTGAGTTTCACATCTTTAGATTTGAAGATAGTTTTTTTCCCCCAAGAGGGGAGTGTATAATGGTGTCTATTGGTAACTGATTCCTTGATTCAAAGCCATAGAATATATGCAAACTTCATCACTTAAGTTCCCAATATGTACAGATAATTCATATATGATAGAAACATTTTGTTTTGTTTTTGTTTTTTGTTTTTTGTTTTTTGTTTTTTGTTTTTTTTTTGAGATAGGGTCTCACTATGTAGTTGAGACTGACCTGGAACTCACTGTGGAGCCCAGGCTGGTCTCGAACTCACAGCCATCGTCTTGCCTCAGCCTCCTGAGTGCTGGGATTACAGGCGTGCACCACCACGCCCAGCAGAAACATTTTGAATAAAATATTCCTTGAAAGATACTAGAACAGAAGAACACGGCTAAGTGATGATAGCAGCCATCTTGCCATGGAGCGAATCTAACTTTGCAAGTGGTTCCTGAGGGTCCATCCGTACTTCATGTGATCAGACACAAGAAATGGTCCCTGTGCTCTTAGCCTGCCTGCCCTGTCACTGTTTATTAAGAAATGGAGAGTGTTTAGTTTAAGAAGCCTGAGTGGGTGATTTACACTGGAGATAGTGTATGCATACATCTATGTCATTTATTAGACATCAGTTTGTAGATTTCTGAACTCTTCATGACACATCTGCCAATTTTCTACTCTTAATAGTAAGCTGTTCTATGGCAAAACAGGTCTCTTTATTAAAATACAAACATCCATTAGGGATTATAGGGATGAAAAATAAAAGCTGTATACTATTAGAGTGGGCAAAATTCAGAACGCTTGGAGATACCAAGTGCTGTCAAGGACGGGGAACAGTAGGAACTTCCTTGCTGTTGGGATGAAAAATAAATGGCACAAGAACTTTAGAAGACAGTTTAGCAGTTTCTAAAAATAAAAATAAAAATAAATAATTTGTATCCTTACCATTTGACCCAGTAATGTGTTTGTCGCTGTCTTACATCCACACAAAAACGTACACCAGAATGTCTGTGGCAGCTTTATTCATAATTGCCAGAATGTGGAAGAAACCAAGATCTCCTTCACCTAGAAGATGGGTAAATAAACTGTGGAACATCCGATGACATATTCTTCAGGGCTGAAAAGAAACGAGCTATCAAGCCATGGGAGAACCATGGAGCAAATGTAAACTCTGTATTATTAAGTGAAAGAAGCCAACTGGAGAAGGCCAGAAACTATATGCTTCTAACTTGAAAGGGTCAGTGATTGTCAGGTGGGGAAGGGGAGGGAGGAATGAATGGGTGTGTGTGTGGAGGACTTTTAAGGTGGTGAAACCACTCCACATGATACAATAATGATGGATGCACATCATTATGCATTTGTCAAAACCCAAAAGAAAGTACACCAAGAGTGAAGCATAATGAAAATGACTCCATATGATAGTAATATGTGAATGTAATTTAATTGGCTGTCGTGTTGTACCATTCTAGATACAGGATTTTTGTAGTGGAGGAGGCTATGGGTTTGTGGGGGGAGAGGAAAATCTTCATACCTCCCATTTAATTTTGTTGTGAAACTAAAACTAGTCTAAAATAGTTTGTCTATAAAAATTAAGTTTCACAGTAATTGATAAATTTAGTAATTTATAAGTGGCATGTGGCTTAGGAATTGTCATTTTTCTCTGTGAGCACTTAAAGAAATGAGTAACATCAGAAGCATCAGAGGCTCCCTATTTGGATGGAGTCACAGTTGGGAGGTAAATATATTAATACAAAGTTTTAATGTTTGTAGTTCTTTACAACTTAATAAACCTACTTAGTTACTCTTTGTAGCAATTTTGAATATCAGGAATTAGTTTTTACATAAAGACGTTGTTTGTGTCATTTTTCAATTTCCAGGGTAGAAATGCTCCCACCACAGCCACTTTCAAGCTCACCACAGTTCAGCAGTCATCTTTAACATTTTCTGAGTACTTCACAATCAGCTGCCCAGCACAACAGTGCACGTGGTACATAGCTTTAGTTCCTTTCATTCCAAATTTTACCCTAAATGAGTGTCTGTCTTTGGTTCCCAGAACTCCATTTGGTCAAAAGGTTAAATCTGTCAATGTGATCAGTTTGTTGATTAGGAGATATCCTTAGCAAAGAAATTCAGTAACAGTCTGCCTATTTTTCTGCTTCATTTTAAACACTTAACTCTATGTGCTTTATGAACATTAATTAATGAAATCTCCCTCCAAATACTTATTAAGTAGCTACTCTTACTATTCACTTTTGCAAATGGCAATAAAGAGACTGACTTCGCCAGATGCAGTGGTGCACACCTGTAATCCCAGCACGTGGGAAGCTGAGGCATGTGAATCACTTGTTTGAGGCCAGCCTGGACCACAAAGCTAGTTCAAGGCCACCCTGGACTATATAGCAAGACACTGTCTCAACAAAACAAAACAAAACAACGAGTAATGGAGTAACACCCAGTGTCCATCACACATGTGTTAGATGAAAGAGCTTACACCAGGTAATCTGACTAAGTTCGGACTCCCAACTAATTTCTATATTGTTTCTAAAGGGTCTGTTGTAGAAATATAACTGTATATAACACAGACCACATTCCCTAGAAAACTAAGCCAGAATCAAAACTTATTTGTGGACCCCTCATTAGCAATGATGAAGAAAAGAGTGGGCATCAGGAAAGGAGGAAAAGCAAAGTTATGGAAATACATTTCCAAGCTGCCCATAGCTTCCAGGAAAGCTATTGCTTGGTCTTGGTGGATGACTTCTGAGAAACCGTATCAAGTTCCTGCATCTTTGAATAATCCATTCAAAGAAAGGAAGCAAAAGGCATTTCCTGGTCCTATTGGTTGAAGTTTTTCCCAAAGGGAGTTAACTCAACTGCACTTCTTAGGTTGTGCATGCGTGACTGTCACATGTGTCTCAAGGTACCTCCTGTCTCAGCAGAAACAGACAAGCAGCCAGAAGCCTAAAGTGCAGACTGTGGTGCTCTTCAGTGTGACCAGAGAAATGTGAGAGTCTGAATCCAGAACAGGCTCTTTCTTCTGTGTTGGTAGCTGAGGTAGGAGCAACTCAGTTCCCTGTGTACAAAGTGTCTGCCCCACTCATGACCAAAAATCAAGCAGGTGGACAGATGTGATGCTGAACTAGATAGAGGCCGACATTAAGTGGAAGGGTATAGAATAGCATATTCTCTCCTCATGTGAAGCTGCATGGATTGGGCCAGCTCCAGACTTATTCTGAAATTCATCTTCATTCTATTGGTAATGGAGAAGGGCTCAATGACTGTATTATCTTTTCTGACCCAACCAATCATATAAATTGCAAATTGTCTGGAAATATGGTAAACTAAGACTTAAGACCCAGGCCTAACCCTCCTTGTGAAGACAGAATTTAGGTAATAAACATGTGAGTTATTCCCTTAAGCTACTCAACAATCCAGGAGTTCTAAAATAAAAGTTTAATTCAATATTCATATGTATTTCCATAACACTTACAATTCTTTATATGATACTTAGATTCTACCATATATTACAATTATTTAACTTAGAATTCTAGAATGTAAGCACCTGAAGGTGGATTTCTAATCATTTTCATCATGATCAATCTTCATATTGCTTAATAAAATGAATAACTCAACATATATTTGTTGACAAATGCAATTTTGTATCCAAAACCAGCTATATGATTTGCAGAGCTCAAAGAAGAAAGAAAATATAGGTCCCATGTTCACTAAACAGGAAGAGTGTTATTAAAAGTATTCAAATAGAAAGCATTTTCCTTAAAAAATTTTATTACTTACAACAGTGATAATGACACAATTAATAAGAACAAACTTACCAATTGAAAAAAATTATATTGATACTATAATTTCATATAACCAATAAATGCAAGACATTGATTTGCTTTGATTACTTACAAGCTTTTTTTGCTCTCCTGCCAATTTTTACATTGTCATCAAATTTGTACTTTCGAAAAATCCATTTTTAAGCATATTGAAGATGACGTTATCTTGACAAATTCAAGACTGAAAATATTTTTTATTTTTTATTAGTTCGTGTTTTAGTACATAATGATCACATTCCTCATGAGGAGTTAATACACATACACATGTATATAACGCGTATCAATTTTTTTATCCCCTCCCATTTCCTTCCCTTCCCCTCCTCCCATCTCTTGGTCTCCTTCACATTTGCAAAAGATCTACTGTCCTATTTTCTATTACCCGACTTGTGTTTTTCCTCTTTATTTATTTTAGGTTTCTCATATAAGAGAAATCAGGCAATATTTAAGCCTGTGTATATCTGATTAATTTAACTTAACATTATGGCCACAAGGTGCATCCATTTTTCCTAAAAATGACTCGAATTTTTCTTTATGGCAAAGTAGTATTCCACTGGGTATAAATACCACATTTTCTTTATCCATTCATCTGTTGATGGACTTATAAGATATTTCTAACACTTAGCTATTGTAAATTGTGTTTCTATGAAGATGAGTATGCATGTCTCACTGTCTTTAACTCTTTCGGGAGGATACTTTAAAAGGGATAACTAGGTCAAATGGAATTTTTAGTTTTAGGTGTTTTTTTTTGTTTTTTGGTACTGGGGATTGAACTTGGGACCTTGCACTTGCAAGACAAGCAGCAGAACCACTTAGCTAAATCCCTGGCTAGTTTTTTGAGGAATCTCTGTCCTTATTTCCATAGTAGCTATACTAGTTTACATGACCACAAACAATGTAGAAGACTTCCTTTTTCCCTGAAGCTTTACTAGAATTTGTTATTATTTGATATCCTGATGATAGTCATTCTCTCTGGAATAAGATAGAATCTTAGTGTTGATTTAATTTGCATTCCTCTAATGGCTAGAATTGTTGAGTATTTTTGTCATGAACTTATTGGCTATCTGTATTCCTATTCATTTCAGTTGCCCCTCTTTTGACTGGGTCTTTTATTTTGGGAGAGTCTACTGTTTTTGAGTTCTTTACATATTCTAAATATTACGTCTCTGTCCAAGGAATAGCAAATTTTTTTTTTCCATCTCGTCACATTGTTGGTTGTCTCTTTTGCTGTGCAGATTTTTTTATTTGTTATGATCACATTTGTTGATTCTCTATGTTACTTTCTGTGCAGTTCTGTTCAGAAAAACTTTGCCTACAACTCTGTCTTCAAGAATTTTACCCATCTTATCTTCCAGCAGATAATTTCTGTCTTAACATTTAAATTTTGATCCATTTTGACTTTAGCTTAGTACATGGTAAGGGACAAGGGTCTAGACTCAATCTTCAGCATGTGGATATCCCAATTTTCTCAGCACCATTTATAAAAGGGCCTATCTTTCCTCCAGTGCATGCTTTTGGCCCCTTTATTAAAGATCAGAGAGCCGAATGTCCTGGGGTTGTTTCTGCATTTTGTATTCTGTTCCCTTGATCTACATGTTTATTTTTATGCCAGTGCCATACTGCTTTTATCATAATGGCTTTGTAGTATAACTTGAAATCTGTGATTATGATACTTCCTGCTTTGCTCATGTTGCCCAGGATTGCTTTTGCTGTTCTGGGTCTCTTCTGGTTCTATATGAATTTTAGTATTGTTTTCTCTACTTCTGTGAGAATGCTGTTGGCATTTGGATTGAGATTGCATTAAATCTGTGTCAGTTTTGGAAGGATGGCCATTTTGACACAGTTGGTTTTGTTTATCCAGGAACAGGGGGCATCATTCCATTTTCTGATGTCCTCTTTTATCTCCTTTTTCATAATAATGTAGTTTTTGTTGTAAAAGTCTTAAGATTAAAAATAATTTTTGGTAATGTTTAATTTTGAGAAGAAAGTGTTGATGCAACAGTTACTGAAGTTAAGAATATTTTGTAGACTGATTATATTAGGATACATTTCTGATAATTTCAAAATATAAATTTTTAGCACATATAGAACAGGTGATTTTATGGAATAATCATTCTCAAATAATTTAATGCTTCACTCAATTTTGTGTGTCTGAGTTTAATCACAGTGGCATTCAATATTTCCAGTAACAGTTCTATCAACTTGTGCTAGTGGTACACAAAATCACAAATGATTTCATATTTTGTATAAGAACCAACACACATACTTACACATTCTATTGCCATATTTTCAGTTACAAGGAAATTCTTAATTTTAGAAATAGTTTTCCTCATCAATAATTTGTTCATTTAAATCTCCATTTGTTTTGTTTTTTCCATTCAACACAACAATATTTCTATTAATTCTTGTTTCTACAGTACGTAATTCTGTGGATATTTGCAATGTTATAACAATTTTTGAAACTAGAGATTCTAGACATTGAAGAATTCTAATAATTTCCCAAAATGTTTTATTTTGATGTTCCAGTGTTCACTTTTGTTTCCCAATAATTTACTGTCAAAACTCAGTGCCTGAACACCAGCAGATCTCGTTCCAGGCTCAGGTGAAAGAGCAGGTATTTGTGCAGGCTCTGCCTCAGCTTTGGGGGCAGCAGGGCAAGGTGGCAGCCCTGTCCCCAGAAGAGAGCCTCTTTTTTCCTGAGTCTCAGACCACAGGCAGATACTTCTGATGCTGCTGTTGCCAATTGAATCAGGGCCCAGGTCATGTCCCACCTGACTCCTCATGGCTTATGGTGCACTGGGCTTCCTGTTGAATGCTCCTGACCAGGCCAACTAGCGAGCCCAGCAGCTTGCTGTGCACAGCACTGCTGCTGCAGGATTTCAATTGTGTATGTGCTCACTGCCTGTGTAATAGAGCTTCCTTGGCCCATGGGAGCACTCAAATGTTGACTTCTAATAACTCTGTGGTGGGACCACTGACCAATAAACCAACATGAGCTCCTCTGTGTGCACACTGTCAGGTAGCTGGACTGATGGACTAGACATACATGAAACTAGCCCCAATTGTTTCTTAGTTTTAGAAAGACATCTGTCTACTGTGAAAAGTACAGGCTAGATCAGTGACATTTAAGTATTTTAGATCCCAACCATAGTACGTAGTGCATTGTTCATTGACTCAAAGTATACAAAACTATCCATATCTAAAACAAATTTTCTGAAATGGTACTTACAATTAACACATTTTCTGTTCAATTTTTTAAAGGCTGCTGACAACCCACAGAATTGATTTCACAACCTGTTAACGAGTTGTGACCCTTCAGTTTGGAAAAGGCTGACCTAGAGGGAGGTACAAGTCAATAGCTCGACAATGATAATAGTACTCTGCAATTTTACACTTTGAAACTTTGAAATACAGTCCATTATCTAACTGAACAATTTTCCTCAAAGGCAGTTGATTAAAAGGATAGTCATAAAACAGGAGGGAAGTATTTCTGTGATATATCACAGGGCTCAGTACTCATCCCAGCTTGGTTGAACATTTTTATCGATGGCTTGGATGAAAACATCTTATTTCCATTCAACACATTAACTGAGCACAACTTTTGTGCTGAGTCCTGTTCCCTGACTGGGGCTGCTCACAATGAAGTCTGCCTAAACATGCCAGTCAGTATGATGAGGTTAAGGGATGTGACAGAGGCCAACAGCCAGGAGTGCCTTGGAAGGGGCACACGCGGCAGTACTGACCAATCAGGAATCTTGGCAAGACGAGGGCCGTGCCCCAAAATGGCAGTTTCATGCTGCTAATTCAGAGGAAATGGCCCTCAAAACAGCCTGCTGGCAGCAGCCAAGCTTCAGGCACTGCTTAACAGGTCATGCTGACCAACGCCAAGTGTGGGAGAGACTGTAAAGCCCAAAACATTCAACATCAACCTTCTAGGACTTTTCTTTTTTAAATCCATGCAGCAAGTGAACCACTTGATTTCTGTTTAATATCTAACATGGTCACACTTTTCCCATAAATTTTGTTTCCCTGCAAATCCAAGCTTTTTAACAACTCTTTATGACCTGGATGCTACAGTAGGTAGAGTTGAGTGTAAACTTGGAAAAATGAATGTTTTTCAGAATGGCAAAGTACACATGGGTTTCTATTGACACAGTAATTTAGTGTGTGTATTAAAAAGTATTGCTTCATAGATCGTACTTTGAGATATTCCTTCTAATTAGAAAATAATACCTGGTAGAAGCAGGGTGAGTCCCATATAAGGTTATTGTTGGGAAAGAGGTCTTTGATGTGGTGGCTGATGCTTTTGCAATGGTGTAACCACTGTGGTGGCTCCTCAGGTATTGACTAGCAATTAATTCTTGATCCACATACATGTCTCTATCTGTATATATACACAATATATTTGTACATATAAAAATCTATATGTGTCATGTCAAGTATACATCAATCTTCTAAGCAACAAAGCAAAACACAAAATGTATGTAAATAGAAAGCCAACAATATTATTTGTGACATCCAACATTATATCACAGAGTAACCATTATTAATAGTTTAGTATGTATGATGAATTCCATTTGTGACTATACGTTAGTTGATTTTTAACCAAATATTTACAGAAAAATACTCTTCACCTGGCTTTTTCTCTTCATCAATATTCTATGGACATGGTTCCCTGTGCCTTTTAACATATAAAATCCATGGCCAGAACCATAACTGAGATAGTCTAGGTTGTTTTCTTTTTGTGTGTTGTGGGTTTTTTAAAACTGTTTTGAACAATGATTTAATAAATATCTTTGTAGAGAGATTTTTATAGACTAATGCAGCTTGGATCTTTAAGATAATTTCTACATAAAAGTTATATTACATATATATTTTAAATTTTACTAAAGAATTCCTTTCTGTAAATGTTCAAGCAATGGACACTCTCATTTACTTTACTTTTAAGTCCCTGCTTCCCGACCTTTCATCCTCACTGATTGTTTTTGATCATTGTTGTTCAATGCCATGGTCTGCATTTGCTGCAGGTGGCTGCTAAACACTTTAAATGTGACTTTTCTGAATGAAGATAAACTCTAAATGTAAAATCTAGACCAGATTCCAGACTCAGGATGAGAAAAAGGTAAAATATCTCAGTAATATATTGATCGTATGTAGAATTACTATTTTAGATGTATTGGGTTAAACAAAATTGATTACTAACTTTAATTTCACCTGTTATTTTTCCCTTTTCAAAAAATGTGGCTACTAGATAATTCAAAATTATGTGTATTGCTCATATTGGTGGCCTGCATTGTATTTCTGTCAAATAATAGTGCTATGAGTATTTAAAACTTTTTTCCAGATGGCATCAGATTATTGTCCTGAATACATCGTTTTTTGCTTGTTTTGCTTTATTTTTATTAAATTTTGGGTAGGTAACTTACATATACAACAAACAATTCAAAATGAAAAAAGGTGTGAACAATGCCTAAAATAGTTTCTATGTTTAGTCTAACAAATTACTGCAAGCTTAGTGGCTCAAAACAGCACAGACAGCCAGGCATGGTGGCACACACCTATAATCCTAGTGCTGGGGAGACTGAGACAGGAGGCTCACCATGAGTTTAAGGCCAATCTGGGCTACATAGTTATTTCAAGGCCAGCCTGAAATGCATAGTGAGATCCTGTCTCAATGAAACAAAATAAAACAACACACAGAGATTTTTTTCTTCTACAGATCTGGAAATCAGAAATCCAAAATGAGTCGCAAGGGACCAAAATTAGGATTCAGCAAGGCTGTGTTCTTAATGCAGGCTCAAGGAGTGAACTCAATTCTCTGCTGCCTCCCAGCTTCAGGGTGTGGGAAGCTGTCCTTCCCTGAGTCACAGCTCCCTTTCATCTATAGTTAAGGCCATCTGTAATGGGTCAAGTTACTCTGACCTCTGTCCCATCTGTGTTTCTGACTCTGATTCCTTTCTTTCTCTCTCTCTCTCTCTCTCTTTCTCTCCTACTTAAAAAAAAACACAAAATAAAAACAGCTTTATTAAGATCTAAGTCACAAGCAACATGATTCATCTACTTCAGCAAAAAAAATAAATGACTTTAGTGTACTGTACAGATGTTCTTTGACTCAGAATGGTATTATTTTCTAATAAACTCATCCTATGTTGGAAATATCCTAAGTCTAGTGCATGTAATAACTTAACCCACAGAACATCCTTACTTAGCAGCACAGTACACTGAAGGATATCTGTAGCTGTTTCTCTTTGTGATCATGGGGCTGACCCAGAGCTGTGGTTCGCTGCCCCTGCTCCACCATAACATTCTGCCAAATAATGTTCCATCAGATTCCTCCTCTGCTTTAGGGACCCTCATGAATACACTGGGCCTACCCAGGAAGTCCAGACTAATGTCCCTGGTTTAAAGTCAGATGATGAACAACCTTAATACTATCTATAACCTTAATTCCTTTTTGCCGTAAAACCTGCCATATTCTGGAACTGGGATGAAGACATCTTTGGCGTGGTAACAGTGCCCAACTCTTGGGGTACCATACAGAATGTAAGAATCTGTCTCCCTAGAGGCAATGCATCACTAGTATCTTCTTTATCTTTACAAGATATTCTGTGCACACTCAAACACATGTAATGTGTGTATGTGACTTCTCTAATTACCAATAGTAGCACACATAGCACACTATATACTGTCATAACTTTTTTAATTCTCAAAACCACTTTAGGGATTGTATGTGTTTACTAGAACTGCTGGAACAAATCACCACAACCTTGGTGACTAAAAGCCCAGAAATGGGTTCCTTTGCTGTCTTGGAGGGCAGAGTGTGAAATTGAGCTATCCTCAGGGCCACCTTCCTCCAAAGGCTCTAAAGAACATTTTGTTCCTTGGATTCTTCCAGTTTTCAGAGGCTCCAACCAGGCCCTGGCTCTAGTTGCATCACTGCAAACTCAGCCTGTCCTCTCTTGACTCCCCCGTGTGTCTGCGCCTTCTCTTCTGTCTTTATAAGGACTGGGGTAATTCATTGAATGTAGCACAAGTCAGAAAAGCTGTTGGGAATCATGCTAATGGCTTCCACACACTGCATTCTGCAACTTAAACTTAGCTCACCCCAAGGTCCTTCACAGAATTATATCTCCTCAAACCTCTTTTCAAATAAGATCACCTTTGTAGGTTCTGCTGTTAAGATATGCACACATCTTTGTGGAGGCCTCCTCCTATCCCACTGCTGCGATTATTCCCTATCGATACAATGTAGTGCAGACTTATTCTTTTAAACAACTCCATAGCAGTTTACAGTGATAATATATTTAAATAAACATCCTATTGATGGGCAGTTTAGTTTCTTTTATTTATGGGTTTTTCTTTTTGATGATTTGTCAAAATATTCTTTAGTGGCCTTCAAAGTTTCATAAAGGTGTAAGCTTTAAGATAAAGGGGAGCTGTTTTAGTTGTGCTCGTAGAGGCACACAGAGAAGCCGGACACGGCTGTCCCGAGCACCTGCTATTGTCCAAGTAGACACTGTCCCTTGGGGAAGTAGGTGCTATGTCTGGGAATATGTCACAGGGATTCTGCTAAAGCTTGTGAGGGGCTCTAGGTCACTTGAGATCAATGAATCACTTGTTGATGCTTCCTGTCATTCTTAACAATGTCAGGGGCACACAATGAATACTAGTTGATGCTTGGAGAAAGGTGTGCAGGCAGCCAGGCGTGCCTGTGCCCAGAAGCAGCCTCTCCTCTGGGAAGGACAATGTCCCTGAAACTGTTTAATGTTGAACCTAGTGCCTGCCAGTGTGACCAGTATCCTGCCTGACATCACCCCGTCTGTAGCTCTGAGGAACACCACCTCATCAAACAGAGCATTTGATCAAATCACTATCCATATGGGATTTCAAGAGCTGTCCTTTAGGCCCATTCCTTTATTCCTTTATTCTTTTACAAATTTGACTTAAGAAGTTTAAGTTCAAGTGAGTTGCAGTCTGTTGCATTTACCCCCACTGCTTTTTCCCTCAGCACACACACCTCTTTAGGAGAAATTTCCCATCAGGAAAACCTTATTGTGCTTCTCCGGTAAGGCTTTTCGATAAAAACCTGAGGTGAGACAGCCTGCTTACAGTGGCTCCCAGCCTGGAGGCAGTTTGGACAGATTATGTTTCACAAAGGCACAATTCAGGTAGGGTTCCCTAACAAGGGTGTATTGTATCATCACCACCTTGCTGGGAATCCTGTTAGTGCTTTCCAAACACTTGCACCCTGTCCTCTAATTTACACTTACACATTTCATTTGGTGGGAACCTAAGGATTTCTTCTGACCATCTAACTGGACAGACCAAATTTCAACGAGGTCTTAAAACCTGGGGCAATGACCTCCTCCCTGTCTGCACCTCTCTCTGTGCACTTCTGGAGCCTAGGCTGGAGCCTCCTGTAGATGCAAGCCTTTCTGCCTCTTCAGGGTACAGTAGAGCATCATGAGGCCAGGGAGGGGAATGGGCACCTCAACCTGACGGTACAGAGTAGCACTGCTCCCACCTCCAAGGAATAAACTCCTTTGATGGCTACTGGGCATGGCATTCCATGCAGAGAGCTGGGAGGATTGCTTCATATTCCCTACAGCTCTTCTATTAAGACAATCAGACTACAGCGCTGTATTGGGTTCTGCGTACCGTGCTCACAAGCTCACAAGCAGCCTGCCTCTCCCCTCCACCACACTAGAAAGCTCCAACAGAGATAACACTGTCCACTTAGGTTTCTGGCCCAAGACCAAGCCCCGTGTGGGGACTTTCCCAGTCAATACTTACAAGAACCCAATGATGTAAGTATGATGACTGACGCGATTTGTGCAGCGGAAGAAGCTTAAAGCCCAGAAACATGTCCAAGGCCACAACTGAATAAGGGGCAGCTTCAGCACCAGCATTTACTGGAGGAAGTGGACAAGAGAAGTAGGGCTGTCCCTGGCATTACCACTGCCTCTGTTCTTCTCAGTAGCTGAACTAATTCTGTTTTGGCTGCAGCAACAAGGGCCTGGAGGAGGAGATGGGTGAAGGAGAAAGTTATGAACTGGGGATGGAGGGCAGGTGAGGTAGTGCTGCATTACAAGCTCCACTGCCATGGGAGTAGACCACTTGGCAAGTTGAACAAAAGGCAAGAGTGACCACTGATCTTCCCTGCAGCAGGTTGTTAATATTGAAGGTGGCCTTTTCTTTACTTCTCTTAAGCTTATCTGAAAAAGATCCTGTAAATGCCTGAATCCAAGACCCTCTTTTGGAGCTGTACTGGTCTTCTCTCAGAAGTCAGTAGTGTCCAAAGTGCTTTCCGTAGGCCTTCTGGGAAGAGATCCATATCTCTTCCAATGAAGGCTGGCCAACTCTTTGTACAGGGCATCCAGGGGGACTCCCAAATATCCTTCCAGTAATCATTCCTCTCCTTGGAACCTGATCCACTCTTTTTGACAATGACTGGCAGCATTAAAAGCCAGCCAAGTGCTTGCTTACCTGATGTTCTCCTTGGATCAGGACTAGGGCATTTAGAGATGCACTACGGTGTGTGAGCTCAAGAGATGTGGGAAGCCCTCTGTCCCTAAGTATTGCATCACTCCATAGGATCTCTAATGCTCCTAGGACTTTACTGTTAGAGTCAGTGGTTGAGTTAAGAGTTTTTCTCTCTAGTTCTTTTGTGAGTTCAGACTGAATTTGGCTGTGTGCAACAGATATCCAACACTAATGGTTTAACCAAGTTTATTTTCATAACAAAAAGTCTGGTTATACGTAGTGCCAAATGATGCATCAGCATAACCCATACCCCTTCCAGCCTCTTGCCCAAGCCCCTTTTGCATATGGCTCCTGACTTCCTGGTTGTCAGATTCGGCTTCTCTCTGAATGTCACATCTGCCTTCCAGGTAAGAAATGGGGAAAGACCAAAAGCAACAGACCTCATTGCCAGCCAAAACTGTCTGTTTCTATGAGATGAGCAATGTCCTTCCCAGAACCTTCTGTTCTGTCTCATATACATGTCTAGTTGAGGGGGGATTTGAAAGGGTCAATATTTTTAAATGGGCACATTGCTTCATTGGGCAAAGTTGGGGCTCTGTTCTCAAGCAAAAAGAAGGGACTGGCTCAGGAATAGAGAATTAGCAATATCCAATACACCATCTCTTTGTAGGAATATGTTTGGGGAAGCTAACTTATTGTGTTATTAATATGGTGATATAAAATGAGAACCAAGATCTGGCATATAAAGGTACAAGATCCCAGTAATGAATATAACTGTACTGTATACCTAGAATGTACAAAAAAAAATCAATTTAAAAGGAAAAAAATGGTGATATAAATAGGGTTGCAGTAGGCAGATATTGTTTTCTCTGAACTAACATAACAAAGGCACAGGACTCTGTAGAAAAATGGAAGAGTTAGAAATGGAGGATCACAACTTTTTCCTCTGCACAAATACATAGGGTGTTGTTTTCTCCCCTAGGGTGGTTAAGCTTCTTCTCATTCAGCTTTCTAATCCTTAACATTACTTTTTTTTTAATACAATGAACTTAGGACTGGGCTATTAGGCCTTACTATCCACACTGAAATTATATATAGCTCCCTTTTATTTTATTTGCAGTGTTAGAGATCAAACCCAGGGCCCTGTGCATGCTAGGCAAGTGCTCTACCACTGAGCCTACCCTCAGCCCATGCTGATATTTTGGACTGGATGACTCTTTGATGTTGAAGCTGTCTTACATGTTGAAGGATATTTATCCTGTCCCCTGCCTACAAGATGTTAGTATCACCATCTCCCCACCCTTTACTTTTAATAACAATGCCATAGGTTTGCCACCACTGCAGACTAGTCTATTCTACACCATTAAAAGATGCTGATTTAATGTACATATTTTTCTGATTTGAAATAAGAAGTGTGCAATTCACCAGCAGTGAGTCCTAGCCCAGTGTGACTGGCATGAGTGCCTCCCAGCAAAGCTCATACTGCACATCTGCACAGCAGCTGGACTGGGCTCCAACTAGCATGGCTAGGGTGTCACTTACTGTACAGTATGCTCAACCCCTGTGTCCAAACCCAATGTCCCACAGGCAGAACTCATGGGGGCCAGAGTGAGCTGGCACCAAATAGAATGGCCAAATTTAGCAAGTAAAACTACAGACCAGACAGTTAAATTAGAATTTCACATGAACAATAAATAATTTTTGAGTGCAAATAAGTCCCCTATAATCCTGAATGGGAGTAATGTGTTCACATTTTCAATGTGGATAATTCCTAGGATCAGCTTTTGTTGCCAGACTTCATGGCAGTTCACACTGGCCAGCAAGTACTTCCTGTTCCTATCATCAAGTATGCTACCAGCCAAAAGCTCTGACAGCAGGTGACCAGACGTGGAATCTGTGCCCTCGCCCTGAACTTGAACCCCAGGTGGTGCCAAGCAAAGTCACCAGGCATTCAGATTACAGTGCTCAGTTCTGCACCTTTAGATCTTGAGTGCATCAGGGTCCTTTCCTTGTCCCTGAGTAAGTGATCTTCAGAGCGGCAGTGGCTTAGTTAAGCAGCTGTGTGCTGCTCCTTGTTTTCCATATCTGGGTGGCACTGGGAGTATGTGCCCTGGGCACAGGGCAAGATTGTGTTACCAGAGAAAACCCAGGTTGTTGCCAGTCTTCCCAGGGCCCAGCTGCTGGCAATGAAAAAGAAGAATGCTTTACTTTCCAGGTGAGGAGTTGACTTTTCACCTGGGAAGACTCAGAAGGTGTTCCGTAGGTGTGTGCCACCATGATTGCAGCCCCTGTGATGTCGTGGGAGGGCGCCTCCAATCTGCACACCATAGAGCTGTCTAGAGAGTCACAGTACCTATCAGTGTGCTAAAATCTGGAGAAACCCTTCATTAAGAAACCTGAAATGAATCTTCTCTAAGTTATCTGACTATGAGGTCTAGGATATAGAAGTTTTCCTTTTGTTTTTATAATTCTTAAATCAATGGTAAATATTTAAGCATAATTTTTTAAGAATTTCTCCTTTAAATGAGCATGTATTTGTGATACATAATAAATACAATCATCATGGTGGGTTGGTGCACATACAGATCACATCTTGATCCCCTTTTCCCCAGATCTACTTCCTATCTCTATATTTTAACTGAGAACAAACCATCTGCCCGGGGAAGCCTTTCTAGGGTGTGTACACACACACAGCCACAGAATTTTTACCTACATGGGGCTTTTATGAAATTTGACCCCTAGATTTCTGTCTAGTCGTAGACATTAAGTCTCAAAATAACTGCATTTCACATCAAGAATCTTGAATATACAGGAATTGGAACTCATCTAGTGAAGCAAGGTTTGATGTGTTATATACATACTTTCCAAAGTCCTTAGGTATTTTTATGCTGAATTTTAGTGGGGATACATAGCTTCTTTGTTTATTAATGTGTGCATGCCATTACACAAGCTTCCATTTATCATTGTGCTAAAACATGATGAATTATTACCTCAACTTGGCTTCTGAAACTCTGTCCTCAATAGCCCCTTTCCTTGGAAAGACTAGTTCTTGTTAGCCATTCATACCTGTTCCTTTCTTACACAATTATTTAGAAAAATAGAAAAATTAAATAGACTTGTAGCAGTTGTTCAAAAGCCAGTATTTTCAAAGTTTCAAGGTATAACACTCTAGCAATGACACAATATTCTACTTAAGAATTTGCAGTAGGCATTTGATATAAACAAAAAGATGTTTTAGACACTTTATTTCATTCAATTGCTTTTGTTATGTTAAACATGAGACTCTTTCTGCCTGTTGTATATGGGTCTTTTTCTTCCTTTTGTTGTTCATGCTCAACCTCCAGGACTTAAAAGGCTCTGTCTCTCACCAGGGGACCTTGTCCTCTAATCACCTAAGAGACTCCTCCTCTCAGTTCTCATGGACTCTATGCTGAGGCTCCTTGTGGCATTGTGCAGCTTGATCGTGGCATCATTTTCCTGTGTCCCATGATAGACTGACAGCTTTCTGCAGACACAGTACATTTTGTCCGAGATTACTGAGGAAGTCCTCTTGCAACTATCCTGGATAAGACCTTCACTGCTGGCTCTTTTCTCTCCTGGGATACCAGGCCAACCACAGATACTGACTTCCAAACTCTTCTTATGTGGCTGACTTCTGGAGAATGTGTAGTCTTCGGAGAATCTATTGGTCATTCTATGGACAATACAAACTTTGAAATATTAAAGTTATTTTTGAATGACAGAACCAATACAGTATTACACAGTAGGCACTAACATGGGGGAAGCAATCTTTTACTATCTTTGTATTTTAAACTTCATTTATTTCTGCTCTATTATCTCCTTGCTTTGGATTTAATTTGCTCCCTTCCTAGTTTCTTAAGGCAGAAACTTTGAGCACCAATTTTAGAACTTAGTACATGTTTGTAGTACTTAATACTTACATTCATCATGGGGTGTTGGTACATGTACATAACATATCTTAATTCTTTTTACTTCCCTTCATTCTCCTGTTCGGCTTTCTAAAAAGGAATTTGAAATAGCAAGCCTGAGAAAACCTTCCTGGAACTCAGCCTAATATAAGATCCATTTCTTTGCTGTTAATACTGGAGCCAGAAGCTTTCTGAAGGTGGGAGAAGGAAGAATGGATAAAGTGGTTAGTAATATAATTCCTCACTTACCTTTGCCTTCTCTTCTTGATAGAGTTGAATGGGATAGCATCACTGTTTCTCTCAGACTCCAAAAACAACGAGTTCAAGCTGCAAAAGTGAGACGATATCTGGGTGCCACAGAAAAATAGAGGAAGTTCTTTAATCACTTCTACATGAAAATTCTGCCAAAACTCTTTAAGGAACCCCAAAACTTGGGATGATAATCGATAGTATATATATTTTACTTTTTTCTGTCCCTGCTTCCGATCCCACCCAGTGCAAATGGACTCTAAGTCCAGCCCAGACTGTGGGAGAAGGCCTTAGGTGGGTTGTGAGTAGAAGATGTTCCCTCCTGCTGCCTGCTTCTATTAAATAGTGGCACTACCCTTTGACCCTGTTTGAATGGCAACACACATCATTGGCTCCCTTTGACCCTAATACCATTTTATAGGCTTAATAATAATAAATCTATGTCTTGAAACAGCTTCACATGCTATAGCAATCAATCAAAACTCAGAGAGCCCAAGACTATTAATGTCATCAGCAGTGAGGCAGCACCTGGGAATCCATCTAAATCAGCCACTGCAAAGGAAAACACACTGCAAGAACCTGCAGACAGAGGGAGAAGACAGGAGCATAAATTGCAATTCTGTTTCGTTCAGCCACGGAAGGATGATTTTCCTGGGAAAGTTTTGTCTACTCCTGGTAAGAAAGAAACCAGGACTTGCTGATTCCTACTCCAAAGTTATAAATTGGGAAGATTTTGCTGGCCCTGGGACCATGAGCATTTAAATGCTCTCTATGACAGCCTGGAAGCTTCACCATTGGAGATAGCGCTTTTAAAACTCCCCAGTGAGAAAAGTCAAGATGCTGCATTTTGCCTCCTTTGCAGATGGCCCCAGTTGCTCACATACTCCCTTTTGCAAGACAGATTATAAAGGGACACACAGCTGAGAAGGGCTCGCAGCTACATGGAGGTCCCAGACCCCCATACTGATGGTCTGTGGTTAATCCTTAAAACTGAGAGATGAGATCCATGCGCGTGCATCCACCTGGTCCGTCAAGCGGTGGCTTGCTATGCAGATGGGCCCTGCGGCCTAGCACCCTGGTGGTTCCCACTGCCGTGACCACACGCTGAGGCTCACGAGGGAGGGAGGGGTAGCCACCGAGATCTCCAGTACTCCACAGACAGCATGGCAGCCATCCCTTCCAGTGGTTCTCTCACAGCCATCCATGACTACTACGGGTGCCACCTGGGCTCAGCGTCCAGCAACAGCTCCTGCGGAAGTGTCGAGAACCCCGGGGAAGCCATCCCCTACCACCCAGGTCTCCCCAAGGCCGACCCAGGTCACTGGTGGTCCAGCTGCTTTTTCGGGAAGTCCACTGTCCCATTCATGGCCACAGTGCTGGAGTCCCCAGAGCACTCGGAATTCCCCCAGGCTCCCAGAGGCATGGTCACCAGTGGTTTGGCTTCGGAAACCACAAGGAAGCAGCCACTCAGCCAGCCCAGCTAGGCCAACACCAGGCCCTTGCCCTGACCTGAGGGTACCAGCAGTCAAGGCTTCCTAGGCCAGGTGGCCACCAGCAAAGGACAGAGACACTGCTCTTCAGGCCCCACTGAGCTTTCCTACCTCTCCCAAATGTGCCGTGCACCAAGCAGAAAATAAACTCCCAGCAGCCACGAGAGAGAGGGAGGGGGAGGGAGGGAGGGAGAGAGAGAGAGAGAGAGAGGGAGAGAGAGAGAGAGGGAGAGAGATGAGAGGTAGAGGAGAATGAAAAAATTTTCTTTTAGGCCTGTAGTTGGAATACTCCTAGGACTTCTAAGCCTTATTTTTTTAAAACAATCTGGTGCAGTGAAAGCATCTGAGATTTTGGAGCCAGAAAAACTGAGTTCTAGGCTTGGCTCTTTCACCATCTAGTTGTATGACCTTGAGCAAGTCATCTTGCCTTTGGAGCTTTTTCTGCATCTTGGTAATAGATAGTTTGCTCTAAATAAGGTATTCTAAGACAGTGATCTACAGACTAGTTCTGATATGGTTATTGTTTGGTTTTAGAATGACTTCAGCATCAGTGAATTCCGCATAAAGAAGCTACCATTTCACCTTCTGAAACAGTTGTTAATAATGGACCATCTCCTTATGTAGCAGCAGTGGTATTGTGGCGTGACTAATGGGTTCCTCTTTCTATGGAGTCTGCACTCTGCTCCAGGACCCTGGAGTCCCTTCATACTGTCCTGCTTGCCCCTATCCCTACAACTAATTCATATTCACTGCCTGACCCCTGTTGGCACAGGTTTTGGCAATTTCTAGATTACATGATCTTTGTAAAGAATAATGTTCCATTTTCATCTAAAAGTGTAGAACTATATTTTTAAAAACTTTTGAGCTAAAATCTGTTTAAAATATAATGGAAGATGGAAACCTGAAATAATTATGTAATGTCCAGATCCCACATTTTCATTCCTGCCTGCAAGTAACCAGTATGAATACACACAGTAACAGGTTGGTAAGTAACTTTCAACCTCAATTCACAGTAGAAAAATAAGAAATATTTTATTTTTATAGCCTCTCCCATTTTAAAATCCTTCCACACATACTAAAATGCTTCATCATAAACCTGAGGAAATAAGGACATTGCAACTTGAACCTCTCACTAAATGTAAAGTTCTTGAGCTAAAAGGATTGTGGACCTACTCAGGTCACTCACATCTTGCTCTTTCCCCTAGTGATGGCATTTCATGTCTAAATAATGCTCTTTGGTCCATATCTTCAGATTTTTGGATGACTTTTGGCTGCTTTATCTGTTAATATTTCTACTCTAATACAAACTCCTTGAGAAGCACCAAATATAATGATTTTGTAACTTATCTTACTTCCAACTAAACTGCCAAAGTTAGAACCATCCCAAGTGGTCACTACACACTTACCATGAAAGACTAGCTGGCTTTTGCAGTATTCCTACAGTGAGAATGTTCTTCACAAGAAGTCAGCTGAATCCATTTAGCGTAAGGCCCTCCAAACTCAAGATGAAGTTGCCCTGATTGTGGACACGTTCTGAGATTCCAGGTCCATTGTCTTTATCAGGTAAGCCCCATTCCCTGTCTTCACTTCTGCCCCTCAAAGCCTCCTCTTCCTTTGTCTTCATTGTGGATTAATAATAGCAAGGTATATAGAAATTTCCATTAAATAAATGCCTGTAAGGATAAATCATCTGCCCCTTCCCCTTTTGTACCTGTAACCACTATCTCAAGTGGAACTTGTAATCCTTCATGCTTTTCCTGATTAAAAGAAAGATCGATTCCAGGGCAGGGAATGGTGATCTTGATGATGTCAAATAATTTAATAAGCCATTAGATGCCAGGCATATCTATTGGGTTCATTTGTAGTCATTGCTGGCTCTCTTTTCTCTGAGCAATATGGCTGTTGAGTAGGACCAAGAAGGTGGTCGTCCATGCAGCAAGCTGCTAAAGGAGCCTTTCAATTTCAGTTTTAATAGGAAAATAAAATCAGTTACTGTATCAGCATTTCAGAAAAATCAGGTCATTCTATGGTCCATGGCTCTTTTATTATGATTGGAATGATGTCAATAGATATACACATAATAAAATGCAGCCTTGTAGCTCTGGGGAAACAGGCAAAAATGTTGGGTTTTCAAGTTTCACAAAATATTACTTTCCTGATACAATAAACCATGGTAGTTTGAGGAAGAGAGCAATGTCAATGTGGTCAGGAAGAAAGGTGAAGTTATAAGGTTCTGTAGAAAAAAAAGAAAAAGTAAAGAAAAATGAACACTGCAGAAACACCCAGTCTTCTTCCTCTCTTTGAGAGTGAAGTCCATGGTGTCCAGCCCATCTCAGTCCCACTAAATTATCCTGGCTACCAGTTCCTCACCTGGCCTTGAAATTAGGCACACTTGGTTTTGCACCTGGGTCCTCCCTCTTGCTAGGTGACCTTGGACAAATTACTTAATCTTTCTGGAGTCTTTATAGGAATTAAATGAGATCATGCTTGTAAAGTGCTTCTCACAGTGTTTGGCTCAGAGCCAGTGGTCAATAAATGGAGCCGTGATTAGTATCATTATTATTACTGGGCTTGGTCCTCAATGCCTTAATTGTCTGTGGGCCCCACCCTATCTGTGTCTTCCTGCCTCTCTGAACAACCTTCTCTCTGTTCCTGGGTTCCATAGCTGGGCCCTTGCCAGCTTCACCCCTCTAAAGCTAGGAGAGGATGGTGTTCTGTTCCTTTCTCTGGGGTTCAGGGTGATAACCTCTAGGCGCTTTCACATTCCTTAAGGCAAAGCTAAATCTCACCACAGAACCTCTTTAGGAACCTGGAGCCTGTGGGCACATGGTAGAGCCCAACAGGTCTGAGCAAATATGGACCACCCAGGTAGGAAATTCTAGACCTTGCAGCCCTACCTGGAGTCCCCAGGCTCTGCAGGGGAAATTATGGCACATTAATTCTTTGTTCGTGCACAGAAATGTACTTCCAAGATGCACTCAGATTTTCGGCACTAGTTCCAAGCACCCACCAGCATCCTTTGGACACGGGCTCCAGACTTCCCTACTCACATAGTGATTACCTCATGGCCAGTCAGGGATGCTCAAAACCTGAAGATGAGTGGATTTTTTTGAGCCCCCACTGGCTCTGTTATTATGATTTGTCTTGCTAACATTAAAAAATCAAGACTTTTTATATATAAGTTTGGATTTGAGGGTTTTCTTTAAAAAAAATAGAAGATATGGTAATACTGGGCCAACATGATTTGTGGTAGGAAAGCAGTAGTCCTCCATGTTTAATAACAAATAAAGTGCTCAATTTACAAGCATCTTACTTTACTCCTTTATATTATCTCTTTGTGCCACCAAATATTGGAGATTGCAAACCGTGAACCACAGAATACTCTACTTTCATCATGAATCATGACCTCTTAAACCTGGTAAGTCCCTAGGATTAATGTACCCAGAAAACTACTCCTAGAGAAATCAAGAGCCATGTCTAAAGTTCACAGAAAATTTGTGGCAAGAGAAGCTTGGGTTCCTAGGCTCCACCACTCTGCACTTCCTTTTCTAAGACATTATACTTTGTCTGCATCAGATTCTGGCTGCTGGGGCCTCTATCAATCCTCTGGCAGATATGAGGGTGTGAGCAAGGACGTGAAAGAACCACAGTCTCTCCCCCACCTGCCTTAGGACCTAAAATTCCTACCATTCATATAATATCATATTGCTTACCTGTGAAGCAGCCCACTGTATCATAAGTTGCTCTTACCTCAGAGTGACATGTTATTTAGAAAGTGTGCAAGAGTATAGAAAATGTACTCATGACAATTTTGAGTTGTACAAAGTGGTTAGCAAGATGAAAAGGACACAGTTGTGAGTCATGAGCCCTATGTAATGGAGGACTGTCTTGCACTTAATCTTTGTGCCTTGTAAAATAAGGTGTGACACGATGATGTTGGAGGACCTGACCAACTCAGGACACCCATGATTTGCCAAAGAGAAAGTACCCAGAGTGGTGGCTGCTCCTAGTGTGGCAGAAACTGCAAGAAAAGTCCTCTGAGGCCAAGAGCCTGAAAATTCAGGATCTGGGGGCTGAGGGCTAAAGGAAGATTGCCGGCAAGATGTTGAAAGAAATTGTTGTAGGAGCAGGAGAATGTTGGGCTTATAAAGAAGTAACTAAAAATATACCCTGATGTACAGTAAAGAATGTAGAGACCGTGGCTCATTTTGAAAGCACTATGGCATGATAGAGCGGATACTGGCTGTTGCGTTGTGAGACCTGGGCTCTAATTCTTTTCTCTGAAGGTTTCCATAGGCTGCCTTGGAATCTAGGCAAGGCCACCAATCAATGCTGTATTGTGCTTCTCATAGCAGATGTATTTTTGATGTGTGCCCTCTGTTTGTGTACAAAGTTTTCAGTTTTCAAAACTAGTCACAAGAAAATTATATGGCAAGAAAAGCACTGTGGATAGATTTGCTGTTTTGATATGTGACACAAAGGGTTATCAGAGCATCATCACTGGCCAGGAAAACTACTTGAATATTTTGAACAAAGTCATGTCAGCTTGCTAGGGATTCCATTGTTCATCTGAGTGAGTGAGTGTGTGTGTGTGTGTGTGTGTGTGTGTGTGTGTGTACAGGTGTGTTTGGCAAGACAAAGTGGACAGAATGAGAAAGGAGGGGAATGACACACACTTCGCCATCATGCCTTTGGACACAGGCCTTCTACCCTGGCTTAGAGAGAAGCAGCATCACATGAAGTCTTGGGTATCTTCCACCATCACAGTCCACACAAATGCCAGGAGCTCTCCGACCTGTCTGTGGCTGCATGCAGCTCTGCCATGAGCTGAAAGACCATGTGCTCTTGCCTGCTTTCCTAGTGCAGCAGTGGATCATAGCCATGTTCTTCTTCCAAACACTGGACATCTCAGGACTAACTTTATGGATGGTTCAGTGCCCCATGTGGTTGTCATCCTATGTTGGCCAATTAGAGTATCAGAATCAACAGTTCAACAATGCTCACTTAATTCATTGAGTAATTGTCCCGAGCTTTGGGTTTATAATATACCAAGGTTCTATCTGTGTCTGCTTTGTTGACAAAGCTTCTTTTCAGGGTACTCAATACTCAAACAATCTGCTGTAAACTCAACTCCCCCAGTGCTGGCATCGTGCTACTTATGCTGTTGTCATGAGTTTGAATCAACATGAGATTACCATTACCAATTTTAGAAACCCTCACCCCCAAACCTCCAAAGGCTCATGAGAATCTTCACTGTAAGCATCTCTAGAGAAGAAAAATATTCTATAGATTTTCTTATACACCTTTTCTGACACTGAGCAACCTTCACATCCACATCCTCCACTTCTGGCCTTCATGGAGACATGCTGTTCACCACCATTGTATCAGTGATAATATTTTATGCACTTTGGGATGATTTTTGAGTGTTCCTCCCCTAGTTTGACAATTTTCTGGGTCAACAACATTGACAATAGAGAGAACTCATTGTTTCCTAGGAGCCCCTCAGAAATGTGAGGACTAAAAGAGATGCCATGATTCTTGCCTTCAAGGACCTTTAAATTTTGCTGAAGAAGAGGTACAGGAATGCATTTAGGGCAACAGCTGAACACCTTCAGGCACCCTTACTGCAAACCTGCAAATGAAGGAATTCAAGAAGCTTTGCCACGTGGCCTCTGGTGGAATAGGACGTGTTTCTGATGAATCACGCTAGAGCTCGTCCCACCATTTCCTTTTGGCTCTTCCTCTGTGAATGCTGGAAATATTCCAGGGGATTGGTTTTATTTATGACATTAGACGTTTATGCCTCAGTTAAACAGCATTGGCTACGTAGCTTGTTGCATGTTCACTGCAACCCAAACTCCAGAGAGGCAGAGGATTTTGTCTCTGATTCACTGATTATCCTAGTGCCAACAGCCGTGTGCACAGTGCAAGCATCCATAAGTAGTTATGAGACAAAAAAGTGAGAAGGAGAAGGATTGATGGTAGATTTTTACTCTGTGAGGCTGTTGATAGCCTGGTTCAATTTCTTTTCTACCTGGAGGATGAAAACACAGCAAAGTCTTTGTTTCCCCATGAAGTTTTGTAAATGAGAAAAGATCAAACCATCCCCACAAATAACCCCTTTCCAGCTAAAGATATTACCTTTTATGACCCGTTTTTTGTTTCCTGTTTGGGAAGCACTTTATCTTCACATTAAGCTATTTTACCCGCTACCATGATTTCTTACCTGGGGCAATCAACTTTAATGTGCAATCTTATCAAATGGTTTTTGAAATTTTAGGCGAATATAATCCTAGGCTTTTTTTTTTTTCTTTTGTCTCCTGTAACAGTAATTCCTCTTTAAAAAAAACAAAAAACAAAAAACAAACCCAGCAGAGTTCCTTCAAGCTAGGCCTGCCCTCACAAATCCACACTGACTGCATCTTATCAGACTCTGTTTCAGCAAGTCCTTTTGCAATTCTGCAGCCCAAGTGGCTGCTAGTGTTTTCTTAGCCAATCTGATACACACCCTCTTCTAATTCTAATAGTTTGGTAATAAAATGTGTTGGACTCAGCATTCACTCCTAATTCTTGGCCTTTCCACCCTTCGCTGCAATTGGCTGGGAAGCTCATTAGCTGGAACCCAGCCTTGGGATGTTAAAGCCAGGAGAAAGCTCTCTCTCTTTCTCTCTCTTGCTCTGAGTGATAAACTTTGCCAGATTGACCAAGTTTTACTTTACTTTATTCCAAAGGTAAAAATTTATAACTGCTCTTTGGGCAGCAGTTTGAGTGAGGGTCTGGGAACTGCCAGGAGGCAGAAACTAGTACACCAACGCCTTTTGGAATTATCACCATCACTCCTCCTTCCCTTCTACATCCCTGGTCTCTACTCTCCTCCTACTTCCTCCGCATTCTACAAGGATAATCTTCATCCTAGATAAACTTTAATGGTCTTTTGGGGGTCAGAAAGATCCAGCTTTGAAGTTGAGTAGTATACTTTACCTCTGTAAGCCTCAATTATTTCACCTGCCAAATAAAGGTGAAAGGACTGTTCTAAGGATTCTGTGAGATAATGAATATAAAGGACTGGATGTTTAGGAAACACTAAAGAATATCTACTATAGCATTCTCTACCTAGTCAAGTCCATATCCTCCACAGATAGCAACATCTATTTATAAAGCCCTTACTGTATGGGTGCCACATTTACAACAGCTTTACGTTGACTCCCAACTGCTATTTACTGTGGCCCTTCCCTACCTCTTTCTCCAACACTTCTTGGATTTGCCTTTTCTCCATTATTTTTTTTGAAGTCCTTGTTCTAAACATTTGTGGGGATTTCTGCATAAAAAAAAAACAGAAGTAGAAAATATGCTGTACTAGTGCATGTCAAGGTCATTCTCCCCCTGTACTCTTTACCCAGGGCCTTAGCACCATGCCTTAGAGCATCAGGTCTCAACCATGGCTGTGCTTGACAGTCACCTTGGGAGCTTTTCAAAGTCTCCATGACCAGGCCACAAACTCAGACTCATTAAGTCAGAATTTCTAGGGATGGTACCAGACACCACCTCAGAGTTTAAGGTGATTAAGAATCATCTGAAGATCTCCTTAGAAGCAGGTTCTGCTTCTACAAGCCCCCAGAAGAGGCAGCAGCCTGAAGAGGACACAGTGGGGAGCAAGGCCAGTTGGAACCCCACTTCCTTGCTGCTCAGTACCTTTCTACACTCAGCCACGGACTCTCTCTTGACTATGTGTCTGGTCTTCTATCATCCTGGACAGGCTGTGCTCTAATTCCAGGCCCCCTCAGCAATAATATGACCAGGGGGAAAAAAAGATGGTGGCTCTCACATGTAATCAAGACAACTATTCTGCTCGGAAACTTCATCTAGAACCCAGGGTTTGAGGATTAAGGATAGATTGCCACCAAATGTCTGGAGACATCCTAAAATAGGGCACTTCTCAACCTATGTTTATTTCTAAGTCATGGGATATTCCTTTTTTTTGGTACCAGGGATCCAGCTCTGGTCCTTGTGCTTGCAAGGCAGGTGCCAGAACCACTGAGCTAAATCCCTGGCCCCTTGGGATATTCTTTATGGTTTAAAAATAGCCCTTGAAGGAGAAGAAAATTCTAATTTTGTAGATGTTATCTTCCTGCAGTAGTTGATACCAAGTTTGCCCTCTTCACTGAATTCAACAGTCACTTCCCAGCCCACCTCATCGGTGGCTCTGTACTGAACAGTGGTGGCTACGATGTTTGTGGTCTCCTACGTGGCACAACTGTTTGCGAGACTGCTTGAGTCATTTAGGTCCCAAGATGGGAAGCAAAACTAAACCCACCCTGGCAAAATGCTGAAAGAACCTCAACCTGTCTGGGCTTCTTTGTTTATTTTTTTTCCCATTAAGTTTATTGGTACATTTAAAGCAAACAATACAGTTACATTCATCATTGGAATCTTGTACCTTTACATGATATGTCTTGTTTCTTGTTTTTTCACCAGACCCCTGCCCTCCCTTCAACCCCCTTCACCCTTCCCTATTGGGCTTCTTCATTTATAATAATGAAGAGTCTAAAGTCTGAAGGGTCCTTCGCCAAACCTGGCTCTGTATTTTGAGCTGAGATCAAGGCATCAGTCATATTTCAGAGGGTTAGGCATCAGGATTTTATAAGTGCAATTATTTTTCTTTTTATTTAGAATTTAGAGGTCCTTGATAGGCAGTGGTTCCACTCAAGTAGAGGTAAAACACAAACAAAAAGTAAAGGAAAATAAAACAAAACCCATGCTGCACGTGACATATGCTACCATCTCAGTTTGGGACAGCTTAAATGGGCAGATGATAAATCATTTGTTCTTCTTTCTTCTGTTTACTGGAAAAGTAGCAGCTGTGAAGAACATTTGCTGGGGGCTGAATCTTCGCTGTCCGGGAGGAGCTGAGCTTTAAGTCCACTCTTTCAACATTGCTATAGTACCCTGTCTGATTTCAGCTGTGTGCATGTTTAATCTTGTTTAAAACTGGGCTCCTGGAATGAACCTGGAAAAGACGGGAAATACTGGGAAATTAAACTCTTATTTATTTTGGAAGCACAAAGCCACTGCATTCCAGTTTTCATGGCAGGGAGGCAATTTATATAATGTTGTAACACTGTAGCTGGGAGTGCAGAGGAGCAGGAAGGGATATTTCTGCCTGCGGAGCCCCTGGACTGGCCTCCAGTTGTTCACACACTGAGCTTCGTGATAAGAGCAGCTGTGCTGGTTTCTTTTCAAAGACACACAATAGGAACTTAACACGTAGGTATTGGCTTGGTTTGGAAGCCTTGATTATGAGGGCAGCCATTTTAAAAACAAAACCTTTATATCAACTAACAATAAGTACAGCATTTTTCTGACCACTTCAATTTTTACCAGGTTTTCCACCATCTTGAACCCACCCCTCCTTCTCTGTCCTTAGCAAGATCACTGAAATGAACAATATTGACTTTGCCATTCATGCACTGTGGCTTGCCGTGGTAAAAAAGAAATGGTTATCTGTAAGAGTGCCTTGACTATTACTCATTCTTAGTAAAAGGAAATTCAACATAAAATTGTTTACAGCTAAGAAAGATTCATGCATGCAATTTAAAATTTTAAATTATAGCTTAGGTTATGCTTCTTTAAAAGGTTCAGTTAAGAGTCAGTGATAGGAAATCCTATGCCTGGAAAACACAAACAAAAAATAGATTTTATTCTGCTTATATGTCAGGGACAGGGAGATACTCAAGCTTTTCAGGTTTCCATTTTTATTTTCTCAAAATGAAGATAATAAAACATCCCAGCATGTTGTGGTGGTAAAATATCTTCTTTTCCTTTGTGTGTCCAAATATTATACACAGATATATATCTGAATAGGGAAGCAAATTTATATAATGTTGTAACACTGTAGCTGGGAGTGCAGAGGAGCAGGAAGGGATATTTCTGCCTGCGGAGCCCCTGGACTGGCCTCCAGTTGTTCACACACTGAGCTTCCTGATAACAGCAGATACACTGGTTTCTTTTCAGAGACACACAGTAGGAATTTAATATGTAGGTACTGGAATACCTACATATTATGATACTGGCTACACACACACACACACACACACCTTATTATGGAATTCATGCTCTGGTTGAAAAGCTTAGACAGGTTATTTAGACATCCTAATTCATTCCATATACCTGCTTTGAATTCCACCTCCATCTAAAATCTGTACGAATTATCTGGAGAAAGAATCAGAGCCAGGCTTTCCAAGCCAGAGGGTCTGAAGAACCCTCATGTCTCAGCCCAACTCCAACCCCACCTTCCACTCTCCCCACCCCTCACCCCTTTAAGCGCCCCCCCAGTATAGTCCTTTCCCAAGGGCTGCATCTCCTGAAGAAGGGGTAGGTGTGAGTACATCTTGTCTTCTCCCTCTAGTTCTGTAGTTAGGCCCTCTTCACAAAAGCTTTTCTCTGTTCTGTACAGTTGCAACCTATTTGAATATTCCTTCCAGGTATGGCCCATCTCCAAAATCTTTCCTCATTTCTGCTATCTGCTTCCCTGGCCCATCCTAGTTGGCTCTGTCCCACCTTCTCTATGGGTCCCAGCTACAGAACCCAGTAAGTAAATAAATTTGCATCTAACTGGGAGTAGCAATGAGGATTCCCTTGTGACTCCTTGTGATAGTCCCCTAAATAGGATGCAGTTGATTGGGAGAGGGTGTCAAATGCCCTGAAAAGACTTTTACATTGCTTCTTATTAGTAAAAATAAAATGTACAACATTCTCTGAAATGCTGACCTTGCACAAACATGCACATACATGTACCAACAGAATGAAAAAAGAATGAAATGTTTGACCCATCCCAAAAAGAAAGAAAAATAAAAACTGCCCCACCATCACCCTGTACCCTTCCTGTTGGTACCCTCAGCCCATCCTCAGCCGTTAGCCCAGGCTTCTTAATTTGTTCCTGCCACCCAGCTCCAGTCCATATGAATGCTGCGTTTATTTGAATGTGCAATCAACAATGGCTCCCTTTCTTTTTTATTGTCTATGCCAAGGACAACAAATACAAATGGTGAGGTGTAACTGGGATTAGAGGAGCCCAAAAAAGGGCGAGCACAGCATAGCAGCATTAAGGTTAACTGCCTATATAATAATCCCCAAACCACCAGAGAGAGGCAAGTACCTTCCAACAGCTGTGCAGGCCATAAATAAAGCTTTCCTGACTTTTATGCATGCAAAGACTCAACTGTAAATGTTACATTAACATCTTTTTGCATAACCCATAAAAGACAAGTTACTCTTCTAAGAACTTTGTCCTTTTGTGGTTTATACCTAAGGTACATGGAACCAGACTGACTTAATGTTTTGAAAGCCCTTGGAATTGAGCAATTTCTTGGAATATTGGGGTAACTGCAAAAGAAGAGGGTGGGTGGAGGACCTGGTGATTAGGTAAAGGGCCAAGAAAGAAGTTTCCCAGACACTGTTGGATATATTCTCCACCCTAATGGAAATATCATCCCTTGAACTTGTCCATGATATAAGCTGTTATTCTTCACAAGTAAAGTTTTAAAAGCTTATAGGTAGGGCATTACTTGAAAGCTGAGATATGCATGACTTGTTCTCATAATATACAAATTAAAACAGGAATGAATATGCAGGAAAAGTAAAGTTGGTTTTTTGGGCAAAACTCATTCCCACCGCTGTAAAGACACAGACAGGTAGATCTATCACTTTAATTTAAAAATGAAAATCCCTTTAGAAAATTGGCAGCCATTCAGCCCTGGCCAAATGGATTTGAAAAGACTGTAATTTCTCCTGGTGTCAAGTAGCTTTAGGAAAATTTCTGCTGGTGGGCCCACTCCTGACAGTGTCTATAGTGGAGTCACCAGTGGACTGTCACTCTTGACTTTGAAAGAGGGTAGTAAAGAAGAGAATTAAAAATAATCATATCTGTATACCGAGTGTTTGCTAAGTATCTAATTCTTGCTACTTGCATTATCTCTGTAATCTTTATGAGCTGTTATAAACCAGAGTTTATAGTGTATTTGTTCTCTATTGCTGCTATAACAAATGACTACAAACTGAGTATCTTCAAACAACACATATTTATCTTATCATTCTATAGAGGTCTGACACCAGTTTCACAGGGCTAAAATGAAGGCATCCGAGGTGCTGTCTGTATTCCTCTTGGGGGTCATAAAGAAGAAGTGTTGTCTTGCCTCTTCCAGCTTCTAGAGACCACTCACAGTCCCTGGCTGGTGCTTGCTACCTGCAAAGCCAGCAAAAGTTGGCTGAGTTTTTCTCACAATACACCACTCTGACCTTTTCTCCTTTCCTCTACCATCTGTAAGGACCTTGGTGATTATACTTGGCCCACATGAATAATCTAGGGCAGTCTCCCATCTCAAGGCCAGCTGATTAGCAACCTTAAATATCTGCAACCCTAACCCCCAATTGCCATGTAAGGTCACATTCAGTTTCCAAGAGTTAAAATGTGGACATTTTTGTGGAAGGGGGAGGATTATTCTTCTTTCACAGATAGGAAAGCTGAGGAGCAGAGAGGGTTATAAAAAAAAAAAAAACTTGCCAAATTTTATGAGTGAGGATAAAGCTAGCTTTGCATCAAAGCTTGGTCTGAAAGTAAGAACCGATGAGAGGGGGAAGAAAGAAGGTCGAGGGGACGTTTTTCTATTATGGAGCAAACTGACTCTTTGCAATTAGACTTTTGCAACTTTTGGTTATGAGTTGATTGATAAAGGAGGAATGTGTGCATTGACTAGTTGCCTTTGTTATCCATTTCCTTCAAAATAGTTTGGACAAATGATAATTCACCAAATTACATTGGCCTCACTCATACTACCAGCCCTTCTGGTGTATGAGACGTGTGTACTACGTATGTGTATGAGGTGTACGTACTAGCAAAGCATTGAGACAGGCCCTGTAATAGACCACACACAGCTTCAGGGACCTAGTATAAAGGAGTGTGTGTGTGTGTGTGTGTGTGTGTGTGTGTACACATGTGTGGGTGTACTGTAACAAAACACACACACCAAGAAGGAAACTAAGCAACTGGGCTTGCTCCATGTAATCTTGGTGCAGAGGATTTTACTTAATAGATGAACAGCACAGAAAGGTGAGTCAAGATTAATGTCAACTAGACTTTCACTAACAGGAAAAACAATGTAAGCTATTCAGCAATGAGATGGCCAAAGAAACTACCAAGCAGATGCTGAAAGACCCACTGACCCCACCATTTAAAGTTCTTTTGTGTGTGTTCTCATTTGGATCTCTTGCCCCTCGCTTGTCTTGAAGACATATTTAAGGAGGAAATAAATGAAAGAGGAGTTATTTAGCAGATCCCTTACTATTTCCTAAAAACCCACCCTCTCCTACTCTAGTGAAATCACATTTTAAAGAGACACTGGTAATCACCTGGTCCACCTCTCCCCCATGCACAGATTAGAAAAGTGAGTTTCAAGATGCCTGAGCAACACAGATTCACACAGCTGATTTCAATAGAGCTGCATGTAGCATTGGGCACAGTCTTTAAAGTTGAATCTGCAGGCAAAAGCCACATGAAATTTATGCTAACATCCCCTTAGGAGGGCTCCATGCTGGATACTAATGCATACTCACTTGAAAAGTTCAGCACAGAAATCTTTCCTTTCATTACTAGATTAGATGACTCTTCCTCCAGTACATTTCAGGGGCCCAGCTAAATAAAAAATACATGTCTACAAATGTGAAAACCACATTTGGTGCAGGAAAATCCCCACTTGGGAACTGAAAGTGAGGCAGAACTGGTAAATACACATCCCGAGTTCACCCTGATATTCACATGTTAGTAAAGAGCAGAAAGCCTTCTTTGGGAAGAAAAGTTTCCATCATTGTGTGATAGTGGACAGGACCCTGAGGATCATGGAAAACATAAAAATCTCTTTTCCAACTGGCTGCTGTGGATTCTATAAGATTGTTCAATAGGGATCAGTTTCTTACCTGGCCTTAGGGACCAAAAACTTGCTCTTTTTCTTTTGGGAACTATCAGTCCTGGCTCATCAGGAAGGAGAACCAGGATGGGAACAGGGTATCTTTGAGCATACTGGGTAGAAGATTTTCTGGTGATGTAGCAGAACATCAAATTCTGCTGCTCCTTCTTGCCTTTGTCGGATTATGTGAGCAAATGTATGGTTTTCAAAATGTCCTGAGTCTTGAATTGGCTGAAAGCCTGTTGAATGCAAATAAAATTGTCAGGTCAAGAATTTGCATATAATTCCTTGTCCTGTCCCATTCTAAAGACATTTAATCTTTATAAGAGCTTGGCCTCTTGGCATTTTGGCATTTGTTGTGTAAGTATTCATATTCTATTGCTCTCTAGCTTCTAATGCACTTACCTACAGGTGAAAGTGAACAAGGCCTAATCTATCCAGAGGCAGAGCTACTAGGTCCACATATCCAAGTCAAAGAGGAATCTTGCTCCAGGGACACTGACAGTAACACAAAAGCTATATGTTAGGAATAAAGATAGGCAGAGATCAACGTTGGAGAGTCAGGAAAAGGTAACGTAACAGGATCCCAAAAGGGACTTCACTGTGGGATCTTACTGGAAATCAGGAGTCATGGTTTCCCAGGACTAAAGCTATTGCATTAGTCACTTTCCTGTCATTGGGACACAATACCTGACACCCACAACTCATAGAAGGAGAGGATTATTCTGGTTGTCAGTTTCCAATGGGTTCAGTCCAAAATCAGCTGGCCAGCTGGCTGTAAGGTAGAGATGATGGAGAGGCCCAGCAGAGGAGCAGCCAGGAAGCAGAGAGAGAAGGAAAGAGCTGGGGGCGAGAATACACTTCTCCATGTCATGCCCCCAGGGACCCACCCTCCAACCAGGTTCCACCTCCTAACAGCACTTTCAGCTATGAACTCATCAGTGGATGAACTCATCCACTAATAATTATACCGTAGCACCCCCAGGATCCAATCACCCTCCAAACACATGAGACTTAGGGGGGACATTTTAAACATAAACCGTAACAGGTATCACATCAGCTGAGCAGGTCCTAGATGGAACAGGGTTACAGACCCATGGAGAGACTCTTCTCTGGCAAGAGCAGCAGTCAGTTGGAAATCCAGCAGGTGAAACATTGCTAGAAGGGAGAGTTTCTTCTATGTTTGGGCCTCACGTTATGACTCACTTGCTCTGCAGGATTGTTACCCTGCCTGTTAATGGTGTGATGCCTGAGGACAGCTGCCTCTTTCTCCCCACAGGTCTGGGTGGAAGGATGTGCATTCACCTGGGCAGAAAGCAAGGGGTTATGGAAGCTTGGGACATCTACACAGCTTTGGCTAACATCAGAGGTTATGGGCTTTGCTTTTAAAAAGAAGTGCGATGTAAGTGAAAAATAGAAAACAGTATCCAGTGCCATAAAAAAATCAAAAGAGAAACTAATATGTGACCCAGCAATTCTACTTCTGGTTATACATCCCCAAGACCTGAAAGTAGAATCTCAAAGACATATCTGCACTCCCATGTTCATAGCACCGTTATTCACAATTCAAGAGTGGAAGCAACTCAGATGTCTACCAACAGGTGAGTAGAGAAACAAAATGTGGAAAATATATACAGTGGACTATTATTCAGCATTAGAAAGGAAGGAGATTCTGACAGAGGCTACTAAATGGACGAACCTTGAAAGCATGCTAAGTGAAACAAGCCAGTTGCAAAAAGACAGATCTCTATGCTTCCACTTACAGGAGGCTTAGTGGAGGCTTAGAGAGTTAACTTCATAGAAACAGAAGGTGGTTGCCAAAAACTAGAGAAGGGGAAAACAGGGAAGTATTGTTTAAGAGATATAGAATTTCAGTTTTGAAAGATGAAAAAGTTTTTGCAGATCAGTTGTACAACAATGTACCCAACACTACTGAACAGTACAATTTAAAATGTTAAGGCCATAAATTCTGTCATCTGTTTTTCCACATTTAAAATAACATTACCAAAATTTATAAAACATGAAATTGAAATTGTAACAGGTAGAAAACAGCAGTGATAAAACTAAAACAAGGCGATAACTCAAAAAACTAAGATTGGAGGTCCCATTTGACCCAGCTGTCCCTCTCCTGGGTATTGTTCCAAAAGAATTAAAAGAATCATACCACAGTGATATATGTGCACCCATGTTTCTAGTGGCACAGTTAGTAATGCTCAGACTTGGAATCAGCCCAATTGCCCATCAAATGGAGACTGGATAAAGAAGATGTGGTTCTTCTATAAAATGAAATACCACTCAGCCATAAAGAGTGAGAAAGTAGAGACATTTATAGTTAAATGGATGCACACTGAGGCTATACCCTTAAATGAAATAAATAGGACACACCTGTGTAAATACCAAAGCGTTTGGTGTGAGAAGCTAAAAGTGTAAATAAGGTTCAAATTGTATAATTGATCATGTGAAATAGGAAGAAAAGGAGTAGGGGAAGTGGGAAAGGTAGGGGAAAGAAAAACTATGAGAAAAAGAAAAAATGGAAACAAAGTCTTTGTAAATAAGGAAGAGTGGAGAAGGTAAAGGGAGGGCAGGGCAATGGCGAAAAAATAAGAACCAAGATACATCATGTAAAGACAAGATCCCAATGATGAAATGATGACTATAACTGTACTGTTTAACTAAAAAGTATCAATAAACAATGAAAAAATAACAAGCCCCCCAAAAAAACCCTAATAACAACAACCAGACTGAGTGGTGAATGCTTACAATGCAAACACTTGGGAGGAGCCCTGGATTAGGCCTGGGCTACATAACAAGACCCTGTATCAAAATGCCAAAACCAAACGACAACAGAAAACCAAACATAACCAAAATACCCGGTCTTCACAAATGTAGAACATCAAGTCCTCTCTCGTTATCCTGATAGAAAAGACATGAGAATACCAATATAGAAGGATTCCTTGGAGCCTTTGCCCTCGAGGATGGTAAGTTTCTTTAATCAGGTTATTTTGGAAGCCAGCCAGCATACAAGAATTATGGTAGTTTAGCTACAAATGCTGCTGTGCTGCCCCCAGGAAAAAAAAAAAAATGAATGAATGACTAAGTAAATAAAAGGTGATTCAAAACTCATTGGCCTGTGTCCAGGCTGAAGCCGAGTGCTGCCTGCCCACCTCCATGCTGCTCGGCTTTGCTCGGACCTGTCTGGGAGCCCGGGGAGCTTGGCATGGGAGTGGACAGTGAGGAGTTTCCTCTTCTGCTTTTAAAGTGCAGCTCCCACTTCACCTGCGCTAAGCTGACATATGCCAGCCTCGAAGGCTGCTCCTCAAAGGCTCCCCGGACCTTGCTAAGTGCATCTGTACTGTTCTGCACATGCTCAACGTTCAGCCTTTCTCCTGCTGGTTTAAGGAATTTGCTGTGTCTCTTGCCCACCAGTCTGTGACTTCCTTGACAACAAAGTTTTGGACCACTAAATCAATGCCTAGAGTATGGTTGATGCTGAACAAAGGAAGATCATATCAGCGATCATTTCTGCATCTTCTTCAGGGTAAGGATGACCATTTTGGACAACCACTCCTGCACATGGATTGATTCAGGTCATACTGTGGCATCAGTGTTGGTTAAGCTCAGGCTCAGAACACCTTTGAGCTCCACTTCCAGCTTCGGTGACTGGCCTCATTCCAACTCCTTCTTTCCCTAGATAGGTGTGCATGGTTTCTGGTTTTTTGTTTTGTTTTGCTTTTGTTTTTGTTTTTGCAGGGTTTCTGTTTGATTCGTTTGGATTATACATGTCCCCATTAGTCATGTGTGGGTGTCCATGCCCCATTATCTTCTGACCTGCTCAAGGACAAAGCAGCCAACACAGTCTCTACAGCTTTCCAAATCATCACACACCAAGACACAGAGTATTCAGGCAGTTTGCAGGTTGGACTGCAGGTTGGCACCTCATTGGGACCTCAGTTACTCATCATCTTGTCTCCAAGAACGAGCTCATTTTTTCTGAATTCTTTATGAGTACTTGGTCATATGTCTTTGTTCCTTGAGGAAGGGTGCTTTGCTTAATGGCATATGTTAGTAGTCAAAAACTATTTCCAGGATCTCCCAGAAAGGTGAGCGAGAGACAGCTCAAGTTATTGTGATACAGCAGGTGAAATGGTGAAAGATGAGGATCTTCAGAAGAGCACAGGTGCACTTAGTGGGTTCTAGCACAGCCAGTGAGGGACAGAGCAAGGAGCCTTGGACAACATGAAGTGGGAGCTTTACTTTCCAAGCAAAATGGAAATATTTCCCTGCCTCTTCAGACTCAAAGGCTGGCTATGATCTGTGACCCTGGCTTTCTTCGTGTTTGCCCTGTGCTGTTCCCATAAAGAAATTAGGTTTTGACTTCTACTGATTATTTTCACAAGACGTTCCAAACATCATCCTTTCCATGCCTATTGTTGATTCCCTGTAGCAACTCAGAGCAGGGGGCATTGCATGCCAGTTTTCATCTAAATAGAGCCAAATTTTGAAAGGATTCTGAGGCTTTATCTGCAATTAACAGGAGAGAAGATTTTAGTTAGTTAAAGATGTTTGTTATGGGCACAGGAGAGAGGAGTTGTGGTCTGGGGGCTCAGATTGTGCCATCTCTGGCCAAAGAAAATGCAATGATTTTTTTTTTTTTTTTTTTTTTTTTTTTTTTTTTTTTTTTTTTTTTTTTTTTTTTTTTTTTTTTTTTTTTTTTTTTTTTGTACCTGGGATTGAACTCGGGACCTCGCACTTGCAAGGCAGGTGGTAGAACCACTGAGCCAAATCCCCAGGCCAACAATCTTGTTTTTGTTCCTCATCCCTCATTCAGGGCATCCTATATATGGACAAAGCTGACTCTCACAACAGTATCACATCTCGCCTCTCCTGAAAACAAGGGATGCCCCAAAGCCTACACCAGCATCTGTCAGAGTCACCTTGCCACTCAGAGTGTGAGCATCCAGTGCCTACCTCCAGGCTCATTCATGCCTAGAGTCTGAGCTGGTCTAGATTAAGACAGGAAGTCTATCAGTCACCTCAACCCCTCCAGATGTGGGGCCTGGAGCTTATCTTGGCTGCCCACAGACCTGGAGTCTGCTCTGACTTGCAGGAACCCTGGGTGCCAAATGAGCCTGTAGGTCACACAACCTTATCTTTTCCACAGCCTCCTTCTTTGTTCATGCAGACATATTGGCCCATGGATGGGTCTGCCACAGGTTACTTGTCTACGCTTACATTTATTTATGTCTTGAATACAATATGCCTTTTTGTACTCCTAGGAATTTAAGACTTGTTAGGTTCCTTACTCCCAGGCTGGTTTCTGACCATGTAAGAGCAGATTGCCCAGAATGACAGAGGAGTCCAGAAACCTTCATACTACTGGAACAACCTTGTCCCTGCATGAGACCATAACGTGCTCTTGACCCTCTGTATAGGATCATTCATCTCAACCAAAGTAGCCAACCACTTCCCTACTCCCCTACCTCTGATTCCATGCTTTTTCCAGCAGACTCAGCGGGTCCTCTGCTTGAGTCCAGTCAATACAAAGGTATCCTTTACTGAACACTTGCTAATGTGCCAGGACCTTGAATCAAAGCTTAATACACATTGCCTCAATCTGTCTTCACAGGAACCCTTGGAAGAAGGCACCATTATTATGCTCATTGTACACAAGAGGAAATCAAGGCTTAGAGATGTGAAACAATCAGCTTTGAGGTCACCCACACAGCTAGAAGAGTTAGACTTTGAATTTACACTTTACAAATCTAGAGCTTGCACCCTTTCTTTTCTTTTTCTTTTTTTTGTACCAGGGATTGAACTTGGGACCTTGCACTTACAAGGCAGGTAGCGCCACCACTGAGCTAAATCCCCAGCCCCAGAGTTTGTACTCTTAATCACCATTTCTCAGATCACAAAAACTAATATCAATAAAAATGTTGGCCACAGTTATATTTGGCCACTAAGGGATAGTTTCATGTTTTGTTTTTGTTTTTTGTTTTTTTTTTTTCCAGTACTAGGGATAGAACTCAGGACCTTGTGGTTGCGAGTCAGGCATGGTGCAACTGAGCTAAATCCCTGGCCCCTGTTTTTGTTTTTAATAATGGCCAATTCTTAATGATGAGAGGATGTTACACAAAATTCAGATTTGTGACTTCTCTTTACAAAAGTAAAATGTCTGACAGCCTAGTTTCTATATCATCCAAGGTATAGATCAGATTAGTTGAGAGCTGGCTGCCCTTTCTCTGCGTCTGTTCTCATGGCCTCTCTTTGCAGTAGTTCTCGGGCATCACTCTCAATCAGACTACCTGGAGATTGCTGGGTCCTGGCTTAGAGTTTCTGATTCAGTAGGTCTGCAATGGGTCTGAGAATCTGGCTTATTAGAGTCCAAATGTCAGTTACCATTTCTTACCATATTAATGCTGTTGCTATTTGGACATTCACTTCCCCCACTCCGTCTTTTCCTTTCACATTGGCAGTAGGCATTTGAGTCTGCAAGCCAGGCATTATGTAATATCTACACCAAAGATGACTTTAGGGTCTTTCTATCACTCCCTAAACTCCTACTAATTGTTGGTATTTATCTTAAAGCTAATCTGGGTTTCTTATTGTTCTGACTTCTTCTAATTCTTTGAAAAATGTAATGTGGCTTCTTTATTCAATTTCACAAGAGCCTTAAAGGCACCCAAGCACGTGTGTAGCAGCGGTTTCTTCCCCTGAATAGGAAGGGACCAACAGAAAAGGGGCTGTCACACACATGGGAGACAGGGCCTCTGCTAGTATAATCCATGGCCGATCTGAAAGCAATAGAACTCTGGGAGGCCCTCACTGTTCTGTTTTGCAGGGGTACCTACTGTGTAGTCTCAACAGGCTGTCTTGAAATAGACTATTCAGTCTGTTTCAGAAGAAACCTATGTGGACACTTATCCAGGAAATAGTGTATCAAGGCAAGGCTTGGTCATTACGGTTTGGTCTGTCTGGGATACCCTGTTATGATCTCTAGGGCCCATCTTTGATGCCACTAATTCAAGATGCCCTCCCTTCTTAACCTAGGCACAAATAACCCTTCTTTCCTCAGAATTAACATTATAACTATTTATGTGGCCCTCATCTGATACTTCCTTCACATATCACATAAGGATGCTACTCCCATATCTCTCTTAATAAATTATAAGCTCTTTTAGAGTATGAGATGAGACCAGCACAACTTTTTAGGCTTCATGATGCCTCATTTGTGGTGCTTTGCTATCAGGTAATACTTAGGCCAGACTCAATTTCAGAGGAGTAACAAGACTGGAGCACAGAGTCATAGAAAGACAAAGAGCAGAGGTGTCTATTGGAGACATGGGAATACTGGAGTTCTGCATGATTAAGGTGGGCCTGTTATTTGTCCAGCACTAACTCACACTCTGGAAAATGGAGGATGAAGCATTAATCTGCCATGATAAACTTCCATGAACGACACACATGACAGCTGCTAAGAGCCATTTAAATGGGGAGTGCTAAACTTTTAGGAGAAATAAGTGCACGTTAAGGAAGAACATCATCAGAGTAGGCTCAAATAAATGGAGGGGACTGCAGTATAGAGTATGTCAGACTTCTCATAGGCGCCCAAAGCAAGCAGGGGCCGCGTTCCAGTCTTCTGCTGCCAATGTCATGAAGATATTCTCTCTTGTTACTTTCTGGTTCGTTTTTCTTCCAATTCTTTGATATTGGTTGATATTTTCCACTATGGCCCAGCAGATTTTTTTGCTAAGTATTCTGTATTTACTTGACAAGAGTGTTCATTCTGCATTTGTGAGGTACAGGGTTTTATCTGCCTCTACTTTTAATTCTTTCAGTTTTACACATATACGATATATTGCGTAGATAGTTGGGTGCCATAATTTTATGTCTAATACTTCTCTCTTTAAAGCCTACTTTATCTATATAATTATAACTACTTGTTTATTTGGTTGGTATTAGTTTATCTTTTCCTTTTCATTCCCTTTTGATATTTCTCTGTCCTTACAAACTGTGTCTTGCAAACAAAATTTAATTGTAGTTTAATCCATAATCATTGTCAACAAATTGGATAATTTAGTCATTAAATGCAATGTACTTATTAACATATTTTTAAAATTAACTATCATGCCCTATTCTTAGCCCTTTTAAATTTATCATTTTCATTCTTTTATTTATGTTCTTTGTTATTTTGTGGGTATACATTACTTTTTTTAGTTTCCTTTAATCATTTCAGAGTAATATAAACTAGTATTTTTAAAACTTCCTGGACAATGTAAGGACCTTCTAGCACAATAGCTCTGTATATTCATTTTTTGCTTTTTGTGCTATTATTTTGCCATGTATTTTAATTCTACACAATGGAAACCACACAAGATGCTATTGTTGTTGATTTACAGTCAATATTCATTTAGATTCACTTATGTTTTTAGCTTTTAGAATACTCTTCACCTCTAATATCACTCTTCCATCTTAAATAATTTCCTCCTGCTTATAAAAAAAAACTCCAGTGTGTGTGTGTATGTGTGTTTGTGTGTGTGTGTGTGTGTGTGTGTGTAAAATGTTTTTGCACCCAGGACTTTTGCACTGAGATATAGCCACATCACTTTTTATTTATTTATTTAGTACTGGAGGTTGAACTCAGGACCAGGACCTTGCACTTGCAAGGCAGGTGGCGGCACCACTGAGCTAAATCTCCAGTCCTTTATTTTCTATTTTGAGATAGAGGCTTACTGAGTCCCTAAATTATCCATGTTGGACTAGAATTTTCAATCCTCCTGCTTCAGCCTCCCAGAGTGCTGGCTGGTATTGCATGTATATAGCCCCACATCGGCCTCTTTTGTATAACTTTTGACATAGACATACAGTAATTAAAACTCTTTGATTTTTTTTTTCCTAAATGCCTTTGTATCATTTTTACTTTTGAAGAATATTTTTGCTGGGTATAGAATTTGAGATTAGCAGCTGTTTCTTTTAATACTTTATAAGTATAGTATCATTTTATACTGTTCTATATTGTTTCTATTTTAAAAATTGTCTTTTTGTTGTTCCTCTAAAGATAATGCATCTTTTTCCTTTGGTGTTCTTGCTGCTTTAAATTCTGTTTGAATGTTTGGTTTTGTCTCTGTATATCCAACTCTCTCACTATTTCTCTCTTTCCCTAACAGCTTTATTACAATCTGCATAGCAATGCTTTTCATTATAAATTCTTTGCTTTGGGATCGCAAGACTTTGTAAATCTTTGCTTTGATATCTTCCATGAATTTTGGAAATGTCTTGGTAACTATAACTTCACATATCTCTTTCAGAAATTCCAATTACATCTGTGTCTTTTCAGTATGTCCCAGATCTCTCTTGCTTCTTTTCTGTGTTTTAATCATTTTTTCCTCTGTGTCATTCAAATGATGTCTTCCACTGAATTTTCTTCCGGTTCACTTATTCTCTTCTGCTACCACTGTTTCTGTAATATCTATTTATTGAATTTTAATTATCTTTTAAATTTTATAATTTTATCGATTCTAGTTCTCTAGTGAAATTCTCCATTGCTTTATCTAAAGTTTTGCATGTATTAATCATGTTTATTTTAAACATCTGTGTTTCATAACTCTGAGATAGATCACTACTGAATCTGTATCTATAATTTTTCTTTTAGTGTTTTAGTGTTTTGTCTCCTTTTTTCTGGCATATCTAATGAATTTTTATTGCTATGTCTTTTATTCAGGAAATTATATATAAAAATTGCAAAAGTTCTGAATGATATTGATTTCTTCCAGAAGAATTTATTTCTCTTCTGTTAGCCAGTGATAGTCCCCAAAATCACATTGATTCAGTCAAAGCTCATTTTCAGGATTTTTGAAACCTGACTAGTTCAGTCTGTTAGTCCTGGGCATAGCCCTATGAGGCTCTCTATTGAAAACTTATGATACTGTCTGGGACTACTCCCCCCAGCAGCCTTAAACAATAGCTTTTATCCCTCTCGTACCCTGCACCTGTCAACATTTCTGCTTAGCTTTTTAGTTTTTTAGAAGCTGACTTTTATTTGATTTCAGCTCTTGTCCCAGAGATTTATGACTGATCATGCTGGTAATCAGGAAATGTTTCGATGGATGAGAGAGTGAAAAATATATTGGTTTCACTTCTTTACCTTTTTCTGGGATCTTAGACTATCCCCTCTTGGTCACTCTAAATTCCAATGTTTTCTCTCTCCTGCCCAGTGAGACTGAAGTAGACCTTATGCTATTGTATTTACTTTTTAGAAAATATCCTGAGAAGAAAGGAAGTCTTGTTGACTAAAGGACTCATGACAATGCATTTTTTTTTCTTTTTCAAGGACTTTGGTCTCTGAAGTCCTAGCTGCTTAATTACTTTCTGATTCCCTCAAAGAGCTGTAATTTTGGTTCTAGATTTTATCTAGTCATTATATATTCTTAAGGCAGGATTAATCTTATACATGCAATTTTATCATAGCTAGACGTGAAAGTCTCCTATCTGTAGCATTATAACTTTAAAAGAAAGTATTCAGATATGTGAATTAAAAGCAAAACAAAAATTCACCTGCCATACATATGGCCTGACCAGCCTGACTGGATCACAAGGTTTTTGGGGGTTGGGGATTTCACGTATATGTGTCCGTGTGTGTTGGCAGTGTTGGTCCATAGCCCTTCAACATAATCTTCTTGCCTTGTTGCAAATGGATGAGATCATCAGTTCAGTTGAAGCTTTTCTGTTAAGAAAATACTTCAAGTAACTTTGTGCTTTAATGTTTTTGGACCATTCCACCCAACTCTATAAAATATTCCAAGTCACATTTTACCAGGAGGCTGGTCCTTGGCCATAGATATCAAAAGCAAGGAATGAATTTAGAATTGTTTTGTGTGATAAAATCCTAATGAAACTTTTGTCAAATTTCAATTTTTCCTTTATACCCCAAGAAGTTAATACTTGTGAAGACCACTAAGTTATGTGATAATTTATATATTTTATGATTAATAATTCTATAACCATGTTTCTACTTAGTCACTAAAAAACCCACAACAAACAAACAAACAACACTCCTCTATCCAGAGTGGCTAAGGCTGGGGATTTAGCTCACTGGTTCTGCCACCTGCCTTGCAAGGGCAAGGTCCCGAGTTCGATTCCCTTTACAAAAAAAAAAAAA
>NW_022900913.1:52719289-52720955 GCF_012274545.1 Fukomys damarensis | reverse complement strand
CCTTAAAAAAAAAAAAAAAAAAAAAGCCTGAGCTGACCCAGGCTCTTCCTCCTTAACAGAGTGGCTAAGTACACAGAAAAATAGGAATTGCATACATTTGTAAAGATTTCTTCAAACCCTTAAAAATATACCAAAAGATTTAGAATTTTGCTTTATAGTTCTCATTTTTATTTTCAATTTTTGGTACCAGAGATTGAACTTGGGACCTTGCGCTTGCAAGGCAGGTGGCAGAACCACTGAGCTAAATCCCTGGCCTTTATAGTTCTCATTTTTATATAACAATTCACTTCAAAATATTTATAAAGAAGTAACATACATCCATGAAAGTATATAGAAATGTATTTCAAGCCCTGTTTATAATAGCAAAATATTCGTAACAGCATTCAATTGCTTAAACGTCCAACAATATTATTCAAGTGTTTCACCTATGGCATTGAATTACATTCTGCCATGTTTGTAATAGCTTCCTGCTGTTAGTAAGAGCCCATGCTGAAGGCTGGGGGCTACAGTCTGATACCTGTTGGTGACAGCACTAATACAGTAAGACTCACTCGAGGCAGAGGGATCAAGCTTACAAGTGCAGGCTGACTTCCTCCTTCTTTCTCTTTGGTTCCATTTGGGCTGCAAGCCTAGGGCCAGTACCACCCACAATCTGGGTGGGTCTTCCCTCAGTTTGCTGGCCTACATGCCAGTCATCTTTGGAAAAATTAGAGAAGTCATACCCAAAAGTGTGCTTTGCTGATCTAGTCATCTCTCAGTCACATCACATTGATAATCAAGATTAACCATCATAATATATGAATGTGATTTTAGAAGACTAGTGATATAATAATTTTTAAAGAAAGAAACAATCATGGTAAAGACCTGCTTGGTGTTTGCACTATTGGGATAGGACAAGGGTAGGATTCCATTTATTTGTCTATTTATTTATTGGTTTAAAATATTTTATATTGATGTCTGTTAGTTTTACAAAATATTGGGTCTCAATGTGATTTTTTTCATACATGCATATAAGGATTCCTTTTAGAAAGAGGCTTCATTACTGGCTTAAGAAAACATCTTGAAGGCTTTGCTTCGCTTTGAAAGTTGTCACCTTCTTCCTAGGCATGGCCTAGACAGAAAACTTTTACACAAAGGAGTCCTATCCTATTGATTTCAAATGCAAAGGAATTCAGGAGTGGGCCTTGGTGGCTCTCTAGTCAGAGTAGGAAGGCGTTTCAATGAACAGAAGAGCGGAGGAGTGCAGTGGGGTGGGTGGGAAGCCAGCTCCATGAACAGGTGGGGCAGGGACAAACTTGGCCTGCACACATTTTCCCAGGGTGGGAGTAACCAAGAACTTCAGGGCGCAAGTGTCCCATATTAAATTATGTGTTGCTTTCTATGCTGTATGAGGACCACACTCACTTTGTTCAAGTGTTAACATAAGCTACAAGTTACTATCACAAAGAAGCTAAAAATAGAACAACATGGCTCTGATGTTAGTTAACTTACTCTCTTTATCAACTGAATTGGTAAAAACCCCAAGCAAGCTGCTGTTTTCAAAGTTGTCTCAGTGCTGGTCTGGCCTGCTTCCTGCTCTTTCATACTTCCAATTGTCTGACCTTCTTCTTTGCTATCCTGGTTGTATTCTTTATGGCCTCATGGAATTTCCCTGTTCTGTTAAAAA
>NW_022900913.1:52705180-52719206 GCF_012274545.1 Fukomys damarensis | reverse complement strand
TTTTTTTAAAAAAAAAAAAAAAAAAAAAAACACCAGTTATAGAGAACTCTCTCTTTCACTTGCCATGGTTCAAACTCCATGACATGTAGCATTTTGCTGTGTAAGTTCTTTCATTATTTTTTATCTTTTCTTTTACTTGTGCTCATACTCTAGCTAAAAGAACTATATCCTGTCCTTTGGCTTTTGGCTGGAGAGGACAGCTTCAAACTTAAGTCTATCCCCAAAGCAAGTGTCCCTCAGAAGTTAATGGCTCTACATTTCTGGAATAAGATAGCCAAATATTCCTCTGGCTACAGCCTTTTGTTTAGATCTCATGAGTACAAGACATATTTTAATTCAAAATAATTCTTGAATAAACTATCACAATCTAGACTCTCATTTCCTTTCCCATCTGGCCTCCTCTGTGCCTAACGCTTGCATTTGTGCTGTGGTCACTATAGATGTCATTGCTAAGCCCTGGCCATCCTCTCCTCTGAAAACTTTCAGCCGCTGCCTGGATCACAGAGGATTTAGGAAAGTGTTGATGATGAAGGTCCCCAGACAGATGCAAGGAAGGGAATGTTTCCTTTAACATATACAGTGGTATCATTCCTAACTAAACCCTTTAAATGGAAGATGAAAAATTGAATACATCACATCACCTCAGTATACAATCCCATCTTCAGTCTACTAGGATCCCACTTCCTTCTCAGTTTATTTTTTTAAATCTGTATTCTATTTTATTTCTTTTAATGATTTTATTATCAACCTCCTGATTACAATTGTGCACACTGCCCTGCTTTTCAGCTCTTTCTAGATGTAGTTCAGATACATCCCTAGGTCCCCAAATTATGACCCAGAGTAAATATTCTGTAACTGGTAATATGCTTCAGAAAAATCAGTTGTTATATACAGGACATTTCCTCCTGGGAATTTCATTTGAATGAGATCTGAATATTCATTTTTCACGGTTTAATAGCATCACCTCAGTCACTGTAGCACATTACCTTGGCAGCAGTCTATACCCAACACTTTTAACCTGTTATTCCTGTGAGATTTTTCAATAGTAGAAGCTGTCACTACCAGGCAAAAAGAAAATTTGTAAATTGGTCCTGTTGGAGGAGGGGCTGGATCCTGTAGTAGCTGGTTGTTAACACTTCAAATTAGTTTTCTAAATTTCAGGTATAATTTTTAAAATTAATATTTACTTTGTATGATCTCTCTAACAGTTTAAAACACTTTGAATATACTGCTAATCAAGTGTTAGAGAGTGTAATATACATTATTGATAATTAATGTCCTTCCAACAATAAATAAGCATCTACAATAGATACCAGTCTGGGTACTGAGACCAGAACCAGATATATAATTTCTAGAGCCCTGTGCAAAATTAAAATGCAGGGCATCTTATTTTTTAAAAAATGAAGAATTTCAAGCTCAGGTCAGCAAAACACTAAAAAAAAAAGTGCAAAGCTGGTCTAAGGACTGGGCCCCTCAAACTGCGCAGCTCCCCTGCCCATGCAGCAGGCTCTGCTGGGGTTGTGGTGATAAAGTCCTTGCCCTCAGTGGATCATACAAGCACCAAACCAATCCTCAGGTACGCTGCAAGAAGTTCTAGAGTCCATTTATGCAGAATACTAGGGTAGCCCCAAGATTGTAGAGTGTACACACACACACACACACACACACACACACACACACGTTATAGTTACATAAATCGAAATGCAAACCTATATTATCTGAGTTTTGAATCTTTCTCTTTTTTAATTGTTAAACAAAAGCCACAGATATGAATCTGTTAGAGGAACTGTTCCCCTGTTCCAGCCAGTCAAAGTAGTCTTTCTCACTTGCAGGCAATTCTCTGAATACAATGGATTCAGTCTGAAGGGCTTGCTGAAAGTCTGGAGGGCAGGCTTCATTGCCTCCTTTCCTCAGTTACTTGGCTGAGAGAGCTTAGCCATCTCCTGAAGTAAGGAAGGGTAGGCTTGTGCTTCCTGTATATCCATAGACCTGGGATCTCTTCTCCTTGAGCCCTGACTTGCTTAATGTTTAATTTGGGGGAAGCCCACCCTCAATGTGGGCTCAGATAAAAATGAAAAGGGGTCACTTCCCCTTTCCCCTTTGGAACATTGTTTTCTCTCTCTGGGGCTCACACCCTCATCCTCTCTAGGTTTGAGGCTTCCCAACTTGGACTGGGCCCTGCGATTCCCTTGTCTGGTTCTCCACTGTGCAGGTGGCCTATGATGGGACTCCTTGTCCTCTGTGATCATGTGAGCCAATTTCCCTAGTGAGCCTCACTGTCGATATCCTATTGGCTCTGTTTCTCTGGGAAACCCTGGCTAATACACATGGCAATAAGTTGTAGAAAGGTGGGTAAAGTGAAGTGCTGCAGCAGGTGCCAGTCTGGCTTCTGTTTCAGCAAGGAAAGTGCCACAAGGAAAACCAGAATCCCAAGGTAAGTGGGAGGAATGAGCTGCCTTGGCCTCTGCCTCTGAGAATCACAAGATCCGGCCTCTACAGTTTTCTGCTACTCTGTTGGAGAACCCGGACGTGTGGGGTTTTAATCCTACATCCTGGTTGGAAGCCCCATCTAAGACCCCATTGGAACCCTCTCTGTGGCTGAGTCTCCAGAGCAAGCACTCCAGATAAAGCACTGACAAGAGAGGGGTTCCTTGGGCTCCCCGAGGTGAGCGATCAGGTACAAAGCTTGTGTGCAAAGTGGAGAGCCTGAAGCTGTGGAGCTGTGGTGCAGGGCAGAGCCTGGCCAGGGTGTCCTGAGCAACTTTCTTCCGGAGCAGAGGCAGATGCCCAAGAAGGTGTGAAGGAGTGGACAACAGCTGAGAGAAAGGTCAGAGATGGAGCTTGGGATGGACCCAGCTTTGGGGAACTTACCCAGAATAGTGAAAACTAAAATGAATTAATTTGTTTTGGTATACATGGGTTTTGTATTTAGATTTAAAGATTCTGTATAAAGTTGATTATTAATACTGTGGGGTATGATGTGCATTAAAGTCTCATCAGTGCTTAAGGCCTCTTGAACAGTCTTACCCTGGCTGGAATTCTCAGTAGGTCTCCATTTGTCTCCCACAGAATTCCTCTGTGGACTATCCTTGTGCCTAGAGTCCCACAATACTGATCCCTATTTGGAAGGTAAATTAATCCAGTTTAGCGGAAGGGAGTAGACATCAACATCTTCAAGATCAAAGATAAGCATTGGTGCCAGGCATGGTGGCGCACACCTGTAATTCCAGCCCTTAAGGCAGGCAGATTGCCAAGAGTTTGAGGCCTGCTAAGCCTACATAGTGAGTTCAAGGACAGCCCAAGTTACATAGCGAGACCCTGTCTTTAAAAAGAAAGAAAAGCAGTGGGGCAAACAGGAGCTAAGAATGGGAAAGGTCCTACAATGAGGACAGAAATAGTATGTCCCTAGCTACTCCTGAGCATGTTTTACTCAGCTCCACTCTGCAGTTTAAATACCTTTTTCTTAATTCCATGAACTCACCTGAGATCTCTCTTCTGCCCTCCATGTGAAACTTGGGCCCCTACTGAACTCAGAGACTGGATCTTTGTTCAATCTGCATTTCCACCCACTCCTTCCGGCATGTGTGTTGACAGTCACTTTGTGGAGAACACGGAAAACCTCTTGTGCGTGAGAAGATTGTGCAGAAATGATACCAAAAATACCTTCTTTGCTAATTTATTCATTAAGAATTTGAGTATATGGCAATCCACTTAATTCTCAGAAGATTTGAATGAAATGAATGGATGACATTTTTATATCCCATTTCCATATAAGGAGGCTGAGGAAGCTAAAGGTTAAAAATCTGCCCAGAATCACTCAGTAAAAGGGGCTGCTGGCCTCTCTCTCTATCTCTTTCTCTCTCTAGCTCTCTCTCCCTATGCACCCTCTATCATACTGTAGCTTTCAAACATTTTCATATTCACATTATCTTCTCAATTTTTCATATAACCCAACTGGGGATGAATTATTCACCCCATTCTACAGATCAGGACCCTGAGTCGCAGAGGTTCAAGGCCCACTCTCTGGATGGTGGGTTTGAATGAGAGCATGGCTGTAGAATTTCCTGAGGAGGAATGGGAGGGGTGGGCTCATGCATATGGAGGAAGACAGTGTGGATGCTGAGAAATCAGTTGGGAGGAATCATTCCCTACCTCCTCACCTCCACCCCCAGCAGGAAAGAGGAATAAAACTTAATCATGTGTTGTGAAGAGCTCTTTTCAACTGACGTGAGAAAGGCTGGCCCCTGGGAGCAGAGGGGTCTCTGGTGAGTTTTACAGAATTAATGAAAAGTCATTTAAATGAAGGATGAAGGGGAGGAAAGAGAACGGGAACCCCATCCTTGTGACCTTCAGCCCTGTACTCTGCCTTGCTGAAAACCCACATACACATCTTTTAAAAATTGAATTGAATCCAGTTATTTGGTATGTGCTTTTCCTCTTGAACAAACTAATGCCAATTCACATGCAAAAGAAATAGCCTACTTTATAAAACATTTAGGCTTCTGCAAGATTTACGGTCCTTCGGACTCCTATAATTACCCTCACATTATTGCTACATACCAATTTAGTGTTCAGATTGAATGGAACAAATGTTTACCAGAAACCCATTTGCTTGTCAGCTTCAACAATGAGTCTGGGATGAGAAAAAAATACCCTCTGGGTTGAGGGGTGTAATTTTACCACCTGATGCTGTTATCAATGTTTCGTCAATTGAAAAATCAATAAACTTCAATCAGTTCCTAAGATCATATTGCCTTAAATTCTGGATAGCTAAAAAACCGTCTCTGTTCCTGAGAGCTGCAGGTCTAGCATGGTTTTACCTTATTCATAAAATCAGCAAAGCTCGCACTGCTTCCTTCCTGATGGAAGAAAATTGCTCCGCAGCCCCTGGAAAATGACCGGAAAGTGCTTTCCAGTTCCCAACAATGTCCACGGGAAATGAGTGTGGCTGGAGAAGGCCAGGCTTTCAGCCTTTCTGCGGGCTCGAGTTGTTCTTTCCTTCATTTCCCTGTTCCATTATTTTTATTTTTCCTGTGTTTATGGTGGAGACTTGAAGTTATGTGGGCTGGTGTCTCCTCTGAGGCTCAGGGTTGCCCCCAGAGGAGCCGGTTTCAGTGAAGGTCTTAAAGTACAGGTCCTAAGACTGCACTCCCTAGCCCTTCCCCACTCCCCCTGCCCCAGAGATTTTCAGAGTTTGCTAAGTTCGCGTGGGCTTCTCATGAGAGCTAACCGGTGGGACAGTCAATTCTCCAATAGGAATTATTTACTATTTTGCCAAATTTGTCCAGTTTTTCAGAATAATTTTTAATCATATTCTAAAATATATTTTTGGCTACTTCCACAGGAACTTGGGAAGAAAGCAAATAATTTTTGCAGACTCAAATCGCCATCTTACAATGGAAGTCTTGACATCCTTTTCAAAAACAACTACTAATACAATTTATAGTCCTGTTTGTGGCATAAGAGCAAAAAAAAAAACAAAAAAAAACCATGAAAGTGCTCCACACTGTAGGAAATGAATGGTTTATTAAACTGTTGACTGTGCTCTAATCCTGGCTTCAGAATGATTAACTAACAAATCCATCATCTAGGGGAAAGCTGACTTGGCAGAGATTAATTCTTAGACTATTCTTATTTGGGGGCATTGTAATTTAGTTTCTGTTTGGGAGAACTGTTTGTGGGTGCATGTGTGTGTGTTTGAAATTAAAATAGTTATATCCTGTGTTTTATACATGGCTACAGATAAGCTCCATATTCTTTTACTGATTTTGATGTTTTAATGGTTTAAAAAAAAGCACCAGAATTCACATAAAGACCTTTAAAGATACTCATCAAGAGCAACAGGGAAGGATGCATCAGTTAGAATCTGATTGATGGCAGGTACCAGAAACTCATATTACCTTAAGATCAGAGAGAATTTATTATACGGCTATGATGGGAATGGGGGAGTCTCCCAGAATCTGCAAATGAAGGTTAGACTAGAGAAGGATTTCAGGTACAACGTATTCAGCTGTCAATCACAGAAAACCAGAAATAATAGACTTCTCCCTGACTCTGGTGCAGAGGTAGGGAAAGCATCCAGGTCAGTTTGATGCAGCAGATCAATGATCATATCACGTGTGTTTCCGCTGTCTGCTTGACTTTCACAATACCTGCTTGATCCTTCAGCTGGTTTCCATGGTCACAAGAGAGCTAACAACAATTCATGAGGTTACATCCTCCTGATTGTCTTAGCCAGGATTCTCAGAGACTGAGGCAAAAACCTATGTGTTAACACTTCTTTAGGGTCTGGAATGTGATTTAGAATGCAGAAGGAAAAGGGAGAATGAGATGAGATGTGGGAATCAAGTAGGAAAAGGACAGAGAAATTACAATAGGAGCCATAGCAGGGGTGCAAGAGCTTCTGTGTCTCCTTGGGAGCAGAAATGAAGAATTTACTCAGCAAAACTTCCTGTCCCTGGATTCCTGCTAATCAGTCATCCCATGGGACCCAACTCCCCCTCTCTTCTTGGTTCTATCCCCAGGCTTCTCCAGGAAGCTTCTGGAAAAGCCAGAGCTCACACAGGACCAGTGGGGCCAGCATACAGGCACCGCGATCTCTTTGCCAGCTTCTATCTTTGGCAGCAGCAGTGACCTGAATCCACAATCTCAGGACCAGTGTGACTGTTGCTGGCATTTTGCTGGTTGGCAAGCAAGGCAAATGCACAGACTGGGGACGACATATACATATACACTGGGGCCATCTGGATGATGCTTCTTCTAGGACAGTAGTGGTGAACCCACAACACACATGTTATTTGTTTTTCTCCTCATAAAAAAGATGTTAATGTATGAGGTTTTTGGGTTTTTAAAATTAAAACCTCAGTATTCAGGTTTAATTGCCATGTTGGCACTTTGTGATAAATATGTGTGTTTGAGGGCTGGGGATTTAGCCCAGTGGTTCCGCCACCTGCCTCATCAGCGCAAGGGCCTGAGTTTGATCCCTAGCACCAAAAAAAAAAGTGGGTTTGGGGTTGCAGGTTCAGTACTCAACCTATGAAAGGTTCCACCATCAATGTTCTAGAAGGTTCTCAAGAAGAGAAAGGAAGCTCCTGTCCTGAATCCCACAACAATCCTCTTACTTCTTGTCACCGATTCGACCTTGTACTCCCAGCCATCTCTGAACCAGCACCTGTACCCAGGAGTCAGATGACCGTAAACTCAGACTAGAGTCATTTGCTTATTCCCAAGGGCTACTTGGGTCGCTGTGGATGCCAAAGTAAGCACTGAAGTAGTTCCCAAGGAAGAAAAAGTAAATATCAAGCAGACAGTTATAATGTCCACTTCCAGAAAATGCTTGGGAACAGAACTCAGAAAAGTAAGACTCTGTTTCTGCCCTCTACACATCTATTTCATTTCTCTCATTTTAAAGACAGACTTTCTTTGATGCCCAGGGCATAAACTATGGCCTGGATTAGCATGAACACTTAATTGTTTCAAACCTAGCCACATTCAAAAAGACTGAATTTTTCCTTGGCACATAATTGACTAGCTGGATTGATATCCTCTCCTAGATCAATCCAACAGGGTCCAGCAGTGGGCTTATGGAATAATGCCCAGTTGAAGCTCATACCCAAAAGAGCCATATATGCAAGGGGGAAGGATGTCTATAAAACAAAATAATATTCATAACATTTCTCCAGAGGCCCATTTTTATAAGTTTTAAGGATCAGTAAGTTAGACTGTGCGTTGCCTAAATGCAACATCTCTGAGCCCATGAACCAGTCCTGATACTAACCATGTGTAGCCAATACTATTGACCTGCTCTGGCGCAGTACTCTCTGAAGCTTCTCTTGTATCTATTTTTATTTCAGGGAGGAGACAAAGCTTCACCCCATTCCTGAAGCTTAGAATATCTGGAAAATCACTCAGTCTGTGTAGCCAATTCATCACGTAGATGCAGATGTGCCACCTCAAAAGCATATCCCACCCACTGTAAGTACATATTCATGTGCCCCTTGCTAGAGAAACAGGTGAGCTGATTGGTTCAGGGCATATAACCAGTCCAGAAGCTGCCAGCCACAAAAACTCTGAGCTCTGTCATTACTGTATTGAAATGAGTAATTGTATATACTAATATAAAGGGGGAAGAAAGTTGTGCTTGCCCATTAAAGACACCAGATGGAAGTAAAAAATAGTCCTGAGGACAAACAGAATAGAAAAGAAATGAGAGTTCTTCAATTATGTCCATGGAAAATGTCTTAGTCCATTTTATGCTGCTATAACAACCTAGCTACTTTGTAAAGAAAAAAAAAAACATTTTTTTTCTTTTTATTGAGTTTATTGGTACATTTTAGGTATACAGTAAAGTTACATTCATCATTGGGATCTTGTACCTTTACATGACAGGTCTTGGTTCTCATTTTTTTTCCCCTTGTCCCTGCCCTCCCTTCATCCCCTCCTCCCCTCCCCATTTACAAACACTTTATTTCCATTTTTTCATTTTCTCATATTTTTTTCTTTTCCCTTATTCCCTTTCCCCCACCCTTCCTGCTTTCCCTATACCTTTAGCCCTTTTCTTCCTATTTTACATTGTCAATTATCTCATTAGGATCTTGTGTTCTATTATAGTTTTTCACACCAGAGAAACTATTTGGTATTTACACATGTGTGACTTATTTGTTTCACTTAGGAATATATCCTCAAACTGTATCCATTTTCCTATGAATGACTCTAATTTTGCATTCTTTATGGCTGCGTAGTATTCCATTTTATAGAAAAACCACAAAAACATTTATTTCTTACATTTCTGGGAAGTCCAAGATCAAGGGCCTACCTCTGGCCAATGCCTTCTGCATTATCCATCCCATGGTGGAGGATGGAAGGATGAGGGAGTGTGACGTGAGGCACACTGATTAAAATAAGGAACCCACTCCAGCAATAACAGCATTAATCTATTCATGAGAGGCTTCATGACTTAGTCACCTCTTAGAGTCCCTACTTCTCAGTGCTCTTGCACTGGTGATTAAATGTCCAACACGTGAACTTTGGGCAACGCATTCGAGCCATAGCAGAAAAATCAACTTGTTTTATTCATACAACAGGATATGTTTCTGTGATAAAAAGAGATGAGCTACTACCAGGCCATGAAAATAGAGATAGGAAATTTGAATGCATATGTGTGTCTCATTCTATCACAGTTAGGGAAAGGCAAGATTGTAAAGATCTTAAGAAGATCAGTGATTCCCAGGAATTTAGAGTAAATGAAAGATAAATAGGTAAAACATAGGGGACGGGAGGAAAAAAAAAAAGTATCCACTGGATAAACATGAAGTAAAAGGAAAGCACCAAACGTCCAGGCCTTGACCACACTTCCCTTGGATATTCAGATGTAGTAGTTAGGTCATGTTCCTCATTCCCTTATCTTGGGAACAGCATCTTTCTCCTATGCACAAAGCTGTTTCATAAGAGTTGGCTTCTATAAAACACATCCTTTCTGTGACTTCATCTCCTGGCTGCAGGTGGATTGTCCAAAAGAGGACACATGACTCAAGTTAGACCAATGAGACTGAGGAGAGATTAGTCCCTTCTATTGTGGGTGGGCTTGTAGTTTCAAAAACAAAAGAGAAAAATAGGCTCAACCAAAAACTGTGTTATCAGAAAATAGATATGCTAACAATAAAGACCACATTTGCTTTTCTTATGGAATGTTGTCCTATCTAGTCTTTAATAATAAAAGAGATATTCTAATTCAGATATCTGGAATACACTCTTTGAGGATGACAATTCTATCTGGACAATCAACCCCCAGAAAACAGGTGTTATCCACCGTAGCAGTGGTGGCTATGATGATGACCATGGCAGAGGAAGACATTCAGCAAATCTTAAATTAGTCAGATCACTTGTGAAATAACATTTTCTACCTTTGTCTTTTCATAGATTTCAAGGGGACAGGCCAGGGGATGCCTGTGCATTCCTGCAGAGCTGACACTTTGTGTGTGAGCTGTAGTTAACTGTGTACACCAGAAGCCTGAGGCCCACCTGTTGCCAGGCACCACAGTCCACCCTATCTCAGATCACTGATGGTGGCAGTGGGCAGCTTACCAGGAAGAATAATACCTGAAGAGCTCTTATTATAATGTCATTGTTATACTTCCTATTATTTCATCTCTTCTAAGGGCTGAGAATGCTTCATGACACACAATCTATTCTTGGTCATTATATGAGGTGCGCAGTTAGAAGAAATTTGGACATCTGAACAACAGTAAGCCCGTCTTCACAGCATTACCTTAAGAGAAAAAAGTGACATCAGTAGCCAGATCTGTGCCTTCCCCCACACAGTGCAGACTGAGCTTCCCATGCATGGGTGAGAAAGCATCTTATGAGCTGAGTACTAATTAAGAAAACTATTGAGAAAATGAAACTAACGTCCTGCAAATTAAAGGCAGTCAAAATGTAAAAGGAAATTAAATCTTCACTTTTTTTGAAAAGAGAGGAAATCTTGCCCAGAAACGATTTTGACCTCAAAACAAAACAGAACTTGGTCCCAGTCCCTGCGTCCCATCTGTCTTTTTAAGGGCTCTCTCAGGTTTTCTGAACAGAGGTGATACTGCTTCAGACAGCTGTGTGGTTCCTGTAGGTAAGCCACTAAAATAAGTATATGGCTTCTAGGTATCCCTAAGGATTCATGTGTTCAGCCTGTCATTGTGTGTGTCATGGGTCACCCTGCTGGTGTACAGAGCATCTAGTAGAGCTCTGGATGGGCATTTTGTCAGGACATGCATGCAAAGGTCAGTCCAGTAGCATGATATCAAATTATTATCTGCAGATCTTAATGCAAGAGAGTTACCTTAAAACAGCAGTCCCTAACCTTTTTAGCATCAGGCACTGGTATTGTGGAAGACAAGTTTTCAACAGATGTGTGTGTATGTGTTTGTGGGGGTAGGTAATGATGTTTTCTGGATGGTTCAAAGGAGCACATGACCTAGATCCTTCATATACACAGTTCACAGTAGGGTTCTGGCTCCTATGAGAAAATAATGCTGCAGCTGATCTCACAGGAGGCAGAACTTAGGCAGTCATGTCAGCGATGAGGAGCAACTGTAAACACAGGTGAGACTTTGCTCACTTATACACTGCTCACTTCTTGCTGTGCAGTCAGGTTCCTGCCAGTCCATGGTCTGGGGATTAGGGACCCCTGTCGTAGGAGGCCCTTTTCTTTCTGCCTGTGGAACGCTGAGGGAACTCGGTTTAGTATAACTCCAACTTGTGTAACCTGGTTGCTCCTCTTGGACTTGTATGTTTAGGGTCATCCAAGATTTAGATGTGGATTACCCTGGTGCTCCCTATTTGGATTCAGTAAGTCTGGGATGAAGTTGACAATTCTGCATTTCTAACAGATGCTGCTCTTCCATGCTCCACATCATGACTATAACCTTGCCCATCTCAGATAAGCTCACCATTTTTACCAGCTTTCTGCCATTAGCCAGTGGAGAACAGAGCCATGTGTATCTTTGGAGTTTTCCAACCTCTGACCTCTGTAACAGGGAAGGAAAATGGAACTACCACTAATGGAGACCCTGTGATGTCCGGACATGCAGCCCAGACATACAGCCCAGCTGCCAGCCTTTAGTCTAATTACCTGTTGATGATAATCTGAGCAACATGAATAAGAAAGTGATCATGTAAAACTCGGTTTGTGAGTTCTCCCCTTTCCAACATTATTAATAGTCTTGCTAAGCCAATGAAGTGGACCAAGATGCCGAATTGAAGAGGAGAGGATGTCAAAACAGATCAGGAACTTGTGGTACACTGCAGGAAACCCCACCACCAGAAAAGGCATGCCCAAAATGGAGGTGTGCTGATGCATATCAGTAGCCAGTGCTGTTCTCAGAGTGGAAGACAAACCAATCTGGTGACTCATCAGCTGCCACAGTTGGCTGGAGTTATTGGTAGTAGTCAGGCAGCCAATTACTCCCTGGCAGAGCAAAACTGCCATGCAAGCTTTGCCTCAAGAACATTTTACATCCAAAGAAGGAGCTGTCTGGGTCATTGTCTGGGGCCAGGTGACACAAGAGACTCTGATGTGCCCCCTGAGATGTCCTTTCTTTGGGCAGGAGTAGCCCATATTATCACAGGTCTCGCCACTTTCCAGCCCATTTCCCACAAAGTGAGGAGTATATGAGGTGGGAATGAGGTTCTCCAAAGAGATCCATTTCTCTGAGACACTTCACCATTTGTCTAAGTGGGAGCAAACAGCAGTCTGAAATTTACACACTCCAAGCACCACAGGGATGGATGCATGCTCCAGAAGTTGAATTCTCTGTTGGAAGCAGAGACTTAGAAAAATTAGAAAATTTCCCAGCTGCAAATGCCACTAAGGTCAGTTTGGGAAAATGCCCCTTGTACACATACTCACTTTTTCTTCCTTCCTTGGCCATTCTAACTCATACAACTATGTCTTCCAAAGTTGGGCTCTGCTAACTGCAAAAATGAAGAGTAGGTGAGTAAGATGGTTTTTAATAGTGTCAGATGTTCAAAACTGTTTGCTACTCAAGAAAGTATTCCCTAATACCAAGATCCTGGCCTTGAACGATGAGCATAACAGAAATATTTCTTTGCAGTATTGAAAGAAACAGCACAGAGAGAATTATCAGTGTTGGCTGACAGGATATTTTGAGGCTCCACTGTGGGTATGATGTGTCAGGAACTATGGGAAATAACAAAAGTTACAGCTTGAATTTTTATTACCTGAAGTGGAACAGAAGTTGTGTGTTCTGGTTTATTAAATAATAGACTTCTCCATAACAGCAAAACAGAGACTTTCTACACTGTCTAAGGGTTCTATAACTGAGTCTATGAAATAAACCAAGAGCGAGCAGGAGACAAGATATAAAGGTTCCTTATGTATACAGGTATATCATAGGAAAGAAAAGTGAATACCCCTCACTCCAGTGTGATCTAGAAGCTTATATACTCTCTTCCCAGAACAGGAGGGAGAAGGTATATAGGCAAGTTAGGGGCAAGTGGAATTGTGGAGAAGTGAATGGAACACCAGAAGAGGTAATGTCTATGACTGTCTGGGTGTGGTGTCAGCCTCCAGCTTCCGCTGTTGTGGTGTGAGTTAATCCTTCCCAGTCAATGAGATTCCAGGGGAGAAACTCATGACCACTGAGTTCCTTTCAGAGGATCTGTCTTTAGGAAGATAAGGGATGTTCAGAGAAAGCTTATCCCTGGTTTTCTATGTTCTGAGTGCCCTTGGTTTGAAGTTATCAGTATGACAAAAAGGCAGGTTTGGGGTGGCATCTCCTGAACACCTTCAGAACAAATATGTATGGCATATTACAGTTTATAGAGAACTTTTATATAAATTATCTTTTTATTTTTAATTAAAATATCAACTTTATTTTACTAAAATTTGCATACCACACAATTTACAAAGCATGAGATTCAGTCTATTTTAACACATTGGAAGAGTTGTACAGTGATGACCACAATCAAGTTTAGATCATGTTTGTTACCCCAAACAGAACACTATCTGCTCACTATCATCTCCCAATACGTCTCCCCTAAGTCTAGGTAGCCTCTGAGCTACTTTCTATCTTCATAGATTTTCCTATTCTGGGAATTTTTAAAATTCAAAATAGACCATAGTCACAGCAACAATAAAGACATTAACATGTCCAAAGAAATGGAAATCCTGCAAAGTGATCTCTCACACCATATTTGAGTGAAACCAGAAATGGACAGCAGAAACATATGTAGAATACAATAACATTTTTCCCTTTCTCTTTTTTCTTATTAACTCTTTCATAGAAGAGAGATGATGTAATGTTCAAGCTTGTAGATCTGATTTACTTCACGTACCATCATAGTCTCAAGGTGCTTCCACTTTTCAACGAATGCCTCAAGTTTACCTTTCTTTGCTGCAGAATCATATTTCATTGTGTAAAAATACATTTCCTTCATTCATCTGTTGATAGGCATATAGGCTATTTCAAGATTTAGCCATTAGGAATTGTGCTTCTATAAACTTGGATATATATAT
>NW_022900913.1:52675607-52705154 GCF_012274545.1 Fukomys damarensis | reverse complement strand
TATATATATATATATATATATCTGTGACATGATGTTTTTAATTCTTTTGGGAAGATACCTAAAAGGGAAATAGCTAGGTCAAGTGGAATTTCTAATTTTAGTTTTTTACAGAATCTCTATACTAATTTCCACAGTGGTTGTATCAGTTTACACTCCCATCAACAATGAAGAAGGGTTCCTCCCTCCCCACAGCCTTGCCAGCACTTGTTATGTTGATTTCTTAATGACAGCCATTCTTTCTAAGGTGAGATGGAATATTAATGCTGTTTAAATTTGTATTTCTTGAATGGCCAGTGATGTTGAATTTTTTCCATTATTTATTGACCTATTATATTTCTTCATCTGAGAAGTATCTGTTCATTTCAGATTCCCATTTCATGATTGGGTCTTTAAATTGGGGGAGTCTAACTTTTTGAGTTCTTTATTATTTTAGATGTTAGCCCTTTGTCTGAAGAGTGCTGGCAAAATTTTTTCCCATTCTATAGGTTGTCCCTTCATTTTGCTGGCTCTTTGCTTTGCTGGGAAAAGATTTTTAATTTGATGTGATCCCATTTGTTGGTTCTTGGTATTATTTCTTACACAACTGGGTTTTTATTCGATCATTGCCTACACCTGTGTCTTTGAGAATTTTATCTATTTTTTTCTTCCAGTAGATTGCTTCTGTTCTAATATTGAACACTATAACAAGATCCATTTTTATTTTTGTTTGCTGCATGGTGAGAGATATGGTTCTAAATTCAACCTTTGGCCTGTAGATAGCCAGTTTTCCTAGTATCATTTGTTAAAGAGGCTATTCCTCCAAAGAAAAGATTTGACCCTTTGTCAAAGATTGCATAACTGAGTGTGCCTGGAGTTGTTTCTTCCCTTCTATTCTGTTCCATTGATCCACAAGTATTTTATTTGTCAATATCATGATTTCTTTATTACTGTAATTTTGTAGTATAACTTGAGGTCTGGGACTGTAATGTCTCCTGTCTTATCCTTGCTGCCTAGAATTGCTTTTCTACTCTAGGTCTCTTCTGGTTCGATATGAATTTTAGAATTGCTTTCTCTTGTTCTGTAAGAAAAATTATTGATATTTTTATTGGGATCACATTAAATCTATATTACATATTTTGAAGTATGGCCATTTTAACTATATTGGTTCTGCCTATTCAGGAACAGGAAATATCTTTCCATTTTCTGATGTCCTCTTCCATTTCCTTTTTCAGAGTATTATAGTTTTTGTTGTAGAGGTCTTTCACTTCCTTGATTAGGTTAATTCCTATGTATTTTATTTTTCTTGATGCTATTATAGAACATACTGTTTCTCTAATTTTGCTCTCAGTGAGTTTGTTGTTGGTATAAAGGAGTACTATTGATTTTTGCGTGTTCACTTTATATATCCTGATACACACTAAATTTCATTATCTGGGAGTTTTTTGGTGGAATTTTCAGGGTCTTCTATGTGGAGGTTCATCTCATTTGTAAATAATGATAATTTAACTTCTTTCTCTATCCATATCCCTTTTATTTCTTTTTCTTGTCTAATTGCTGTAGCTAGAATTACAGCGAACAAAAGTGGTGATAGTAGACACCCTTGTCTTGTTCCTGAATTTAGAGGGAAAGCTTTCAGCTTCTCAGCATTAAGTATGATGTTGGCCATTGGTTTGTCATAGATGGCCTTTATCTGATTAAGATAGATTATATTCCTATTTTCTTGAGGTTTTTTTCTCATGAATAAATGCTGAATTTTGTCAACTGCTTTTTCTGCACCTATTGAAATGACCATACTTTTTTGTCTCTCCTTCTGTTTATTTGGTGAATTGTATTTATAGTGGTACCTCAGTTGAAAAACTTAATTCTTTCCATGATTCTGTTGCAAACCACATTGGATGAGAACCAAATTACATTTCTCCATAAGGTCAACATTGAACCTAACCATTGAATTTGATTTGGTTCTTGTCCAGTTTGGTTTGTACCCAGAATCATGGAAAGAATTAAATTCATGAACTGAGGTACCATTACATTTATTTGCATATGTTAAACCATCCCTGTATCCCTAGGATTAATCTTTTCTGGTCATAATGTATGATCTTTTTGATGATCTGTCTCATTGTGTTTGCTAGTATCTTAATGAGGATTTTGCATCTGTGTTCACTAAAGAGATTGATCTGTACTTTTATTTTTTGGTTGGGTCCTTTTCTGGTTTGGGAATCAAGGTAATGATTGCTTCCAGGAATGGCTTTAGGAGTACTGCTTCCCTTTTGATTTTATTAAAGAGTTTGAGGAGTATTGAGGAGCATTAGAACTTCCCTGATATTTGTAGGATTCAGCAGTGAATCCATCAGGACCAGGACTTTCCTTGATTGGCAGTGTTTTTATTCTTAAATTTCTTGACTGACATTGGCTCATTTAAGATTTTTATATCTTCTTAGTTCAGCTTTGGAAGTTCATATGTATCTAGTAATTTATCCATTTCTTCTGAGTTTTCCATTTTATTAGAGTACAAGTTCTGAAAGCAATTACCAATAATCTTTTAGATTTTGGCAGAATTCATTATGATTGTACCTTTTTTATTTCTAATTGTATGGACTTGAGTTTCTTCTTTCCTTTTTAAAATAGGATTGGCTGAGGGTTTATCTATTTTGTTTAGTCTTCCAAAGAACCAACTCTTTGATTCATTGATTCTTTGTGTAATTTTTTAGTCTCAATTTCATTCATTTCTGCATTGATCTTTATAATTTCCTTCCTTGTACAAGCTTTGGGATTGGACTGTTCTTGTTTTTCTAAGACTATGAGGTGCATCATCAGGTTATTTATTTAAGCATGTTCTTTTTTTTTCTAATGTGAGAATTCACTGCCATAAACTTCCTCTTAGGACTGCTCTCATTGTGTCCCACACATTCCAGTATATTACACTGGTATCATTATTTGATTGTAAAAACTGTCTAATTTCTTCTTTAATTTCATCTGTGATCCTTTAATTATTCAAGATGGTATTACTTAATTTCCATGTATTTTCATAGTTTTTGTTGTATCTTTTGCCATTGATTTCTAGTTTCACTAGACTATGGTCCAATAGTATGCATGGGATAATTTCAGTTCCTTTGCATTTACTTAAGCATGTTCTATGGGCTAGTATATAGTCTATTTTGGAGAAAGCCCCATGTGCTGCCAAGAGAAATGTGTACTCTGTTGCTGTTGGGTGGAACATTGTGTAAATATTAAGTCCATTTGTTCAAAGGTTTACTTCAGCACTGATATTTCTTTGATTTTTTTTTTTGCCATAACTGTCCCTTTGTAATAGTGAGGTATTGAGATACCCCACTGCCATTATATCAGTGTTCATCTGATTTTTTTCATGTTTGTTTTATGAAGTTGAGTGCACCAGCATTTGGTGCATTTATATTCATAATTGTTGACTCTTCCTGTTAGACTATTCCCTTAACCATTTTCTAGCAGCCTTTTTTATCTCTTCTGATTAGTCTTGGCTTGAAGTCTCTTTGTCTGATATTAGGATAGTAACTCCTGCTTTTTTCTGGGTTCTGTTACATGAAATATTGTTTTCCATCCTATGATTTTTAATCTGTGAGTATCTTTTCTAATTAAATGTGTTTCTTGTATACTGCATATTGTTGGGTTTTATTTCTTAATCTGTTGTGACAAACTGTGTCTTTTGAGTAGGAAATTGAGTCCATTCATATTGAGAGTTATTAGTGAGAGATATTGACTTATTCCTGTCATTGTGTTATTTTCCTGTTGCTCACTTCCTCATTTTTCTCATTTTGCTTAGCTGCTCATCCTACTGGGCATATTCATTCTTTTGACGTATTGGATTTATTAGCTTCATTGTTTCTTTCTAAGATATCCTTAACAATTTTTGGTAATGCTGATTTGGCGGTCTTGAATTGGTTGTTTTTTGTTTGTTTGTTTATTTGTTTGGTACTGGGGGTCAAATTTGGGATCTTGCATTTTGCGAGGCAGTCAGTGGCACCCTTGAGCTAAATCCCTGTCCTATGGCTTTCTTGAAGTGCTTCTTGTCATGGAAATACCTTATTTTTCCATCAATTTTAAAGGAAAGTTTTGCCAAATATATAACCTAGGGTTGGAAGTGGTTATCTTTTAGGGCTTGGAATATTTTATTCACTTCTAGCCTTCCTGGCCTTTACAGTTTATAAAGAAGATTGCCATGCATGATTTTTATCAATTTACCTCTATAGGTAATTCATTGCCTTCTTCTAGATGCTTTTAAAATTTTGTTCTTTTGATTGACTTCTGAAATTTTTAGTATAATGTGCTGTGGAGAGGTTCTTTTGGCCATGCCTATTTGGGGTTCTATATACCCATGTATGTTTGTTTCTTTCCCTGTTTGGGGGATGTTTTCTGCCCTTATTTCTGTGAAAAGATTTTTTATGCCATTTATGTTACCTTCTGATCTTTCATTTATTTCAATTATTCTTAGATTAGTCTTCTGTGTATCATCTACCAGTTTCTGAATCCATTTTTCATTTTCTCTCATTGATTTTGAAGTGTCTTTGAGTAGTTGCTTTTTGAAGGTATCATTGTCATCTAGACCTGAGATTCTGTCCTCACATTGACCAGTTCTATTGCCTATGCTTTCAATATGATTTTTAATCTCTTGTATTTCTGATTGAAACTTTTTTGCGCTCTCTCTCTCTCTCTTTCTCTCTCTCTCTCTCTCTCTCTCTTTCTCTGTCTCTGTCTCCCGCCTCCCCCACCGCCACCTCAACAGGGTCTCACTATGTAGTCCAGGCTGGCCTTGAACTCACTATGTAACCCAGCCTGGCCTCAAACTTGAGGCAATTCTCTTGCCTCAGCCTCCCAAATTCTGAGATTAGATATGTGTACCATCATATCCAGCTAATTAAAACCCTTTCATGGAGTCTAATTCATTGGTAAACCGATCATTTATCTTTTGTATTGTTTTGTTTAGCTTATCTATCTTTGTAGTAATGTCTTCCGAAAGCTCTAGCATCTTTTCAGTTGTTACTTCCACTATTTAGTTACATTTTCTCTAATCCCATTGAGTAGTTCTGTGAACTGAATTCTAACCTCCTCTGCTATCCTTTCAATTAGTTTAGATGTGTAGCTTATGCTATTCTGCCCTCCACTACTCCCTGGATTGGTTTCGTGGAGTTGGGAGTTCTGGGAGGCATTTTCTTGTTTTTTCTTCTCATATGTCCATTGGTTTTTGTTTGTGCTTGTTTTATTTTGTGCTGAGGTTGTGGATACTTGTGGTCTAAGGACATTGTTAACAGTATAGAGATCTTTTTAGTTACTTTTCAGTGAGGTACTTTGGGTGTGGTTAACTATAATCCTTTGCCACAGTCCCACAATCCTACCACCTTGTCATTTTTAGAAATGAGGATGCAGTGTACTTAGTTCGGGGTTGAAGTTCTCTGGGAATGTACTATAGTATTGTTAATACCACAAAAGTAATCTGAATGCTGGCCTACAGAGAGACAGCAACAAGAATGTGATCCTGTTAATATCAAGGGAATTGGCTGCAATAATTGTGCCCAAGACAAATTACATATTAACATACCATAAAAATAAATTGTGTATCACCCTCAATCCTAGAGAAAAAGCAGGGAGTTATGATGTAAACATTAAGGCAATCCAGGTATTGACTTCTAGCTAATACATACTAAATAAGACAACTATATCTTTGCTAATAGTACAAAACAAAAATTCAAGGTAATTTTACAGAGTTAAGTATTAAAAGATTAACAAAGCTTTATAGTTATACTATTAAATATTTGGGTTTGGGAGTAGAGGGAAAAAAACTTGAAACCTTAAACCCTATGATAAAAGAACAAGGAGAGAAAAGTGATACAACAGATCTAGTTAGGGAGAAGAAGAATATAGAATTAGATAAAGGTAAGACAAAATAACTGGCAAGAAAGAGAAGGTGAAAAAAGAAAAAGAAAGAAAGAAATTATGTAGAGAGCTAAAATAACAGAGAATGCTTAAGAGGAGAAACATTAAAAGGAAGAAGAATTTGAAAAAGAGATTAGAAGCAAGACAGGGAACATAGGAAGGTAACTAAGCCCCAAGCCTCAGGAAACTGGGAGAGAGAGAAAGACAGAGAGAGAGAGGGAGGGAGGGAGAGAGAGAGGAAGAAGGAGGAAGAGGAAGAAGGAGGAGGAGGAAGAAGAGGAGGAGGAGGAGAAGAAGAAGAAGAAGGAGAAGTGGAAAGAGGAGGAGGAGGGAGGGAAGGACAGAGAGAAAGAAAAAAGAACAAAAGCAAAAAATGAAAAACGAACACAAAAAGAACAAAAAAAAATCTCAACCAAATGAACAAAAACAAACGAAGAAAGGGAATTACTCCGTGACTTCAAATGTGTGGTTACTTTCTGGGATTCAGTTTAGGGCAGTATCCAATTCAGGACATGTCCCTGTTCTTGCTAGTAGACAAAGAAGGGAGTCAGAGTCCAGGTCCAGGCTGGGTGTAGTCACCAGCATGCGGGCAGTAAGCTTAGGGAAGGGCTGCCAATTCTGGGACTTTCAAATTCATAAAAATTCAGGCTGAACCTGGCTTCTGGCTATGGGGGTGGGGCCCTGGTTGTTCAGTTTGAAACGCTGTGTGTCACTTGCTGGCCTGACCATGGCTCCATGACCACCTAATGTCTCCTGTGGCTGACCCTCATCCAATCCCTGTGGGAGTATAAAGCTGGAAGCCCTGAAATAAAGCCAACCTACAGTCACTCTGAGTTTCAGGCTCAGGCCTCAGTTGGTTAACTCCATGGTATGGAGTCAAAGCACTTACTTCAGAGGAAATAGGGCAAGTGCTTAGGCTGGAGTTACTCACCAACTCTTGCAGCTCACAGCATCCACCAGTCTGTTGCACTGTTTAGTTTTTTCCTGAAGGCTTCTGGAGACCTCTGCTTTCACTGTGTCTCTTGTAGATTTTGCCCTGCTTTGTCATGGTGCACTAGACAGGAGCTGGGGTGAAGGTGCAAGTTGCCCCCTTCCTTTTTCCACATTATGTTCTGTCTCTTCAATTTCTCTTCAGACTGCAACTTTTCCTTCAGATCCTTCCAGGGTCTCAGGACTCCGCCTCCCTCCTTCTTTTCTTCCCCAGGTTGTTATTTTCCAGCGTCTGGACTCCGAATCCCAGAGAGGCTAATCTGTCTCTGTTTACCACTCCGCCATCTTCCCAGAAGCCCTTCTTTTTTCTATCAATTTCCTGCAAGGCAGGGTCTGGAAGACCAGCCCAGCTTCCCAGAGCTCATAAATTATGTTGATTATTCACAACAAACTGTGAAATTTAAAAAATAATCTATTTCATCGATGAGAAAAATGAACTTCAAAAAGGTTAAGATACACTTTTCAAAGTAATGTGGGTCTAGAAATGGATTTGGCAATAAGCTCGGACATTAGGATCTTTTCTCTTCATCACAGTGGCTGAGGCCACTTTAGCCTTCTGGAGGGAGAGAGCAAAGAGAGTCCTTGTTTTCAGGATTTCTACTGGGAGAGTCCTGCAAGTATGCATCTGGATGTTTTTCCTCTGTCTTCCACAGCCCCTCATCCTCCAAAGGGCAGAGTCCTCTGCTGCAAAGTCCGTGCATGACCTTTGAAGCCCACATCAACCCTACCCCCAGAAAAACCCCACGTACTTCTGTTCAGCAAGGATTTCATCTTGGCTTAGTCCTTCTCTTTCCTTGTTTGATGGGAAAGAATGGGATTCTTGGTGTGCATGGGATGAACCACATGAGAGGGACCATTACATATTGCATTGAGGCCGTTTTTACCAGTCACAATTTTGTCAAAATATGTATTCCCCTAATCAATTTAGCAAAGACTGCCCTACCTTGCCAACTGATATATGTCCATAAATATTCCAGACATGGGATTGTGTTTTCTCCTTCCCCGGGGTTCTAGCTCCTAACAGCCATTGAAGTTTAGGACAAGCCTTAGACAGTATTTGATTGCACTTATCAGAATAACCTAGGGAACAAGGAAAAGCTTGAGAAACTACTCTTAGTGGAGTACAGTACTCTGGGGAGAAACAGACATGCATGGATTATACTCTGCCCTTGGGACGTCAGTGGCAGGACATTGCCCCTGGGTGCAGAAGGCTCTCCAGAGAATGCTTAGCCCCTCCTTTTATCCAGACTCAGCTTGGTTAGTCCCATGGAGTTCTGAACCAAGATAGAATCAAGTATGCAATTTCCTACCTGGCCCCAATCCCAGAGGTATTGGGTCTGCCCATCTCGGGGGAGCCCAGCTCTATGTATTTGTAACCAAGGTGATTCTGACTTGAGTGATCCCCACACCACAATTTGAGAGGACAGTGTAATTAACAAAAATTGCGCACAGGACAGTATGTACCACTCATAGGAGTCCTCACATCTGAGCCAGGCCGAGTCTTTTCACACTTTGCAAATAAGAAAATTATCTCTGGGTTACACCAGGACCATTCTAAAGGGCCATGGGGCTTCTGGTCCATCCCAGAGTCACAATGCATGACCTGGGATATGCAGTGTCTTCTCCAGTTAAAAGTGAGAAAGTGTTCATCTCCTCCCCACCCAACCACTGTATCTATTAGCTTAATAGTATTTATTAGGTGCTTTCTACAAGTGAGCTACTGTGTTGGGCCAGTTAATATTTATAATTCTCCACTTGCGCTGATAAAACTAAGGCCCAAAGAAGTTCAGAAATATATCTAGCTGTGGCAGGGGCATGGCTGAATTGGGAGAGGCACCCACACTACCTGGTTCTGCAGATCATCCACCCTCTTACCTCTCTGCTCTGTTCTCTCCCATCTAAATCACCCAGGTCTGAGACTAGGGAGCAAAGCAACTGACTCACCATGGCTTCTTTCTACGTGAAGGCATTCTATCAGTCATCAACACTGCATTTCCGTCCTTTTTTCGTTCCTTGGATGTGGGCTCAACAAATTAAAATAAAGGCTATGAAGGAAGTTTGTTGGGAGGATGGGAGGTAGAGCATTTATTAGCAGAGTCAGATTCCTACCTGTCTATCATGAAATATGCCCTTTGCCCTGCATGCTGGCCTGACCTGGGTGGAGCATAAAGCAGCCCCTTGCCATGGCTGACCAGGGCAAGGTTCAGTGGGAACACAGTCTCAGACCACCTCGTGGATGTGTTGGTTTTGGCAGGATCTGATACATGTCATCCTGTATATGACATTGGCTCTGTGTCCAAGTTAAAAAAGAAAGAAATACAAAGAAAAGTGGTGGGGGGAGCAGAAATGAAGAATCAGCAGTAAATCAGTAAATACAGCAATAATTAGGAAATGGTGCAAACTCTTTTGGAGAGGCCCACAGGCTAATTTATAAATTAGCAAATTTATAAACAGATACAAGGAATTAATAACAACTTAGTATTTTTCCTACCAAATTTAAGATATAAAATAAAGTTTGAATTAGCTTTATCTGGATTCCCATCTTCCTTCTGCCATTTACCTAGGCAAGTTGCTTGACCGCTGGGCCCTGGTTTCTCAAATTTAATTGTGGACAATCATGTCTGTTTAAAAGAATGAACTGTGAGGATTAGAAATCATGTATGCAAGGGAGGCCTTCAGTGTGTGATAACTAATATTATAACAACTCTAGAAATCATTTCTGAAGTTAATGGAATGTCTGAAGATGAACCTAATTGTATGAAAGACAGACTTTCATAGGTTTTTATGATTCAAAAATAATGATATAGATTGGTTGTTTTTGTTCCTTGAGCTCATAACACTGCATGTGAAAGCAATTTTGCATGTGTTATGTTTGATATTTAAAATAATCCCGAAGCATAAGAGCAGTATTATCTTCTTCATATTAAAAATGATTATGTTAAGAACTAGTACATTTAAGTGGTTTACCTCACAACTTATAAAGAATTGACACTCAACACCAGTCTTCTGAAATTAAATTGAGTTCACACTCCCTGACCATACTAGAATTTGTTATTCATTTTTTAAATACTCAATGAAAATACACATTCAATTAGTAAAATTGAATTTAATATTTTCTCATATTCAACTATGAGAAAATCATATCCCAGAGATGGAAAGAGACTTTATTCAGATCATATAGAAAATCAGCAAGAAGATAGGATTTTTTAAAAAGGAGTCTTAAGTAACAATTATGACACCCAGGAAATCATTAAAGGCATAGGATCTGCCACTAGCTATCTGTATAATTGTGCAAGTTACCCATACCAAGCTAAGGTTTATCCCTTCCTGAAGTTCTCTCTTGAGAGTACAGTATTAACTTCACAGTGTCACTGTAGTGACTAGATAATAGATGTACACCTGAGAAATAAATGCTCAGTAGATGTGACTTTCCTATACCTCATGCATTAACTTGACAAATGAGCATTTGGTAAAGTTTGATAACTGAAGCTTCAGTGTCAGGAAGGCTCTCCTGCCCATAAACCAGGAACAGCGAGTACTTGGCAGGTGTGGCCAAGCATGCAGTTTCTCTGCCTGGATATCCTAAAGCAGAGCTGTTCCTAGAAGGGGTTCTGGGAACCCTTAGGTCTTGGAGGAGTTCGATTCCCTTTGTAAATGGCTGCCAGCAACCACTGCTAATGTTAGCTGAATGTTGGAGTGGTTTGTTTGCTCTGGAGGACTTGGATGCTGATAGCTAATAGATATGTGAGCAATAAAGTTTGAGCTTAATGTGAACACATGCTCGCCTAAGAACAAGACTGGGGTCATTAACTCCCAGCAGGAAGGCGACAGAGTCTGTGAAATGATCATTACACTCCCTTGCTATGTTGCTCAGAACGAGTTCTGAGTCTCATTAACAAGTGTTGATGCCTCATTCTTGGGCACTGCTTGTACACCACCTTTACAGGAGAGCAATTCCCAAAGGTGGGATTGAGGTTCATGTGATTCCAAGAAGGCAAGCATTTTCCCACTTTCTTCATGGCAGACAAGGTAACTGAAGAGCCTGAAAATTTTTAGCTCTCTCTCCCATTCTCTCTCTCTCCCTTCCTCTTCCCTCCCTTTGTGTGTGTGTGTGTGTGTGTGTGTGTGTGTGTGTATGAGTGTGTAGGCTGTCATGTTATCCGTAAAGGAATGCTGGTTCCTAATCATCTCCTTCTATATGACCATACTATAGAGCACACCCAAAGTCAACTCATTAGCAAAATTACCTTTTTCTAGTCCAGGCTATGTCTGTGCCTTCCAATTTGGGCTCATTAACTAGGTCTGTGGGTTTGGCCCTGACTCCTCGGCTTGTATAGTCCAAGTTTTTGCCATGCCCCACCCAACTTATGAGAAAATACCCAGTTGTTTGTGTTTTGCTTAGATTTTAGGACATTATAATTCAATGTATATTTGAGATAAAAATGGCAGATAAATGGTAGCCAAATTCTGGACCATCCTGACTTCAGGAAGGACACAGCGGGACTAAATCACCTTATTCTCTAGTACTTTCTTTGTCCCTGGCTTCCTTTCCCATCTCAGGAAGAATGGCCTCTGTTCTCTCTCTGGCCAGCGGCCTCTTTCACCTCCAGACGCCGGCCTGCAAGGTTTCCACAGCTCACTCCTCCTCCCGAAGGGCTGTCATACCAAAATCCTGCCATCCTCTATGTTCCTGGATAAAGGGTGAACCACAGTGCATTCATTTCCTGTTAGTGCTGTGACAAAGTACATGAATTGGCTTAAAACAATGCAAATTTACTATCCTACAGTTCTGGAGATCTCACTGGGCTAAAATCAAGGTGTCAGTAGATTTGTATAACTATTTTAAAAAAATCTGTTTTCTTGCCTTTTCACCTTCTAAATGCCACCCACACTCCAATACACGGTTTATGCCCCTTTCCCGCTCCAGCTTCGAAGACACCATGGTCACACAGAATCCTTTTTCTATTGCCACTTTGCTGGTTCTCTCTTCTGCCTCCCTTTTCTGTTATAAATACCCTTTTATTACACTGATCTCATCCAGATAGTCCAGGATCATCTCCTCATCTAAACTCAATAGATTAGCAAGCTTGATTCCATCTCTTACCTTAACTCCCCTTTGCTAACATAGTCACAGATTCTGAGCATTAAGTGGTAAACACTTTGGGGGCTAGTATTTTCCACATAGGGCATAGTGCCCTTTTTCCATGAAGCAAGGGTTGCATGGAGCCGTTGCAGAGAGTAGGCTTGGTTGCATGCTGAACTTCAGCAGCCTTGTCCACTGAACTGTCTCCTGATGGCCACTGATAAGCACTCAAGATCAGCCTCCCTTGGCAGGCTTCCCGGGCATGTGGTCTGAATCAGCTTCCAGGGATCCCAGTGTCCTTCCCTTTTGGCTGACATATGCTCTGTGTCCTCAGTAATCACCCTGTGACCAGCTCACACTTAAATTTCACTTTGGAGGAAACATGGCTGAATAACACAGATTACTTAGTTTGCTTCAGGCAGAGTGTCAGCCCTAGGCCTAATCCTGGGGCTGTGGTTCCCCAGGAGTGATCAGACAAGCTTCCCCACCAGCCCCAGGAATGGCAGGGGGTCTTGGACCAGCAGTCAGGGCATTTACTTCTCTGGTCATAGCCCTGACCTAAAGATGGTCACAGGATTCCAGCCAGATGTCAGGAACTGTGATGGTCACCAAACATTTCAACTCCCCCTTGTATTCCCAGTCATCTTGCAGTAAGGAAAAACTGTGTGGCTAGTTTCAGCCAGTTCAAGAGGAGAAGTGCTATTGGTCCCTTCTGAGCTGAAACAATGAAAAACCCATGACCAATTCTACAGTCTTTCTGCCTCTTCTGAAGCAGTAAAGAAAAAACTAAGTTCTAGATGCTATAGCTTCAAAATGGTGGCATGACTATCAACCCCTGACAACCAGTGATACACAATGCTCATGAAATAGGATCAAAAAACAAACTGGAATGTTAACCTTGGATTTGGGATTGACTGTTAGTACAGTATAACTGGCCAATCCTGACTACAATAGGCTTCTTATTGAACTTCCCAGGGGTCCCAGGAAAGAGTTCCCCTCGCTCCTTCTCAGGCCCCACAGATAGTGAACATATTTTCAGTATGGAACTTCCAGCAGCCATTTTACCGCCAAGAGGAGAGAAACTGAAAAATGAAGCTTTTTCAGAAGCCATTTGTGCCATGTGATAAAAGACAGAGTCCTGCTGACTGCATTTGAATTCTTGGATATATTTGGGAACAAAGGTTTATTGACCATTTTTTTTTTGCATAAAATGGTATAATTACACCTTTTTAATCTCAAAATGAAGACATTCCCGCTTTTGTCTTTGCTCATTGGAAGTGTGTTTTCCCCTGTGCAATGGTAAAAGTCCTCACAATCACCGCCCTTTCTTCTGAGTGACTTGCTTGACAATCTAGACATTCCTTCTTAGGGATTCCTTCCTGTGGAAATCAAGACTCCTGCATATCAGAGTAGGGCCCTCAGGCCAGTTTGCTGCCCCTAGAGATCATAGTTCCTGCATATTCTATACCCACATTCCCTATGGACGTGAAACTACACTCCCTTCTCTTATTTTCTGGGAAGGAAAGGTATGTTAACAGCCAGGTGCTCCTTTCTGATTAACTCAAAATGCTCTTGTTTGATTATAACTACTAAATCACTATAGGCAAAAATTTACCAATGATTAAAAATTAAACTGGGCCAGGTATTTAGTTCAGCGGTGCCGTCACCTGCCTCGCAGCACAAGGTCCTGAGTTCGATCCCCGATCCCCCACAGCAAAAAAACAAACAAACAAAAAATTAAACAAAGAAAAAGTGTGTATTGATGACCTTGATTTGCAGGGGTAATACAGAGAAAATCGCACTAACTTTATTCTATTATAATATTCTCTCGAGGCATTGATTTGCCTTCTTGTGTTTCTCAAACATGAGTTCGGGCCTTTGCGGGGGAAAAAACCAATGGTTTTGTGGTTTTCCCTCCTGTAGAGATGATGAGTGTGCATTGACTCACCCACAGTCTCTCTTTTGTTCCCTTTGTGAGCCAGAAAGGAGGCCTGTCAGAGACCAGTGTTTGGAAAGAAAGACTGTGGTCATGAAATTGTACCAAGATGATAGGCCACAGAGGGGTCAAACCACCAACACTGGCCTCAGCTTCATGCTTTAACCAGCAGTGCCAGAGTCTGACCAGCTCTGGGCTGGGGTGAACCTCATTTTGATGTGACCAGGGCTGACACTGCTCCCCACAAATTCCAACACACAGTTCCTCACAGCTCCCTGAACTGACCAGAGCCTCTAAACTTAGAAATGGTCAATGGTGTTGAGGGAGCAAACTCAGAATTTCTTCAACTTTGACCACAACTGTGAGTCAGTGGTTAAAACTGAGTCTTCCCAAGTGGCTTCTGGATTCTAATTCAGGAATTCAGCAAGATCTATAAGACAGACGATAGCACTTAACTGAATATAGAAAGTCAATTTCAGATTCAAAAAATTCATAACTGATTGCTTTAGTTTAACAAAGGCATAGATATATACAATCATATGTAAATATATACTGTTCTTTGTTTTATGGTGTTTGTGTTTTTGTGGTTTTTTGAGACAGGGTCTCACTAAGTAGTTGAGACTGACCTGGAACTCACTGTGTAGCCCAGGCTGGTCTAGAACTCACAGTGATCCTCCTGCCTCAGCCTCCCCAGTACTGGGATTACAGGTGTGCACCACCACGCCTGACTTATGTAAATATATATTGTTGACCTGAAAGTTATCATTAGATGAATCTGAGTTCCATTTTCTTAAGCCTAATGGCCTCTAGTGAAGAGTCTTCAAGTAGTTTTCCTCATCCAATTGAACAAACCAGAATACATTAAAACCTCTTCCAAAGGGATTTAATTCTCCATTTATTAAGTATTCCTAATTGGGATAGTAGAAGACCAATTGGTATGGTAAGGGTCAGAAAAGAAGTAGGATGCTATTGATAGTGTTTCCTTAAGTTAGATTTCTCATTACTCTTGACAGTTATAATGTTAATACAAATTTTATTAACTGACAAGGTATGATAGCTTCTGAGCACATCTACTTAGAAAAGTCATGAATTTCTTGCAAAGGGATTAGCTAGCCTACATCCTCACATTTTCTCTGCAAAATTGGCCACAAATCATCTTTCACGCTTGGTTACCATCCTTCTAAAGGCTGTCTGCACAGATATGGCTGGTGCCCTCCCATCACCCGGCATATCACCTTGCCCACTTCTGATTTCAGCTGAGCCCAACCAGACCCTTTTTGAGTCGGTGGTGTCATACCAGCTGCTGAGTAACCCACACATTTTCCACATCTGCCTTGGACCTCCTCTCAAGTTGCTTACTGTGCAAAGCAGTCTGGCAGTGGATGGAGTAAAAGCTTTGGGGTCAATCCACAGTCAGCAAGACCTGAGTTAGTGTAGTGGTGAACCCTCCTTTGGGAAGGGGTGATTCTGAGAGATATTCTGCAAGATTTAAGGTCTCTGGGTAATGCTCACTGGCATGGGGTCCTCTTCCCTTCTTGTCTTACTCCTCTTAAATCCTCTTTTCAGTTAACTGAGATCACCCCCCAAATAAGTGGCTTATGTAGTCTCAGACTCTAAAGCTGAGAGAGTCCTAACTAAATATGATCTATTCTATTGCAGTTGGGAGGAATTTGTATTTTGGAAATACATTAATACAAGCTACATGACCCTGGAAAAGTTTTTAAAATCTTTTGTGCCTTTATTTTTTCACCTGTAAAATGAAAATAACATTATCTGTATTGCAGGATTATTATAGCAGTCATTATTTAAGGGTTTTTCCCTAGGGCAATGGTTGTGAACCTATGGCATGTGTGCCACAGCAAGCTGTTAACATTGAAATTTTTTTTTAATTTTAAATTGAATTTATTGGTACATTCTAGGTAGACAGTACAGTTACATTCATTACTGGGATCTTATACCTTTACATGCGAGGTCTTGGTTCTCATTTTTTCCCCTTGTCCCCACCCTCCCTTCACCAGCTCCCCCCCTCACATTGAAGTTCTGAAAGGCTCACCATTACTGCCCTAGGTAAGGTAGAATCTGTCCCCCTATATATTTCTTCTTTGGGGCAAAAATGTACAAGGGCTTCAGGTCATAAGTGTGTTTATTGGGGTTCCTGATTCACTTGCTAAATCACTTCTTTGAGCCTGGCTTTAACTTGAGCACCAAAGCTTTAACTTGGGCACCAAAGCCTCCAGAAACCAAAAATTCTTCTCTTGAAGCTTTAGGGCAAAGCACAGTGATGAAAGAGATAGATTATTTTAATAATACCTAAAAATGAATGGCAGTTGTTACAAAAATGTTAATAAAAATGCTATTTAATGCAATAATTTTTACCTTTTCCAGTCTTTTCTTTTTAGAAGAAAGGTCATAAATATCTAAATATAGCATCTAGCCTTCTGACAACCTGGGTTTATTACTGTGAATATTCTTCCACTGATAACACCTGCCTGGCTTTGACGCAGAGCCTAACACCATGTTTCCATTTAATTTGCAAGTATAGAAAGTAAGTTTCAAGGAAGTCATAAAAGTCAGAGATTGGAAGGCCACACTGCCAATTTGCTGAGGTTGCTGGGTAGCAGATTTTTATGCTTGACAAGGGATATAGAGAAAAAGACACTACTCTAAAATTTGAAGCTCTGAGTAGCGCTTCCCTCTCTTATCCCTTCCCACGCTCATCTGAGCCCCTGCTTTGTGAGATCTCCACACCAAGTGTGGTCCATGCCCCGTCCCAGCTTTAGCAGCACAAGAGCGCAACATAACAGCAGAACCTCAGGCCCCACCTGAATCAGAACCTGCATTTTAATGAGACCCTGAGGGCTTCTCCTGTCCCTTACAGTTTAGAGTGCTCTGAGAAAGAAGACCCCTTGCTTGCTGAGCCAGATACCGGGTCCCAATGCCTTATGATTGGGATGGGTGCCCACATTCTGGCCAGGATGGCTGCAGCAGAAATGGAGAGCAGCTCAGAATGCTCCCCGTGTGGGAAACAAGGAACAGAAGACAAATTGGTCAGTAAGGGTCAGTAGGAAAGAGGAAGGGAGACATGAAATTTCCTGGCCCTTCATGTAAGAGGTGCATGAGTTGCAACTGCAATTTATGTCTTATTCCTTCTTTTCAGTTGCTTTTGGAGGTTTTTGGAGGAGTCATGATTTTGCCTCTCACAGTTACTCTACTGCAATACTGCAGTTGAAATTCACATTATACATCATTTTAGTGTTAATGTATGAGAACTGTAAGTAATACACGCACAGTGGAATTTTGTCTTCCTCCTTTGCTTTCCAAGATCTTTTTGGGGTCAGACTTGCCTTTATTTTGAATAAATGCATTGTTGAGACTTCCCGGTGAGAACCCAGCTTTACCCAGGGGTATGTAAATGAAGGAGGTGACCTCTCCTTCCAGACCTGGCCTGGTTTACTCCCTCCCACGTTCACACCCCGGGTGCTTTATGGTCTGCAGTGATAACTTAGAGGGAGGGCAGAAATGTGTCTACAAGTCCGGGGAGGCGTTTGAAGCAGAGCTGTACAAGCTATGCACTAAAAGAAGAGCGACCTCTGAGATAAGGGAGGTGCTTCAGAGAAGAAGGTTAGCTGGGGCAAGGAAGTGAGGGCCGTGGCAGGAGACCCCAAGTAAGACTGGGGTGCTCAAGTACAGCTGTGCACTGTGTAATAGATCACATGTCATAGAGGGTTCGGGTGCTGTCCCCTTTCTAGCTGACTTATAAAATTCTGCTGTTGGTCAAAATACTTTTGGAACTTCATTAAAAACTAAAGCATATTATTTTGGTTACCATCAGAGAGGAGAAATCTTCGGGTTTTGAGAAAAGATTTATTTTAAAGGTGACAAAACATAAGTATGAACCAAGTTATTTTTTAAATTAAGTTATCAGCCAAATAACATTTTTCGGTGAAAAAAAATGACTAAAATTTATTTTCTTATAAGTGCTCACCCATCCGAGCTTTGTTGGATGGTTATACCAGTTTAATTTTTGATCATATCCACGATCTTTCCCAAAGTGCCTGGGGGTGTATGATAAATTCTGATACCCTATCCTGAAGGTAGTTTCAAAAGGGAAGTTGAGACGTGCACAAGCAAGGGCAGGACTGGGGATTAAGTGTCCAGTTGTCTACTGTAACTACTTTTAAGAGCACAGTGCTATAAAGACTAAGATTCTGATATATTGGCTTTATATAAAACTCCCAAATCATTGACCTTCTGTACTCTTCTTGGCCTTATTGTAGATTCGGAAACATAGAGATAGCAGGCAGTGCAGTTGTGTTGTGGCAACGACTGCAAGCAAGCCACCCCCACTCCCTTCACACGTTGTCAAGATGGATTTCTATGACTCTCCCTCCGCAGGTTGCCCTTGATATTATTTACTGAAACTAGACTTTATCTTGTGAGGGGAAAAGAAAGCAACTTATGTAGAGTAACATGTCCTGGGTCCTGCAGTCCCACAGGAATGGCCTTGACTAGAGGCCTGGCTTTCTTTTAGGGGGCCAGGATAAAAGCAGAAGGGGTGGACTGAACCATGATTCTCTAAGGAGGGGACTGCAAGGAAAGCGTGTGAGAACTATTGCTCTAAAGAGGGCAGGTTATTCCAGTGTATCATCAACTACCTAACTGCACACACACACACTCTATCTTCCTTTTCATATGGGGGAAAGATATGGCATCACTTCATAAATATGGCCTGAGTCATTATCATAACACACTTTCCCGAAAGCCAGAGAAAGCAAAAATACTTCAAGGGGACTTGTGACTATTGATGTAACACCATAAAATTGTATTAGAAACATGAAGACATAATACTGATACTTCAGACTATTTTAAGCTACAGAATGTAAATAGACAATGTTTCAAGTAAAAACTCCCCAACCTTCTGATATCAAAAATAACTTTCCAACAGGCCATATATCTGGGGGTTCTGGCAACAAAGAACTTTAGAGTGCAATCACTAACCATAGTGATGAAATACAGAATCAAAATAACACAGTTTCAACTATTTTTAGAACTCTTTTCTCCCAAGGAGGTCAACATAATGAAGATGATTGATAATTTTCCCAAACCTGGCTCTCTGTGAGAAGGTAGTAGAGACAGGAGTGGGTCAAAACAGTGTGGAAGAGTCAAACTTACTTGATGAATAAATATTTCTTGTCTGATTACTGTATGCAGGGCATAGCCCAGTGACTAAATACATAGACATTATAACTACCAGCTCCACCATTTCAGCTCACCACCACTTTTCCACTTACCTTTCTCTGTGTTCCTCTCCTGATGTAACTGAGGCAACCACAGGACATTTTCCTAATCTATCTGATGCACTTACCAGTCCAGTTGTCCCTCAATATCCACTGGGAATTGGGCCCAGGACCTCTGAGGATACCATAAAATGGATACTCAATTCCCTTACATAAAATGTCCTGGTAGTTGCATATAACATACATATACCCTGCCATATGTTCATTTCTACATGACTTGTGTTACCTAATAAGATGTAAATGTTTTGTCAAGAGTCGTGCTGTATTGTTTAGGTGGAAATGATAAGAAAAAAAAATAAGTGCATGTTCAATACATTTGTTTCCAAATAGTTTTGATCAGCAAGTAGCTGAAGCCACAGAATCACAACCCACAGATACAAAAGGCCGACAGCCCATGGCACCGAACAAGTACAGTGGTCATGTGCTGCAGCTAGGGAAAACAATATATCTGCTCTGTAGATAACAACACAACTGCAAGAACAGGGCAGCAGACCATAAATAGGAAATGGTAGCTATGGCAAACAAAGCTGAATTTTTTTCATGGAGGAAGTGTATTGTACCAGAACCTTGACCCAGAGGGAGAAGGAGAGGATGCAGAGATCTCTCCGTGAGGCTGGGCAGAAGGGAACCATGTTCGTGGGAGAGGAGGATGTGATGAATAAGCCCTTCTGTAGCTGAGGGTCCATGAAGGAGAGTAGGGAGAGAAAGGGTGGCAGGAGAAGGTGGGGTTAGTTGCCAATAAGTTAAGATTTTAGCCAATAAAGTTCGTTTTGTTTTGTTTGGACCAGCTCATGCCTCGCTTGGTGCAAGCCATGCTGTTGGGAGCCTCATAGGGCAGGAGCCAGCCAGGCTGGAGGAATGAGGATTTGTACCAAAAGGATCAACTGTGCTGAGGCATTTGCTCTTCGAGTCAAGATGTGGGTCTGGCAGGTATCTGAAGAGGGCTCACTGGTGGATGAAGCCAGACAGGAGAGCCTCTGCTTAACTTGTGCTAACTGATCCCCACCAAAGGACCAAAGTCCAGCCCACGATTGGTAGAAAGGAGGCCAGTGCTTACATTTCCTCTGTTATGTTAAGAATACCCTTTGAGTGGCGATTCTTATTTACCATGAAACAATACTGTATTTGATGTCTACCTGTGCTGGAGATATTCAGAAAAAATACAAAGGAGTAGTTCTCTAACATCTTTAAGGATCTTGCAGTTGGGATGGGGAGAAGGAGAGGAGCTTCTGAGGAGAGCCTGTTGTTTAGAAGAAGCCAAATATGTGTGGCCCTGCTTGTTCCATAAGAATCAAGTGAGTAATATGGATAAAATTCTACCAAAGGTAGAAAGAGATGCAGGCTGCAGTGGTTATACAAGGCTGTTAATTCCTTGTTTTATTATAATTCAAGGTATTTTTATTTTGTTTTGTTTGGTTTGGTTTTTTTGGTTTTTTGAGACAGGGTCTCACTATGTAGTGAAAATGACCTAGAATTCACTATGTAGCTCAGGCTGGTCTCTAACTCACAGTGATCCTCCTGCCTCAGCCTCCCGAGTGCTGGGATTATAGGCATGTGCCACCATGCCCGGCATCAAGGTATTTCTATTTTGAGGGAAGGGGAAATAATCCTGTAGTAGGCTAAAGTACAGAACAAATTTTAAAACAAAATTCAAAAATGTTGTTCATATTTTTTGCTTTGATGCCAAATTCTATCTGGGTCATAGATGTGAATAAGCAAAGATATTTAATAATAACTATGTATCTAACACTTTGAATAAGATACTATGCTACACCACATTGTATTAGGTCATTTAATTCTTATTTTGCAGAACTGAAAATTGAACACAGGGCCTTTGCACTGAGCTGCATCCCCAGGCCTTTTGAATTTTGAATTTTGAATTTTGAGACATGGTCTAAGTAAGTCACTAAGTTGCCTATGCTGGATTTGGACATGTAATCTTCCCAGAGTGCTAGAATCAGAGGTACGCACCACACTTGACCATCTCATTTAGTTCTTGCAAATTCTATTCAGTGGGTATTTTTATTATCTTTATTTTGATGGGGAAAGAGAGACTTAGAAAAAGTCTGTTTCATTCACTGGAAGAATGGCTTTGATGTAAGCAATCCCCATGACTCCGCTCAGACCTGTTATTTCTATTTTGTCACTATTTCCGCCACTCTTTTTGAGATTTATGTTTGCATAGCTTCAGTTGTCAGACCCCTGAAGCTACAGTTGAGACAGACATTGGAGACACCAGGGTTGGAGGGTATGAATTATAATAACTGTTTCAGGTTCAAGTTTACCAGTGTTGTTCAAGCATTTCTGTTAGACAGGAAATTAGACGTCAGCGGGCCCGATGGATAAAGAAGGGCTCCGAAATAGCATGTGTTGCCAACTAAATAAAGATTTTAAAGTATAACACATTTATAGTCACTTTTTAGGTCTCAGACCCAAAGTGATCCCACAGAGCACGACATTTTAAGGTTACACATTGTACACATTCCTTCTGAGAACTGGCCTCCTGGCTAACTACAGAACAATGCACATAGCACTCCTGGCTGACACAATCTATAGTTCAATAATATCAGGAAAGGAATCATTGTTTTTTGCTTTTTATTGAGTTTATTGGTACATTTTAGGTATACAGTGCAGTTACGTTCATTACTGGGATCTTGTACCTCTACATGACAGGTCTTGGTTCTCATTTTTTCCCCTTGTCCCTGCCCTCCCTTCACCCCTTCCTCCTCTCCACATCTACAAACTCTTTATTTCCATCTTTTCATTATCTCACATTTTTTCTTTTCCCTTATTACCCTTCCCCTACCCATCCCACCTTCCCTACACCTTTAGCTCCTTTCTTCCCATTTACAAAGTACCATGATGTTGCCTAGGATGGCTTTTGCTATTCTAGGTCTCTTATGGTTCCAAATGAATTTTTGGATTCTTTTTTCTAGTTCTGTGAAATATAGTGTTGGGATTTCAATTGGCATTGCATTGAATCTGTATAGCAGTTTTGGTGGTATGATCATTTTCACTATGTTGATTCTTCCTACGCAGGAGCAGGGGATGTCTTTCCATTTCCTTATATCCTCTTCAATCTCTTTTTGTCAGAGTGATGTAGTTTTCAGTGTAGAGATCTTTTGCTTCTTTTGTTAGGTTGATTCCTAGATACTTCATTTTTTTTTGGAAGCTATTGTGAAAGGAATTGTTTCCCTAATTTCTCTCTCAGTGAGTCTGTTATTTGTGTACAAGAAGGCTATTGATTTTTGGGTGTTGACCTTGTATCCAGCTACTCTGCTAAAAGTGTCAATTAAGTCTAGAAATGTTTTGGTGGAGTTTTTTGGGTCTTTAATGTAGAGTATCATATCATCAGCAAATAATGACAGTTTAACTTCTTCAGGAAAGGAAAAGTTCTTGAAAGATGCTCCTGCCTTGGGCTGACACCTGGTTTGAATAAAAACACATCCTCCCCAAGTTTCTTACATGATTGAAGCTGCTGAGCAAACATTGACCACTTAAAAAAGGACATGAAGATATTTTGCAATTCCGAAATAACTTCTAAGTAAAATGGTTGAAAACATTACAATTATCCTAGTTCCCTGAACAGCCAGATGAACTTTCGTGTGCACAGAATGTGCCCAACTCCAATGCCTTCATGGCACTGCCTGCTTTCTTGCTGGGAAGCACAATTCTATCTACTTTCCAAGAAATTATACCTCTATTTCTGCACAGCTTAGGTGTATTGGCTAAAGTCTTTCAGCAAGAGTATAAGGAACCCAGGACCAGGAAGTGAGAGGCTGGTTCCTCCCTGTGTCAGGACCTGGCTTGCAAAAGCGCTTCCAACAATTGGTGGCTGCGTGCCTCCCAGTGCTGCCCACATCGGTGCTGGGGAATACTTCTGCAGTATTAGGAAGTTAAAGCATGCAAGTCCATGAGGAATCTGTACTGGCTCAGTCCTGTGTCTTCCTTAGGCCCTTGGTCCCTGTCAGAAGGGCTGGCAGCTCTTCAACTTACTGGCTGTCTGATCTGGACAAGTTATTTAACTCTCTAATCATAAGTTTTCCTACCTGTATAATCAGGATAATAAAATGACTTACTTCTTAGGATTACAGAATTAAATGAGTAACTGCAAAGCACTTAGAATAATGCCTGGCACACAGTAACTGCTAAACCAGTGTTTGTTATTGATTCCAGAACTTCTGGGGTGTTCTTAGGGATAGTGAGGACTGGTGTTGAACCACAGTTTACAGACGATAAATAATTATGTATAAGAACAAGTCATAACATAGTTACAGAACGAGACCAACAAGTAGCTATTTTACAAGTAAAGTCCTGCAGTGTTGTTGAACTGTAGCTTGGGCTTCTTTATCAATCAGGAAGCAAAGGAAAGGAAAGACTGACAGAGTTGCACAGAGGGAGCCCAGCACTTTGGTTTGCACACTAAGTTGTTTCAAGTGCTAATCTAAGTGAAATCTGTGGACCTCTTTCCTGAGTATTGTTGAAAAGGTTAATTGTTGGATCTTACTGATTCGGCAGCCTTGGCAACTTATTTCCTTTTCTCTCTTCTTTTTCTAGCACCCAAAATGACTGTTAGGCAATGATTGAAAGTGTGGTTGTCATCATCCAAGGACTAAGAAGATCCCACCAGGATCCCATCTGGACTTACAGAAAGATAAACGCAAACCAGAGCATGGAGCTTGTGTAAAGTGATCTTAATCCTAGGCCTTCAGGACATCAGCTGACCAGAGAAATAATAATGTACTAGTTTTGAGGAACTTTAAATTGAGTAAAGACCTCTTACCATCTTGGGAGCCAATATAACCTGATACCAACTCAGTAGGATACAAGGAACAGAGCTTGAGGGTTACAGCAGCACAGTCACAATGGCAGACAAACACACTTTCCTCTCAAAACAGACTTCCTAAATAATGAAAGTCATAAAAAGTAGTGACACTGTCGTTCATGACACTGCAAGCCAAATGATGGCCTTAATTATGAAATATGGACACAAAGGTTTAGAAGATGACTATTTGGGGAAACAATGCAAGATAAAATGAAGTATCTACAAAGCCAATTCACCTGCAGGACTCTAGTAAAGTATCAAAATGACATCAAGTATTGAAAAATATGGGAAAAGATTGGGGGATGGGGAAGCTGGAAAAGATGAAAGAGGTGATATTTAGCAGCTAAATACAAGTCACTTAGGCTTTCTGGGTTATACCCCCAGCCTGCACGCTTAGGAAAAACACACTTTCAAGAGAAACCAATTATTTTCCCATCTCCTTTTTCAGGAAACTATTGAAGGTTGCATTGACTGAAGGATGTGCTAAGAAAGAGGAAGACAGGGATTTCAGGAAACAGGTGATCACACAGGAAGGAGGTGTAGGGAAATCCCAGGATGATGGCAAAGGGAAGTCCCCAAACAACAGCTGGGCAGCAAGAGTAAAGAGAAAGGAGAACAAGAGCTCTGGAGGAATGTCTTCAGGAAAGGATATTAAAATGTACAGTTGTCTGATAAGTTTAAAGGTATGAAATAACATATGGAGAGCCACTGTATCTAATCAGAAGACATGGTAGAAACCTTGAGCAAATAAAAAAAATTAAGTAATCCTTAACTCTAGGAAAACAAAAGGTGATATAAAATAGAAAATTAAAACTGTGTATATCATTTGGCTTAGAGATGAACAATCATCAAGGATAATGAAAACACTGAATATGAATGTAACCAAACTTCACGATAATTATATTGAAGGGATATGAGAGCTAAAGCACTCATCTACTACACTAAAAATTAAGTCAATCATTCCAAAATTATAAACTAAGACATTTAACATATGAATAGCATTTAGAACTATAGTACTCAAAGACACATCTCAAAGAATTGAAAATAAAGGCCCTTGGGGAATGAGAAGGTGAAGGGAGTGTATGTGTGTTTCGAATCTGCTTTTATTTTAAAGCTTGAAACTCTGAAATTTTATTATACATGTTCATAAAGTAGAATGCCGTAGTGTTAAGTGGGTTGAACCTGGAGAAAAACTGTCAGAGTTCACATTCTAATGCCACCACTGGCCCTGGGACCTTGGGAATGCTTTCTGCTTTCTGGCACTTTCTGTGACAGCTGTACAGTGAGGATGACACGAATAGTCATGGAGTGTGCTGGGAGTTCAATGTTCATAAAACAGTTTGGAGGTTGGCAACCAGCAACATTAAGCAAAGCTTACCCATTAGGATTTTACGCATTAAATTATGTCAACGTACTACTTTGGTAAGGAAAAAAAAATACTTTAAAAGAAAGTAGGTAGCACAAAAAGATTCCTGACAAAGCAGAGTTTGGGAGCTTTCTTCCCACACCAATCCTGATGCTCCATCGCTAGTTTACTATGCCTGCAAAAGGACAGCCAATGAGATGCCGTTCCTGTAAACTGAGCAGAAAGGAAAGATGGGGTGTGAATGTGTGTGCATTTGAGTGTACAAGAATAATGGGAGATAGAATGAAGCTTCCTGATTAATGTCATCATTTTAAAATTTTTATCATACTAATATTTTTCATGAATGCTTGTTTTAAGTATCTGCATGTAGAAATAACTTCCCTTCTAGCCCTATGGTATTGAGGGTAGAGAGATAGTTGGGGCATTTATCCTGGTGAATCAAGCCCTGGCAGCATCCTCTTCCTTTCTTGGGGTCAAGATATGTGAATTTATGCTCTTTAGACTGTGAGGTTTACTACAGCCTACCTAGCCCCTGCTCTGGTCTAGATGAGGAAAATGACAAGTTCTGATTGGAAAGAGGCTGAGCTCACTCAGATTGCTTTCTTCGCTGCTGCTAAATCAAAACAGCTAATTGGTACCTTTTCCAGCTCACTCTAGGTGCAATTGGCTGAAAATCAACCATAATAGCTGATGCAGCTGAAACCTGATTTTGTTTCTCCTACAGAGGGCTGTCTGCAGGGCTCCTATTAGGAGCAAATAGCATCTGCTGACTCACCCTGTTCTGAAGCTGCTAAAGGCTGGCCTGCCTGAGACCCCTGAACTCCAAGTGTCTGGAGCATAGCTTATTTTACTGCCCTCTGGGAAGAAGTCATTGATGTCACTGAAGTGCTCAAGACTGCCCTGGCACTTGCCACAGGAGTGTCATCCTTACTTCATCCTGCCGGGGATCGGAACCTGTCAGTCTTCCTCCCTCCCTCCCTCTCCACCCCAGCTATTTACTTAGCCTGGCTCCCACACTCTTGTCCACTAGCCCATGATGAATTCTTCCTGGTCTATTCATAATTTAATGTTTATACCAGGCTCAGTGGCCTATCTTGTCCATGTCTTAAATTCTAAAGACCCAAGGGTCAGGACTTACATTTTTCTGAAATGTCTTGTTGCTTTGATTGACACAGCAGTGTTATGCTTTGAATGTTTCTCCCAAATTCGCAGTAAAACCAAATCCTCATTGTGATGTTAACAGGTGGGGCCTCTGAAAGGTGATTAGGTAATGGTGGGCCATGTTGTAAGAAGGATTAGTCCTTATAAAAGAAGTTCAGTGAGAGGAGCTGGTTTCTCTTTCTTCCCTGCAAGAATTCCTGGAAGTCACCATCTAAGAGCACTGGTGCTACCAGATGCCGAGTCTGCTGATACCTTGGTCTTGGACCTTCTAGGCTCCAAATGGTGAGTAATAAATTTATGCCATTTACAAATTATTCAGTTAAAGCTAATTCGTTATAACAGTCAAAATACAGCCAAACAAGCAAGAAAGTGCTTCCATGGCTGCTTTTGTGAGGAAGAAGTTGAGAATTTTTTAAAGTTCCAAAAGTGTTTGTAAAAGTGAAAGGGGGGGGCAGGGATCTGGCTCAGTGGTTCCACCACCTGCCTTGAGAGTGCAAGGACCTGAGTTTGATCCCCAGTACCAAAAAAAAAAAAAAAAAAGTTAAAAAAATATACTTGGATTTGGAGCACAAAACAAGAACTCAAGTTCCAGGGTTGAGGAGCATTTTGCAGAGCAAAGTACATGGCAAATATCTCTTGAATAAGGAGTCAGAAGTTGCTTAGCCCCTTGGAAGGATGGGAGAAGCTAGGCCACTCCCTGACCTTCAGTGAGTCACTTGTGCTATGTTTTTTTTGGTCTCTGCATTTAAAATGATGATGATGATGATGATAATAATAATAATAATAAATTTTAGAAAGGGGAGATAAGGCTGTGGAATGATTCAGAGAGTGTCCAAGAAATGAGAGGTTAAGCTTTTGGTAAAACTTTCTTTGACAACAATTTCTTTTACCAAGAGAGGCAAAAGAGATTCAGAGGTTCTGGGAATTATGATGTGGACATTTTGGGGGGTTATTACAAAGCTTTCTAACTAATGTAATTAATGCCCCTTTTAAAAGGCTATTTTGTTGTATTTAATGGTAAGCCATGGCCCACATTCAAATATATAATGAAATAAACATGTTAGAGATTTAACTCATTAAATTACTAAAATAGTACAACTCTTTCAAAGGATAAAAGACAGAGGCAAATAATTGAGCACATGGGCCATTACATGTAGGGCAAAAATTGAATGCATCTCCATACAGTTCATTTCTATGAACGATGTCGTTGGCATTAGTAGATATCATCCGTAGTTAACAATGTACAGAGTTGTGATTTCACTGAAAAATAATCCAGCTTGTTATACCAGACACCAACAATCTTTTTTGCCTCATACTTTGATAAGGTTTGCTGACACCTCCTGCAATTTACAAATTCCCTTTGATTCTCAAAAGCAGAGCCTCATAGCCCTTCCACCATTATATCTCTAGGCTAAAAACATCACTGATGCACATTTACAGCGATCAGAGAACAGCACCTAGGTGGATGTAAAACACAGGAATAAAGGCATTCTAAGTGGAATGCAATAAAGCTGAAAGTGTAAGTAGCAGTCTTCACCCTAGTTAGAACTACCAGGGAGTGTCTTTCTAAAATACCAATGCTGCCAGCATGGTGGCACATGCCTGTAATCCCAGCACATGGGAGGCTGAGGCAGGAGGATCGCTGAGAGGTTGGGGCCAGCCTGGGCTACATAGAAAATTCAAGGCCATCCTGAACTACAAAGATAGATTCCATCTCTGAAGAAGAAAGAACTAGCAATGCTTGCTTGCTTAGCATACACATGACCTGGGTTCCATCCACAGCATGACAAAAAATAAGAATACCAGTGCAGAAATGAAGCTCTAAACTCTAAAACTCTTCCAAGTGTATCCTATATGAGCTTGTAGGTACTCTGGGTCACTATGAGGTACAGCCTTGCTATTCAATGTGGTCTCAAGACCAGAGCAGAGCAACACCTGGGTGCTCAACAAGTGGGCCAGGGCTCCAGCCCCACCTGGCCTTGCTTGATCAAATCAAATCCAAAATTAACCAGACCCAAGGTGCCTGGAATATTACATTATAGTTCGAGGAGCTCTGGTTCTCTTGGTGGCCTTTGCATGAGGAGCGCCTGGATAGTTTGCAGTGCATCTGTTTACATGGCCTCACCGCAGAGCTTGTGATTTGTCAGATCTTGGTAGAGTCCAGGAATGTGATTTTCTATAGGTTCTTAGGGAATCCTGCTTGGAGAACCCTGGTGTAGGGCTCCAGGAAGCAGAAGGGAATGTTAAGGAAGCTTTGGTTCTTTCCTGGTGAGTTATATCATGCGCTGGCTTCTCCATCTCACTGAGCTGTTTGGTCTTCCAACAATGGGACTAACGCACCCCAGACTCTCCAAGGCCACCCTGAAAACAAGCTTTCAGCCAGTCAGGGAAGTCATTTTGCAAGCACAGTTAGTTCAGCTCCATTCCACTGCCCCGCAGGAACCCTGTCTTTGGAAGCTCCCCCTCCCCCTTAAATACTGAGGATTGGACCCAGGGCCCTGCATGTGCTAGGCAAGTGTTCCAGTGCTGAGCACAAGCCCAACCCTTTTTACTTTGAGACAAGGTCTTTCCAAGTTGCTCAGGCCTGGCCTCAAATTTAGTCCCCCCACCTCAGCCTCCCAACTAGCTGGGATTACAGGTGTACACCATTGTTACCCCCACACACACACCTTGGAAGGATTTCTTAGAATCAAAACAGCAAATCCTCATTTGTCCTGAGGAGAGAGTGGAAATGAAGTCCGCTTTACCTGCAGAATTACCTGAGCCTTTATGACACATTGGCTTGAGTTTGACTCACACCTGTTAAATCATGAGGCAATTTTTTTTTTTTTTAACAATCCACAGATCCTCACTCCCTCCCCAAAGGCAACAACAGGGGAGAGTTTTATTACCTTCCCTTTTGTACTGGTATCCAGGCTAATTTATCTCCCCAAAGTTACTCAGCAGGTTGGTGCTGAGACCTGGTCACTATCCACAAATGTCCCTGGGGCTTTTATATTAAAAAAA
>NW_022900913.1:52665148-52675474 GCF_012274545.1 Fukomys damarensis | reverse complement strand
TAAAAAAAAAAAAAAAAAAAAAAAGCCATCCATTCTGACTGGAGTGCTCCAGCTGTCCTCCTGGGAGAAAGTGCCCCTGAGGCATGGCACAAGCCTGTGTGACTCACAGCAGAAGATAGGCCTTCCCGCCTGCCTCGCCTCGCCACTGACAACAGCTGGAGGTGGCCGGCAGCCCAGAGGGAGAGGGCGTGGTTAATGCTCAGGTCTGCAGAAACTGAGTGGGACCCCCACTGCTCCACTGAGGAGAGGGGTCAGGGGCCTGAGAGCATGGGCCATTCTTGTGCCTGTTTGGATAGAAGAAGGATAGGAAGCAGCCAAAGATTTCATGGACCCCCATTCCTCAAAGAGCTGGCCTAGGAGCCATTTTCTCAGGATACGTGGGAGGATGGAGGATCGTTTCAGCTGCCCAGGAGAGGTAAATGCAGTGCTTCAACCTGTTTCTTTTGCTGTTTCCCATCCGGTTCACTTTGTGCACCTCCCCTCCTACCTGCTGGCTGCTTGCTTCTTTGATCCTTCCCTAACAGTGGCCTTTATTTTTCTCCCCTGGGCCTCTTCCAGCTATCTGCCAATAACACACGGTCAGTACAACTTTTGACAAGAGCGTCACTGCTGAGTGATGGGAGCCCACGTTACTCTTCCTTCGGAGTGAATATTCACTGTTCTCTGGAGATGTTTGCTCAATATGATTGCTTTTTATATTGATGGCTGGCATTTACTGGGAGTTTTCTGTGTGGGGAAGCCTGCGAGGGGAACTTTTCCATTCATTTTATCTTTCTAACACATTATAGAGCTAGTATGATTTTTGTACCCATTTTACAGATGAAGAAACTGAATCGCAGAGATTGAGAATTTGTAATAAAATGTAATGTGTTCTAAAATACTATATAGCTGATTACTGTAACAGAGATCTCAAGGGTAGGTTACTCCAAAGCCCTGCTGTAGTCACTTCCCAAACAGTGAGATTTAGGCAGAGGATGGCAAAAAAAGGGGTTCTGAGTTATCTGTTAGCAAGGTGGTAGGTAACAAGTGAGGCCGTGTAACAAGTAGAAAAATGGCACAAGGCACAGGGCTATAGCCCTGGCTCTACCATCAGCCCTGGGTGCTTTCTCTTCATTCTTCAGTCTTTGGTTTCTTTGCCAGTGCAGTGTAGTGATTGAGCCATATTCCAAGAATGTTTTAGGCTAAGTACGTAATTGTCCAAAGGCAAGGTATTTTAGAAAAGCAGAGACCCACTTTGACCCTAGAAATCTACTCCTCTTCTGTGTTTGTAAACCTAGAAATAAATTTGCCTGTTGGACAAATGGATCGATAGGAAATTTGACCTTGTGTAGCCCAATGGGCTTAGACAGGATGCTCCCTACTATGATGGCAGAACTCCGCTGTAGAAGGGTGGCTGGAGTGGTTTGCTGATATCCAAAAGTCCAACTAAATTCCTGCCTTATTGTCCTCCAGATAGAGGTTTGCTTCGAGGTCTCCTGTGCTCTTTCTCTCCAATGAGGTTCATGCTGGATAAACATATTCCACATCATAGCCTGGAGAGCTGCTCTCCGATCAAGGATTTGTAAAGTGACAAAGTAGTATTTTTATCTCCTAAAATCAGAGATCTTCAGAAAGTAGAGGTCGTACTGGATGCTATGCTAGGAGGATGATGGAAGGAGAAGCCGTGGAAAGCATGTGACTATCTTTTCTACTCCAAACTGTATTTCAAATAATCAGGAGCTATTGAGAGTGACATTGAAAAGGTGTAACCAGAAACTAAGATCCAAGTGTCCAGAGTTACTATCTTTCCCATCTTAGTTCAAAGTCCTCTTTGGAGAGAAACAGATAATTGGAGGGAGACTGAGGTGTAAAGGAGGAGAAGGAAAAGAGTTTTAGTTTAGAGAAAGCATGAGTATTGTTCTTACAAATCTTCTGACCTTGAGATGCTCGTGGCCATATGGTGCATTTCTTTGAACCCAGTGAAAGGCTAGAATTCTAAGCTAGTGTCAACTTGAATGCGATTCAGTCTAGTAGTTAAGGCAGTGGTCCATTTCTCTAGGCAGAAAATGAAATGAGGGCTCTGTGATCACTTTTCTTATACCACCAGTATAACTTCTGCCCATTCTTCAGTCCTTGGACTGAAGGAAGACCACAGTAGAAAGTATCCCGGAGCAGAAGTCAGGTGACTGGGATCCTTGGCCAGGATCCAATACGTATTAGCAATATCATCTTGGACAAGCAGCTTCATCACTGAGTCTAAGTGCTCTCATCTTTGGAGTGTAGATTGTCATACCCATTCTTCCTATTTCAGATAAGGTGTTTATGAGGATCATAAAGATGATAAAAATACTGAGATAATGTGCATACCAGAGGCTTAAAATAACCATAGATAACTGTATTTAGTCACAGTTTGGAAAGGTCAGGAATTTGAGAGCAGTTTAGCTGAGTAGCTCAAATTCAGGATGTAAGGCTTGAGTGAGACTAGAGAATCTGCTTCCAAAATGGTGCACTCATATGGTGGGCAAGTTGATGCTGGTTTTTGGAAGGAGGCCTTAGTTCACTATAAGGCCCTCTCAGTAGGACAGCTTGCATATTTCATGACTTAGAGCAGGCTTCTCTCAGAACAGGCCTGCCCTGGGTCACATAAGTCAGCACTGTACAGTATGGAGGGAACCACACAGGAACACAAAACTAGGAGTCAAAGCAGCTACATAGGGACCTTCTGAGAGGCCATGCTGTTGTCTCTCTCTGCAAGTGTCATCAGCTAGATCTAGAGATAATATTGGCTAAAATTCAGACTTTCCTAGCCCAGCTACTCTGCACACTGAACTTATGACTCCAATAATGTATTTTTTTCCAAAGGCCATTTGGGAGAGCAGGGCCAGGTAGGGAGGAGTACAGCCGAAAAGAGGGAGAGGGCCAGAAAAGCCATGGATTTTTAAAGAGGGCAGTGAGTAAGGATTGTTGAATGTGCTCAGAGAAGCTTCAAGACCACGCAATAAATTGTTCCTAGTGCAAGACAGGTAATAACAGAGGCAACTTTAGCCAGTAGTTTCACATTTCCATCTGCTCAGAACTTTAATCTGCATTGCCAACAAAAAGCAAATGAAAGCTTGATTTCCTGTGCCTTTTCCTGCTAGGCCTCTGTAAAAGGGGTCAGCTGTCATGGAAGCATTGGGGAAAGTGTCCTGTGGCAAGTGTTAGGCTCAGCAACCTCTTTTCTGCTCCATGTATTACTTTTTTTTTTTAATCCATGGTAATGGCACAGAATCAAATCTTGGTGGAATTTTTCAAAGGTGTATGCATACACGCGTGTGTTTCCTACTCAAGCTTTTATCAAACAAAATATCAGCAAAGAACATTCCTTGTATTTCCGTAGTAGATATTTTCTACTTAATGACTTCAGTCCTACAGGCATTTTTAAAATACCGACAACATGCCCCAGAACTTTGTGAGGCAATGGTGAGAGTGGAGGTGGACACACTGGAGAGTCCCTTCGGGGGTGACGCAACATTAAAGGATCTTGCTCTCTCAGTCTGTGCGATCAGAAGGGAGACAGATGGAATGTTGAGATGGGACAGAGATATGATGTCAAGAAGAGTCCTGGAAACTGCCATCCGAATGTGACTTCAACTTCTTGACAATTCTCCTCTTGTTACATAGTGGGTCCTCCTGTAAGAAGCACCCTCAGCTAGCACATGAGCAAAAACACACATTTCTACCTTCCTTCCTGCTTTGCTGCGTGCCCTTCAAAACCTTCCCCTCCTAATTCATGGCACTTCTTAAACTTCTCTGATGTTCCTACTTAAAATGTATTACATTTATGCTACCTTAGACATCTGCGTTTAACTCTTCAGAATTCTGTAATTGTCCCATGCTTATTGAGGGGATAAAAACCGAATGTTAACTAAAAATAACCAGCCATTCCTCTAAAATTTGTTATAGAAGAGTATATTTAATAAAAATATCTCTGTATAAGACAGTTATAAATGTGTTTAACAAAATGGAATTACTTTTATTTGATAAAAAGTATATAAAACATGAATACATAAATATGACGATCCTTACAAAACAAATAGGATCTAGGAGTATAACTTTAATTCATAGTATTCTATGGTGTATTTCAGAGTAATGTTCAATGAATTTTTTAGATTAATTCCAGTATTAAAGACAATGCATCTATAAGCATCTTTTCTCATATGTGTATATATATTTGCCTGATTATAGATATTTTCCCCACCTCAGGATTACTGGAACAATTTGAACTTTTAAACTTTATATTTACATTTATATATGTTCATATATGTCATTTAATATATATCTCATTTAATAATTGTCATTTCAATTATTTTTCATAAATATATTGACATCAACTATTTGACATTAATTCTGCTGTCACCACCACCCCCCTTTTTTTTTCATTTAAGGCAATTTCCCTATATTGTATTCTTTCTTTTGCTTTACTTCTTATTTGGCCTGAGGATTTTTTGAACATTTTTTTTCAGAAAGATAAATACAGTAGTGGACAGTGTTAAGCATGTTCTTAAATTTCTATCGCCTTCAAACATGAACAATTATTTGGCTCATCATATAGGCATGATCAGTAATCCTTTCTGTCAGTAAATGCTATGAAGGAAAGTTGTTAACCTTATTTTAAAGTTTTTATTAATACTCTGTCATTATTGTATATTTATAAAAATTTTTTGAACCCTACAAAAGTAACCAGGCTATTCAAAGCTTTTTTTTTTTTTTTTCAGTTCTGAGGACTGAACTCAGATCCACATGAGTGATAAACATGCTCTACCACTGAGCTACACTCCAGCTCAAGACTCATTATTTTAGACTGCTTGGTGTCCTCTTGATGTATGTAAGCTCAGTCCTTATTCAGATCAAGAAAGCTTTCTTCTGTCGGTTCCTTCATTAGTACTTGTCTGCCTCCCTAGTCTCTCACAAAATTCCTAGTAACATGTTTTATGTCTCTTCAGTCTATTTAGCTCTTCTGTTTACTTATGCACTCATCTTTTTCTCTTTAGTATTTAGAGTTTTAAAATTTGCATGTATTATACATATTAATGGAATTTGGTGTGATATTTCTGTATACAAATATAGTGTGCACTGATCTAATCTAAGTTCCCTTTTTCTACCCCCTCCTGTGCTTCCCAATCTATAGACATTATTTTACTTTTAAATTGACTTATTTTTAGCTTCCACATATGAGAGAGAACATGCTGTACTTGTCTCTCTATGTCTAGCTTATTTCACTTACCATAATGCCATACAATTCCATCTGTTTTGCTGCAAGGGATGGAATCTCATTCTTCTTTATGGCTGAATAATACTCCGATTGTGTGTATGTGTGTGTGTGTGTGTGTGTGTGTGTGTGTATAATACATATACATGAACAATTATTTCATTAAAGCTTGAACATTCTCTTCATCCACTCATTGGTGATGGGTCCTAGGCTGACTTCATATCTTAGTTATTGTGAATAGTGCTGCAATGAACATGGGTGTTTGGGTATCTCTTTGATGTGCTGATTTCACTTCATTTGGGTATATAGCTAAAAAGGGGACAGATGGATTATGTGGTAATCTACGTTTAGTGTTTTGAGGAACCACCATACTGTACTCCATAATGTCTACCAGTGGTGGAGAACCTATGGCACATATGCCACAGCAGCCTGTTTGTGTCATTAAAAGCTCTAACAGGTTCACCATCACTGGTTTATACTAATTTACATTCCTATCAACAGTGCATGAAAAATTTTTTTCTCCACTTACCTACCAGTAGTGTGTTTGTTTGCAGTGCTGAAAATCAAACTCAGGTCCTTGTACACTGACAGGCAAATATTCAACCTCTGAGCTATCTACCCTTCAACCTCTTTTTTTCTTTTCTTTTTGTGACAAGGATAAAACTCAGGACCTTGCGCTTGTGAGGCAGGTGGCAGCATCACTGAGCTAAATCCCCAGCCCCTTCAACCTCTATTTTTTATAGTTAGCCACTTTAACTAGGGTGAAATGGTATCTCATTATAGTTTTAATTTGTATTTCCCTGGTGGACAAGGATGTTGGATATTTTTCATATAGTTGGCCATTTCTACTTCTTCTGAAAAGAAATGATCTATGTAGATCATGTGACCGTTTTAAAATTGGATTCCTTTTTTTACTTTAAATTTGAGTTCCATACATAGGTTAGATATTAACCCTCTACTACATGAATAGTTGAGAAATATTTCTTCCACTTTGTAAGTTGGCTTCTTTATGCTGTTGTTTCCTTTACTGTGCAGAAGCTTTTTGGTTTGATATGATCCCATTTGGAAGTTTTTGCTTTTGTTTCCTATGATTTTAGGGTTCTGGCCAACAAATCATTATCTCTACAGTGTCTTGAAGCACTTCCTATATGTTTTCTTCTACTATTTTAAGAGTTTCCAGTTTTAAGGTCTTTGATTCATTTTTAGTTTATTTGTACAGGGTGAAAGGGGTCAAGCTTTAATCTTCTGAGTATCCACTTTTGCCAGCACCATTTATTGAAAAAGCTGTCCTTCTTCCAACATAAGTTTTTCATGGATCTGTCAAAAATTAAATGGTTTGTAGATGTATGGACTTATTTTTGAATTCTCTATTATATTCCATTGGTCTATGCTGTCTGTTTTTATGTCAATACCATCCATGCTCATGTTGTTTCAGTTACTGTGCTCTACAGTATGTCTTGAAAACAAGTATTGTAATGTCCCCAGGGTTTCTTTTCTTTCTCTCAATATTATTTTGGCTATTTGGTGTCTTTTATGCCTCAGTATGAGTTTTAGAATTGTTTTCTCCAGTTTTGCAATACGTGCCATTGCTATGTTGGTGGAGATTACAATGGATCTGTACATCACTTTAGGAAGCATGAATATTTTAACAATATTCTTCCAGCCAGTGAGTACAGATTGTCTTTCCATCTTTCTGTGTCTTCAGCTTATTTCATTTGCATTTTATAATTTTCAATGTAAAATTATTTCGCTTCTTCAGTTAAGTCTATTCTTACCAAGGGCTGATCAGACCCTCAGCTACTTTGAGGGGTGGGCAATGACAAGGAATAAAAAGAGACACTTTTTAAGATATAATATGGCGGAAAGAGACCTGCCTCTATCAGACAGACTCAAACCTCTGCAGGTGGCCTACTTTTATTAGCCAGTGAGAAGCCCTGGGAGAGGCGGGTAGCACATATATCACAGAATAGCAACTACAGAGAATGGGTAGATAAGGATTGAGTTAATCAGGAACCAGATTTTCTCTATACCCAAATGCCTATATTGACATCCTCAGCAGATGCTGCCTTGCCTCAGGATTGCCAGGTTATAGGATTGCCTATAGCCAGGGGTTTCAGCCTTCCTCATACTTCCCTGTTCACAAGGCAAGATAGCGCTGACCTCAAGACTGCAAGATCTGAGTTATGTAGCCTATTCCCCAACAGTTCCTCCTTTTTTGCTTTTGTAATTGCAGCAGTTGCTTTTGTAACTGAGTTTGAATGTGTCTTGGCATTGTCTGATTTGGCTTCTCTTGCAGCACAGTATAAGTAAAAATATGAGGCCAAACCACATTAATATAATTAAGCCCGTGTAAAATCCAAAATGAGCTTCAAAATAGTTCCATGGATTAAGCTGATTGAGAGTATCAAATTTATCCCAGTCCTGAATTTTCTTATCAAAATTTTGAGTCTGCTGAGACATAGATAAATACTTCTTTTTGTAATGCCTCTAAATCAATAGTTACATTACTATGCATAGCACCTTGTATGTGTTTCTTTATATGCCCCAAAAGATGGGTTAGACTGGTTATACATGAGAATTATATAATTCTGAGTAATATTAAAATGGCACTAAAGACCCTGTTGTAATTATAGGCTCTCTATTTGATCTCCCATCCACATAGCAGTGGTCTCCAAAAGGCTGATTTGTGACTGTAATTTTACATCAATAGAATGTGGTATATTCTAAGCCTTGTCCACAGTTCTGGTCCAATTATGTACAAAGTGAGCAGTATGTATAGAGTAAGCAAGAAATACAGAAGAAACAGCAATACTAGAAATTAATAATACCAAAGAAACAATTCCAGCAATAATCCTAACATGCTTTTTGTTTGGTGTACAAGGTGATCAGTTAATAATTGCAATAGGTAAATAGGAATATTAGCCCACAGCTCAGTGAGATTTACTGGAACCCAGACTCCTGGCATGTGCCCTAAACTAGCAGAATTTTATTAACTAGGGCTCCAGTTGATACACAATGATTAATGTATACACTCTGCACATTAATGAGGTGTGATTTCATTCAGTAGTCCCATATACAAAGACATAAGGGTTGCAAGCACATATGGAAAACCGTGATTTCTTTATTTTCCAAATTAGAATGTTTGAGGTATTTGTAGTACGTTTAGCCATATGCCTTTCCCACAGCTGACCACTATAATAAAGAAGGGCCAGTTTCCAAAAAGTTTCCTGAAGAGGCCATTGATAATGGTCTGTGGTAATGGAGGGCTAAAACCAGACTCTTGCCATTCAAATTGTCCTTCAGCTTCAGAATATAAAACATAGTTTTTTCCATACTCAATATACCAACACCATTTCGCTATATGCCAGGGTGAACAATTATTGTGTCTCTAATAATTTTACTCGAGGGGCCTCAATCTATAAATTCAAGTTGATTACTTGCCAAAGATTAAAACTAGACCCTTATCTTTCACCATGCACTAAGCTAAAATCCAAGTAGATTAAAGATCTAAATATTAAAAAATAGTCACTAAATTTTCTGGAAGATAAGTTAGGCAGAAGTCTTAAAGACATTGGCATAGGAAAAGACTTTATGAACAAATCCTCAGTAGCACGGGAAATAGAAAAAAGAATCTACTAGGATCTCATCTTACTAAGAAGCTTCTGCACTGCAACAGCAACCATCAATAGAACTAAGAGACAACCTACAATGTGGGAAAAATTTTTTACCAGCTGCTCCTCAGACAAAGGACTCTTATCTAGAATATATAAAAAACTCAAAACAATCAGCCCCCCCAAATAAAAGACCCAATTCAAACATGGGCATCTGAAATGAACAGACATTTCTCAGATAAAGAAGTAAAAGCAACAAGTCAATATATGAAAAAATGTTCCACATCACTAGTCATTTGAGAGATGAAGATGAAAACCACTGAGATTCTACCTCACCCCACAAAGAATGGCTGCTATCAAGAAATCACACAATAACATGTCAGCAGGGTTGTGGAGAGAAAGGAACCCTTCTCCATTGTTGGTGGGAGTGCAGACTCGTGCAACCACTATGGAAGTCAATATGGAGATACCTCAAAGAACTAGGATTAGAGCTTCCATTTGACCCAGCCATCCCTCTGCTGGATATCTTTCCAAAAGAATAAAAGAATCATCACAGTGATGTATGCACACCCATGTTTATAGTGGCACAGTTTGTAATAGCTAAAACTTGGAAACAGCCCATTTGCCCATCAGTTGGAGACTTGATAAAGAAGATGTGGTTTTTCTATAAAGTGGAATACTACTCAGCCGTAAAGAATGAGAAATTAGACTCATTCATAGGAAAATGGATACATATTGAGGTTATACTCCTAAATGAAATAAATAAGTCACACATGAATAAATACCAAATAGTTTTTCTGGTATGAATAACTATAATGGTACATAAGATCCTAATGATATAATTGACAATGTGAAATAGGAAGAAAAGGCTAAAGGTGTAGGGCAAATGGGAAGGGTAGGAGAAAGGTAATAAGGGAAAAGGAAAAAATGAGATAATGAAAAAATGGAAATAAAGTATTTGTAAATAGGGAAGGGAGGAGGGGTGAAGGTAGGGCAGGGGTAAGTGGAAAAAATGAGAACCAAGACCAGTCATGTAAAGGTACAAGATCCCAATGATGAATCTAACTATACTGTATACCTAAAATGTACCAATAAACTCAATGAGAAAAAAAAATTCAAGTTGATTTAGGTGCATTTTTCACCCTTTGCCTCCTTTACAAGAGTTTCAGGCAAGGAGGGGGCATGCTCATCTGTGGCAGCCCAAGATGTATATTGTGTACACAGGCAATACAGTGTGGAGTGTGGAGGTGTTAACCCACTCCCCCAAGTATCAATAGATTCCAATCCTAGAATCACCAATTGTTTTTTCTTTAATCAAAAAATTTTTTTCTACTGAATAGTTTCCCTGGTGTAAATAATCTGCAACAATGCATAAGATTCTAATAAGATTACTGACATTTAGAAATGGGAGGAAAGGAGCTAAAGATGTAGGGAAGGTGTGATACGTAGGGGAAGAACAAAAAGGGAAAGGAAAAAAATGTGAGA
>NW_022900913.1:52646157-52664996 GCF_012274545.1 Fukomys damarensis | reverse complement strand
GTGTTTGTAGATGGGGAGGGGAGGAGGGGGAGAAGGGAGGGCAGAGGTAAGGGGAAAAAATGAGAATCAAGACCTGTCATGTAGAGGTACAAGATCCCAACAATGAATGTAACTATACCATATCCCTAAAATGTACCAATAAACTCAATTAAAGCTGAAAAAAATTTTTTTTTTTCTGGGGAGCACCTAGATTTGTGACTGAGCCAACAGCCAGTAGTTGGGTTGTAAGGACCTGGGCTTGATACACAAGAATGGATATAAGAATTATGATGTATTTAAGGTGATGTATGTCTATAAACTCAGGGGCCGTGCACAGCCGTGGCACCCAATCTTAACTCATCACGATAAATTCTGCAGGAAAATCTGCCCACATAAAAGGTTATAACAAAGGGTGGTTTGATGTATATAGGCCCAATATTCCTTTCTGAACACGGGGATTATACGTACAGTGCAAGTGATGATGGCCATCATATCAATAAGCATATTTTGTGTGGGACACCCTGGCTTACCGCCAATTTCTCAGCTTCCTGGTTCATCATCATCCCTTGACCCCACATTGTGGGTTTTGCCACTTGTGTGGCTATCACTGGCTGAGGTGTTTCTTCCAGAGTCAGCTGAGGGAAAGCTTGCCCCACTGAGTATGGTGGAGACCACAGGGTTGGAGTTGTCTTCTCTATGGTTGCACATTTCTGGGTGGTAGCCATAATGACACTCCATTATCTGTTAATACACAAGCATAATACTCTCATTGCCATGTTGTTGTACTGGGTCACCCCACTTTCTTGTTTGGACATCTTTCCATAAAACTTGTGCCTTAGGCTTATCCATAATGTCATTCATCTTCCAATGGAGCTCTGATGGAATACTTTTGCTTTTTGAAAATGATCAAAAAAATCAAAGTGAAGGTTGCAAGATTTAATTTCACTTGTGCAAGTAGATGTACTCCCCCTTTTTGTTTCTGTAATTGCATTTTTAAGGGGCCATATCCACACTTCACTATTACTTGGCCTTGAGGGTTGTAGAGAATGCCTGTAAGATGTTTAATATGCCAGAGCTGAAAAAAGGATAAAGCTTTACTAATATATGAAGGACCATTATCTGTACTGATTGTATGTGAGACTCTTATAGCACTGAAGGTGGATAAACAAAGTTGTTGAACATGCCCTAGTCTCACCACTAAGGCAGGTAGCATGGATCATATAGGAGTAAAAATCTACAGAAACATGGACATACTGTAATCATCCAAATGACTGGATATGAGTAATACATGTGTGCCATATCTCTTTTTGTTTAAGGCCTTGGGGGTTTCATCCCTCAGGAGGAAGGGGGTGAGGGAACACTGACAAGTGGAACAGGACAAGACAATCTTCCGAGCTTATGAATGGGTCAATTAAAATTCTTTTGTTAAGGCTGAATTATTTTGATGATGGTATGAGTAGGGCTGTCTTACCAAATCAAAGGCAGTAACATAAGCCATAAAAGAATCAGCTTGTTGATTACAATATGCTGGGTTAGAAAGGGATCTATTAAGTCCTATATAAAAGGGAACAGAGTAACTTTGTATCATCTTCTGCAATCTAAAGAACAGATTAAACAAGGGAGGATCTAAAGTAGTTTTCAAAGTAGCATTCTCTAGCTGCTGGGTCAGAAATACTGCATAGGCTGAATCACTGATGATATTTGCAGGGGTCAGTTTAGTAAGCTGTATAAAATAAAAAATAGCAGACAATAGAATCCATGGGTTAAAATAACATGTTGAAAATACTTCAGATAGCTGTCTTTCCTTTGGAGGAACCATCTGTAAGTCTGTACATCTGAAGTGGGGTTTAGTCATGTAATCTCAGGTATTATACAAGTGTGTTTTAGAAAAACATTGATAGGATCACTAGGACAATGATTGTCAGTTGCCCTATAAAGTGAGCAAAAGCAATCTTCCAATAAACAGCTTGTTGTAATAAAATTGAATATTGAGATAATTCTGTGGGTAATATAATCCAAGAAGGATCATTACCAAACAATTGATTATAGCAAATTCTCCAAGCTACTACTACTCTTGCCATTTGTTCAGTATATAACTGTGAAGTTTTTACTATCTGATTAGGAAGGCATAGTCATCCAATGGGGAACAACTGAGAGCTGTAAAATTGCCCTAAGAGCCCAAAAGGAGAATGAGGAATATCTAAAATATAGAGATTAAGAGGTTGGTTGCCTGGGGATTTAGCTCAGCGGTTCGGTGGCCTGCCTTGTAAGCACAAGGACCTGAGTTCAATCCCTGGTACAAAAAAAAAAAAGAGGTTGGTGATCATTAACCTGATATATTTGTCATTCCTGTAACATTCTTTCTACCAACTGTAATTCTTCCTGTGCTTCAGGAGTTAGTTGTTGAGGGGAATTAATCTGAGGAACACCTTGTGAAGTATTGTAGAGTTGTTTTAATTGATATATGGTAATACCTAATTTAGGCCAAATTCAATAATCTATCAATGATTTTTAAAAATCATTTAAAGTCAATAAATAATCCTGTCCTATTTTTATTTTTTGAGGTCTCTGTCAATTCTTTAAGCAAAGTTTCTAAGGAGAGCTAAGGACTAGAGGTCTGTACTTTGTCAGGAGTTATGCAAAGGCCATGACTTTTATTTTTTTTCAGCTTTAATTGAGTTTATTGGTACATTTTAGGGATACAGTACAGTTACATTCATTGTTGGGATCTTGTACCTCTACATGACAGGTCTTGGTTCTCATTTTTTCCCCTTACCTCTGCCCTCCCTTCACCCCTTCCTCCCCTCCCCATCGACAAACTCTTTATTTCCATCTTTTCATTATCTCACATTTTTTTCTTTTCCCTTATTACCCTTCCCCTACCCATCCCACCTTCCCTACACCTTTAGCTCCTTTCTTCCCATTTACAAAGGCCATGACTTTTATGTTTTCTCTTTCCTGTAACAAAGCATGTAGCTGTGTTTGTGTTGCCATGGACAGCAAAATGTAATCCATATAATGAATGATAGAAGCTTGAGGATATTTCTTTCAAGCTAGATTGTAAGGCTTGATTTACAAAATGCTGATACAAAGTGGGGCTTCAGGTAAAACTGTCCACTGATATCAGCTCCTAGGTTCTTTAAAGTTAATACGGGGTACATAGAAAGCAAAATACTGGTGATTGTGTGGGAGAAAGGGAATTGCAAAGAAACAATCTTTAAGGTCAATATCAACCAATGGCCCCTCTCCATGAATGGCTGCAGGAGATGGGAGAATAGGCTTTAAAATCCCATTGGCTGTAAACAGCATTTACAGGTCTTAAATCTTGTAATAATCTGCTTTCCAGATTTCTTTGGAATCACAAACATGGCCATGTTCCAGGGGCTAGGTAGATGGTTCTAAGTGCCCTAATTGGATTTGTTCTTGCACTGAAGAATGTAAGTGTTTTAGTTTCTCTTTATTTAGAGGCCACTAATGCAACCAGATTGGGATATCTATTTTCTATTGAGGTGGCAAAGCTGCCTTGGGGGAGAATCACCAATGACCCCTATCAAAAAGGGCATTGTTATCCTAGCCTGCAGCCTGCACTGTCTAATCTAAGAGTACCTGATAGTGGCTCAGGAACACCTTCCAAATTCTTTTCTAAACCAAAATAAGATTGATATACCATCTTTTTCATAATTTGTTTTGACACATTAATAGGCTCATTAGCATAATTTTCCAATCCTGGAAGAGAGCTCTTTCCTATAAATTCACTGGTATGGAAGCCATATAAAGTTGAAAGTTCCCAGCTTGGTTTTCCAGCCCCGAGTAAGGTAAGAAAGTTGTACTTTACAGTACTTGATGAGGCAAGGCAAACCAAGCCCCACTAATGAGGTGACGAGAGCCTTGTGGGCCAGAGAGGAGGCCATTGCTCAATGGCCATAAAGGATACATTAGCTCCTGTATCTAGTAATTCTTCAAATTATTTGCCCTTTGTTTTCTTTCTACATATAGATCTTCCCTTGCCTAATTCTTGGGTAAAATACATTTCTTTACATAGGATACTACCAAAGCCCCCCCCCATTTTTTTGCTGCTTCCTATGTTGTATCAAGGGGAGCCCTACTGTAGGAAAAAGTATCAATGTAATTACCTGGTTTAAAAACCCAAATGTCCAAAAAATGAGCCACAACTTGTATTTCTCCTTCACAATCAGAATCATTCACCCCAGGCATCACAGTTCTACCTTGCAAATTTAGACTACTTTTATCCATAATTAATCCAACAGTACCTTCAGGAAGTGGTCCCTAGATCCCTGTGGGTATCTTTACAGGCTTATCTCCCCTGATAAGTGCTACTTTCTGGGCCGCAGGGAGATCTAATCCTATGCTCCCTGGAGTTCTGAAAGTGAGTGAAGTAATGTTTCACCTGGAACCTGGGACAGGTTGATGCTCGTTGCCTGTACTGAAAAAGGCCCCTGTTGTTTGAAGGGCCCGATTCTTATTTCCCATAAGGGCAGTGCCATTCTTATGATACTTAATATGGCAGTTCTTTGTCCAGTGATTTCCCTTTTCATACTGAGGTCAAAGACCAGAGATTAGACTGGTATCTCCCTCTGCAGGAGGTAGAACTGTGGCTTCTGATTTAGCCAGAGCAGTACACTCCTTACAAAAGTGTCCTGTTTTTCCACAATTAAAACACGGGGTATTATTGGGTTTTGTCCCCTTTATAAGACATAGCATGGCCTGAGCCAGCATGGAGCACTTATAAGACTCTGTACCTGTATCTTGGCAAGCTCTAATATAATTTCCAAGATCTTTTGTATCCATAATGGCCCCAAGGGCTGTTTACAATCCTCACTTGGATTTTCAAAGGCCAATTGAAGTACTATTATTTTAGCTGCCAGTGCATGGGGAATTTCTTCTATGAACTGCCTCCTGTACTCTAGGAAGAAACTGAATCTAAGGCTCTCTGGAACCCTAAAAATATGTAGAAAGGACTGAACTGAAGTACCTTCCTCAGGTGTGGTGGCCCATGTCCACTTCAACAAACTTACCTGGTGCCTCAATAGGATAAGTTATTTGCTGTGCTAAGTCTGCAAAAGGTCCTATTCCAATAATATATCTTCAGTGATAGCTGGTCTTTCAGTCACTCTATTCTGGCCTGCCTGTTCTACTGCAAGTTCTTATAACTGTACATTAAAATGAAGGGCCGGGAATTTGGCTCAGTGGTTCTGCTGCCTGCCTCGCAAGCACAAAGGCCCAAATTCAATCCCCAGTACGAATAAATTAATTAATTAAAATAAAATAAAATAATAGAATGAAGGGACAGGCAAGAAGTTCATTGTCCTGTGGGGCCAAACACAGCCCCCAAATGGAGTCCAAGAACCCTAGTATAAAAGGCCCTTGTGCCCCAGAATTGATTACACTCTGTTTTAATTCCTTCAGTGCCTTACATCCTATTTCCTGATGTTCGTGGATCATCTGTTGAGGTTCATCAAGGTCTGGTGTGACTATGGCAGGGAAGCAGCAAGGCCCAGTCCGATCCCCTGCCGTAGCAGCTCACCAAATGCACTCTGGATATGTAGACAAGGGTGGCCTCTGCTAGCCTCCAGAACTTTGGGAGGTGCAGGCCATGAAAAGGATTTTTTATCTGCTGTATGCTCTTTTCCCTTTCTTTCACTGGGGGAGGGGGTGCAGCGGCAGTAGTGCTAGCTGTAGCTGTACCCATAGGTTCTGATACCACTTTTATCAGACTCCACATTAAAGTTTCTGGGACAATTTGTTCACCCCTTGCATGGGCTCTCCTTAAAAATTCTCCCACTCTATTCCAATTCTCTGTATCAAAGGTTCCTGCTTGTGGGAACCAGGGATTATGTTTGATAATATCCTGCAGTATTTTTGAAAGAAAATGAGTACTAATCTGAGCCCTGGCCTACTTTACTAACATATGCAATAGCTGGACATATCTCTGCTCCTCCACAGATTCTGCCGTATCATCCCAGTTAAGAAAAGCCTTTCTGCAGTGCAGTGACTTACTTTCACCTGTTTTAAACAGCCGGTTTCTGGATCCGTTCCATGGAGTCGCCTGACTAGTTTTGCTCCTTTCTCACTCTGGGGGGTCTTCCCCTCCGGGTCTCAGAGTCTCTGCTCTGGGGTTCACAGTTACCAAGGACTGATCAGGTCCTCCCCTACTTTTTTGAGGGAACAATGCGGAATGAAAGAAAGACACCGACACTTTTCAAGACATAAAGGGGGGACCAGGAGGAAACCTGCCTCTCCTGGACAGACTCCAATAAAACTCTGCAGGAGGCCCACTTTTATTAGCCAGTGAAAAGCGCGGGGGGCGGGGGCAGCATGCTTTTCATGGAACAGCAACTGTATAGAATGGGTGGATAAGGATTAAACTGAGGAACCAGATTTTCTCCACACCCAAGTGCCTGTATATTGACAAGGATCCTCAGTAGATGCTGTCTTGCCTCAGGAGTGCTGGGTTATCGGCATTCCACCCATAGCCAGGGAGCAAGGAGCCTTCCACATACTTCCCTGTTCCTGAGGCAAGATAACACTGACCTTCAGTTTGTGAGATCTGGGTTAGTATAGCCGAGTCTTCAGCATATTCTTAGATAGTTTATATTTGTAACACTTTGAATAGGGTTGCTTTCATTATTTCTTTTTCAGTCAGTTTGTTATTGGTTCATAGTAAAATTATTAATTTTCTTAAGTTGATTTTGTAGCCAGAAGTTTTACTGAATTAATCTATCAGTTCTAATGGTCTTTTGATGAAGTACACATAGTCAAATTATCTGTAAACAGTAATAATTTAACTTCTATTTGTATTCCTTTTATTACTTTCTCTTAATTGATCTGGCTAAAAGTTCTAATAGTGTATTGAATAAGAGCTGTGAGAGTGCACATACTTGTCTTGTTCCTGATCTTGGAGAAAATGCTTTCTACTTTTTCATACTCAGTATGATACTGGCTGTGGGTGTGTCATAAACAGCTTTTAGCATGTTGATGTATAACCCTTGTATACCAAATTTGTTCATAGCTTTTATAATAAAGCATTATTAAATTTCATCAAGTGCTTTTTGTGCATCTATTAAAATGATCAGCTGATTTTTATCTTTTGATGTGATATATTTATGGAATTGTCCATTGAGCCATCCTTGAATCTTTGGAATGGAACCAACTTGATCATGGTGAATGATCTTTTTGATGTGCTGTTGAATTCTGCTTGCTAGCATTTTTTTGAGAATTTTTGCATCTATGTTCATTGGGGATATTGATTTACAGTTTTTATCTGGTTTTGGTAACAGGGTAATATTAGCCTCTTGAGTTGTTTGGAAGTATACTTTCCCTTCAATGTTTTTTTTTAGAGCAGTTTGAGAAGAATTGGCATTTGTCCTTTAAAAGTTTGGTAAAACTCGACAGGTTTTTGTATGTCCTCCTGGTTCAGTTTCAGAAGTTTTGTTTTTAATGTGTCCTGAGATATGTTGGTAGGTTCTAGGTTTTCTAATTTGCTAGCATATATATTTTTATAATAATCTTTAATAGTTCTTTGTATTTCTGTGGTATGTCTCCTTTTACAGTTTCTATCTTAAAGTCAGAGTATCGCTATTGATATTCACTTTAAGTTTGTATGTTTTTGCTTGGAATATAATTTTCCATCCTTTCAGTCTGTATGTGTGTACTGGTATGGCATCTTAGTTGCTTTCTTCATTGCTGAGACACAACACCCAACACCTGCAACTTAAGGAAAGAGAGGTTTATTTTGGCCTATAATCTGTAGAGTCCATAGTTAGTTGGCTCTAAGGTAGGAAAGCATGGCAGAGGGGCATGGTGGTGACAAAGTAGAAAGAATGAAGGGATGAGCCAGGCAGGGAGATAAACCCTTCCAGGCCACATCCCCAGTGATCCAGCTCTTTTGACCAGACCCCATGTCCTGACACCATAAACCACATAATCTAATCACTTTTCAGAAGCCCCACCTATGAGTGCATGAAGCTTTGGGGACATCTACATAGAAACCATAGCATGATGTCAGTTTCTTAAAGTTACGTTGTTAGGTTTTGGTTTTTTATTAATTCTCCATTTAGTTGGATAATTTGATCTTTTACATTCAAGTGTATTATCCATAGGTAAATACTTGGTTGTTTTTTTTTTTTTTCTTCAGTTAGTTGTTTTGAATATTCTTTGTTCATCTTTGTGGTTCTTTGTTCATTCTTGCTCATCTTTGTGGTTTGATGGTTTAATGTATTGTGTTTGATTTCACTTTTGTATATCTACTCTTCTAGTGGGATTTATACTTTAATAGGCTTTCATGGTGGTAGTTATCTTTCTTTCACTGCTTTAGATGGTAGGAGTCCTTTAAGACACCGTTGTAAGGCTGGCTTGATTATTATAGATGCCTTTAGTTTTTGCTAGTCTTGCAAGAATTTTCTCTTTCACTTCTGAGGAATAGTCTTCTTGTGGTATAGTGTTCAGTTTGTCAGTTATTTTGTTTCAGGACTTGGAATACATCATTCCATTCCTTCTGGCCAAGTTTCCTCTGAAAAATCTGCTGTTAATCTAATGAAGACACACCTCAATGTCGTTTGCCACATTTGTCTTGCGGAGTTTTAGGATATTTTTGTTTTGTACTTTTGACAGTTTGACTATAATACGACATGGTGAAGATCTTTTCTGATAGTTTATTTGTTTATAAGCCTGTGTATAGTGTCCACATATTTCTCAAGATTAGGGAAATTTTCTGCTATTGATTTATTTAATAGGCTTTCTATGCCATCAACGTTTTTTCTTGTTACCTTTAAGTATTCTGAAAATGGAAATATTTATTAATTGAATGGTGTTCTCGAATACTCTTTTCATCTTTCTCTCCTCTTGTTCTCCCTTCTCTCTCTTGTCTAGGATATTTGGAGACCTGTGTTCAAGTTCAGACTCTTATGCTTGATGCTTGAGCTACTCCATTGTTGAGGTTGTCAACTGTATTATTTAGATTTATGGAGGTCTTAATTTCTAACATTTCTATTCGGTTGCTTTTAGAAATCTATATCTCTGCAAAATTATCTTTTCATATCTGGACTGTCTTCCTAATTTCATTTAACTATCTGTGTTAACTGGAATCTCATTGACTTTTGGCTCTTTTGGGTTTTTTTGGGGGGGGTGGGTTTTGAGACAGGGTCTCACTATGTAGTTGAGAGACTGACCTAGAACTCACTATGTAGCCCAGGCTGGTCTCTAACTCACAGTGATCCTCCTGCCTCAACCTCCTGAGTGCTGGGATTACAGGCATGTGCCACCACGCCCAGCATCTCATTGACTTTGTAATAATCATCCTTTTAGATTATTTGTCAACCATTTCATCCATACTGATTTGGGGGTGGTTGTTGCTAAAAGTTATTTTCTTTTGGAGATATCATATTACTTTGGATCTTTTTTTTTCATATTTCTTGCACTTGTAAACTGAGGTTTGTGTATCTAGTAGATCAGATTATCTCTACCGCTTTTATAGCATGGCCTTCTTAATAACTAGATTTCTCCTAAAGATGTGCTTTGGGGTATTGGTTTGTTATGAAATGTTGATTTTTATTTTCAAAGGGACCCTGTTGCATAGTCTTGCTGTATCCTCTTGAGCTATAATCATTGACTTTGGACCCAGTGTTTTCTGTGGTGAGTCAAAGTCGCTGTCTCTGCAGACCAGGAAACATTAGAGACATTAGTAATCCAGGCAGATGCCAGGCAAATAGTAGAGGTTGTGTGGGTCTCATTATTTGTTTACTCTTACAACAGGAGTGGTGGCCCCCATTGGACAGGGCCTTCTTTGGTTGCTGTTGATGTTAGCTCAGCTACTAGCAAGGGCCTCTGGTACTGGTGAGCCCAGCAAGGTTGCAGGGTGTGAAGTACTTGTACTCCAACTAGTCAGGTGTGAGCACAGGCACTGCATGGGGAGAGGCAGAGGTGGGAACTGCAGCACTGGTGACCATTCCCAGTCTGGACAGCAGTGTGTGCTCACAGAAAGTGTGGGGCAGGGCACCAGTGAGAGTCACGTGAGTGGGGCAGTGATAGGAACCATGGTGTTCGTCTCTGCTGCTTTAGTTGTAGTTTCTATGTGGGAAAAGGACCATGATCATAGCCAGGAAAAATTTCACTCATTTTCCCATAGAGATGTGTCCCCAGTGGTGGGGTGACAGCCAAAGCCTTGGAGCTGCTCAAGGACCCCCCAGTCTGCCCTGGAGGCAGGGCAGTGGCAAGGACTGAGGTGACCCTCCCCTGTCCTGCCCATAACAGGTACCTGGGTGTGGCGCAGGTAGACAAGTGGTGAAACTACATGCACCTGGTTTTAGTCCTGGCACTGGCTACTCCTTTAGTCTCAGAAGGCAAATGCCCTGATCTCCTAGCTCTTGAAAGCAACACCCTCAAATCCCTTTCCCCTCTATGCCAAAGGGCCTGTCCCTACAGTAAAAACCACTCACTGGGCTATGTCAGTCACTCTGCTGGTCCAAGTTGGGTTCACAAGGCAGCTATCCCCCAAGCCAGTGCAGTGGAAAGTCTAATTCTACTGATAAGAATATGAAGGGCAGATCTTTTTCTAAAGCAAGGCTGCTATGCAGATTTTAGCTTACTTATCTAAGTGAGCCACAGCCCTATCAAGAAGTGTAGAACTTTTCAGTAGCCCGAATGCCCCCTGATAGTTTTGGAGGAGTTACTCTTTCATCCTTATCCCCAAAGAGACAATTCCTCCCAAGCAATGAAGCCTGGGTGGCAGTTGCCATGGTATTTTGTTTTCTTTTTCTTACTGTTGTCTCGTCACTGAATCTTTCAAGGTTTAAGTCTCTATCTTGCTGATTTCTCATGTTTTCCCATGGAGGGTGAGCATCACAAATGTTGCTGTCTGTTGCTTTGGTTCCTTGGAGGGAAGTGATGGCAGGTACCTCTGTGATGCCATCTTGGATTTCTTTCTTCTCTTTTTCTCTGTATTTTAGGCACATCTTTAGGAGACTAAAGGCGTAGGTGATATCTTGACTTGTTCTTCTAATTTACTAGTTTGTTCTACAGCATCCCATTTGCTTTTTACTAACAGCAGTGTTTTAAAATTTGCTAATACTGTATTTCATCTGATGCTAGCTAGGCTTGAGCTCAAATGGCTTCCTTTTCATAAACATTGGGCTCTCTCAAATTTCAAGGAGAATTTTTTTCCCATTTCCTGCAGTTTTTTTTTTTTTTTTTTTTACAAAAATGAGTGAGGAGTTAGCTGCAGTTTTTAAATAATGTAAAGTTTATAATTTAAAAGTTATTAACACTTTAAATCTGAAATGATTTATTTTTAGATAAGGGAACCATTTTTCTGTGATGGAATAATGCAGCGCTTCTGACAATCATTGCTACATATTTATTTCCCACATAAATGATATCCTTAAGTATTGCACTTGTGCTGATTTTGTTAGGGGCCTGGTATAGGACTTCTGCTTTCCCTAGTAACCATCCTTCTGTGTAGAAGCTGAATGTGAGATCCACATCTGTTGGTGTATGTTAACATCCAGTTCATCTCCCATAGTTTCCTTGCATTTAAGATTTGAGCACTTTTGTCAGTGGTAGTGTGCTGAAGCTGACTGAGATCAACTCAGAGCCAACAACACTTTAAAGTGTTTTTTTTTTCACCTAGTTGCTATATACAGGTATTAAAAAGCAAATGATACAAACTTAAAATCAATTAAAAGTATCATTAAAAAGAAATCACATAACTTAAAATCAATTAAAAGTATCATTAAAAAGAAATCAAATAAACTTATAATCAAATACTCAAAACTTACCACTTCCTGGATATTTTGCTATATCAGTACTCTTGAAGTTATTTTTCATCCATGTACCTGTATGATGGCGACACTATACTTTGTGAGTTACTGTGTATCTCTCCCAGCTCTGCATGGATTGCTCTGAGGAAGAGCTGATGACTGAGTACTTTCAGCCCACCCTGCTGGCCCACCCTCACTTCAGGTCTCAATTTCTTTAATTTGGGGGTGGGGAATGGGGAGATTGGCTATGTAGTTTTGCTAGGGATTTGCAAATACATGCTTCCCAGCAACACTTTCCCTTCACCTGTCTTTAATCACATGCTGCTCAGATCCTCCTGAATCCTATTGTGCATTCCCACCTTTTATAGAAACTTCTCAAAAGTTCTATGTACAATCTCTCCCCTTAGGAAAGGCCATGACTTGCTACTAAAATCTATAATTGAGATTTAGCTTTGAGAGATGAAGTTAAAAGGGAGGAGGGCTGTGGTATCACTCAGGTAGAGGATTTGCTTAGCATGTACAGGGCTGTGGGTTTGATCCCCACAAACCTGGAATGAGGGGAGGAAAGCAGTAAAAATAGAGTGATCAAGTCTATTCCTTGGAGAGCAATGAACAAGATAGAGGGCCACATTTTTACATGATAAAAGTTGGGCACCAGACCAAGCTGATGTCTAGCTAAAACAACATAGAATCCAGGTCCCCATGGCTTTGAGACTTGGCACTGCCAGAGATGTCACAAGGCCTTCTTGAAAGGCTAAATTCACTTTATTTTTTTTATTTTTATTTTTTTAGTATCAGGGATCAAACTCGGGACCTTGCACTTGCAAGGCAGGTGCCGTACCACTGAGCTAAATCCCAGCCCTGCATTCACTTTTATTGCCCACACTAACAGTAAGTGGCATGAGACTCCCCACTGAGCTTCTGGCCTTGCAACAGTACAGCCTGTAAGGAATGGTCCCAGATTCTGCAGGCTGTTTCTTCTGCAGAACTCATGGAGCAGTTTTCTCAGGCAGGGCCAAGTGGGTACAGCCCAAAAGATGCTAGGAAATGAACAAGCCATCCTTCGTGCAGGATTTTAGAGCCACACCACTAACGCCCCTTTCTAGAAAAATGTACTATTTCTGCCATTGCTGAATTTGTAAAAAGCACTATACAGGGAATGTATCTGAAAAATTTTTCAACCAAGAATATTGTGTAAGAGTCACTGTCATTTTACAATAACCCTTTGGACAGATTCCTCTCAAGTATCAGGGTGAGGGAAATATTTCTCTCACAATAAACTAACAAGTTCCTCCTATGAAACCATTGTGTGGTCATTTTTAGGGAAGGTCTGGCTGATAGGAAACATCATTTTCCTTCAGTTATTGGAACTTTCCTTAGATATAAATTGTGTTCAATAACTTTCCCCTTCTCTTCCACTTTCATTACTGGTTCTGTGTCTATTTTATGTTGGCCATTTAAAAATCTGGCCATATTTGTGTTTAATGTATTAATTATATCATGCTCCTTCAGAATAATTAATAGAACAGCCAACCATGCATGGATCAGTGATTTTTAGTTTGTTGGATTATGAGTAATCCAGTGCTCATAGGTCCAGTAAAAGTGGATAAAGTTATGAGCAATGATGACATAAATATTTTTACATAAGATGCGTACTTTAAAAGTAAAAAAATAAAAGTTAAGTAAATATATTTTCATTGATCAACCACATATTCAGCCCTATGTGAGGAATTATATAGTAAATCAAAAGCGGCAGACATGATCCTTGGGAATCTAATTTTATTAGATAGGCAAGTCTCACCAACAACCCTATTTATTAGCTTTCAGATAGCCATGTTTTGGTGCCTTCGATACAGCATCTTATTTACTTCTTCCTGCCCACCCCCACCAATTTTCAATAGATCTGGATTCCTGTTCTATAGATACCAAAATGACACTAAAGTACACCCAGGGGTTGAAACTTTCTGGGTTAGTACAAAAGGAACAAGTGCAGCTGCGTGCAGATCACTTTCTCTGTGCCAAGGCAAAGAGCCAAGTGAGGCCTTGGCATCTGTCCCTGGATAGGAGGACGGCAGCCTCCCAGGGGCTGAGGGTGTGATGTCAGCTTTCCGAAACACCTGCAGCACAGGAACCGCAGATGGAGACGTTAACTTCTAGGAGGCACCTGATTGATGGAGATAACACCTTTGAGAGTACCTGAACACTTCCACTGAAAAGCAGTGGTACCAAAGAGGTACAATAGTGTAGCCTCAACATGAGCTCCCTTAAAGCCTAAGGAGGAGCAGCCACCATTCTGTGGCCCATTTTTCTAGATTATGTAATTTTCAACTGTCATCTCCTCTCTAAGATCTCCATAATTCCTTTTCCCTCTGGTCTTTTGAGGCTTAATGTTTATTCCTGCCAATTATAACCATTATAATGGCAGGTGGGAGTTAAGTTTGTCTCCCTAGCCGACTTCCCTCTTTAAGGACAACCTCTTGCCTTGTCACTGGACTTCAGAGGGAACTAGTGTCCAGCACCTAGTAGATACTCAATACAGTTGGATGAATCAATAAGCTATCATGCAAATCTTACCCTTATGGGTCCAAAGAAACAGATCACTGCTGTCAGCAGCTATTCAAACTCCAAACCATGTAGCACAGCCTCCTCTTCAAATGACAGTAAATACTTGACTTACAAACAAGTTCTGTTCTGGGAGAATGTTTTGGAAGTTGGATTCATTCATAAGTCTGAGTGGGGCAAACACCTTTGACACAAATATACAATGCACATCGCTTTGTGCTTCCTAGCAGTCCCCTCCACATCACCGCTGCTTTCCCTCTTGCTTCCGGACATCCTGGGCTCTGACTGAGCCCTGTACTACCGTGCACTACAGCACCATCCGTAGGCACACAGCAGCACAACTGTGACAGTGTCCAGCAGACACTTGAGCTACTTCCGCGATTTGTTCACATGTGTGAATGTTGCCAATGTGAGACCTATTCGTATCTGTGAAAAGTTCGCAACTCAGATGTTCATAAGTCAGGGACTTATTATAAATATCAAATGAAATAACCTACTCATTTTCTCCATTGTGATAAAGTTATCCATATTTTTTTATTTGTGAGGGGCTGGACTATAAATCATTAAGCTCTGAAATGAAAGCTCTGTAAGTAAATTGGTTCCAGTGGGTTAGTCATACAATGTATGGTATATTTTCCAGTCAAAAACCTAATTCTAATGAGCCATCCCAGTGATGAATGGGGCTATCTTGTCATTTTTTTTTCCTTAAGGCAATGAGGGGTGGTAACTGGAGGTTGAGGGTCTTTGTTCTTCTGTTGGTGGAGGCCAAACCTTTACATGTGCTGAGCCCCAGGTATGGCTTGGGAGTTTTTATTTAACAAGTTAAGCTTGAGATCGCGCTTCACTCTGCTCTGACTGAGTGCTCTGAGCAAGATGGGAATTTCTACATTTCCTTCTGGAAAGCCAAATGCAGATAAGCATGCTAGTGGTTACTCATTTATCTTTCTTTTTCTTCTTCCAAAAGCATCTCGGCAGTTTTTTTTTTAAGCTGATTTATGACATCAGTACCAAGCTGGAGATTACAAAGTGCTACATTTGAGACTATAATCTCAAGTTCAGAGAGTGAACAGTCATTTATAACTATTCATGCTTAACATATCACAACAGGATTCTTATTTCTACATAGATTTTTAAAGGAACAAATGTGGGAGGAGAAGAGATGTTTTAAATGGGCTGATGGTGTATTAGGTCTTAACAGGCTTTACTTACCCACCGATACATTTAGTAGGTCACATTCTCTTGATGCTACCTGATTTGATAGATGGTGAAGGATAATTCCAAATGTATTCCCATCCACGCTGGCAAGAACTTTGCTGCCAATATTAATTCACCTGAAGCACAGCTCTTAAGATGTCAGTTAGACCTGAATTCAGCTAATGTGCCCCCTTGGCCATCTCCCTGACCACCCAAAGGTCAGTACTTGGTCAACTGCAGAGTGGTCAGCAGTCACCAGTTGTGTTGTGGGTTGTAACTGTGGCCAAATGGTAAATGCAGTACTGAGGGCTGGAGTAGTGCCATCCAGTACAGCACAGCATTCAGACATATTCAACCTTTTGTCCATGGGTTGCATATCTCTGATATGGCTGGGCCACATGTAAAACACATAGTTAATCTATGTAAGTAGCAATACCCCCTTTTTTAAAAAAATATTTGTTATAATTTATGTCTGTAAGTTGGATAGTTGTGGAGTCTAAAAGTTGTCTCAGGACTGTGCAGACCAATACCTTAGTATCGCAGATAAGGAGCAGGAGGCTTGGACAGATGACACCCATTGACCAAATTCCTATAGCTGGTTAGGGGCAGAAATAAGACCAGGCTGGGTCTCTAAACTACAAACCAGTCTATTTTCTTTCCTCTGTGGAGTCTGTCCTATGAGTATATATCATACCATAAAGAAAAATTGATATTGCTCATGAGTGGTAATGCTTTCAATTAAAATATTAGGAATAGATTTCAATAATCAGGTGATCTAAAGCAGTGATCTTCAAACGGTAGTATGCATTAAGATGGCCTGGATAATTTGTTAACGTAGATGGCTGACCTAACTCTGTGTTGGTCAGAGATGGAGCCTGCCAATTTGTATTTCAAGTTCCCAAGTGATGCTGATGCAACTGGTGTTGCTCTGGGGACTGCAGTTTGGGAGCGCTGGTCTGCAGCAAGCCCATGCTGTCCTCTGGTCTTGGTCACTGGCTACCTGCACATTGTCAGCTGAGTTCCATAGTAAGTATCCAGCACGTGAACTCTCTGAAAGCTCTTGTGCATTTCCTACTGGAGCTCTTTCCTAGCACAGGGCAAAGAGGTCTGGCTTGGGTCAGGTGCCCTAAAATACCCTTCTCTGCACTCTGATGTGCCGCATGACGTTCAGGAAGGCTTTAAGTTTTTTTATCTTTGGAATGGGAATCATAACTCTAATTGTGGAAGGATGAAATCAGATAAAGCATCTGATCAGTTCAATGGGTAAAAATCACTTGGTGTATCAGTCAGAGGCCAGTCAGGAAAAGAGATTAGCCCTATGCATCACATAAGGATGTTTCAGCTAACTGTGGGCCACAGATACAACAGTGGTCCTATACCATTGAGGGAGCTGAAAAACAGACCCCTTTCTGGTGACACTGAGCCCTACACATCATTCATGTGACTCCGGTTACACTGGGGTGAACACACCAACCGCATTGCCAGTGGTATAAAAACATAGCACACCCCATAATGTATGCTAGATCATACTTGAAATTGATCATAAATGACTTATTGGTTTATGTAGTCACTATATTATTTACTTAAATATATATTGTAACTTTATTATAGTGTGTGTATATATATATCTTTAGTTACTACACCACATATATTAACCAATATAACTATATTTACCATAGTTATCTTCTTAGAATACATTTCTACATACTAAAAATGTTGACTATAAAATTCTATGCCATGTCACAGCAGCAGCAGCTCCATACACCTCGTGTATACTGGGTCTCTTTTATGCTTGATTTAACCTCATGTTGTTTTGTTCCTCGTGTTTCCCTGGCAGTGGGCTATGCCACACACATACGGCATGTAGCCTAGGTCTGCAGTGGTCTGTGCTATCTAGGTTTGTGTAGATACACCCTGCCACATTCACACAGAATCACCTAAGGACATGTCTCAATGTATCCCCATCATAAAGGGGGTGCATGACTCTTACAGAGAATTAATAACAGGTCACAGAAGGGTTCAGAAGCCAAAAAGGGGTGTAGAGGAAAACTAGAGACTCAGCAACAGCATACAGGTGCAGCCGCCCTCTGAGGCAAGGACAGGCAGAGGCAGTGTGGCTTGCGCCTTGGCGGGGAGCTAGTGTGGGTGGTGCTCATCTGAAAGAGGGGCTTTGCCTGGCACAGCCATGGAGGAACCTAGAAACACAAGGATAAAGATCTGGGGAGTATTGTTCTATGATTCTACACAGAGCAGGAAAATGCAGGAAGTGAATTTCAGCATTACAGTGGTGTGCAAAGAATTCCAGTCATTGTTGCCATAGTTATCATCTCTAGACCATCAGCAGACCAGGTCTACTTCCCACCTAGAACCCTCCCTGTGCCCAAGTGTAAAGAGGGAGTGAGATTAACCTACAAACTGGCATGCTACACATTTGTCAGCCATAAAAACCAATGGGAGGGTTATTTCACAGTAGGAGTTTTTTCTTAATTAGACAGTAGTGTGTAACTTGCACTTGGGGTATAGCTTAGCTCCATGTACAGACCCATGTCACACCACTGGATACCGTTCTTGTACTGTGTGTTCAAAATATTAAAACTGTACAAGAGAGACAAACCAGAAACCATCAACAACCAACCATGGTTGCTCTAGGATGGTTGTAAACTTTGGGGGCTGAATGGTGGAGAAGGAAGGATGAAGGGACAACATAGTCTTGCTTTTTTATAGCAAGGATAGGCCTTCGAGGGGTATCTTCTGGAGGTGTTTCTTTTGTAGTGCAATGATACAATTAGCACTGAGCACATTGGTGGCACCCACTGTTTATCATCATCCTGTTACAAAAATGAGATGTAATGGAATGGAAGGGGGGTAGGTAGGCATCAACAGAAACAGAAACATTTATAACTAAGAGTGAGTGATCTGTTAAGAGCTCTTAGACGATCGCTGAAATTTCAAACCCAAACTTAAGTTTCAAAACAACCTTTATTCTGTATGAAGACCTAATACAATGCATTAAAGCAACTTAAAACAAGACATAGCTCCATTGATCTATAACTTGAACAGAACATCAAGGAGGCACACTCCCCCCACCCCCCAACCCAGTTACCTTGTAAAGGCAAAATTACACCTGACCATGACATCCTCCCTCTCGTCAAAAGACCAACTTTATTTTAACAACGTCATATAAACAGATTTGTAAAAACATTGAACAGATCATAGCTTTAAAAAATACACATGTATAAATGAGTTTTTTTTTCTTTTTGTTTTGCTTTTTTTTTTTTTTTTTTTTTTTTTTTTTTTTTTTAATAAAAGTCTCTTTGGGCTTTATGTCTC
>NW_022900913.1:52631709-52646139 GCF_012274545.1 Fukomys damarensis | reverse complement strand
GTTTTTTTTTTTTTTTTTTTTTTTTTTTTTTTTTTTTTTTTTTTTTCTTTTCTTTTTTAAATAGCAGCATCCTGGGCAGCTAATGCTCTCTCACGGTGACAAATTAATGTTAAGTTGCATGGTCTTTCCAATTACTCAATTCCACCCCTTCCCCACCCATCATTCTAGTATTTTACATAACTCAATGTTTTAAAAATAAGAATTTGGTATTTTGGAACTTTGTCCCATGCGAGGCATTGTGCTTTAAACTGCTCCTTTCTTAAAATGACCCTAAATTCAAAGACAGCAGGGTCTGCTTTCTAACTGACTTGGATACCATGCATAGCAAAAGCACAGTTGTTAAACCAGCAGAATTTTTTCTCCCAGTAAGGAACATCAGTAGGACTTCCCAACACGTTACTAGTTCATAACCAGCTATATGACAAAGCAATTGGGTCCCCGAAGTGACAGCTCACGCACACATATTTTGACTTGACACACTAGTAAACAAGGATTTCCAGGATAAGGAGTCATCCAGACCTGCTCCCTTAAAGGAGTAACTTCTAAAAACAAACAAAGTCAAAAGAATTATGAACTTCTCACTTCACTTGCAATTTTCACCTAAGACAAAACAAAGCAACCTCAAAGGAAAAAAACCCATACACATATACAGTAACTGTACTAGACATTTGCTTGTTATGTACTTGAACTCACTGACTGCGAATCTGTTTTGGCTGAAAGGTGTACTGGAAACACAGTCCATGCACATATACATATATACATATATCTAGGGCGGTGACATTGTCACATGTTGCAAACACACTGTTTTTGCCTTTTTACACGGTTGTGATAATTCTGGTGTGGAACATGTGGTCCCAATGCTCCCCTCTTCTACAGCCCTTTCACAGCCTCTCTGCAGCTAGATTCTGGCTTTGTCTTTTGGATGCTACACATGGTGGGAAAAACTGATGCATGGATAAAGCACGAATCAGGAGTGCCTCTGCTGTATGCATTCATACTCACGAGCCTCTCAGACAACAGTGGAAGGTGGCTGTCTGATTGAACCCACAGAGCCCTGATGGCCAAACAGAAGGGTGATAGTGGCGGGCATGCTACATTATCAACAATAATGCACTCAGCGGGCTGGGGATTTAGCTCAGTGGTTCCACCACCTGCCTCACAAGCACAAGGACCCGAGTTCAATCCCCGTAAAAAAAAAAAAAAAAAAAAAAAAAAAAATGCACTCAGCAGAATAGGTATGATGTAACTAGCTGTTAGATGGAACAATAAATTCTTCCTTCTGTTCAATGAAAATTCTATTGCACTTATGCTTGTGAGATGCAAACACGAGGTGACCGCCTAAATAGCATGTCATCTTGCAGAATGTTGAAGCAAAAAAACCAAATTGTAGTTTTCAATGAGACATCACATCTCAGATATAGTTTAGAAAATAAATGAAAATTATTTGTATTGAATAACATATATGATGTGCTACCAAAAAAGAAAAAAGACCAAAAAAAACCAAAACAAAACAAAAAACCACACAAACCTAGTTTATAAACACTATTAACTGTTAGACTTCAAGATCTCACCACCAGTTTTAAAGCACAGACACAGACTAAAATCAGGGAAAAATATTACTTGTCTGATGAGGAGAGGGAGATGGTCAGATCGGAAGTCAAGTTTGAGGGCTGACAGTCTAGCTGAAGACTGACTTTATGTAAAGAAAAGTAATACATTCTACAGACCATTAACTCAGCTGCTAAGGTGGATTCTTCCGAAAGATTTTTAAAGGGAAGAACATTTAAAAGACAAAACAAATTATCTTCACTTTGTATTTGATGGGAAGAGAAAGCTGCGCGTGAAACTAATATGGAGAAAGGGACACGAACTATGAGATCTCATTGTCATCTGCCGGAGCAGTGACCATGATTATAATCAGCCTTTCCTGCTCCCGACACATGTACAATTTCTGCAACATCTTCCAAAACAACAGCTTTTGCATATGTAAATTTGGGAAGGAGAACTCTCACCACCACCCTAAATTGCAAGGATGACACCTCCACCCCCTTCCTTTCCCGAGTTAAGTGGGACGCACCATTATTTGGATAAATGAGAAGGCTCTGCCTTTGGATTCCTGCAATGGCCAGGACTTGAACAAGCTCCACAGAGCCCACAGCAGTAGCCGTGTGCTGTGTCTCCTTGCTACGTGTTCTAAATTGAATAGAAAGCTAGGAAAGTAACAAACACCAGCTAAAAATATTTTTCAGATCGTGCAGTTTTAAAAAATGGATGTTGGTTGTCGTGACTAGTTTCATATTAGAAACAGAAACAACACATGTTCTAAATGCAGAGATTATACCTTGAAACCAGTGTGCTAAACAAAGAGGAGCACTGTTCCAGGAATCCAAACACAGACTCTCAGCTTTTCATAAGAACTTTAAATAAAAAAATCCAGACCAGCTGCACTGGGTTAAGAGTTACAGTAGGTTTGTAACTGTCACTAAATTGATGCCAACCAGCAAGTCAACGTGGAAGAAGACTGAAATATAAGAGACTTCACTTGCAGTTGTTCACTTCTCTGTAATCATGAGAAAGTGCACACCACCTGCACCACCCCCTCCCCCAACCCCACCTGGTACAGCCCTCCACTACATTCCCCGCTCCCTAAATTCAAGAAGTTCACAATTCATTAGGAAACATTGCCAGGTACCGTATTTTAAGAGTCTTAAAACATTGTTGGACTCAGCAATACTTTTGTCATATTCATATATCTTTTTTTTATTGAATAAAGCAGCTTTGAAGCTTATCAGGCACTGCCCAACAAAACATTTAGTCCAAAAAAATCTGTTATGAACTTTTTAACCTTGGGCTAACAGCCAAGGACTCTGTACAAGAAAAACTGTAAAATATTTCATAGTTTTAATTCTGAAGCCTTTTACTGGCATTCTGTACACTTCTTTAAAAAAAAAAGAATAACAAAATGACTATTAACAAAAATCAGGGACAATATTTTCAGGCAACGAAAATTGGGGTAGAAGAAGCTTATTCTGAAAGTACATTTTAAACTGATAACTTAATGAAAATTAATTGCATAGAGCTGTGCATTTAGCCTTCAGCAAAACAAAACAGAAGCTATTTGGTATTGATACAAATCCATCTATTTGATAGTTAGTCATCCAATAGTATGTACATATTTTATATACTGAATGTCACTTTAAGTCCTGTTTTCCGAGCTCCATTTTTCTGTTGCTGAGTTGTTTTTTGTTTTGACAAGATTAAACACTTTCTGGCACTCTGCTACAATAGATTTTTCTCTGAACATGTGTGGACTGATGTCCTCCCCAAAATGTCCCTCATGAGCGAAGTGCCTTTCTGCTACATAGCATTCACTTGCTAGAAAATGAAATAATCCACAGTGCGATGTGTCTGGGCTCACTGCGCACAGCGACACCCAGGCTAACCCAGGCTGGACCCAGCACCCTTGGGCACAGGCTCTTCAGCCCTATCTTCCTTCTGGTTTCCAAAGTCCCAACTTTGAGCTGGTAAAGCTTCAGAAAGCATTAACAAGCACCATGGTTAAAGGCCTCTTTGTCCCTGCACGCAGAGATTTTTGCATTTCTTTTCTCTTTGTGTTGTGGCTTTAAATTAAACCAAAATTTTTAAAAAAAGGATAAGCAGTCCAGGTTAGAAACAGCTGATCATCCTGCAGCCCTAGGCTGTGTGCCTTCTCCCTACTTCTTTTTGTCCAAGAAAGCTCTAGTCCCATCTGCAGAGAGACAATGGCTTTGTTTCTGCAGCTCAATTCACAGGTCAGGCTGGAGAGGAGCCCTTTGCTTCCCAGAGGCCTCAGGTGGCTGAAGGTCAGGAACATGATCGGAGGGCAGCGCTCATCGCCTCTGCTGTGCATATACGGGGTATGCTAGTGTGACGTTGAGGGAGTCGTTGTGCTGCACGAGAGAGGTGTGTTGGTAATGTAGCACCAGTTCCTTCAGGGAGCTGTACAGGTTATAGGGCTCTGCAAAGCCATATCCAGTTGCTGTTTTGTTGATGACGCAATGCTTGACCTCACCGTCCACCCTGGGGAAGACACGAAACACAGGAGCCCTTTGAGTTTGTCCAGGAAAACTCTCAACTCCAATAAGATGTTTTTAACAAAGTCATTGTCCTGCAAGACCACACTCTGCATGCAGCCCCTGACAAGCTAGGGGAAGAGGCCTAGGCGGCTGTGACCTCTGTCCGGGCTCTGTCATTTACTGACTGGCTGAGGGACTTGAGCAGGGAGAAGCTCTTGGGCCAGCTACAGTGAGCTGTTGTATTTTCATCTTTAAAGGGATGTAAAAAGAGGACATGAGTAGCACATCTGTCACAGACATGTAAGGGTGTCAGGTGCCTGCCAGGACAAACCCGTGACAATGGCAGCTCCCGAGCACGCTGTCACACTACACGACCCGCAGCATTGCTGCTCCACTGGAAATCATGAACAGGATTCTTTCAAGCTCGCTCTGAAATGTCTACGCAACCTGCCACCTGCATTTTCTCTGTATTCTATTCCACTGTCCACCCAAAGGTCTCACTTCTTCCTTCCTAAAGGAGTATTTCTTAAATACAGATTGACTGTGGAATATAACGTACTTTTAGAATATTTCTCTACTAGAAGACTTGGACTTCTCTAACAGAGAAATGCCAGTGACCCAAGACTCACTTTTTAAAGCACTCCCCAGACTATTATGAAATAAATACATGTCTCTTCTTGTTCTGACCCGTTTCTAAAGCAGACTTTCCGTACTGGTGCTGTTCTCAAGTGAATTGCCTGGGATTCTATCTACACAATAACATTTAGGAAGAAAAACGGGGGGTGGGGGGCAGGGGTGCCAGAGGCATTGTGCTTCCACTTTCAAGCCAAGGAAAGACTTATCGATATCTCATGATTAATTTGCTGCCAAACTGGAACCCAAACCCCCATCCTCCTGCTAAAATGTAGGTTTCCTGCTATTAGACCTTACTGACAAACACTTCTGGCTAGACTAGAAGATGACTTTATGTCTATTTTATTTCCCCTTTCGCATTATTGAACTATATAATTCTTCAAGGCTAAGACCTTCAAGGCCTAAATCCTTCGTCAAAATCGATGCACGAAACTGAGCCCCGGAGATACGTACACCACAGAGCAGGCATAGCAGCCTTGCTTACTGCTCTCCCGAACGAGAAAAGTGCCGTCACGCTTCCCTCGCAGTAGGTTCTCGGCCTTGTTGCGGTTGCTGCTGCCCACATTCCACGTCTTCTCATCGTGGTGGGGCAAATCTTCGTCGTCTTCCACCAGTGAATATTGGCTGAGCAGGCAGGAGAGAAGGTTTGAGTGACGAGTGTGGGCGCCCCACCTCGCCCCGGAGCCTCCCCTGGGAACAGCCCTCCAGTCACGTCCACCCAGTTCTGTCCACTCTGACCCAGCCCTAGTTGGACCAAGCACCACGTGGGTGACCCGGCCCCACCACTCTGCTCTGCGTTTTGCACACTGTGCTCATCCTCCAGTGCAGCACCACACCCACCCACACACAAATTGTTAGCGATAACTTCGGCTATTTCTGTTTTCAGGTCAGCAATCACACTGAGGTACCTGGTGGAGAGGACAGTAAATGGTCCTGTTTACTGGGTTTAGATCAGGAAATTGTTTAGGAGGAATGCCAGCTTTTGAGTAACTCGAGCCAAATATATACTTAACCTTCAAAATATACTAAACATAACTGTTTTGTTCTGATTGCTCCAAAAATATTTTGGGATTTTTTTTTTAGATTGTTCAGGGACATCTTTATGGAGACCCATAGGGTTATTTTATACAACTATGGGTAAAAATAACTCCAAGTCCTCCTTAGCTAAACTTTCCATTTCAAAAATTCTAGATGATGACATTCAGTTTATATACTTTTCTCCTATGAGATGTTCCAAACTCATTGAACTTCCTCACTTGTTATAAAAACAGTCAGTTAAAATGAGGAAAACCTTTTGCTATCACCCATCTTTTGTAGCCACTTACTCTTCAGTGTTTTCATTGCCCAACCACTCGTTCAACTTCTTTTGCCGAACACCTTTTTGAGTCAACCACCTATAAAAGATGTGAAGAGAATGCGGTAATAACTCATCCTTAATCTTAGCAATTTCCAGCCATTCCCTTCCAGGGCTCTGTTTCCTTACATCAAGTACTGGTCTCGTGTCTTTCTCAGCTGAATGAGGTCTGGTTTAATGCTGTTCATACGTTTGTCAATCTCGCGATACTCAGCTGCCTGCTTTTTCAAGTCTTCCTCCAATCTTCTTCTACTGTCAATAATTTCACTGATCCGCGACTTTAACTTATCATAATTATGCATAATTCTGCAAGGAAGAGAAATGTATCTGTAATTGCCTGAGGACATCATGAAAGCTCCCCAAAGTTTATGAAAAGTTTCATCAGATCACAGCAAGATAAGGCTCCTCAGGTAAAGAGCATGTTCTTGTCATTTTTAAACTATGTAAAGCACAGAAAATGAGCAGGTTTTTTTTTCCTTGAATAGATTGTATGGCACATTTTTAATATATAATCACAGTAGATAATGAACAAACCCATTGGAGATTACATTATCTAAAAATAATGGGAAGTAAATAGATCTTCAATCTTCTAGAAAGATAATGAGAGATTTAAGACTATTCACTAAAAAAAGTGATTAAATATAACAACATAAAAATTTCTATAAGCCAGGCGTAATGGTGTACTCCTGCAGTCTCAGCACTTGAGAAGCTGAGGCAAAAACACTGCTGAGAGTTGGAGGCTTTAAAAGACTATGGTTATTTCTAGCACAAGGACAAAAAAAAAAAAAAAAAAAAAAAAAAAAAGAAGTGTTCATGGTTCACCCACCTCTGTATTTCTTTCTCATTGCCTTCACGTTTAAACTTTTCTATGTATTCTTTGCTGTACCGCTCCTGGGTTTGGCACTGTTCTTCAAATATTTTTATAGTTTCATTAAATGCTTCAATAGCTGTTCTTTTCATTTGGATTTCCTATAACAAGGTTAGTAAGACAATGTTATACCTTTCATAGAACGACTTGATTTGTATCATCTATAGCTTCTGAATACAGTCATCCTAGGTATCAAAAGAGACCTTCTGGGATCCTCCTCTGCTACCAAGATCCATGGCTGTTCAAGGTCCTATAGAAAGGGATGTGGGAATCACACAGAGCATGGCGACTTCCTCTTGTGTACTCTATAGTAGCTCTAGATTACTTATAGATGTAGCTCTAGATTACTTATAGATGTAGCTCTAGATTACTTATAGATGTAGCTCTAGATTACTTATAGATGTAAATGCTGTGTGAATACCGTATGGTATCCCTTAGGGATTAAGGACAAGAGAAAAAGCCTGTACATGTTCAGACAGATAAAAGATCCACCAACATGAGGGCCAACTGTACTGTTAGTGGCATGAGAATTCATAAAACCCATGAAAACAGTATCACAAAAATACATGGAGAATTTTCTCAATTGATGGAGAATGATCCAGCTTTCAGTTTACAGCGTTCACAGGGCTTTCTCCCCCTGGCTCTCCAAGAGGTACAAGTCTCTAGAAAAACACTGAAGGAAAGGTGCCTTCACCTTGCCTTTCACAGCAGGGCATCTGAATGTGAAATCTCCATTTCAGAGACCAGACAAGTCTGTGGCACTTTCAACCTAAGCAGAATTTTTCAACTGGGACTTTTGTCAAATCAACTTAGAAGTGACCCCCCCGCCCGTTCAGTTACTGTGTGGACGTAATTATTCTGCTAACTATAGGCTTCATTAGGTTTAGAGATTTAATGCTAGAATAATCAACAGTGATGCACAAAGAAATGATCTCCCTCACCCACTTCATCTGCAAATCTCAGCCTTTTTTATTCTCTCTCCCTCTTTCTTTTTTTTTAAAGATGACTATGACATGTGTTAGGGCCTGACAGCTCAGAGTTCTGAACTTTTAGTTCAGTTTTGCAGAGCACTCACCTGGGAAGTACGGGTATATTCTTCATATAATCTATCATATTCTCGACTTTTTTCTTGAAATTGAGTGTTATATTCATGTAACTTTTTCCCTATAAAAAAAAAAAAAAAAAAAAAAAAGAAGTGTTCATGGTTCACCCACCTCTGTATTTCTTTCTCATTGCCTTCACGTTTAAACTTTTCTATGTATTCTTTGCTGTACCGCTCCTGGGTTTGGCACTGTTCTTCAAATATTTTTATAGTTTCATTAAATGCTTCAATAGCTGTTCTTTTCATTTGGATTTCCTATAACAAGGTTAGTAAGACAATGTTATACCTTTCATAGAACGACTTGATTTGTATCATCTATAGCTTCTGAATACAGTCATCCTAGGTATCAAAAGAGACCTTCTGGGATCCTCCTCTGCTACCAAGATCCATGGCTGTTCAAGGTCCTATAGAAAGGGATGTGGGAATCACACAGAGCATGGCGACTTCCTCTTGTGTACTCTATAGTAGCTCTAGATTACTTATAGATGTAGCTCTAGATTACTTATAGATGTAGCTCTAGATTACTTATAGATGTAGCTCTAGATTACTTATAGATGTAAATGCTGTGTGAATACCGTATGGTATCCCTTAGGGATTAAGGACAAGAGAAAAAGCCTGTACATGTTCAGACAGATAAAAGATCCACCAACATGAGGGCCAACTGTACTGTTAGTGGCATGAGAATTCATAAAACCCATGAAAACAGTATCACAAAAATACATGGAGAATTTTCTCAATTGATGGAGAATGATCCAGCTTTCAGTTTACAGCGTTCACAGGGCTTTCTCCCCCTGGCTCTCCAAGAGGTACAAGTCTCTAGAAAAACACTGAAGGAAAGGTGCCTTCACCTTGCCTTTCACAGCAGGGCATCTGAATGTGAAATCTCCATTTCAGAGACCAGACAAGTCTGTGGCACTTTCAACCTAAGCAGAATTTTTCAACTGGGACTTTTGTCAAATCAACTTAGAAGTGACCCCCCCGCCCGTTCAGTTACTGTGTGGACGTAATTATTCTGCTAACTATAGGCTTCATTAGGTTTAGAGATTTAATGCTAGAATAATCAACAGTGATGCACAAAGAAATGATCTCCCTCACCCACTTCATCTGCAAATCTCAGCCTTTTTTATTCTCTCTCCCTCTTTCTTTTTTTTTAAAGATGACTATGACATGTGTTAGGGCCTGACAGCTCAGAGTTCTGAACTTTTAGTTCAGTTTTGCAGAGCACTCACCTGGGAAGTACGGGTATATTCTTCATATAATCTATCATATTCTCGACTTTTTTCTTGAAATTGAGTGTTATATTCATGTAACTTTTTCCCTACAGCTTCAATGTTATCTTCTTTGACAACTTGATCCTAAAAGGATTAGAGGGCAAAGTCAAATCGGTTGATAAAAGTATTAATGAAATAACAACTTCTTAGTAAAGGAGGAAACAAGGAAAAAAAATCTTTAAACTAATTGATTTAGCAATTTTAAAAGTACAATTGTATTATCATAGTGTAAAGTTTTTTCAAACCTGATTCATCTACCACGAAATGTTTTCTAAATTTGAAAATATCTTGTCTACACATCATGATAACCAGTTTTGATTACCTGTTGGTATTTGGATACTGGATACAGTAACTTCACATCCAGTTTGGGATTGTACTGAGCTAGAGATTCATTCCGGTAGTGGTTTATTAGTTCAACCACAGAATTGAAGGTTAATGGGTCTGAGAAGCCATATTTTCCATCTCGATGAAATATCTTGATTAATTTGTTATTCCCTCCTTTCCTATAAATTTAATGTAAAATAATAGTATTACAATTTCCTAATAAAGAAGTATGCTTCTGTGTTGACCCCAACACCCAAATCTCAGCTGTATTCCCTAACTCACCTTAGTGTAAGCGTATAATCACCATGCATTTTAGTGGATGCATCTCGTACCAAAAAGGTTCCATCTGCTGTATCTCGAAGTTTTTCATTTACTTCTTCCCTGAAATGAAAACAATGTTTACTACCTTGAGAACTCAGGGGCCATAAATACACTTTTTTTTTTGGTGTGTGGGGGTGATGCTGGGGATTGAATTCAGGTCCTCATGCACACAAAGTAAGCACTCTACCACTGAGATATACCCCTAGCCCTAAAAAACTTGATTTTTAACACAGATTGAGGTTCACAGCCAAATTGGGTGAGTAAATCAAGTCCCCTTATACCTATATCCTGACCCTCTAGATTTACATGTAGGTATTACATTTTCAGAGCTGATTTTCTTTGTATACAAAGGTTATCGATTTTAGTCCCATTAATAACAAGTGCATGAGAACTAAAAATAAAGGGGTACCCGCTGGTGCATCTATAATACATTTATTTTTGTAACAAATTAGCATAAAAAGTCACAAGCCCCATAAGGTTTCCCCTAACTCCCTCTTGACCCCCCCAAAATGCTTTTAAAAAATGTCATTTAATGTTCCTGAGTTTAAGACTATGACATTAATTCTTAAAGTTCTGCTTAATAGAGAGCAGTGCAGTGTCATCCTGGAGCCCTCCTGACATCTCTGTCAATAATGAAACTTCCCGGGTATTTAATTTCCTGTGGCATCCAGCACCCCCAGTACTTCAGCACTCAGTGATTTTTCTGGTTGTCTTTGGAAGAGAACCAACTATGCTCCATGCTTATGTTGGATAGTATCCTAAAAATGGAATTTAGCAGTCCTGTGGCCTCACCTGGAGATATCTCCCCAGTACCATTCAGCATCTTGTAAAGACATATTGTTATTCATACCGTTGTTGGCTACCGTGGTGGGTTTGGGTGGCTTAGGAGGCAGTGCTGCAGATGAAAGAGAAAGGAAAAGTTGCTTGCAATCCCAACTCCAATTGAACATTTAAAACTAGACTGAAAATGTTTCAAAAAATAGCATTTCCACTGTAACAGACAAAAAAGAAATTAGAATAACTGACAGATGCCAGTAATTCATAATTCCACACACCATAGAAGATAATTGTTTTTTTAAGAACAATTTCAGAGCTCAAAAAGAAACAAAACTGAAAAGAAGAGTGATAGAACCTTACAGATGAATAAATTGGGCTGACCATGTGAATTTTCACCATCTAGATTCTAGCTATATTAAAGTTGTATGCCTGGGTAAATTCATCTAAAGTAAAAAACTATAAACATATAAGCAGCAGAAATATGAGTTGGCTTTAATTTTCTCTCCTTATTTAATTATAAAACACAGACTTGGTCCTCTGTTCCCCACAAATGCTGTTGCAGTAACAGAAAAGCTCACCTAGATAAGTATGTTTTAAGAGGAGGAATTGGGTTTCTCTAATCAGTTTTTCAGGCACTGTTCTGCCAAAAGCCACTTTACGAAACTCATCGGTGACCTAAATCTTCTTAGTATTCATGTTAATATTCTGCTGGATAAACTGCTTTATATGCCAAGTGTTATTAAAAACCTTAGACCCCCCCCCTTCCTCAATGTCAAATCAGTATATATAATGACTTGGTGACAGATAAAAGACTGCAGTGTTTCTGAATTTCTTAAATAGGGGAAGGCTAAAATAGTAAAAGAAAACTGAGGAAACAAATCTAGGATTTTTGGCTTAATTTGAAGTCACACTTTTAAAGCACTGTTAGTATTTTAACTTTTGCAAAAAATGATTTTCAGGTGTCCATCAAGAATATTTTAACAAAGACTAGGATTGAAAAATGGAAACTCAATTTCTTTATACATTCTAAGTATCTTAATCTAACTAAGCAAGAGAGCAAGCAAAGTCCCCATATCAGATTCAGAAGAGTTTGGGGTCAGAGAGAACTGAGTTGGAATCAGTACTACATAGTATGCTTGCTAAAGTCAAGTGTTATCACTGCAAAGTACCACACTGTCCTCAGCCACTGTCAATAGAGAAACACGGCACAAAAGGAGGCATCATTTTAATTAAAGCAACGATATATGACACTATATCCCAGCTAGCAGAGGACCATGCATGATTAACAAAGACACCAATGAAAAAGTGAAATTTAATTCATATTCATTCAAGAACCAGCATTTACCACGTACATCCTGAGCTGCTTCCTTCCCCTGACAGTCTCTAATTCTCAAGTTATAATCAAACTGATTTTTATCCATGGAACAAATTAGTAAAAATAGCAAATGAAAGAGGACCTGTAACAGCAGCTTTCAAAAAAATTAAAAAGCCACAAAATTAACTAGCTCTCTCCATTAAAATTGCAGTATTACCTGGTGGATCCATTTCTATATAAAACATCAAGTCTGTGCCACAATTTATATCTGTCTTGGCATATTCTAAATCCAGGTCTTCCATATTCCAGACAGTGTTGTACATTTGTGCAAGAGTTTCCTTGGCTGAGCTCAGCTATAAGAAAAGAGTCCGGCTTTCTTTGTAATGGTGTCTTGGAATTCATTTTAAAACCTACAAGGGGCTGCACTGTAACCTATTACATCACACATCCCAGCCAATCAAGTCAGAAAAATGTCACCAGACCACTCCTGCTTCATCAGTTCCCTTCTATGCCAGCTTTCATATGGTCCCGAGCCTCACCGAGGACCCACGCATAGCACAGCTGCAAAGTACACAGGCTCATCGTTTCTAAAGGTGTTTAATTTCACTGTTCTCCGGCAGCAGTGAGTTTTGTAATTCCTTTATTACTCCGTGCAGCATGGCTCGCTCTCCGCGGTTGGCAGGTTGACAAAAGCTGATAGCTGCAGCTAGGAGCTTGCTCCCCCACCCCACCCCCGTGCATCTGGGTTTATAGATAGCCCTGCCATTCCTTGGTATAAAAATCTTACAAAGCCATCCTTCTGTTGTATGTTACAATCCTTATATATCTCTCATACATGTTACAAAAGCAGAAGGATCAAGAACTCTGGGTGTTTCAGTCCTGCATAATTTGCCCAGAGCTCAGAACTTAAAACACTGTCATAAATGTACTACATTAGAAAGGACAATTTTTTAAAAAATGTATAGACAAACTCTTCCTCAACTGAATATACCAAAGTTAAAAACGAGCTTTACAGGATGACAATAAAAATCTGCAGAGAATGAAGATGCCTACTATCACAGAAATAAGCATAATTGCCAACATTAGTAAGAATTTCAATGCTCCATTCCAACAAAACTAAGCAAAAAGTAGATACTTCTTCCAAAAAGAAAATACTAGACAGCAGATTAGAGGTATAGTAATCTCTGCAAAGTAGTTCATCGATGAACCAGTCTTTGGCTAATACTGCTTGAAAAGGAAGGTGATGTAATCTTTCTTCTTTCTTTTTTTTTCTTTCTTTCTTTTTTGCTTTTCTCCCTCTAGCTCAAATGCCTCACTCCAAGGACAAATATTCTTTATTAGCAGTATTTAAATCAATTTCGCTATAAGTCTAATGATTAATTTTGGTTCTTCAAAGTCTCCTGCATATAATCGTGTCACTGCACTGGAGATTAATGTACACTCCCATTGTGAACAACTGCTTTTGACATTCACAATATTCTGTGTGTGGGAGAAACCCCCCCCCATGTAAAGGGGGCTCGCTTTAAGAATACAGTGGGCACTGGTGGTCTATGCACACATGCATCTGTATGACAAACACTGAGCCCCTGAAATTTTGTCTCTTGGACATCCTATCAACTTTGGAGTCACGAAGCAGGTGAGAGCTCAGGTGGTGGCCCTGTCTGCATCCCCTCTTTGATTTCTTTTCCCAGGACTGGAGAAGGCAGGCTCATCCTGTCCCCTCCCACTTTATCCCACTCACACTTTTCTATTTGCCTAAATGGTAAAAGTGGCGGCGGGCGGGGGGTATATTCCCATCTAAAATTAAAAAAATATTGTAGTTCAGTAAAAATGTTTACCCTCGCCCCGCCGTATGAGGGGCCCAGTGCTTGGAGCAGTGCGGCCAGCCTAACACCAGCCTAGCCCTGCCCCGCATGGGGCAGCAATGGGTGAGAGCCCATCTGGCCGCTGGCCCATGTGGTAACCCGGCCTGAAGAGGAGCGCAGCGCTCGCCCGGCACCGACTGCCAGTCCAGCACTTGCTCATTAACTCCAACCCAAACCCCATCTTTCGCTTGCACTGACCCCCAGAGGACGCGAGGGAGTGTCTTCCCTAATCTCTCATCTGCCCTCTCCGGGCAGCATTCACATTCACGGGGTGTGCGCGCGTGCACACACACACACACTCCACGCATGCACGCTGCACGCGCACACACCTACCTGGTGACCAAACTAGCCAGGACCCGATCACATCAAAAGCCACAGGCAGAAAAGGCAACTTACTTTGCAGGTTATGCATTTCAACAGTTTCCCTTGGAAATGCCTGTATCCGACAATGGGGGAAAATCCAAAAAGCTGTTCTTTTCCCAAGTAGTTCCCCTCCTGCCGGCGCTGCGCCGAGCTCGCACCGCACAGGGAGCGCGCAGGGGCGG
>NW_022900913.1:52553287-52631554 GCF_012274545.1 Fukomys damarensis | reverse complement strand
GCTGCTGCGCTCGCGGCCGGTTCCCCAATGGAAAGCCACGCGGATCGCCCTACTGTGCCGGGGAGGCAAAGCGCGGTGCGCTTGCACGTCTCCCGCAGATAAAGATCGCAGCTTCATGATTAACTTGGGCAGGTTCAAATATTTGCTGAGCTAGGGATTTCGGGAGGGGGAGGGGAGCCCAAGTCAAAGTCAAAGTTGTCATCGGCTGACAAGTGGCCAATGCAAGACCAGCTTGCTCATTTTCGCCAAGGAAATGAGAAGGCCATTGTAAGGGGACTGAAAATAGTCTAACTGGTTGCGGCGGTGCGTGCTGGCTGGCTGGCTCCAGGCTCAAGTAGCCAGCAGTGAAGCCAGGCACTATGTGCAGCCCAGCACAGGAAGTGGCTGAGCTAGTTCAGCAGAAAATAGAATCAAAGCTTAGCTTGTCAAGGCCTGAACCTCTCGGAACAGCCCGGAACACAGAGGCCTGCCAGTGGCCACCTCCTGCACCCCTCCCTCCCACACGCGCACAGGCTGCCCCGCAGGTGTCTCCGGGAAGCCCATGAGAGGCCCAGCCCGGCACTGCATTGGGGTTCACAGGGTCAGAGCAGAGCCTCAGGAAGGCCACGGGAGCTGCACCCCGGGACTCGCAGCCCAACCGCGAAGAGATGAGGAAAAAGCAAAGCACGGCAGCAATTTTTATGAGGTTAACTTCAACTCCCATTTAAGCGGCCACACGACTTTCTAATAATCAAGAAGTGTGTCTGCGTTAGGTTTCCGTCCTAGCTTAGGGGCGGGGAAGGGGTACCCCTTCTAGTATTTTCCATCCTTTCTTTGAGAAAGTTGCAATGAACCAGACTTAGGACTGCTGGCCACATTTTAAAAAACTAAGATTTTCCCCCACCAAAAGACAGCTTTAGCTGTATGATACCAAATACAATAGCAATGCAAAGTGACTGAATCCCCAAGCTTGGAAGTCTTAAAGTAATTTGGAGATCAATGATTTCTTCATGCTACAGCAAAAATAACCCCACCTTTTGAGGTCTGGTCCTGAACTTCTCTACCCACTGTCCTTGCTCCTTACTTTCTTCTGCCAGAGAAAGTCAAAACTGACAAATGAAATAGAAGGTAATTTCTTTTAAGCTACGTGCAAAAAAAAAAAAAAAAAGAAAGAAAGAAAAGAGAAAAAAAGAAATCACCCCTCAAACAAAACTCTGGGGCTTTTCCTGTTTTCTGTTTTCAGCTGAAATTAAAAAAAACAAAACAAAAAAACCTCATTTTCATTCCCTCTGAACAAACATGGATTCTGATACCCTCATCCTGTGTATGGAAAGTGATCCAGGGATCACATTCAGAGATAAAGGCAAATGTAGGTGCCAACATCAGGCCACACAGGCTGACCACAGGCAGGGACTGCAGGGCCACTTGAGGTACCTACCAAGTGCTGCTAAAGTCACAGTGGAAGTGGTTTTATAAACTTTCCTTTGATGTAACAGAATTGAAAAACTTATTTTTGCAATGGAATAAAGTCTATAAGTGAACCTGTGTGCTGAGAAGGAATACATGGGTAGTTCAGTGAATGCCCTGGTCTCCTGAGAGCTACATACTCTTGCCCTACTTTTAAAAATAGTCTTTCTAAAGCTAGAAACATCGGACACATCAGTTTATTAAGTGTACATGTCTGGATTCACGTGTCACGCCAAACTCTTCTAAGATTAAAATTCTCTGCAAAGCCAACAATTTATTTTGTTTCAGAAAATTACTCATTGTAAAGCAGAATAGGCAGGCACCCTTTGTCTTCCTGTAAGTAATCTTAAAAGAGACTGAGAAATTTTGCTTAAACAAATCTCTCACGATATGTACAATCATCCACTACAGAGGTTCTATTATATTACTGAAAGCGTGAGCTGAATCTTTTCACACTGCATTTTAGTCTTTGAAAAGTGAACCACAAGGCACATGCTCGCTCTTAGCTTAGAAAGGGAGCCCTCTGCTGGCAGAATGAGTAAATGACTGAGAGGAGAAAGCCAACTTTTTCTATTTAATGCTTTTTGCACTATGTCCAAAATACCACACAAACTAATAAATGTAACTACACAACTGTCGCTTAACCCAAGACTCACTAATCAAAGTCACATATGTCATAATACTTACAAAATATCTTTCAAATGGTAGTTAAACTTTTAGGAAGACTTGTATTTTAATGTCAGTATTTTATCTGGGCTCTCAAAGACCCTCTCTCCTTGGAAACCTTACACATATTACTAAGCACTGACTTTATACCTTCTGATTTCTTTAAAACAATATGAATCCCTTTCCTTTTTTCAGCAGTTGTAAAAATCATTTCAGAAGCAAAAACCAGCCATGCTTTCACTTTCTAGCAGATTTCAGCTAGTCAGGAACGTGTCTCCTGGTCATTGAAATATGTTTGAAATTGGTACTCTCAACACTGTTGCTGATATGTGTGAACCACTGTCAAGTATTGAATAAAAGCTTTTTAAAGATTAATGAACAAAAGGCTATTAGAAAGGGGGACAAGAAAAAAAATGAACCAAATATTTATTTAATGATAAAATAATGCTTCCTTTCATAATTTTTGACAACGAAACTGAGGTCTTTTCAGGTGATGTAAATTCATTACTTTTTATCCAGCACTCTTAATGCCCTTGCACTAAGGAAAGTGCCCATTTACGTTTATAAATATATCCAGTTCTATGTATACTTTAAAATCAAACACATTCAACAAGCTTTCTAAAGAGTACCCATTGCCTAGCAGAATAAAACTCTTCCTTTGCTACCCACCCCCAGATGGCTCTTATCCCTTGTAAGAAAGAAGGTTGCACTGTAAAAACAAAAGTAAAACTGACTCCACCCGCCAACACACACATAGTAAATGCGTGAGTGTCTTTCAGCGCACACACAAAATTTGTTTTGATAAAATTTGGGATGGCCTCTCTTCTACCCATTTCAATGCATGCATTTTTTTCAAGGTTTCATTTCTCACCTTTGAAACAACCTTCTAATGTCATACCACATTTTAAACCCAATAAAAAATAAATGAGAGAAAAGTAAAACTCTTTGAAAGTCACCTCCCTCTCCTCCTTACTGCTTGCTTTAGTCTTGGTTGCAAACCAAGCCCAGAGCATTTAAAACAAGATTTATGGACCAGGCTCTTCAGGATGAATGTTTTGCAATGCACTGGTGGTTAAAAATTAACTTTGGTGGGTGTAGAAGGGCAGGGGGAGAAAGAGTCATTTATTTTCCACCCTAGGCTTGCAGGTACAATATTAGGCTTCAATTATGCAACATTAATATTTCTGAATAGATCCATGAAATCTGAAATATGTATATATACTTATAAGAGGTGGCACTCAAAGTTAAATGGACTTATTTTTACACCTTGATTTCCCTACAGAAATCTACTTTAGCTACACAAGTATTAGCAGTGTAACTGTAACACACGATTCAGAAAAACCTGCTATTTGGCTTTAAATATATTTAAATCTTTTGGTAACAAAGGGAACTGTTTAAAGTTCAAGAACCCTCACTTTATAGAGCTGCTAGATATATTCAACAAGTTGGATGCTGAAAGTTCTTTGAAAGTTGAGAAGTTTATCAAAGCATTAAAAATAATTTACTGAGATGATTACGCTGTACCCATATCCATGCTAGATATGGAACAGAATGAGAAAAAGCCTTTGTCTTTGTCCTTTACAAATGTGGGTTGAACATATTAAACAAGAAAAACTATAAAACAGATCAATGTAAGAGGACAAGGCACTGAGGGCATGAACATATTGAATGGGTCGACTTAACCTGCACAAAAAAGAAGGGCAAGGACTTACTCGGGCACAGATGAACTAAATGGCTCTGTTTGAGGACACTGTGTATGGCTGCACATCTGCTGCACTGTGCAAAAGCACCTCGGCAGGGTGACTAGGGGAGAGGGACCGAAATCCAGGCTTCTCCACCCACCACGCCACATACAGAGGAAAGGGCATCATAAAAGGCACCTTCCTCCCTCCAACCAATGCACCACGGTGGTAGCAACTGCCCAGACAGTGTCTCCTTTAGATTTGCATAAAAGTCCCTATAGGTCCCCAGAGCCCTAGCTGAGAATACAGAGTTGGTGGGGAGAATGACAAAGATTGGATTGAAGGAGTTAGAGCTGCAGGATGAGGTCAGTACTGGCAGGGCCTTAAAGGCAAGAGTTGTTACAATAGCAGAGACACAGAGCAATATCATATGGCTGAGTATTTATCAGTTTTTATGACCTTCACAGAGAGCACCAGTGAGAGGCCTTATCCCCATTTGGTCTGGAAAAGCTGAGCACCTTGATGAAGAACTCAGTAGGTAAGGAGTAACCTGCTGCCTTGAGAAGCCAAAGTCTTTCCATTGCAGGTCTGATGGAGCCTCTCAGAGCCTGCCCCCACAGACCGCAGGCATCACCTTGCGGCTCTTAGCTCTTTGTGACCCATAGGAGCTCATTCACATATGTTTAGTTGCTATCATGCTGGAAATATCAGAGGACTTTCTGACTGGACACTGACAGCAGCCCTACTGCTCATGAAGGCCCAGATGGCAGGAGCTGCAGACAGGACATGCTGGATCCAGGGGCAGCTCCTTGCAGAGCCAGGCACACACCTGGCAGGTGGCATAGGGTAAGCCTCTCATTTTCTGTGCACCCCAGTTTCTTTGTGTGTCACACAGCAGAGCTACACAGTGCTTTCAACCTATACTGATGCTTTGGTCGGTACTTTCACTAAAAATGCAATCATACATCACTAAATGGCAAGGACTTCTGAGAAATGTGTCAGTAGGCAATCTTGTTTTGCACACCTAGGTTAGATGGTCTAAGCACCATCATATACATACCCTGTGGTCATTCAAAATCTCCTATGTCACATGATTGTATTTACTGCTTCTGTCAAATATAAAGCCTTTATTTTTGTACTTTGCAATCTATTTTGAATAAATCCTTAAAATTCATAAACCAAATGCTATTCTTTTTTTCTTCAAACTGTACCTATTTTTCAAGGTCTAATTCAAGGCATATTTTTTCCATGAACTACTATCTACTCAATTACCTTGAAAAGTCACCAGCTACATCTATCTATGAAGTTCATTTTGTATGTACAGTGTGAGCATTCCCACCCAGTATTTCATCAGATAGGATGCGCTCGTAGGTCTTATTTGAATTGATATTTTTGCTTCAAATGTCATCAGGTTTATCAAGTTCTATCTAGTAAAAACTAGAAAAGATTTCTATCTGTCTCATAAAAGACACTCACCTTCTGTCCCTCTTTAATACCATTCAAGCACTCATTTCCATTCATAGCTACAAAGTTACTACAAATGGGTGATTGATGACCATCACAGCTGATGAGCCCGCTGGTACTAGCACATGCTGGGGCAGTGATGGAGGACTCTGGGAAAATGCTGCCTACCTAGCAGGACTGACAAATGACATCTTCACCCCAGGATGCCCCACCAGTCACCTGCACTACAGCCCTGCCTGAATGCAGATGTGTTCAGGGTAAGTGCGGTTCTTTCCTATAGGTGGGTAGTGTAATGCTTTCACAATGAGGAAAACATCATTTAACTCCAAAGAGCCTACCCAATATTCAGAGTGGCTAAGACATCACACAAAAGGAGAAAAAGGCTTCAGCCAAGGTTTAAAAATTGTTTAGATTTAATTTTTTTTTTTTTAAGAAGCAGGCATGAATACTGAGATGATCTAGCAAATGTACAAGGCTTTGTCATGCTTTAGCAGAACTGAGAGAACTAATTCTCCTTTGAAATCACTACACCAATTTCTTGGTAGAGGAAGGTGATCCGTTGACGAATCAAGCAGCTTTCAGGGTACATTATGAAAATGGCTGCTAATAAATTTTTACTTTGGTGGAATTACTCTGAGGCTGATAAAAGACATTTAACCCGTTCCACCAGTGAGATTAATTAACTCTTCCACTGACTCCAGTGTACTCACTATATAGCAGCAATGCTCCAAAGTTCCATGTGGTCAATCCTCTTGTAGGTTTCTGTCAAGTCCTGTCCAGCTTTGACCTTCCCTGTGTCTCTCCCACTGGCAGGGCCTAGCTCTCTTTCCTTTCTAAAATTCTTTTCAATCACCTCTTGGCCTTTTGACTAAGATCAACTATAAAATACACTTCAACCTTGGGCAGGGGGAAGTCAAAGACCTTGGCTTAGCTCTTTGAGTAGGGCCTGTCTATTCTCACTACAAATCTTCCTCCCAGCTGGGTGATGCATGTCTGGGTGGGTAGTCAATAAGGGCTGGAGTCCCACATTCCCTGCCCCATTCCCATCTTCCCTGTTAGGTCTAGAGGCAGATTCTGAACACCAACACAGAGCTCCCACCCATTACCAAATGACCCAAGTTTCATCGTGAGATGAATCCCGTTGAGTACACCTATTGACAGTCTTCTCTGATGCAGTTTTCCTGCCATTCTGAGCAACGATGTTAAATGGCTGTAGCTTGGCCCCTTTGGCACATGCCATTGTTGCACTAAATTGAGCCCCTCTCTCACTTGTGATACTGTATCTTGGGCCTGTCTGCAGCAGAAGCCCTTCCTAATACCTGTGTCTTGAGCGTTTATCTAGTCCACCCCTGCAGGTGGGTTTTAATTCCAGGCCCTTGCCTCTCCCAGGTGCAAATAACCAGACTTGGCTCTGCACTGTCTAACAGAGAAGTACAGCTTAAGCCCAAGCAAGTCAGTGGTCACTGCCACGGCAATCTGCATGTGTTAGTATCAAAAATAGGTTTTTCATTGCATTTAGGCAAAGATTCAGACAGTAAACAACATTCCTACTACTCCTAAAACTTTACCTAACCTATAAGACCCTTATCACTATTCTGAATGATCAAGCTGTTAGACAACTTTTAATCTGTGCACAGCAAAGTGAGGTTGTTAGGAGTCCACAGCGGAAGAAAAACACATTGATTTAAATGAAATCCAATGCTCACACAGTCTACATTTCCTGCTTTGTTAAATGACCGACTGCTTTCAAAGAAGTGTCTGGTGTGCTCCTCCTTGCTGCAGTGAGCACTGCATCCACACGGCCGGCATTAGTACAGTGTTTATCCTGACACACATTTCTCAGTACTCACACTTCCAAAACACAGTCTGAAATACTCTAAATTACACAGTAACTGTAAGTCCCCTACTTATAAGCATTAGAAAGAAAAACAAAAATGTCAACAACAAAAACGAAGTCCGTAAATGTATGCAGCAACTAGAAGTCTAAAAGTTGACAGTTACAGAGTTCTCCCAACTCTGATCTAAAAGAAAGATAAACCGAAAATCCACAAAGTTGAAATCTGAGTATTTACTGAATACACTGCTACTCCGCTTTTTAAAAAATAAATTACAAAATAATGCATTACTATGGATTGTAATGTATCAGAAATTCACTTCAGAGGAAGCCTAAATCTAGTACATATGTATGTATGTATTGTACTGAAGATCAAACCTAGGCATGCTCTACACTGAGCTGCATTCCCACCCCTTTTTAGGACAGGGTCTTGCTAAGTTGCCCAGGTTAGGATTGCACGTGTGATCTTCCTGCCTCAGGCTTCCTGAAAAGTGGGCATACAGGTGTGCATCATTGTACTTGGCTACAGCCTACAAGACCCTTATCACTATCCAAGGCTCGAAAAACAAATACAGCAAACAAACAAAAGAATGATAAATGTTGTAAAGCTTACCTGGTGCTGGCTGTCGTTCATTCCATTCAGTTGAGATTAAAATTTCTATAACTTTTATGAGGTTTTCAGTACTATCAGAGCTGCAAGAGAGAGGGTTTTGTTAGAAACCTTATACCCAAAAATCAAACACATTTTTATTTATACACAATCTAGTGAAGTGTGTGATGTAAGTCTGGATATACATATTGTTAATTTGCATTATCATATGCTCATTTGAAAAATGAAACTGAGAATACATTTCAGGATTAACTTTAGCACCCCAAACACACATCTCTTATTTCACTCACCTGGCTGCTGGAAATCTGAAAAGCATAGGGCTGAAAATTTCAGCAAGCACTCTTGCACTCAAAAGATTTTTGCTGGAAGATTGAGAAAGCTTGAAGAAATGTTTTAGCAAATATTGAAGTGTAAGCCAATACTGATGAGGTATGTTAGGCGACCTAATGAGCTTCTTCAACAGCTGGATATAATCTTCGGAACTTTGTACTTCTGCAAGTTAAAAGAAAGAACAAAAGAATAAGACTATGTCTAGGTGTCAGTCAATGAATACACCCACACCATGTCTCTTCTCTCCTCTAAGTACAGAGGAAGTCACTCAGTCTTCAGGAGAGGTGCACAGGACATTTGTCCTTCTCATTAGAAAATGCATTGTGAGAAAGTAAAAATCTCAAGTCAAATGAAAATGCAAGAAACTCTTGATATGTAAAAAACTACAAGAGGTTCAGGAAATCTGCCTTCTACCAAGCAGCTTCAAATGTGATTGGCTAGTTCTGAGGAGCATCAGATAAGTATCGCAGGTCTAACTTTGAAGGTTATGAACCACAACTTCCTGTCCCCAAAGCACTGAACTGAGCCCTCCTCCCCCAACACATTTTGTTGTGGGCATTTGGGGTGGGGGGTGGGGTTGCAAGAACAACCCAGTCACTGGATCCTAGTCCTAGGTCCTCGAATCTAACACTAGTACTGGGAATAGCATGCCCTTCATAGATGTAGTGATCTTTGTCACTACTGAACAAAGGTCAACAATCAGTCAGTTCAACTTGTGGGTAAGATTCTAAGCAAGTGATAATTGGATTCTCTGATAAAGAAAGGAATTTCTGGTGGTAGTGAGGGGCTTACTACTAATACTTTCTAAATACCATGTCTTTATATGCTGCACATCATAGCCTACATGCATAGCCCCATTTTGAAATATGTTCCACGAAGTTGTCAGAAGAGAAAACAGACCTTGAGCTAAAGAAATCATTTCACTGTAAACGGCTACTGGAATGACAGGATTTGGTAAGTCCAGGAGATAGCGTTTACAAGCGTCTGCTAAAACTTGCACGTCAACCATTTCCAAGTCCACAGAGGCAGCATCTAGGGAAGAAAAATCAAAAACAGTTTGAGAAATATTTCAGATGTTTAGTTTGTATCTCACTTGGGTCAATTTTCCAAATGTCATACTTAACTGTGACACAGGAAAGGGAGCAAAATAAGGACAAATACAAGCCATGGAATATTTATTAGGAGTGTTTCCCACTGGGGTTGTTCCTAAATTTTGAGTAGAATAATTTTTTTCTCCACATAGGTCTGTGCCACACACTGTAAGCATTAGCATTCCTAGCTCCTAGTCTGTATATCCCACTATATTCCCAGACTTCGGGGCAACAAAACATAATGGCACCAGTATGGGTAAATTATGCCCCTCCCAAATTTACATATTGAAGCCTAGAGCCCCAATATCTCAGAGTGATTTTCTCTGGATATAGGGCTCTTAAGTATTGATTAGGTTAAAATGAGGCCAAGTGGATCCTACTCCAATCTGACTGGTATCTTTATGAGAAGAGGAGATGAAGACACATAGACACCAGACAGGTCTGCACAGAGAAGGGACCATGTGAGGACACAGGAAGAAGTCACCATCTGAAAGTCAAGGACAGCCCTTGGAAGGAAGCAAAGAGGCCATGTCTTGGACACCTAGCCCTTTGAACTGTGAGAAACCCCTTTCTATTTTGTAAGCCACCCGGTCTGTGTAATCCCACCACATTCCCAAAACCCCCTGGCGTGGGGTCCTAATCTGACTGAGATAGGTCCTGTGTATGGCAAATGCTTCCTAAAACCATGACAAGATGATAAATGTAATTCTCAAATGCCCTTCAAGTTGAATTGATCACATATAGTCTACATCAGAATTAATGTAAACTGAACCTAACAGAGTGACAGATTAACTGCTAAGATAATACAGAATTTTAGACTGAGAATTCAATCTGAAGAATATCCATGAAAATAATTTGAGCAGTTTCTAGATGTTGCCCTCTAATGCTGAATACGACTAGTCTAACCTGTGAGTATGAGCCTATGCCAGAAGATAAGATAAACTTATCTATTCAGTAAAGCCCTCGGCTGGAAAAGTGGTTGAACAATTCAATAGAGGTGATATTGATCAGAAACACAATACGTGCTCATAATGTATGGCACCGAGTCTAATGGGATGGAAGAGGCACCACGCCCAGGAGGAGGCTGACACAGGAATAAGCACCAGAAGCAGGAAACCAGGAGAGGCGTTTGGTGCTGTTGAAAAATGCACAGTGGCGACAGGAAGGAAAACACGACAAAAGTGACCTGGGGACCCATGGAGGCAATGGAGAAAGGGTGAGCTGATGGGCGAAACATTGCATTTTTATATGGCTTCATTAATAGCAGTGTTAAGAGTAAATTGGAAAAGGATTCTGCTGGAAGTAAAGATACTGCTTTTGGTAATCAGAAACAAAGTAATGAGATCTGAATTTTAATGCAGCTGAGAAGTGAATGCTATCAAGAAATAATGTTGCTTGGTGATCAACTGGATTGGGTATTGGCGTAAGAGAGGAGACAGCATCAAAGTTATTCCAAGGAGTAGAAGGCAGTGTCCTAGACGTCCTGAAACTAAGTGTGGTATTACTATAAATTATTTTAACTTGAGACTAAGGCTACAGAAGTTTCCTGGACACATCAATCCTCCAAACCGGTGGTACCAAATCTATGGGATGTGTGTTATTTGTTTTTCCTTTAAGACAAAAGATGTTGGGCTGGGGAATCAGCTCAGTGGTGCCATGTCTGCCTGGCAAGTGCAAGTTCCTGAGTTCTATCCCTGGTACTACCAAAAAAAAAAAAAAGAAAAAACCACAAAAGATCTTAATGTATGAGTAATTTTTTTCTAAATTAAAACCTCAGTATTCAGGTTTAATCGCAGTGTTGGCACTTTGTGATAAGTGGGTTTTGGGTTGCAGTTTGGGCACTGTCTCTAAAAGACTGCCATCACTGCTATAAACCAAACATGGTGCACTAAGTAGGCAAAGGTTATCCAATATAGTAACACAAAACCACATAGTCTTAAATCATCCTAATAATATGCAGTATGGGTAGGAAAAGGATTATTAATCTTAGAAGGTGAAGAAACAAAGTCCTAGGTCTCTTAAATATCCTATAAAAATTAACCAGAGACATATCACATGTCTAACAAGTGTGGGAAGGCCACACTAAGTCTTCAGAGAAAGGATCTATGTTGAAAACGTGTAGCTACTGGCGTAATTAAGTACTGATGAATAAAATGGTACATGTATCACTATAGGAACACTCTACACTTACTGTTTGGCAAGCTTCTGGACTCCCATATACTTTGCCCCTGTATGCTTCATTTAAGGTATCTTTGCCCAGCAAATCAGTATTACTGAAATGTGTTCATCCTGAAAAATGTGCTAAGGCATTTGGCAATGGGATCTCAACATTAATACGCTAACTACCGAGTGCGGTGGCACTGCTGATGAGCAGGCCCTCCATCACGACACTTGGCACACGAGATGGCCATTCTATCAGGCTGTGTGTCTCCTACCAGACATGGTACCTCAGAGAAGTGCTGAGGCTGTCACCTACTCTTCCTGCAACCCTCAGGGCTCAGCACACACAACATGTTAAAAGTTTGTGGACCGCACCACAGAGCCTTAAATTTCATTCATCAAAGCTCTCCTCTGAAACCAGGTGTGTGTTCTAGTGAACTTTGATGGTATCTGAATGAAACGGCCTCACACAGGTCTTTGGATAAGCTTACCATAGTCAAATTCCACTGCAGTTGAGGACACAGTATGTTTTGCAAAGTTTTATTTATTTATTGTAACAATTTCTAAAATTCCTTGGAGTTTATGACTTCTGCTCTGTGATAGTCCTTTTCTACATTAAAATTTTCCTGACAGGCTCTTCTGACAGCTATTGACAGATGTAACGGGGTGACTTCTGAGGAGCTATATAACCTCTAGATCTGAGTTAGCAGACTTGATATCCTTTTCTACCTCACTTTTCACTGCAACTACTCTTAATGGGTAACCAGTAAACCCTCTAACGTATCTCTTTTCCTGACCACTGGAAAGTCATCCCCTTCCTGCCTAATCCCTCTTTAGGTTAGTAGCTCCCCCTGGGAGTAGGGGTGGGGAGTGGGAGACATCTGGTAATATTTGGAGACATGCAGTCCTTGTTGTCACAGCTCAGGGAAGATGTTCCTGGCACCTAGTAGGGAGCACTAGGAATGTAGCAAAACATGGTACAATGTACGTGACCATCATCTACTCCTTTAACATGTCAATACAGCTGAGGCTGACAGTGACTAACTCAGGTTCAGAGGGACCAAAGAATGTCAGGAGAAAATTCATACCATTAAGACTCAAATGAGACAGGGCCTGAGTACAAAAAAAAAAAACCAAAAAACAAAAAACAAAAAACCTCAAATGAGACAAGAAAGAAATCATTCATTTTAGGTCAAAATAGTTTAAAAAAATTAAAAAAAAAAAACAAAAAAAAAAAACCAAGAAGTTTTGTATGGGGAACACTATGGAAACAAGCTTTGCCCTGCAGCCACTGAAAAATGTTAAGAGAATTTGGTTACCTGAGGGTCAGCTTTCTTTTCTGGGAAATTAGAATAACTAATACTTAAGCACAAAATTAATGTGTAGATGAAATAAACACAGAAAAAGTTAATAAAAGTGAGGGTTTTCTTGCCCCCCCCATATCTGTCCTTCGCAGACAATGGAAATTCACAGGACTGTTTAAAGGCCATGATTTTTTTTCAAGTGTAAGAAACTTACCTTGCAGCTTTTTACAGAATAGTATAATATAGATACTAACCATCTTCAAGCTGGAAAGATTTGGCTGTTCTACTCCAAGTTTGGGTAATGTTTACTTTTGGGGAGCCATAAAAATTCACTTTTATACACAGAATCCAAATGAAACAGTTTTCTACATGTGCGTCATGAGTTCAATGTAGAAGAAAAGCCTGTCAAAAAGCACTGGTGACGTGAATCTTGGTTTAGTCCATCTCACTGGTGGTGTGAAAAAAACTTTGTTTTCTTTTCAGCTAACCTGCATCACTTTATATTACATACATTAAAAACCTAACCACTAAGTTCTCAAATAACTTCCATTTCATCAGATTCTGAGGTCTTAGCATTTCCTGTGACTTGAACATGTTCAATTTGACCAATATTCTGACCAAAACATGCACATATATTTCAATCGGCTGAGGACAAAAGTTAGCATTTCCTTAACACCCTGGCAAAGCTGTTAGAATTCAGCAAAGCAAGCCTTTGCCTTGAACTTTCTAACTTCCTATCCTGCCTGGGGCAGAGGAGACACAGCTGCAAAATGAGGGGCTCACATGTCTGAGGCTGGTCCTTGTGTACCACGGGAAAATGAAGTTCAAACGAGAATTTTCTTTTAAGTTTCAAAACCTCTGAACAGTACATTTCAAGGGAAAGCATTTTCTGATAAAGATCTAGTCTTATTCTTTTCTCCAAGAAGCATCTTTTCTAAAAGTTTTCCTAAATTACTTCATTTTGATAGTTACATCAAGTTCTCATTTACTATACAATGTGGTCGTTTCCGGGCAATTATACTTCTGAAGGAGCTTCTTCGAGAACTAGGTTTTATTCTCATTGGTTCAAACATCCAAACTGAGTTAAAATGGTGTGGGGCAGAAAATGTAATAATTGGGAACAAATAAAATGTACTATGAGGGAATGAAGGGTTGGAGAGATTCTAGAAGTTGATATGAGATGATTTGTTGGAATGATGGCAAGTGAACTGATTTATGCAGTTTTGTTTTTTATTTTCTGTAGAGCAAGGAGGGGCAAAGTGAATGCTGTACGAAGCCCCCAGTTGGCTGAGATAATCTGTGTCACTTAACCAGTGGTGTGCTCGCACTGGCTTTTGGTGGCTCACAAGGAGCCCGATGTCTTCAGCTCTCAATTCCCCAACTGGTGCCATTCTTTTGGTGAGTTTGAAGTCCAACATAGTGGGTATTTTGACACCTTATAGCACTGAAATGGGAAAATACTACAAACCAGGGCTTTTCCTTTGCAGAATTAGTTTACCAGCACAACATGAAATAAATCAATATTGTGCTTATTATTTGATGTAAATATGATATGAAAAAAGCAAAGGAAGCAAGTCAACCAGATGGAAGGGAAAGGTAATGAAAGGAAGATGTCACAAGAGACTCTGTAAAATGACATAGGCTTATAAATATTTTTTAGCTGACCTAGATGAATTCCATGTGGTCAGCAGCAGGGTCAAGGGAAGATGACAGACATACAGAGCCAGAGAAATGCCAAGAGCTTCTCTCCATTGCAAGCCCTGCAGACTCTATGGGCTCTCAGCTTTGACAATGGCTGAAGAGAGCCCACAGACAAACTACACACTCTTACAGTCACTCTAAGGAGTCAAACATCAACTGTCTATAATAGTTGCATTGTTAACATGGCTAAGGGAACACTGCCTGATTTCTGGGTTCCCCTGAAACTTAGAATGTTGTATGAATTAGATAATTTTTTATGTGTTTTAGCAGAAACAGAAAGGTAAGACTGATCTTTCCCATTTGTATTCATACGTCCGTGATACTCACCACAATCAAGAAGCTGTCGTAATTCTACAGAGTTGCTGGAGCTCTGTGTTCTGTATAGAGTCGCACATTCCAGACCTAGGACACAAAACAGACTGTGTATGCAAAACACAGCTCTCTGGAGACCCTAGAAGCCTGCTGCCAGGGACACATTCCAGTTTCCATCCATTATCTATTCTAGAGGTGTACCAAATATTCTTGGAAGTCAACTCCTACTATTAATCTTATCTGGCATGTCAATAATTTTGGCAAAACCAGCTGGCTGCTAAGAAGCAAGTTAATCATATTTTTAAATGATGGAGGATTTAATAGTTTCCAAACAGTAACTACTTATTAATCTTGAGTTAGAAATCATAGGCCAGAGGCTGGGCGTGGTGGTGCATGCCAGTAATCCCAGCACTCGGGAGGCTAAGGCAGAAGGATGGCTGTGAGCTCAAGGGCAGCCTGAACTACATAGCAAGACCCTGTCTCAAAGTCTCAAAAGACCTTTCCCTTGGGGCTGGGGATTTGGCTCAGTGGTTCTGCCACCTACCTCACAAGTGCAAGGGCCAAAGTTCCATCCCTGGTACCCCCCCCCAAAAAAAACCTTTCCCTAGTACCGAAACCCAAGTATGTGGTGTGTCTAGCTCCGTATCTGCACAGACAAGATAGTAAAAATGTATCTGCCCCAGAGATACATACAAATTATTTCAGCCATAAGATAAGGGTCTAACAATAAACTGATTCCTTCTAGCAAGTGTCATTACCTTTCTTTTCAATGGCTTCCACCAGCCTGATGAGGAGAGGCGGGGCAATGTCAGGAGGTGCGAATTGCTCTGCCAGATCCGGAAGGGTCAAAGCTGCAAGCAAACAAAACACCACATTACATTTCATGTGCGATAGTCACATGCACTGGACCACAATGAAGAACATCCCAACAGAAAGCAATTTAATTACATCTGACAGAAGCAAACGCCAAGAACTGAGCAAGGAGTCCTATACTGGGCTGGCACATTCTTGGGCCATCCTGCTTCCACTCCTGTAGGACATACTCAGGATACCTACCCAGAATCCAGGTCTGCCAGTTGGACTCTTATGGCCTCTCTCCAGTCAGACCTCCCTGTCTGGGTGCACACTGTACTCCAAAGGTGGGCTAAGCGGGACTGGAGTTTGGGTATACAAAGTGAAGCCAAGTGAGCAGGGCCACCCTCCTGTTTCACCACACTCTGGGGCAGCACTGTGAGGAGCCCAAGAGATAGAACTCAAATCTGGCTTCGTGGTATTAGGAAAATATCAGTGCCTCGGTAGAACAGATTTTACTGAACAGTTTGTTAACATGATGCATAGCTAACTTACTTAGGTGTGGGGTAACTGCCCTCCTTTTGTACTCTGGTCCTACAAACACCACAGTGGCTGCCCAGTGGACATCAAATTAAGACCCTGTATAGTTGCTTGCATGCCTTTTATTTACTTATGCATATTTTGGACAGTTAGTAGATTAAGAAATTCAAGGTTTTTGTAAGTTGTGTTTCCATGCTTTATTTGTATGTTTTACCGACTGTAATGACACAAAAAGCAATCTAGGGCTGGGGATTTTGCCTAGTAGTGCTGCCGCCTGCTTTGCAAGTGCAAGGACCTGAGTTTGATCCTTGGCACCAAAAAAATAAAAAAAGAAATCTAACTGGATGGTATTTACAAACAACTTCCTTTAATGTTACAACTGACAAACCACAGTCCTGCTCCCCCTGAAAAAATTTTAAGTAAAAATATTTTTCTCAAAATGCACCAGAAGAGGGAGCTAAATATTTTAATATAGCTGCAATCTTATTTCACTAAGATTTGAATGGTATAATTCTTTATTATAAGCCATATACCATGTTAGGCAATTTCTAATTCAGTCAGTATTTCAAATACTAAGAGTCAACATAGAACAACAGATTCATGATGCAAAAGTAAAAGTTGCATTAAATTCTGACCTCAGAGAACTACATTTGATTTAATTCATTTTGCAAACCTTCAACCTTCTGGTCTGACCCTAGGGACTGCAATACACCCTGTGATGATGAGTGGACACGTGTGATTAGCCACAACTACCCAGGATAAAAGGAGAAGAGCTAAATTATGGAGGAAAATTCCATAGCACCATCTACATTTTCTTTGGTGATTCCCCCAAAAGCATCCAGCAATGACATCTCTAAGTCTCTAAATGTTACAAACTAATACGGTATCTGAAAAGCATTCAAAGTATACATGTCTTTAAATTTTCAGTCTTTAGTTAAAAGCACTGTAAGATTAAAAAAATATTATAAAATGAGAAAGCACATCCTTTTGTTTCCTCTGGTAGTGTAAATCACTTCCCTTGGCCTCAGTACATTTTTTAGCTCAAAAAAGTTATCTTTCCCAACAAATACCTTCTATACTGAATGAATTGGCTAATACCCAATCAACATATGTAAAAGAAGGGAAATTTATAGACAGAGAAATGGTAGAGTAATTTTATTCATTGGTTTGTTTTCTTCCTTTCCTTTCCCTTTCCTTTTTTCTTTCCACTGAGCTAAATCCCCAGCCCTCAGTAGCATTCACTTTAGCATCCTTCTTCTTACTCCTCTCAACCCAAGGAGTCTTAGCACACCTGGAAACTCAAAAAGCTAAAGATTAAATAGTAAGTACACAAACACACCCACAAGATACTCACTCAACGAACATGCCAATTACTCTTTCCTTTCCCTCATAAATAAGATTATTTTTTTTTAATTTAAAAAACTTCAATGCTGGCACCAAAAATGAAATTGCTTAATAAATGTTTATCTCCTTCCAGGATCTTATCAACAAGATCGCCTCTGCAGGCAAATATGAAAGTTAAATTAAATGATAATTAAAGATTTCATCTAAATGTGATTGAAATAGGCACCCAACAGTTATACTGCTAAGCTGGCAAATGCTACATACAAAAGGGTTTCCATCTCTCTTTCTTCACCTCAGCAGAACAAAATTAAAAAAGCAAAACCTTTTTACTTTTCTTTGTCCTTCTCAGTTTCTTTCGGAAAAACATTTTAGTTTACCTGCTGTTGTCCTGAGTTACAAAATATCATTTGTTTTACTCAATCTGGTGTTAGATGAAGTTTCTGAAAAGCATTGTGATGGATACCAAGTATGTATGAGGGTGCACGGAGACTTTTCTCAAAATAATCACCAGATCATGGGGAGAGGGGGAGAAAGGAAAAGGAAGAGAAAGGAAAGAAGGCAGGCAGGTAAACTAGCTACACACGTACAGTAGGAAGCAAAAGTGCTCCTTTTGTAAGGTATTGAGTTTCCCATTGAATTTTTAATATTAAAAAAACTTTACATACTGCTCAAAGGTATGAATCATTAGTTGATCAAGATTGTACAATTAGAATTTTAAAAAGTAAAATTTATTAGGTTTCAAAAAATAATCCAAAGACTTCCTATTTCCTAGGATGATGTGTGTGATTCAAATCACTTCCCTTTTGGAACTATTTCAGCACTGGGAGTTTGAAAGCCCTACTCAGAACTGCTGAAGATCTTATCACCTACTCCAGACAGCGGGATTTATTACTATCAAAACTCTAAGAAGCATTCTAAAACAAAATTAATTTTTACAACAATCCTAAAGTCAACTACTACTTTAATTCCATTAAATACACAAGGTCAACATTGTTTCATTAGTCTTCCTTTTAAGCGATCCCCTCAGGAAATGACGACTGCTGCAAATTACTCAACTTGGTAAGCCATTCTGTGACAAGTCCATGATAAAACATCACATCATACAGTCTGATAAACCAAAATATAATGGGGCCAAAAGATTTAAAAAGCATAGAACTAAAGGGTGGGACTATCAAGCAAAACACAAACTCACAGGGTACCATCCTTCTAAAGTGTGCCTGTCAATCCTCTGCAGGCTTTTTTATCCCTGAGTGAGGAATGCGTGTGGCTTTGAAGCTTGCTGTAGCACCCAAGTCTGGAGAACCAAGTCCACTCTTAAGAATGTGGGAGTTTGTAGATTCCACTACTACAGTCCAACCCCCATTTTTCACTTAGTTGAATCATTTTTCATCAAGAGAAATTAGTATTGCACAAGAAAAGAAATGAAGAAAGAAGAGCCGAAAGGTCTAAAAGCGGCGAATCCAAGATACACAGCAGTTCAAACGAATGGAGGAATTAATCCTCTTCAATACTGACAAGGGCACCATGGAACCAGGTGTCCCAGCTTCCTGTAGAAAGCATTTCTGATGACACATACAAGGCTGCATTTTCCACTCATTCATTTTCCCCACTTTGCCTTGGTGGCAGCCAAGTGCACAGAGCAAGAGAGAGCTTTCTCTCCAAATTTAAGGCCTTCCCAAACCACCAACATGGACAGGTCTCAACAGTCCTGGGCACCAGCGGCGTGTGGGAGACAGTGGCATTCTTTGCACTGAGTGGTGCCAGCACCACTGCACAGTGCAAGATGAAACCAGCACACAGCTGCACCTTTTGGAGGCGTTCTCCATTAAAAAAAAAAAAAAAGATACTTTAAAGTTAGTACCTGGCAGGGCTGAGTGGAAAGTTTAAGCTGAAATACCAGGAGTCCAGAGAACGCCAAAGCTGAGTATTTCATTACTGATGGAAACGGCTTGAAAGTGTGTGAAAAACTGCCACTCACCTCTAAAAATGAACACTAAAAATACACGGAGATGTATATGCAAATGTAGGTCAATATTAAATCAAGATGTTGATCTGTACTGCTACTAAACCCAAACTTTGTCAGAAACAATCCTTCTCATGCCTTAAAAAAAAAAAAAGTATGCCATTCTGTAAGCAAAAGTTCCAATTTTTTTCTTTAAACATCTTTTTGGGGCGGGGGCAGTGAGACAGGGTCTCATTATGTAGTTCAGGCCAGTCTTGAACTCACTATGTACCTACTAGCCCAGGCTGGTCTCAAACTCACAGCAATTCTCCTGCCTCAGCCTCCTGAGTGCTAGGACTATAGGCATGTGCCACCACGTCTGACCTTAGGGATTTTATAATTTATACCTATAATGTTTAATACCTTGAATTTAAACTTCTTAAATTCTGTAGGTTAGACCTCAATAAACACTGGCCTGTTTTCTTTGGCTAAGATGAGGATGCTAAAAGACAAAAACAAAGCAAAAAGTGAACTATAGGTTCCTTGATTTTGATACATACTTAATTAGAACAGAAATTACTAGAAGCACAAACAGAAAGCCAGAGTCCTGAGTTTTAATCCCAGTTTTATCACTACCTGAATGTATAATGGACAAGTTATTTAACCTGGACCCCAATTTTTCATTTGTAAAATGGAAATAATTATGTGAATAACATTAAGTGAATAATATAAATAAGCTTGGCAGCCATGGCACCCAGTAAGTAGAAAGCACAAATGTTATTAACAGTATAATTGCTGATGTAATATTAACATATTTTTTAAAAACTCAATCACGATGGCAAATTTTAAGATCAAAAACTATTAAGAGTTTTCTCAATACATTTTTTTTTTTTTGGGGGGTTTCTTGAGACAGGGTCTCACTATCACTATGTAGTTGAGACTGACCTGGATAATCACTATGTAGCCCAGGCTGGTCTCAAACTCACAGCAATCCTCCTGCCTCAGCCTCCCGAGTGCTGGGATTACAGGCATGTGCCACCACGCCCAGCTCTCAATACTTTTTAAAGGTGGCAAGCTAGAAGCACATTTGACAGAGTGGACATTAATATCTTGACTTTCTTTCTTTAAACAATAGTATCTTTTGAGAGGTCAAACCAAATCTTATTAATTTTAATGTATCACACTTTTTCTCAATAAGGACTACAGTATTGATCTGAGTTATTCAAATTATCAGTTTTACTAATGTAAAAGAAAGCAGTGAAGATGGAATGATTGAATACAAATTCCATTAAGCTTGGCAGAAACAGCTTTTTGGAAGAAGGCGCGGGAGAGTATGGGCAACTAAAAACAAGAGTTGAAAGAACAGATGTGAAAGCAAATCTTCAGGCGGGCGTTATGTGACGCAACACGGTCCGCTGCCCTGGAAACGCAAGGCGCATACAACTGCTGGAGTTGGGGCCTCGGCTCAGACTTTGTGGCTGGAAAAAAACCGAAGCTGTGCACCCGAAGGCTGGGCGGCCTCGGAGCCAGTATAGAGGCTCTGCAGCTGAGTTAGCTTCAGAGCTGGGATCAGGGCCCGAAGGGTCAGCACCAGCTGGTCCCCGACGAGCGCTGCTTTCAGTGTCAGGCCCTAGGACTGCATCGTGGACCTGTTCAGCGAGTGCCAGGATCTCTGGCGTCCCTGAGCTCAGTGCCCCAGAAGGATTTTGAGTTGCACAGGAGGAAGCCTTGAGGAGGACAGAGGTGCCGGTGGTGCGGGCACATTCCAACTCCCCCAGGCCGGAGACTGTTCATCTTTGATGAACTCTACCACACCCTGTGTAGAGTGGCCCACTTGGTAAGATGCTATGTCTAGGCTCCACTCTACAGGACGCTGCCTCTCAAGCAACTGACATTTTAAGCAACTAAGTGTCCTTTGTTGATTTAGGACTAAAACTATAAATTTAAAATTTCTGAAATTGGGCTTGGGATTTAGCCCAGTGGTGCTTCATCTGCCTGACAAGCACAAGGTCCTAAGGTCGATTCCAGGTATGGCGGGGGGACGACGACTAAAAACTGTCTGAAATAATTGAGAGCTATTGAGTAGAAGTGCTCAAGAGAAAGTGTGCCTTTAGGAACAGGGACAAGAAGGTGGATGTGGTGGTGGACACCTGCAATCCCAGTGCTTCTGAGGCAGGAAGGTGGCAAGTCTGAGCTCAGCCTGAGTAACGTAGTGACATAAGGGAAACCCTGTCTCAAAAGAAAAAAAAAAAAAAAAAGATGGGGCTGGGGATGTAGCTCAGTGGCTAGGCCCTGGACTCAATCCCCAGCACCATGGGGTGGCAGAGGAATGAGAAAAATATGGGGGAAAAATGATATTTAGAACTTGTACTTTAATATGTATATATCATAAAACGTACATGTAATATGTAACAAAAGAACTGCTAATGCAATGAAGACTTTTTTGTTTGACAAAGGTCCTTTATTCAGGAGAGCCACTACCAAAATTCTAATAGACTATTTTATATAAACATTTGTAATAAAATTCCTCTTTCGTAAAGTGAACGAAAACCAGTGTTTATAAACCTTTTCAGGAATACCTTGTTTAAAAGTATCAAACTGATTGTATTAAACACCTTTATAATGTTTGGGGGATTAAAATAGAGGTATACCTAGCTATCTGTATCATCTAAGAAACTCACTGCTGAGAAATCACGGTTTTCCATTTGCCCAGATGGGCCAGATCTCTGTGACATGCATCAGTGATGGTGCACACAATCTAATTATGATTTGTGGTGCACATAATTTAAATTCATGGTCATTTATGATCCTGTCTGCATGGCATTGAACAATCACAGCTTTTGTCTTTGCATTCAGTCAGTATCAAATACCCACCGTGTGTCAGACGCCATTCTAGGCACAAGTAGTCATGAACAGAGCTTCTGTTCTGGAGTCCAGTGGTTTTAGATCTTGCAGAGTGGGAGCATGGTGATAGCTTTGTCTGGATTTTTCTGATTTAATTCTCAGCAAATCTTCACCTGTCCTCACCTCACATTTGTCAGCCTGGTGACCACTGATCTGTCTTCTATCCCTACCATATTGTCTTTTTCAGAGTGTCATGTACATGGAATCCTTTTGAGACTGATTTCTTCTTTCCATCAGCCTAATACCTCCACATCTTTGCTCTTTTTCAGAACAATTTGACTGTAGCATAAACTATCCTCGTTTAAAGACTGTTCCCAGGAGTCAAGGCCAGGGCCCTTGGCAGTCAGGTCTCAGGTTCAATTGGGTTTCTGTCCAGCCCCCTGCTGTGTGCCAGGACTGCTTTGACCGTGCGGAGCAGTGGACACCCACAGCTAGGCAGGGGATCTGTGCCTTTTTCATCTAACTGTGCCCCTGAAGTCTGAAAAGGAAAATATATGTGAGTGGATTTTCCTTATGTATAGACAGAGGTTGACTTTGGCCCTCAGAATCATGGAATTCATTTTTATTTGTTGTCTTGGTCTTCTAAGTAAGTAGCATTCTAGAATTTTTCTCTACATTTTGCTCTTATTCCTTATGAAACAATTTTAAGTTTTCTGTGCCATATCTTGTCCTATTTTTGAAGGTTTTTTTTTTTTTGTGTGTGTGTGGTATATAATAGTATCTCATTCTGAAAACTGTTTTTAAGCTGGGTGTGGTGGCACTTGCCTATAATCCCAGCACTCTAGAAGGCTGAGGAAGGAGGATCAAAACTTCAAGCCTAGCCAGGACACTTTATTGACTTAGCAAGAGCATATCTCAAAATGGAAAAAAAAAAAAAAAGAAAGAAAGAAAGAAAGAAAGAAAAAGGGTTGGTGATGTAACTCAGTGTGAAGGCCTTGGTTTCAGTCCCCAGTATCACAAAAGCCAAAAAACAAAACAAAAGCATATTTTTAAAAAACTATAATGTAACTTATATGTATAATTCTCTGGGTAAAATAAGTCAAAGAACTTCTTTTCTTTATGAATTTTTAAGATATTCCTGCCTATATGCTCAATACCATTGTTAAGGCAATACAAGTGTTATATAAACTATTTCTCAACAACTACAGTAGTCATTTTATTTTTCTTTCTTTAGTACAATTTTTATGTAACGCAATTGCTTTCCTCATTACTTTTAAGATATATACTACTGTTTTGATGCTTAACATTGTAACTTATGAACATGTGGATTCATAATTTATAGTGTTGTAAATTTTACAAATCTCATGTTTCAGATACTTCATCACTAATAGCTCATTGTTACTTATTGTTACAACAAATATATCACATTTTAAATGTTTTGGCATTAAAAATTATTTGATAATAAAATTAGGAAATTTTACCTTGTGGTGGTTTTAGTTCACGTTATAATGTAGTTACAGTGCCTTCTTGGAAAATAAAGAAAATATATACTAAAAAAAAAAGTATATCTTCAGCCATAACTACATTATTTTTAGAGATAACTAGTAGGAAGGAATTTATTAATAGAGTTGACAACAGATCTAAACTAGAAGTCTGTAAATCTTTTCAGATACCCTACACTAATTTTTCTTTAATATCTGAAGATTATCTTCTCCCATTTATTTCTTCTGTTGTACAAGTTAAAAACAAATGACGGGGATGTGACACTCTCAGCCTTTTTTTTTTTTAAGACAACAGACTGACACAGAAACAAACATCAGGCAAAGATCTTCTGACTAAGCACAAGCAAACATTACAGCTTTGTTGCTCTGGGCCTTAGCGAAAGTTTCAGAGTGAAGACATCACTGAAATGCAAGATGACACTTAATCTTTGACAGGCAGCCTAATTAACTGTGATTCTTATGTAAATTGGAGTCTGATTTAAAGATGACAACTTATAGTGTATGGCAAATTAAAATGCTAGGCAGGAGGTAAATGGGGAAGAAAGGGAATCTCCCCTCCTGGAAAATAATTTATAGCCACACCCAATCTGCTTCAGAGGCCAGTGATTTGTGAGGGAGTTTGCTCTTCTGGTCTGTTGGCTGAAAAGATTTCATAGAAAGTGTGACCCAGATGGCCCCAAAAAGGAAAGAAAGACAGAGTGGCTACCTGTATTGAGTGAAAGAATATTACTGAACACTAACTAGGATCACATCTCTACTCTATTTCATAGACATGCTCTTGTGTAGTTCTCCTAGAAGTCAAAATGTGTAGTTTTTATTATTCTCAGTTTAGAGGTATGGAAACTGAGACTTTAAGTAAATTGCTTGAACAATGTCAAAGTTCTAAGTAGTAAACACAACTTCGACTTGGGCCTATCTTCCACCCATCAGAGCACCCAAGTCCCAATCAAGGAAAGAAACCTGTCATATATTTCCCAAAATTCCCACTATGCCCCCAATTTAAAGAGTAACTGTTATAAGGGTGTGTGATGTACAATCTCATAAAGAAATAGCTTTAACAGTTCCTGATGCGCTCAAGTGAAGCTATTTTGATAATATCAGTTTCTGTACCCTCTCACTAAGGAAGTCAAGACATTCTCCCCTTTATTGCAAATTATTGTGCTATGTGGATAATCAACAGTATAATAAACAAAGTGATGGGTGCCACTGTTGGTAGCAGACAGAGGTACAAGCATTCCAGAAGAACCAGGCAGTCTTAGTTGAGGGCAGACATGTGGAGATCTCAGCTTTCTCCCGTATGTATCTTACAAATTTCAGAGTCAGTTAAAATGTTATAAGTAATAAAACAAGATCTTAAAATCTAACTAGGGAAGTGGGCCAGGGATTTCCTGAGTTTGGTCCCCAGTACAAAAAAAAAAAAAAAAAAAAAAAAAAAAAAAAATTCTAACTGGAGAAGTCCCAACGTCTTAAGCAATTGAAGGATTCCTGACTGGGAGAAAGCTGGTGGTGGGGAAAGAGGGGCTGGATAGAAAGCATCCATAGTGAAACAAGAGCCTAGGAAGAGGTCTCAGATCCAGGCTGGAACTTCAGGGGCAGCACAGCCCGCAGACCTGGGCTGACCAAGAGAAGGAGCTTGGGGAACAGACAGACTGCCAAAGAGGCAAATTGGCCCAGCTACTTGGAACAGACAGTTTGAAGAAAGCCTGGATGGAAATCAGACACAAAAATAATCACCAGATTCCATCCTACTAACTACAGAGAGAGTTGGGGTTTTCTTCTCTGACATTGTAAACATACTGAAAAGTTGAAACAACTGCTCCAGGAATGCCCATACATCTTCTCCCTACATTCTACAATTAACATTTTGCCATAAATTTGATAAGTACCCATCAATTTTTTGCTACATTTCAAGATAAGGCGCAGTACTCAGGTGTTATGGACTGAACTGTGTCCCTCAAAATTCCTATGTTGAAGCACTATTCTTTAAAGTGATGCCCTTGGGAGGTAACTGGATTGGGATAAGGTAATGGAGGTGACGCCCTTATGACAGACTAATGCCCCCTACCCTTCCCATTTGATGATCAAGCAAAAAGTTAGCCACCTATAAGCCAGGTGGTCAAGTCACCAGAACTGGGCCATGCTTGCACCTGGATCTTAAGTCTTCCAGCTTCCAGATCTGTGACAAATACATTTGTGTTGCTTAAACCACCCAGTCTATGAGGTTCTGCTGTGATAACCTGCACTATCATATCAGTAACTATATCATAGGGAAACAAAAACTTGTGTAGAAAAAGTTAATGTCAAACAAATTCTATAGGCACTTAGTAAACACTCTGTGTGTGTCAGAATATTCCCCAGAGCAGAGGTTCATGTAGCGCCACCACCTGGGATTCTGCATTTCAAACAGGCTTCTGGGGGATGCCCATGCTGCTGGTCCTCACTTTTTGTAGTAAGAATGGAGGATAAGCTGCCGACCAGAGGGAGAAAATCCAGATCACTGTAGGAAACTACAAACTAGCAACTTCTGCCTGCATACCCTGGGCTTCATGGACTGCCCTTAACACAGGATCCTAGTGGCCAAATACAGACATTGTGTGAGACAGATGCTGGTGAACCGTACAGGGAACTGGGCTTCATCCTACTTGCTCAGGGATCAACAGAGTTTGGCAGGAGAGCTCAGGCACTCCGCACACCAGCTATACGGCGGTGTGGGAAAGGATGGCCTGAGTCACAACTCACAGGCCCTATAGTAAGCTCACAACTCGAATAGTCTCTTTAAATCTGCTGTGTGGTTTGGGGGAGAGGTACAAGGAAATAGGGCGCACAAGAAAGGCAGACTGCAGATGACAACTACTACTGCTGAGAGCTGTCTGTATGTAACCACTTTAGTGCGCAAGGTGGTGCTCGGTGTTTTACCCTACCTAATGTGGTCAACCTGCTGAGGTATTATCACTGTCCTCTTTTACAGATGAGGAAAGTGAGAGTAAGAAAAATTAAGCAATTAGCCTGAAGTCATGCTAGCAGCAAGTGACAGAATTGGGATTTGAAAGAACAGATTGACTTCCCAGATGATCTTAACCACTCCAAGAACCAAGTTTGCCTCCTCAAGCAGACACTACCATAGCATGATGCTATTGTGAAGGTTACAAAGCCAAGGGCAAAGGTGAAAACTCTTCGCAGCGTATAATGGAAAAGTACTTGGTGACAGTCACAGCCCTTAGAGACAAGAAGTGTGTTCATTAAACTTGGGCTTGGACTGGTGGCCCAGCTTCTCACCATCACCTCAATTTTATCAAGATTGAACCCTGGCCAGCCCACTCAGCCAGGCTAAACATTTTCAGGAAAGCATTTATTAAATATTTTCTCATAAGGCTAAACTAAGCACATTTTTCCCCAAAGTTGTAGTAGATTTTATTTAGCTAAACATAACTGGCCAACTTAATCATCTTCATTGGAGCAGACTCTTCTGTTAATCACCAGGTGGAGAAAAGGCTTACAAATATTTTTTTAAATACACATTTTATAGTTTATATTTCCAAGGATCCCAAGATGAAATCTTAGTAAGATATGAAATCTTAGTAAGATATGAAATCTTAGTAAGATATACTTAATAACTATGGGAAAGGTATTAAAGTACCCAGGACTGGAGGGGAGAAAAAAGAAAATAAGATGAACTGCATGTGGAAGTGGGAAGAAAAAGTCAAGAAAGGGACCTTGAAATGTTCAAAAGGTGGGCCAGGAAAGCCCAAGGTCTTGAATCCGATCCCTGATACAAAAAAAAAAAAAAAAAAAAAAAACAAAAAAAAAAAAAAAACAAAAGGAAATCCCCAAAGAAAAAAAAAAAACCAAAACAAAAAAACAACAACAGGAAATTCCCTATCAGATAAAATACAAAAGATAAAATACCTAACATATATTGAGATGTTTTTTGATTAACAAATTTCTAAAAACCATTGATATAAGTCTCAGCTATCTCTATTTGAAAAAGGATAACAATTTTGAGATAAAAGTAAATGCAACCCAGCCTGGAACCACAGCCCCACCCCTCCAGGCCTCATCAAAGGAACACTGAGAGGCACAGCCTCCAGGGCGCCTGCAGCCTGCCCCCCAACGAGCCTCTGCCTCCTGGCTGGGCTGGTACATGGATTCATACCACGGAGGCACACAGGGTCATAAAGGCCATTGTTCTGAACTCTAGCCTCAATTCTGATTTAATTTACACAGTTAAAGGTGATAGATTAATAACTACCACAAACCTCATTTTCTAAGCTGTGCTTAATGTTATTGTGTTGCTGATTGTATTACTTGGGCTAAGGTGTTGTGATTGATTTAATCAGTTCTCCTTCCTGGTTCAATGAAAATGAGATTGGCTCAGTCATTAGAGACTCAAAACCTAAAGATAAGCTATAACAGGAAGATCAAAGCATTAACCCAGGAATTAAACCAAGGACAGTACCAACAACAAAAACTGAAATGAGAAGACATTCAAGCAAGGCACAAGCACAAACAAAGGCTGCCCCTTCATCAAAGGCAAATTCTGAAGGAAATGAGGTGGAAAAGTCTGATAATCAACCACCTGGACCTCCTGAACTGATAGCACAGGAAATAACAGAACAGATGAATGAGGCTCTAGAAAAATTCAAAACAGAATAATTTCTGAGATAACTACAGAGATAATGAACAGAAAGAAAGACATGATTAGAGACTCTAGAACAGAAACAGATTAAAAAGAAATACATGTATGAGCTCTGGACCATAATACAAGCCATGAATGCCAACATAGGAAAAACACAGAATCCATGAAACAGATTCAAACAGATATGCAAGAGATTAAAAAACTCTGTTGAAAGTATACATAGCAGACTGAGCCAATGTGAAGACAGGATATCAAATACAGAAGGCAGGAAGGATGGTGGTCAGTGATCGTGAAAAGAGGGATTTCTTAAAAAACAGTAAGAGAACATGAGGAATCAATCCAACAGCTCCAAGATGATGCAAAGAAGAATAATATAAGACTAATGGGAGTCCAGGAGAAAGTACAAGTGATATAAAAAAAAATAAAATAAAACAACTGTTCACAGAATTAATGACAGAAAACTTCCCAAACAGAGCAACAGAATTTGACATACATATAAATGAGATTTATAGGACTCCAAATAGCCATGATCACAAAAAAATCTACACCTGGACATGTAATAATCAAGAACCCAAAAACTCAACAGAAGAACACAATACTACAACCAATTAAAGAAAAGAAAAAAATCACATGCAAAATAAAGTCCATCAGAATCACAGCAGACTTTTCAACACAAACCATCAAGTCAAGCTCTAAAAGAAAACAACTTCCAACCCAGACTGATATATTCTGCAAAACTATCTTTCAAAATTGATGGGGAAATAAGATATTTCCATGACAAAAGAACATCTGAGACAATTTATGAATATCTAACCAGAACTCCAAATAATTCCAAACAATATCCTAGAAAAAGACAACAAAGCTCATAACTCCAGAGGCCCAACAGAGCAAATCCAGCAGTCAAGGCAAGAAATCAAGGGAGGGGGGCAGTGGGGGGGATTAAAAAGAGCCAACTAGTTTAAAAAAAAAAACTCATAGGCTGAAAGTAAAAGGATGGAAAACTGTTCTCCATATGACAGGAACCCAGAAAAAAGCAGGGGTAGCTATCTTATTTTCAGACAAAGTAAATTTCAAGCCAAAACTAATTAAGAGAGACAAAAAAGGTCATTACATCCTTGTAAAGGGAACAATCCAAGAGAAAGAGAAGACAATCATAAATACATATGCACCAAATACTAATGCCCCCAACTATATAAAAGAAATATTAAGTAACATGAAAAGCCAAATAAGCACTAATACAATTGTAGTGGGGGACGTAAATACCCCACTGTCACAAATGGACAGATCATCTAGACAAAGAAAATCAATAACAAAATACTAGAATTGAACCAAGCTTTTGAACAAATGGACTTAATAGATATCTGCAGAGTGTTCTAACCAACAAAATCAGAATACACATTCTATTTGGCTGCACACAGTTTATTCTCCAAAATAAACCACATACTAGCTCACAGAACATGTTTAAGTAAATGCAAAGGAGCTAAAGTTATCCCATATTATCAGACCACAGTACAATTAAACTGGAGATCAATAGCAAAAGAAACCACAAGAACTTCACAAACACATGGAAATTGAATAACACCCTCCTGAACAACCAATGGGTCAGAGAGGAAATTAAAGAAGAAATTAAAACGTTTTTATGACTAAATGATAATGTCAATATAACATACAGGAATCTATGGGACACAATGATAGGAGTTCTATGAGGGAAATTTATAGCCATGAATGCCCACACTAGAAAAACAGAGCTAGCTCAAATAAAAAACCTAATGCTGAATACTAGGAAAATAGAGCTTAAATAAACAACCCAATGCTTAACATTAAGCTTCCAGAAAAAGAAGAGCAAGATAAACTCAAACCTCATACAAGGGAGGAAATTATAAAGAGCAGAGCAGAAATCAATACAATGGAGACTAAGAGAACAATACAAAAAAAAAATCAATGAATTCAAAAGCTATTTTTTGAAAGAATAAATAAAATCATTGTGTCCCAAAGATTCCTGTATGTTGTATTGGCATTCTCATTTATTTGTAAAAACTGTCTAATTTCTTCTTTAATTTCCTCTGTAATCCATTGATTGTTTAGGAGAGTGTTGTTCAGTTTCCATGTGCTTGTGAAGTTTCTATAGTTTCTTGTGCTATTGAAAAATCAATAAACCTTTAGCCAACCTTCTCAAAAAAAGGAAAGAAAAGGCTCATATCCACGCAATTAGGAATGAAAAAAGTAAAGTCACAACAGATCCAGGAAAGATCCAGAGGATCATCACTACCTACTTCAGGAACTTATACTCTAATAAAATGGAAAATACAGAAGAAGTGGACAGATTTCCAGATACATATGAATTACCAAAGTTGAACAAATAAGATATAAAAATTCTAAACACCCCAATTATGATCAGTGAATTTAAAAACATAATTAAAAATATACTAACAAAATCCCAGGCCCTGATGGCTTTACTGCTGAATTCTACAAAACGAAGAACTACTGCCATTACTTTTGCAACTTTTCAATGAAACTGAAAGGGAAGCAATACTTCCAAATTCACTCTTAGAAGCAAAGGTTACTTTGATTACAAAATCAGGGAGAGAACCAACCAAAAAAGAGAACTACAGGCCAATCTCCCTAATGAACACAGATGAAAAAATCCTCAATAAGATACTGGAAAACAGAATAGAAAGGGTCATCAAGAAGATCATACACCGTGACCAAGTTGGATTTATCCCAGGGATGCAAGGATGGTTCAACATATGTAAATCAATAAATGCAATACACTAATATTAACAGAGCCAAGGACAAAAACCTTATGATCATCTCAATAGATGCAGAAAAAGTATTCCACAAAATTCAGTGCCCATTCATGATGAATACCCTGCAGAAAATTGGAATAGATGGTCTTTATCTCAACTTGATAAAGGCTATTTATGAAAAACCAACAGCCAACATCATACTAAATGGTCAAAACCTTCACACTAAAATCAGGTACAAGACAAGGATGTCTAGTGTCACAGCTCCTGTTCAATAGTTTTGGAAACATTAGCTACAACAACTAGACAAGATAAAGAAATAAAAGCAATAAGGATAGGAAAGGGAAGTTAAACTCTCATTATTTGCTGATGATATGATACTCTACATAGAATACCCAAAAAACTCTGCCAAAAGACTTCTAGACTTAATAACAGATTCAGCAGAGTAGCTGGATACAAGGTCAACACTCAAAACTCAATAGCCTCCTTGTACACAAATAACAGAATCACTGATAGAGAAATTAGAAAAACAATCCCTTTTACAGCAGCATCAACAAAAAATGAAATATCTAGGAATCCAGAGAAGGAAGCAAAAGACCTCCACATCGAGAACTACAGCACTCTGAAAAAAGAGATCGAAGAGGATATGAGAAAATGGAGAGACAGCCCTTGTTCCTGGGCAGGAAGAAGCAATATAGTGAAAATGGCCATAGTTCCAAAACTGCTATACAGATTCAATGAAATCCTGATTGAAATACCAACAGTACATTTCACAGAACTAGAGAAAACAATCCAAAAATTCATTTGGAACCAGAAGAGACCTAGAATAGCAAAGCAACTGCAGACAACAGAGACATGGCAGGCAGTATCACAATCCCCATCTTGAAACTATACCACAAAGCCACTGTGGTAAAATCAGCATGGTACTGGCAAAGAACCAGACCTGAGGATCAGTGGAATAGATTAGAAGAAGCAGAAACAACTCCAGAGGTACGCAACTACCTCATCTTTGACAAAGAAGCCAATCATTCTCATTGGAGGAAAGACAGCCTGTTCAATGAATGGTTCTGGAAAAACTGGAATTCAACTTGCCAAAGATTAAAACTAGACCCCTATCTTTCTAAAATCCAAGTAGAATAAAGATGCAAATGCTAAAATAGAAAACATTAAACTTGTTGGAAGATAAGTTAGGTAGAATTCTTGAGGACATTGGCATAGGAAAAGACTTTATGAACAAATCCTCAGTAGCACAGGAACTAGCACAAAGAATCAACACTTGGGATCTCATCCTGGGGCCAGGAGGTTTGGTGGCCTGCCTTGCAAGCGCAAGGACAAGAGTTCAATCCCCGGTACCAAAAAAAAAGCTTCTGTACTGCAAAAGAATCCATCAACAGAACTAAGAGACAACCTACAATGTGGGAAAAAATTTTTACCAGCTGCTCCTCAGACAAAGGACTCTTATCTAGAATATATAAAGAACTCAAACAATCAGCCCCCCAAATATAAAGACCTGATTCAAAAATGGGCATCTGAAATGAACAGACATTTCTCAGACAAAGAAGTAAAAGCAGCAAGTAAATATATGAAAAAATGTTCCACATCAATGGTCATTCGAGAGATGCAGAAGACAACAACATTGAGATACCACCTCATCCCACAAAGAAATCAAACAATAACAAATGTTGGCGGGGTTGTGGGGAGAAAGGAACCCTTCTTTGTTGTTGGTAGGAGTGCAGACTGGTGCAACCACTATGGAGATCAATATGGAGATACCTTAGACAACTAGGATTAGAAGTCCCATTGACGCAGCTATTCCCCTGCTGGGTATCTTCCCAAAAGAATTAAAAGAATCATACCACAGTGATATATGCTCACCCATGTTTATAGCAGCACAGTTTGTAATAGCTAAAACTTGGAAATAGCCTAAATGCCCATCAACTGGATACTGGATAAAGATGTGGTTTGTTTGAAAAAATGGAGTAGTATTCAGCCATAAAGAACAAGAAACCAGAGACATTTAGAGCTAAGAGGATGAACATTGAGGTCATATTCTTAAGTGAAATGAATAGGACACACATGCAAATACCAAATAGTTTCTCTGGTGTGATAAACTAAAAGTGTAAATAAGAATCAAAATGTATAATTGATATTGTGTAACAGGAAAAAAATGTGTAAAGGTGTAGGGAAAGTGGGAGGGGGTAGGGGAAGGAAAAGAAGAGAAAAGAAAAATTAAGAGAAAAGTAAAAAAAATGAAGTCTCTGTAAATAGGGAAGGGTGGAGGAGGTGAAGGCAGGGCAGGGGAATGGGGAAAATATAAGAACCAAGATATATCATGTAAAGGTACAAGATCCCAATGATGAATGTAACTGTATTGTACACCTAAAATGTACCAATAAAGAAAAAAGGGGGGAAAAAAGTAAATCCATCCCTTAATTGTATTAAGAATCATAGCTTTTAAAGAAATGTAGCAAAATACTTTCACTTTTTAAGACAGGAGATTACTTCTTGGTGGATTAATAAATTCTCCAGTATATCACACTATATGATATATTCATAATATATCATGTTTATTAATGAAACAAGAGGTAATTTACCTCTTAGCTTAAGAAATCAATAAACTCTGGTTATGATTTTTTTAAAAATTTTAAATGGATCAATTTGGGTAAAAGTTAGACCATACCATTAAGTTTTCAAAGAAGCGCAGGATAATAAACAGTACTGTATTATAGAGAATTATTTGTGTTGGGCCAAGCTATATTTTTTCTTTTTACTTTTGATATACAGGACATACTGCAGATAAAACTGCCACAAAATATAAAATATAATGGTCACATTTGTTCATTACTACAGAAGATTTCAGAAATAAGCTAACAAATACAGAGAGGTGATATCTGAGGAGTGGGTATATTCTAGTTGCTTAAAAATCAACAGGGTAGAGTGACTATGTCGATATAAATTAGACCCAACTGGTGAAAGATAAAGCTTGACTTGGGAAACTATTCAACTGGTCATTTTAATTAACACTTCATACTCTTGACTGAAACACCTCCAAGACAACCTTTGGCTAGAACAGCACTAAAACTTCCGGGCTCAGAGTGAGGGCTGTAAGGAAGTGCTGCTTTCCTATAATGGAATACTTGTAAGACTGTTAATGAGAAAGAACCAGGGAGTCAGGCTGGTGCCTAAAGAGCCCACAGTGGGGGAATTGTTATCCCTGTGGGTGTATTCATTTCTGCCTTGTCATCTCCAAGTTGCCAGTCTTAAAGACCACAACAAATTACGCCCCACTTCTCTGCAGAGTCACTTCTGTCTTCAGTTGAAAGGGAAGTGATAAGGCCTAAACCACGGGAGGGAGTTTTGGACATTTTGTTCTATCAGCTTAGGCCTCGGTAACTTTATGAATTATGAGCTGTCAACTATTTTTTCATCTGCTATAGAATATGCTTCTTAGAAATTGTGACTATAAATAAAACAACAGATGTTTTCAGTTGGCTCCAATAGGAGTTTGGATAATTTTTAAAAGGGTTAGAAGAGAATGAATCCAAAGGGCTGTATTAGATCTCCCCCTGTTGCTCATTCTCTACATCAGCCTTCTGAAGGCATCTTTCATTTTCATTCCTACAACTCTGTTTGAAGCCATCTGTTAGAGAAGCCAGAAAGTGGAATGTAACACCACTGTACCCTTTCTGTGACTTCTATTCCTAAAAAAGAAAGAATGACTTAGTGCCTTACCCAGGCACGATTGTCACTACATGCTATGAAAAACAGATAAAAAGTCAACTGCACACTAGTAGGAAAAAACTAGACAATGTGTGACGAATGTGTTGTAAATTTCTCTATTGACAACAGATTGAGCAACATCAACCAAAACATTCAGTATCCCTGGGGCTCAATGTACAGATTGGTGAAGTGGTCAAGGCCTAAGGTCAAGATCTATATTCTAAAATAGTTTCTAGGGCCGGGGATTTAGCTCAGTGGTTCCGCTGCCTGCCTTGCAAGCCCAAGGTCCCGAATTCGATCCCCAGTACCAAAAAAAGTTTCTCGTTTTTAATTCTATTATTTGGAGAGGAAGTCAAGGGTAGCACATTGCTAATACAAAATTATTAAATTTACTTGTAATCATGAATTACTTTAAAAAACAACTAGGTGCCTGGCTAGCTTAGTAGGTAGAGCATGAGACTTAAAAAACAAACTCTCTAGTCTCCCCTCACTCATTTTTGTTGTAACTCTGGCAAAAATTGAAGGCATTTGGAAAATGGCACTATGTATAAATTACTTCAAATATGGGTGAAAAATAAATGCAGTTAAATATTGAAATGGGAGAATGGCAGTGTTTAATGAATGCCACTGGGCTACACAACCCTGTCATTTCTGAGGTGGGGGTTAGAAGTTTTTAAGTTAGTTTTCAGAGCCAGTCACTGTGTCAGAATGAAGAGTGGTTTCAAAAGGACTGAGAAATGCCTGTGATTTCTGTGCATGGATCAGACAAAAGACAACCCAATCCACATCATTAAGTACATCATAGTCATGACAGCTACAAATAAAAGAATGTGACTTTGACTGGGTTTCTATGTACCATGATTTCTGGGCAAGAAAAAAGTCATGAACAGAGCAACATGAGCCTAGCTCTGGGAGGGACGGGGAGAGTCATTGATCTGGATACCACACAGGACATGCAGGGTACTTCCTGGGGTCATGAGAGCAGCCTTGTCTAATGCATCTGCTTCATTCTGTGTCTGGGAAAGACACTGTAAGAGGTGAGAGGACCGTGCCAACGTCACTGACTGGTATGTGGCGGTGACTGGGTAGCTGGGTGGACATTTGAACTTAATTTTTTTTTTCTCCTGTTCTCTCTCACCTCAGTTTTTGAATTAAGGTAATCCTTTTGATATTTTGAGATTTGTTTTTTTGACCAATATGCATAGCACTGGGTGCCAGGTATGCAAAATTAGCCCCTGATCTATAGCCAGTGAATACAAAAGATAAAACTGGTAAAGGGGTCACTCAGAAGTCAGCATACTCAAGCAATGTCTCTGTTCCCTAGATCTTTCTGTTTATCCATTCCCACACCGAGGGACTTTGCCAGTTATTTCCTTATTTTATTTTTTGCCAGTTATTTGTTTAGAAAGTAATATATTCTCCAAAGTATGGTAAATTCCAAATCACATAAGATCAGAAACAGTATACTAAAGGCTGCTCTTAGTAGCTAAGGCTCTGGTAACGAGAAACCAATGATCAAGAGTAGTATTTATGATGCACTTACTATGTTTTCTGCTCAGTGGCTTTACTAAAATTATCTCGGAAAATGGTGCAATCTTTCATAACATTATAAGGAAGATTCTATCATTATCCCCATATTACAGAAGGAAAATCGAGCCTCAGAGAAATTAAGTGATTTGTGCAGACTCACACAACTGTATCAATCAGAGTTATGATGTAACACATGAGTGATCAACTGGCTTAAAAGCTATAAAAACAGCTCTTCTCCAGAATCCTTATGTACTAATTAAGAACTTTAGAAATGAACTGTCAAGAGCTAGAAAACAAACTTAAAGTGAGCTCTCTGGCCAGAAAGCTGACTGGGAAACAGAGAGCTCTCTCCTTGACTGGCCCATTTCCCTATATCATGTATTTTTCTTTATCAAGGTTATTCTGTAGGATGTTTAGTATACCTGATCTGTGTCTACCAGCGAGAACAGAATCCTCCTCAATCCTGAAAATCAGTGCAAGACCAGCTGTGTTCACAGTTCCACCTCCCACTGACTATTCATTGTGGAAGAGAAAAAAGACATCATAAAAAAAAAAAAAACCCAAATGGAACATACAACTCAGTCACACAGTAGAGTTTAGGACAGAGATTCAGGGAATGACTGTGAGTGCTCTGTAAGCAGTAGGGTCTAAATAGAAGCCACACAGGTAACTTTGCAAAGCAGAGAGACAGGTGAAATATAATCATTTGCTTAATGCTGAATGCTATATATCCAAAATATCATCAACATATAAATAATGTGTTATCAATAAGAAGTACTAGCTGTAAAATCTTTATACTTTATTATTTCCCATTTACAGCTCACCTCAAGCCAAAGAGCCATGATTCAATCACTCAGTGTGGGCTTGACATGTGGTTGCTGGATCTTATATTGGGCAACATGGGTCTGGGCTACAAAACCTTCCATTTTTCCTTTGTGTCAATTTAGTTAAATCTGGAGAAAGTGTTAGCTTTGAAATCAAATTATACAGACATATGAAAAAGGAGCTCTCTTTGTACCTCCCCAGAAACTGAAGAGTTCTGCGCTCTTTTACTGTGGACACGCAATGAGCTCCCCTCCCCAACAAGCAGGCATTTAGTCTGACTGGGAGCTGAGGGCCTGCAGTGTTCATCACATGTGGAGAACCTGCTGGAATACTAAGAATCAGGTATCCTAGAGTTTATTACAATGCCCGGCATGAGGTCAGGACATTAGGCAGATCTATAAAACTGGCTCTTCAGAAATGACGTGATTAATAAAATTGTTGCATCTGATGGCTCTCCATCTGCTCCTGGCTCTCCTCATGTTGAGCACCAAGTGCATCTGTGTGCAGCCTGTTCAAGACTGTCTGCTGACTGCAGATGACAGAAGGCTCAATTACCAGGGAAAGGTTGGCAGAGCTCAGCCATTAAGTCAGAAAACCCAAGGTCTGCTTAGGTTCACATCTGGACAGTCAGAGCTGCGATAATTTCACTTATAAAATTAGGGGTCATTAGCATGTCCAATATTGGCTCCAAGACAAATGAATAGATGTAAAATAAAAGGGACAGATGGAGTAATATCTACCTAGTATTAGAGGCAGGCACCTGAGGGAACCGTCTTTTCTTCTTGAGAAGGTCCAATGTTGTGTATTTTTACAGTACAGCATCCGCAAATCCAGTCTCTAACACATCCTCTTTCTACAACATGCAGGTTAAAAATGTGGGAACTAATTTTCCAACTGTATTGACTATACTATTAGGTGTTTTCTGAGCTTCAGACTCTTGCTACACAGGTCTGTGGAGTTCAGTGGGACTATTCCAGTCACATCTCATGCCTTTCAATGCTATCTCTGTTGCTTCACGTATCCACGCTGACTGTGCTCAACCCCCAACCAACACAACACTTCTAAGAAACATGAGCTCCACGGCTCAAATGTCTGCTTCCAGTTTGGACCCAGAAGAGGCTATTTCCTGTCAGAACTCAAGCTGCTGCTGTGCTCTCTGAGAGGAAAGCTTTTCTTCGGTGTCAGAAACTGAAGTGGCAAATAGATCATATGATAACATCACAAATCACGACAAGAAAGGGAGTAAAAAATTACTATTCAGGAAAAGCAACAAGAAAAGAACAGGGAATCATAATATCCACAAAGGAATCTCCTTTGGAAATGCCAGTTCCTGGGTAACAGATGCAATATGCAGTGAATATCTGAAGAGACAACTGACTAGGAGAGAGCAGGATAATAGTACATGTAAAATCACCTTTGGAAATGATGGCTCATGGGTAAAAAAATGCTCCAAACAGTGAGTACTTGAAAAATGTTAATCCTTTGCTAGAAATTATCTAGCAAAGGAAAGAGAACTTAGTTTTGCAGCAAAGGAATAAAAAGCTTAGTGGAACATAATGCATTCAAAATGTGGCCATTACAGTTGGTTGTCTCAGCTGCATTACACCAAAGAGCCAAAGATGTGAACCACCCAGTATTAATCATCACCAGCCTCATGTGGGTGTGTCACCCCTCCATGATTACATCTGCACTTCAGCAGGCTTTCTGGTAGACAGGAAATTGGTGAGTAGTGGATATTTCATAGCTCCTCCTAAGGAAGACGCAGCTCCTATTGCCCATTTGTCCATATTCAAATTGTGAACCCCCCTGGGATGGCTATAAATGAGAAGGACGCTCTGTATCCTAGAGAAGTAGGAATACACCAGTAGCTCCTGTCTTACTGGGACACCATGCTACACACAACACTAACATTCAACAGGGCCTAGCAAACTGAACAGCGGGCTTATCCTGAGCATCTGCAGCTTCCTTCCAAACTCTTCTGCTCAACTTGACAATATTTCCCTGTTTCTACTCTCTCTCCTTCATGTTGAGCATTCTCCTCAATACATGAGAGACTGTTCAATGCTTCACAGTCTCTGGTCTTTCCTCACCTAAAAGCCAGACTTCATAGGAAGGGTCTCGTAAACTCCACTGCAAAGTGAAAAAAATGAAGCAGAATGACCAATGAAGCTCTGTGTTATTGTATTAAAAGGATATCCTGACTTCACCAGGGCCTCTTGCCAATTCTAATTGTAGAATTTTAGGTACAAATCAAATGCCTACATACATGGATCTGTAGTACTTTGCTATGAATGAATCACTGGAATGGGTCCAAATTAGGATCGTTAAAAGGTTCCAATTTTACACAAATGAGACTAGATGATTGCTGAGGAGGCCCAATTATGTTCACTGCTGGAGCTTCCACCATCTCCTTCACACCACACCAGAAAGTATGGCAAAAATACCTTGATTGTATATAGCACTAAAAAAGGTTACAAAATGTTTCTATACTATTTTTTTTAAGATTCTCAATAGGAAAACAACTAAAGAGAAAACCAGAGTAGGGTGGTCAAAGTACAGAAGACCTAGGCTAATAGCTAAATTCAGGCTGTTTTCATTACAGAAAAGAAGAACGTGTAGTTCAGAAAATCACAGTTGTGCTGTTCTGAATCAACCGATACTTGGTTTGAAAGACTTCTGTGAATCCACCCCTATGAAATCAAGGACCCACTCCTTGCAAACAGGTGCTTTGGAGAAATAAAACCACACCTCAGAGGTACTTGGTGGTTACCCAGCCTGCAGGCTCAGCCAGGCTTTGTGGTTTGTGAAGATATTACCTGCACTTTAGTATAAATATCTTGCAGATCGAAGCCCCAAACAACCACCACCTCTTGGGGATTTTGCAAAACATTAATGCTGCAAATGGCATAAGAACATAATGACTCTGCAAGTTATAATCTCCGCCTTACACCAGCTGTGAATGACAGCAGAAGGTCAGGGCTCTGTAGGGAGCAGGCATTTCACACTGACTTTTGCTCCCTGATTTCCTCCTTTGGCAGAAGCAGAGGGCAGAGGCCAGAGTCAAGATGGGATGCTAAAAGAATAGTGTGAAAACAGTGAAGCAGAGACTTAACATGGAGGTACCACTGGGTATAAGCAAACAGCCAGTGTTTCCTTCAACCTCCATTATTATTACTCACCCATCTCACCCCAAGGATTATTTTGTAGGACATGGCCAAAGTAATGCCTGGTCTATAAGGGTCACAGAGAAGTGCTAATGAGTGACATTTGTTTACCCCACTGCTGAGGCAGACTGTGAGGCTAACCCAAATAATGACACGATTTGGATACAGCTTGGTTAAGAATTACTCCCTCCAACCACTCTGAAAAAGCCCTGAGTTCACCACTTGTTCTTATGCACACTTAACTTCCTTTTAGCAGTAAGGGTAGGTTATTCCTTCCACATCCGTGACATGGAAAAATATCCAACAAAATTTAGGAGGACTGAAAAAAGAAAGTGTCTTTGCAAATCAGAGACTGAAACAATTCTCCTTTGGTAATTTTAGAAATCAGATGCTGTTAAATTTCATCACCCATTTAGAAATCTCAGAAGTGAAGCTCTAAAAAGCTCTGGAGAAACCCGATGACAAAGCGTTCCAGATTTATTCCCCTGGAAAGCTCCCTCCCCAGAAGCACTACCCCACAGCAGCATGGTCCATCCACGGGACAGATCAACAGATCGTGGCCTGACTAGTGTCAACTAGGGACAAAGGCAAGAGAAGCATTTGGAGGTTAACCAGTGGAAAATTTAGGAATCAGATTCCAGAACCTCAGTAAACCCTGATTTAATTTAAGATACTGCTTTGTTTGCCTCATTGAAAATAAAAAAGACTATTGATGTAATCTACTCCCCTGTACTATATAAAATTTTAAGGCCGAAAAGAAACATGATTATGGGTATGAGACACAGCTGGGCACTTCCAAGGGTATCTTCCTTTGAAAAAGTTAAGTCGTAGGGCTGGGGATTAGCTCAGTGGTGCCACTGCTTGCCTCGCAAGTACAAGGTCCCAAGTTCGATCCCCAGTACCAAAAAAAAAAAAAGTTGTGACTGGTACCTGACTAAAGCACTTACTGGTCCACTTAAGCCAGCTCCATGATTAACCAGAAATATACTCCAACCCTATCCTTAGAATTCCAACACTGGGTATTTTTAATTGGAGACTGCATTAAAAGTATTTGTAAAGATAGCTGTTTGAGAGACTGGTGATGTAGCTCAGTGGTAGAGCACTTCTCTAGCATGTGTAAAACCAGGGTTTGATCCCTAACACAATGAAAATCTCTCTCTCTCTCTCTCTCTCTCTCTCTCACACACACACACACGTAATGAAGGAGAAGGAAGAGAGGAAGGAGGAGATCATCCCCATGGTTCTTTTCAAATCTAAAAAGAGCAGGATCCAGCTGGGCATGGTGGCCCACTCCTGTAATCCCAGCACTCTGGAGGCTGAGGAAGGAGGATTCCTGTGAGTTTGAGACCAACCTGGGCTACATAGTGAGTTCTAGGTCAGTCTCAACTACATAGTGAGACCCTGTCTTAACCCCCAAAAAACTATATATAATAGCAGGACCCAAAACTCTTCAGTAAACTTTCAGTTTTCTATTCCAATTATGAAGGAAGAGGACAAGAGGAGGAGATATTGGCTATACAAAACAATGAGTGACCTAAACGGTTTTAATTTAAGGAATGGATGCAGAATCATTCTTTTCCCAAGAATAAGTCTCTCCTGGTCTATCTTTAATCTGCTGATGGTACCAGAGAAACAGGGAGTTCACAGAATGCTTGTCAGGAGCTTGCTCCAACATCAATTGTCAACAGATGGATATCACACTCAAGTGCACAGATTCACATTTACCTGCCACTGAGGTCAAAAAGTCCAACATTTAAACATCACTTGAGATGCTGGAAAGGTTATAAAAATGCAAAGACCAAAAAATGAGATCCATGAGAAAATACAGAGAAGATATTAAGTCGCCCTGTCTTGGAGGGAATACAGACAGGGCTTACAGTTCATTGTTTTCAGTCATTCCTCTGACCGAATAAACTTTCCACCTGCTTAGTCAAGTGCTGAGAGACTATGCCTACCCCAAAGCACAGAGAAAGCATGTGTTTTGTTTACCATGAAGAACTCTAATGAGGCAAATGTGTGCAGCTGGAACTAACTTGTAGCAGATTTTGCCAATCCTCCAGCTCATGGTAGATATTTGCAAACACCTCTATAAGTCCCAGCTGCTTTTAATTAATACCTCATGCTGGGAGCATCAAGCCTAACGTACTAAAATATCATTTTATTTAAAATAGGATTCTGAACATTTTTATAGGGACTAGATCCATTTATTTTTAAGTCAAATAAATAACCCAAAGATAAATTTAAGTTTGGCTCTTTTAAAAACAGTAATATTTCACATTGAATGTACTCCTGGGGCCAGAGGAAATGTTCTTTCCTTTCCTAAAATTCTAGCCAAGTACTCACAAACCCAGTTTATTCCCAAGAACATGTGTGTGTTTGTTCATATGTGTATTATTTCGTAGAGCCTAGTTTTGAAAGGCTAGAACTGTTCACAAGATAGAACAGTTTCATCTGCTCATGGCCCTTTCTCCAAGAACAGCTTAGATCCTATGGGACACATAAATCCATGTCTGATATGTAGGATAAGTGTCATGAAGCATGCTAGGAAATTGGTAAACCATAGCACAAGGCATAAATACAGAGACAGAAGTGAAAACTTGCTTTAAAGTAAAACTATGACAAGCAGAAATACAGTACCACAAAGCATTAACTCGTTAGCCAAAGTAACAAGAGCATTCATATTATGGGAAAAGCATGCATATTATGACTAATTGGGAGAGAGGCGGGACACAATAATTTGTATTTCTAGGAGGAAAGGACAAAGTAAATTAACTCACAAGCACCCTGGTTTCCTTAAACCAGATATACAGTGAGTTTTTCTTGTCAAATACTATTGCAGTAGGCATGCCTGCAGCTCAAGTGGTAGAGAACTTAACATGCACTAGACCCTGGGTTTAAACCCCAGCACTGGGAAAAACAAAATGAAACAAAAATATGGACCAAACCCCCCCCCAAAAAAAACAAGAGGAAACTGGAGCAGCAGAAGCAGAAGCTGTAGGAGAAAGGCTAGAACAAAGTCCCTTTTAGTTACTGCACAGTATAGCTGATCACCACTGGATGGCAGCGGGATTCTCCTTAGCGAAGCAGGGGAGACAGGCTTCATTATTGATTATTTCCACCACAGTATCTGCCTTAAGATTTCAGACAAATAGAAAGCAGCTCTTCTCTACACAAAAGGTTTGTCCTTTTGTCCTGCTGCATCATTGCTAAGTCCCTTGAGAGTACTAATTTACTATCAGAATATGGAACCAGGGACTGAAACAAATCAGATCTTCAAGGATTTAGAAATCCAGAGCGAAAGGGAGTGTACACGCATGCAGGCAGGCACACGCACAAACCCTTGAGTTTACCACTGAAATATTATCATCTTGAGCCCAGTACAACAAATTGAAACCACATTTTATTCTATTTTTTTCTTGTTAACTTGATGGCTTCACCACACATTTAAATGCTAAGCACTTCCCTCCCTCTTCCTTGGCATTTGAAACTTTTTTTTTTTTTTTGTGAAATCAGTAATCTCACCAGCGACAAGCTTTGCTTTAATAAGTACATCTGCCAACTTAAACAGCATCTCCTACGGCAACGGAATAATGAAAGACACATGTAGGTACTTGCCGCCAGCAGATGCTAGCTCAAGTCCTCCTGCAATTGCGCCTGTAATTCTGCTGATCCTGGCGATCAGGTTGGTGTGGCCAGAGCGTGTAAGCACAGCCCCTGGTCTAACAAGGAAGGAGCCAATGTTTCTCATCTTTGCTGGACTTCTTACTAGCCACTACTCCCTAGTTGCAGGGGGAGATTGGAGCAACTGTTCCAATGTTTGGCAGAAATAAGGTCTTAAAACAGTGGATCCTGCCTCATTCCTTCTGGTGAGCTTGGGGCTGTGCTTCCCAAGGTCAAATTCAATTCACGTATAACCAGGATACCCCAAGGTCAGTCACTCTCCTGGAGCAGCAAGGCTCCACCTGGCTCCCCAACCAGGACAAGGGCTCCACGGACTCGCATATGAGCCCTTCTGCAGATGATCATCAGAGTTTTTCTCTTCAACTTAGAATGCAGTCAGCAGGGCCAGGGCAGCTACTCAGGAGGCTGAAGCAGAAGGGTAGCGCGTTTGAAGTCAGCCTGGGCAACTTAGTAAGACCCTGTCTCAAAACAAACTGAGAAAGTGCTGAGGATGTAGCTCAGCAATTTTGGGTTACATCCTCAGGACCGCAAAAGGAAAAAAAAATGCAGTCAACTGTGTGATTTCTTCAGTGGAAGACTATTTTAAAATGTGCAAAGTCTGAAGAATAGAAGAATATAAAGAGTGGAAAGCTTGAAGGAAACGAGTTGTCGTTCTAGTCTATAAAAAAAAACTTCTTACTCTGTGCAGCCAGGTCTGCCCTCAGGAACCAGTGTGTGCTTCATCCAGTCTGCAGGAAGCCTGTGTCAGCCCACCGAGAGGCCCGCTCTGAGCACCCTTTTACGCACTTCCTGCGTCAGCGAATGGCTAATAAATGTCCAGCACCCTTAATTCTGCCAAGCAAATGACAATATAAGGGCCCATGAGGACTCATCAGGACAGTCATTATAAAAATTATTACTTCACAAAGCCAGAATATACTGAAAAATCAACTTAGAAACAATGTTTATACCTTTGGCCTTCCAACCCGAGAACCTGAGTCTGGGGCACAAGTCTATGAGGGGTGTGTCACAAAGGTCTTCCCAAGACCACAAAGCCACCACGTATTACTAAATTACCACTCTGAAATCAACTCTATAATCCAGAAATTTTTATTTCCTTAATGACAAAGACAATGTTAGTCAATGTAACTTCTGTAACTGTATCAACTACCGTATGGAATCTTTTTGGCCAAAAAACAAAAACAAAAAATACCCTCAGTGAATGACACCAGTAATCCACTGTGTGCCTCCAAGTTGATGACTGTATTTGGAAATTAATCATTTCCCTTATTCCCTCTTCTCCTGGGGAGTCACAAAACCAGTGTGGACGACCAGATGAATTTCAGCATGTGCAAAAATACACTCAATTTAAAAGGATACAAAGCAGGTTTGCTTACTGCAGTGGTACTGGTCAGCCAGTTTTGAAATCTCACAATGAACAGTTCTAGAGAGCCAATGTAAAAGCCTCGAGCAGGGTCACTGCTAGGAGCGGAGGCTGAGTACACACGCTGGAGCTCTCCTAGCAGGCTGCATGCTAACATAGGAAGTCTCCAGCTCACGTATGGACTGTTTCCAAAGCTCATCTGTTAGCTGGCTGTGTAAAACCCAGAACACATTTTCTCTCACAGCTGGTATACATGATGCTTAGAACAGCAAAGTCCATTTCACTCAAGTGGCTTTGAATGACTACGTCTATGGTTATTTCAGTAAAGGAATACGCAAACTGAATGCGCTTGTGATAGTTTTTAGTCCCTAAGTACATCAAGACTGAAGGGAATAACCCAGTCTTCCTTCAGCCCCCTCATAAATGATGTTAGAAGCAAGGGCGCTGACAAAACTGGTGGATACGGGAGATGAGATTTGGTGGTTGGCCAAGGACCGCACAGGGGTGGCACTGCCTTCCTGTCTGGGACCTGTCACGGAGATCCAGACCCTACGGGAGACACCAGCCCCCTCCTGCCCCAACAACCTGAGGATGAGGGGCTGATGATGAGGCTCTTCCCAGAGACGAAAAGCACAATGCCAGGAGTACTGGCAGGGGCAAAGGAAGCCACACTGCCCTGGCATCAGGTGCCCCATCTTGTTTCCACTGGGACACTGCTTGCCCAGCTGGGGTGGCACACGCAGCTCATGCTCTCTGAGGAATGAAGATGTCTTCTTCATGTTGATGCCAGCCCAGCTCTTGGCAGACTAAGCATTTAATAAATGACTATGAGCAGGGGTGCCCAGTGAATGCTCTCCAGTTCACTAAGTGAACAACTGAAGGTCAGTGGTATGTGACAGGACATTATAGTCATTCTTGCACTTACCAAATAAACTGTCTTTTATGTGGGAAAGCTCAGATGGCTGCTTACTAGAGAAAATATGTTAGCTTTTTTGTCCTAGCAACTTCCCTTCAAAGAGTACTTGAAGCATTTGGTAAGTAATGCCTATAAACACCTATTAAAATGTCGCTTTATGAGACCTTAAATCATTATTGTAGTAGCACAGCAATAGAAGTTACTGAGGCAACAGAATTCCTAAAAGGGTTTGTTGGATTCACCTATGTGATTTGGAGAAAGAAAGAATTTGGTTACAAAGTCCAACTGCCTAATATAGCAGTCTTTAAAAAACGAAACTGAATTTAAATACTTTAAAAATGTGTGTTTCAGCCAGGTGTGGTGGTACAGGCCTGTTATCCCAGCACTCCGGAGGCTGAGGCAAGAGAATCGCTGTGGCTGGGCTACACAGTAAGTTCAAGGTCAGCCTGAACTACATAGAAAGACTGTGTCTCAAAAAAAAAAAAAAAAAAGTATGTTTAGGACTGAATTTTTCAACAGAACCACTATTGCTAAGGTAGATAATTTGGGCAGTCCTCTGCTTTTATGGAAATGCAATAAAGAAAGACCAAAGAGATGTATTACATAGATTTGATGGCTGACTGTTGAAATATTAAAAAGAGATACAAGTTGGATAGCTGAGAAATACAGAAATAAAAGAAAGATGAAATTTCCACATGTACCTCATTCAATACTCCAGCAACAGTAGGAACAAAAGCAACTGGAACAGGAAAATGACTTTGAATTTTAAATAATGAGTAAGCATATATTCCTTTTCCTAAAGGAAGGGACAAAAATAGAAGAAAAAGAAGGTATCATTACTGGTAAATGGGCAGGTCTTTACAGAAGGAAATTACACAGCCTGATTGTAACAATGCATTTCAACGTTCCTTCATAAAACGCTGGTGTCTTAAATTTCTTGGTAATACTCACAAAGCTGCTTTTTCTTCTCTATCTCATCTTTTCAAACACACTGCCACATCAGGAATAAGTCTAACAATGACATTTATAAAAATCTGCTGGAAAACAGAAATATGTTTCACTTCTCAAAATATATCTCTTGATTTATCATGGCCTCACTCCAACTACTCTTCTGCCTGTTTTTTGCTTTTATTATGTTCTCCTCATTTAAATTCATCAATATGTTGCTTTGTAACAGTTTATATATTTTTTCACACACATATAGGTGTACTATGTAAAAATTGAAGCAAATAACATATGGGTCTTCCAATTTCCCTTGTACCACCTCTTGCTTTAGCTGTTAATAGTACTCAGTTCCCAGAAAGATAAATGCATTTTGCCTGTGAACTGAAGGATAAATGCATTTTGCATTTTGCCAAAAGGACATCAAATGATTACTTGTGTAGTAACATAAAATGATTTAAAATTCCAAATATGAACAGACACATTAGGGACATATAAGGCCACCATATTTCAACAGCGGTCGCTTTATTTCTAAGTCTGTTAGGCCATTTACTGCCACACACACACACAAAGCTCACAGATAAACACCTATGCACGTAAATCTTAAATTTCTCAAGGTTTGTAGGGTGTAGATATTGGGAATGAGGAAGGGACATAGATTAAAAACAGTATTAGTAATAAAAATAGCTATGCTCATATTTTATATTTAAACCCCAATCATTTTAAGAACTGAATTTATATACCAATCTAATAGTGGGTAGAAAACCTATTAAAAAGAACATTTCTGCCGGGCATGGTGGCGCATGCCTGTAATCCCAGTACTCAAGAGGCTGAGGCAGGAGGATCGCTGTGAGTTTGAGAGCAGCCTGGACTACATAGTGAGTTCCAGGTCAGTCTCAACTACATAGTGAGACCCTGTCTCAAAAAACCAAAACCAAAAAAAAGAAAGAAAGAACATTTCCCTAGTTTGGAAATGTTCAGAATTGAAAAAAAAAAAACCTAAAATGTTTGTTAAATGCACTCTACGGACCTTCAACAACTCTGTGGAGATGACAGTGTTGGAGGCAGCAGTCTTTGAAACAGATCTGGGCACCGAGAGGCACTAAAAGCTAGTGCCACCCAGCCTGTTCCATGTTACAAGGTAGGAAGTACTGGATTTCAAGGGCTAGACTGAAGGGAAGCTCCAACTAACCACATAATTAGAAAAAGGTTTCAAAATCAATTAAAAAATCAAAGTTTCAAAATCAAAGTTTCCAAATGTTTTATGCTTTTGAAAGACATCACAAGCACACCCATGCTTATACAGTAGCACATTGTGTAATAGCTAAAGCTTGGGAATGGCTCAGATGCCCATCAACCAATGAATGGATAAAGAAGATGTGGGGTTTTATACAATGGAGTACTATTCTGTCATAAAGAAGGACAAGCCTGCAACATTTCTAGCTAAATGGATGCACTATGAGAATGAACTCTTAAGTGAAATAAATCAAACACACACGTTTAAATACTGCATTGTATCTCTGCTGTGAGAAACTGAAAGTATAAATAAGGACCAAAATGTATAACAGATTTTGGGAAATGGGAAGAAAATGTTCAAATGAGAAGGAGAATAAGGAAGGGGGAGAGGGAAAGGCAGGATGAGATAAGAAAAAACAGAAGAAAAAAATGGAAACAAAGTTCTTCTCAGTCAGTCAGGGAAGTGCGGTTAAAGGAGGAGAGAGGCATGGGAAAAATGAAGCAAGATGTATCATGTATAGGTAAAAATTCTCTACGATGAATGTACCAATAAAAACATAAAATGTACCAATAAAAAAATTTTTAAATAAAGGAGAGATTGTAAAAGACACCATGAGAACAAACCTCCTAGAACTCCTTAAATATTATGTCTTAAAGACACTGATTATATAAATTTAAATCACAAAAATAAGTTCCTAATCAAATCATGCATTTTCAAATAACTTAACCAAGATTATCATCAAAAGAATTTTACTCAAGGGCCGGGGATTTGGCTCAGCGGTTCCACCGCCTGCCTTGCAAGCACAAGGACCCAAGTTCGATCTCTGCTACCAAAAAAAAAAAAAAAAAAAAAAAAAAAAAAAGAATTCTACTCAGAATACGTAAACTACCCAAGGGATTGGCAAAATCTTTGAGTTAGTTCTTCTTCTCACCAATAGGTGGCAATCTTTATTGCTAAAACTATTTAAGTAAAAAGATTCTGTATAAAAGCTTTTCTTTCCTCCTTCCAAGGTTCAGCATTTTTTCTTTTAACTAATGAACTATTTCACAACTGATAAGTAATTATAAAACCAAAATATTGCTAATTTATTAAGTTCTCTGTTTCTGGCTTTGTAAGAGGTAAAGTACTGAAAATCTAAAAAGAAACCTATCAAAGAGACAAAGCAAGAGAGACTTAGGGAGAGGGGTGCTGCTGAGCATGGCTTTGATAGTTCTACGATCTCTAAGAACAGCATGAAGTCTATAAAACACCCCAATGTACACTGTCCTCCCTGGAATGACCTGCAACAAAACGGTACAGGTAATGACATACAATGACAAACGAATACAGGAGGCTACCAGAAGGTATTTTCTAAGGAGCAGGACTTTTAAATGCAGAAGGAAGCACTTTCTCAAGAAATAAATTATTATTCAGTGGTCTTTTCGTGTGGGGTAACATGTACAAACCAATCTGCAAATCTCCTGGCCCTTTCACTGAAACTGAAGAGAATCCTCACTCGTGTCTTAGAATTGGTCAGTATAACCACCATTACTGTCTAACTTAGGTAATTCTGCTGTAATTTAACTTAATTTCTTCTTTGGATAGGCTCAAAGAAGGGAAAGACCACAAGGTCCTGAGTTTGATCCCTGGTACAAAAATAAATAAATAAACAAAAATAAAAGGGAAAGGAGTTCATTACTATTCTCTACAAAATACTGCTTCATGTAATATTTTCAAACGTTGAGGTTGGCCTGTGGTCTTTATTTCTTGTGACTAAACAATTGTTTTTTGGATTTGTGTCCAACGTACTTTGTTATTTTCTGAATGTTCTCACCAAATGTTGGGTTTTTAATACTCTATGGAGTTTGTTAGGGTTTGTTGGTGATCATGAAAGCTCCCTGAAATCCTTAGCTTGATAAAATGACTTGATTCTATTTTACAGATGAGAAGACCAAGGTTAAGTGTGTTGCCATCTTTAGGTCACACAGCAAATTAGAGCAATTATGATTAACGTTTGGCCAAGGGTACTGCTGAGAGATTCAAGATACCCCAACTTGTTTGCAAGTGTCCCAAATTAGTGAGCACAATGAAAAAGGACATAGAACCAAGATGCAATGATTGCTTTGGTGATCCTATAGCAACAGTAACCAACTATCCTAGGTATCTTCCATGTGTCCACAAAGGCCTACACTTGGCAAATTCAAAACCCACCAGCTAAAAAAAAAAAGCACATCTCTCCACCTTTCTAAACTGCCCAGAAAGGACAATCTAAATGCATTAATTTATACTGAAATAAAAATTTACGGAGCTGGGCATAGTGGTGCACACCTGTAATCTCAGCACTAGGAAGACTGAGGCAGGAGGAACACCCTGAGTTTGAGGCCATCCTGGGCTACACAGTGAGTTCGAGGCCAGTGTGGAAGACAAAGCGAGACCCTGTCTCACAAACAAAAAAATAAAATAAAAGTTATGAAATATATTTAGGGCTTGCTTTTGTACAAAAGTAGTTCTATTATTCCCCTCTAACCAGGAAGCTCTTTACAATCAGAAAATAGAGAGTAGTAAGATCTGTCATATATTCCACACCATGTTCTTATTGGATGCAGAAATGTATTTCTTCCTTTTCAAGATAGCAGCTGACTCTCAGAATCAACCTGAAGCAGGGAGACTCAGATGCCCGATTTAATCCAGCAATTAACTGTGAGTCACTTCACCCTTCTGTTTTGTGACCTTGATAAGAGATATGATTCCTTGTGCCAAGGGACGCAGGGATGTTGATAAAACTGCCTAATTTGTATTTCTTGGAAATTGTCTACAAAACTCATGGGATATGTTGTACAATGGAGTATTACAGAATTTTAGATGACATTCAATTAAAGCTAGTATTTCTAACCTCTAATCCCTGATCGTCACATTTGAGCCCACAAGTGCATTTTTTCTTGTTTCTTTTTTGTTTTTTTTTTTGTACCAGGGATCGAACTCGGGTCCTTATGCTTGCAAGGCAGGTGGTGGAACCACTGAGCTAAATCCCCAGCCCTACAAGCACATTTTTCAAAAAGCACATGTTGTCTTATAACTATTATTGGAAAACAAAGGAAGAAAATTTTAAATTAACTATAGCTATGACCAGTTAACTATTCAAAAGCAGTTAGTTCACTACTGAACAGCAGCATTAATATATTCAGCATGAGTTATGGTTGTGGTTACAACTAAAACACTTCTTTGCTCTCTCAGAAATTTAACTTATTACTTGACATTTTAAAAATGCAGGTAGAAAAGCTTGCACAAAGACCACTGAGTGAGCTTAATATTTCTAATTAAAATAAATAAATCCCAAAGTCTTTAATTATGACCCATTTAGGTAAGAGACTTTCAACACATACTTTGTGCTAAATCCCACTGAAAGAACAGAATTTTCCATCACTCAGTCTTGTCTCCATGCAAACACACAACTACTTCAGGTTTTTTTTCTACTTAACTGGGGGGAAAATCAAGTTATTTCAATTTTTAAAAGTTTAATATATAGAGTAAATAAAAACTCACCAAGGATTGGTGCTTAAGAGTTTTGGTTCACCTTGGGCAAGCACATATTGTTGCTTATATGTATCTGTCAAATCTGAAAGAATTTAATCTCAGTAGAGAATAAAATTAATGAGGCCATGGAACACTCTAAATTAATGCTTTAATTTAAACTTCAGCTGTTGAATCTTCTCATTGTAAGAGACTAGAATACCTAATGCTTAATTTGAGAGAAGCAGGAAGTAAACAAAAGTAAAGAGAGGAAACTGAAGTTACTCAATTGTCCGTGAAGCTTAAGGAACCATTTTATGCAGTTTCAATTAAGCAGTCCCTTTGTCAGCCTGATCCATCTCCATTGGATTGTGCAACAGCAGACTGCTCAGAATCTGGATCCCAAAGGTACCGTGATTCTACTGGAGGCATTGAAGTTACTGGAGAACCGGCCTTACTGAAGCCCCAGCTGGGGGCTCTTGTGGATGTTACAGTGGTTTCTGTTTGTTCCTTTGTTTTGGTTAGCACCCAGAAATGCCTCTACCGGAAAAGAAAGGCTAAATGGGATAAACCTGTTTACCATAGTTGGTTCGCATATTTCCTCAGTAACCATTCTGAGTAGAAAGGTATAATTATTAGCATAAACCCCTAGTGGGGGCGTGGGCTACCTCTGTCTTCCTCTATAAACTGAAGTCTGCTTTCTGCAGACATGTTTGCTCCAAATTACGGGACCACTCCGGCTCCAGAAAGAAACTGTTCATTCAGCCACAGCTGTGGTAGAACAGAACTTGCAGCTTCCTAACCCCGCCCTCTTTTAATTCACTGCAATTTCCCTTGAAGAATTTTCTAGGTTATGACCTCCAAAGATGGTTCTTCCCAGAGCAGAATTTTCTCTGAGGAAAATCCTCTCATCTAGCAGGAGTTCACAGGAGAGGACACTTTTTTTTTTAAACAGGAAACAGAACATCAAAACCATTCAAAGTTTTGTGTGTCTAATCACAGCAACAGGACAAATCTTTTCTTAATTAAAATTACACTTAAACAGTTAAGTGAGTCTAGTAGGTTTCATATGCCTATCAAGAGGCCAAAAAATTAACAATCATTCAGCTACCAAGAACAGAAATACACGTCTACACATAACACAGAAGGAAAAGAATCAAAATGGGCCTTACTCTTTCATCGTGGTCTTTTGTAAAAATCGCAATAGTGGACCAGTGGGAATTCTGGCAGGAACGAAGTCCCAGAGACTGGCTTTTTGTTTAAAAAAGTCTTGCTTATGCAGAAAATTCTTGCTTTTTTCCATTATGTGGTGTCTGGGGGAGGGTGCTTCTTTCTATATCTGTAGAGCACTGTAATTTACAATGACTCATGAAAAATATACATGAAAATGTGAACCCTCGGGCGGGGGTCAGCACTCATTCCTACTTACATCCAGTTTTCTCAGGCAAACTTGACTAAACCTAAACCAGATTTCCCTGCACAAACACTCTCTCCAACCTACCTAGACACTGAGAGCCAAGTCTGCAACATGGCAAGCTCTAACAGGAGACCTTCACGTGAAGAAATTCTTGGCTACCCTTCAACTTGGGGACAGGCCTTGGTCCATCCCCTGGACCCAGAACAATCTGTTTCACAAGGTGAATGTTTTTCTTAATCACAGCTAAAGGGGATACCCTAGGGCCTAGGATGGAATGACCTGTCTTGGGATTGTACCAAATCATGAGTCTCAGGGGGCCAGCCTCTGTACTCTGTTCTTTCCTTGTCTCCCTGACTACTAGAAGGAATGCTTCAAATAAGATCATTAAATCATCCCAATGACTTTGTGGAACCACTCAGAACCTAGGACCTTTCTTCTGGCTTTATGTATTATGGCCATGATGAGAATAGAAATCGGACCAGCTTTTTTTTTTGAGCAGGACTTAACTTGAGGCCACATGAAAAAATTCACACTCTGACCTAGGAACATGAAAAAATTCACACTCTGACCTAGGATCAAGTCCCAGTGCTGAAAGTCAGAGCCATTCTGTTCTCCAAGATTAAACGTTTGCCTAAATAATCAAATAAAACACATTTCTAGATTGGAATTTTATAAAGGAATCTGAATCTAGGTCCCAAAACTAAGAATGTACTAATAGCATAATAGTTTTGCCTAAATGAAATGGGGCCAATGCTTTGACCAATGGTATTTCATATACTACTTCTTCATATACTTTGAAAGCAAGTATGCTTTCAAAGAAGCTGATAGATTTTGTACAAATCACCTCATCTAAGTCTCTGGTTTGATGTGAGCTTCAAGTATATGATTTTGACAGAAACAAGACATTGGCCAATCAAAGCCTTTTACTACACATGCTCATGAGATTTGAAAGTTAGCTGCAGAGTGACGAGAACATAGGCAAAAATTCCACAAAAGTGGGACTACATATACAAGTCTACAATGTAAAGGTGACTTTACATCTCCAGCCCTTTAAATTTTTTTTAAAATCAGGGTGTTGCTGAATTGCGGAGATTACCCTCAAGCTTGCAATCCTCCTCTCCCGACCTCCCAAGTAGCTGGAATTACAAGCATTGCAATCACATTCAGCCCCACCAGCACACATCCAGAAGTGAGTGTGCTGCAAAGAACAGCTCTTCACTAGCTACTAGTGTTTGACTCTGGACCAATTTTTTTTTTCTTTCTGTCTCTACTAGCAAACAGGACTGAGATAAAATTGAGCACATAGCACATCGAAGTTTTACATTTTTAATCTCAGAGGTAAAATGTTTCCTTTTACATGTATTCAAGAAAAGGAAACGTAGCATCTAGATGTAATGAACTATAAACAAAAATGGAGAGTGCCAGGTGTGGTGGCGCACACCTGTAATCCCAGCACTCAGGTGGCTGAGGCAGGAGGATCACTGTGAGTTCGAGACCACATAGTGGGCTACATAGTGAGTTCCAGTTCAGTCTCTACATAGTGAGACCCTGTCTCAAAAAAAAAAAAAAAAAAAAGGCCACTGCTGAAACCATTTAATATTGACTCTCCTCTTTTAGATTCTTATAAACAAAAGATTTTTTTTGCCCTCATATTACAAGGCTTAAATTACTGTAAGTATTAACCACCCTTATTTCCTTCTTCTAGGAAATTTTACATTAAATGGGAGACAACAAATCCTGAAAAATGCTAACTACATTTGCTAGAATATAAATTTACAATATTCCACAATATGAACTAAACATAACATTTAATGCTGATAAAAGATGGTCCCTTAGGATCCACTGAATCAAGAGACTCCTACCATTATCTGATTGAAGTGTGCAGCTAGATTTTAAATGTTTTAGAAAACAGAGTGAGTGAGGTTATCTGAGAAGTGTGGAGAGATGCAGCCTTTTGTTTTGGGAAAAGAGCAACATGAAACTGACTCCATCCTACTCTTAGGATATATGAACGGCAACTAGTCTCACAGCCAGACTACAACAAAATAAGGAAGGTAGGGAGGGAAGCCAGGAAGAAGAAAGGGAGGAAAGGTTGGTTGGTCCTCTTTGTTAAAGTAAATAAATTACTCAAAATTTTAACATCTAGGTTTTGGAGTTAATTTTGGAATTCACCAAAAGCAGTTAAGGAAATTTTAAAAAGTTGACTGATGGCAGTTCACCTATTTAACCCAGAGGTGATAGACAAAGAGGTCTCAGGTCTGCTCCACAGACCCTGGGTCTGGTAAAAGAAACTAAAAGCAAGCATTTTTGGCACCTAATAAGGGCCAAACTTAGCTGATTCCAATCAGAAGAGTTGGAGAGTTGTGGTCTGATATGAATTGGAGTTTTGGCTAAAAACTTGACTTTTAGGTTCCAATATGTTTATTAAACCTTCTTTACATGTAAAAGCTGACCAAGTTCCTCAAGCTAGACCACAAGTGATGGTTATAGTTTAACTATATGAAGCCCCAGACAACGTAGGCCAGTAAGTAGCAGAGCCAACTCTCAATCCTGTTAACCCTCTTTCCAAGTAAAACAGTAAGTGCAATTATTATAAAGGTACATCTGAATAATTAAGCCAATAACTTTTGTGTATTGTCTTATTTCTATCCTATCAGATATATTTATCATTCACACTCATAAATGGTTATAAATACTAAATTACATGTGATAGATGCACAAATGTATATGCAAATCTATAATGTTACATATAATTTTGAGAAGCACTAGTCAAGTGAGGGCTAAACTGATGGTTAATATTTTAACATTTAAGATCCAGAGGTTCCAGCATGCAGAGGGAATAAAATGTCCTTTAAAACAGACCATCTCTTCCCCGCCTGTGGTTTAGACACTCTTTCATAAGGAACTACTTTGTCATTCAACATCACCTCGGAGATCACAGAGGGCCTGGAGGCATTGGCCTCCTCTGTGGTGCCACCTGGCATTACCACCTGACAACCTCTTGGGGTACAGCACAGGTGCTGAAGAGCACTGGGTCCTCGGATGGACTGTTGGGGATCCCACCCAACTCCTTTAGCAACTGGGCTATGTCACCAAATTAAAAGGCTCTACATTCACAAGTCACCGTTTCTCCTCAGAACCGTACTTCAATTAATTGACTTGTCTTTCAGTGCTTACTGCTACAAAGAAGGAAGGTAAATTTTGTTCCTTGGTAACAAACATACTGCCAAATAGCTTCTTATAATTAAAAAAATGCCAAAATACATCAACAAGTGGCCTTTCATTGATTCCACATTCTTAAAAAATGAAGGGATAGTTTTCAAATCTGCACACAGGCATTAATCTTATTTTATTTCACTTGACATGAGTTCCTGTTTACCAGCACTTACAATTCTCATGTTAGATCTTCTATGTGTCTTCTCCTCTCATTTTAAACGTTTCTTTGAATTGTGGAAGAGCTTTATCTTCACTTATCTATCACAACACAGATTTTACTTTTGGCTAAGTCTGATATGGATTTTAATGGGCTGCTACATTTTTATTTCCTTCAATCAATGTGATCTTCCCTTGTCTGGATGAAGCAATCATTTTCAGTAGGCTCAGTTAGGTTTTTCTTTTTTTCTAATCACTAAACAAGGAGAGATCTCACAGTCACAACTGTTCGCTCGGAGCCTGTATCCTCTCTATCTACATGGGTGCTGGTTTCAGGCCTAAAGTCAGTTGGCGGCTTGAAATGAACAGTTCCCAGGCAACTCTCAAAGTGGTTTTCATTTTGATGTTGTTTTGCTGGCCTAAGGATAAATCTTTTCCTCCCTTCACTGCCTGGCTTTCTCATGTGCTGAATGACCAAGAGCCTCGAATACTGGACCTTCAGTTAACACAGATCTTTCTAACTGGGCCCTTCCCACCCACACACATTTCTCTTCAGTGGAGTAAGATCAGCAGGAAGGCTAGGGCAACACTATCCCTACCCTCCCCTCCCATCTCAGCTCACCTATTTTCTGAGCCGTGACCTCCCACTGAATAGCAAGGCATGGTTTGGGAGATAAGAAGGAAAAAATATCCACAGGCCAGCTGTCTGAGCCCTTTTTGAATTATGGTCAGACAGTTAGGAAAGATTTGGGTTTGCCTATTTTTAGGTGGTTAAAATTTTTTCTTTTGTGTCTCTAACCCAGGTCCATTTAGTTTACAGTAGACATTGCTGACAGCTAGTTTTAGTTTTTATAAGAATTGAGAATATGTTTTCCCCCTGCTCTTAGGGACTTCATAAAGCTGTATCAGGGATCCCAGTCACAGGTCTTATAAACCAGGAAAGTTTTACCTAAGCTCCTTTCTCAAGTGAAAAAAAAAAGCAAAAATAGAAGCATCCAGAAAGTTTTGTGGACACTCGCTGGCCACCTTCAGGACTCTCTGTGCAATGTCACATTGTGCTTTCCACACCTAGAAACTCACCTGGGCCCTTCGCGTGCCCCCATCCATCCTTTTGTCCTTGGAAGTCAAGTAACAGAGGCATAATGCTTATGTTTTAAACTTGGCAATGGCCAACTTTCCTGAGAAAAATCTTTCAAAGGGGTTTAGTAATTTGCTCAATCTTTTTACTGCAAACCTTGATATAACTCAGGTAACAAGACTTCAGGTTCATGGAGTCAACCTAAGATTTCTCATACTAAGGGATTTTTTTCAGCAGTTGTCATCCACACGCCAATTCTTATGCTGGAAATCCTCAGGTTTTTGGCTTTTGAGTGGGTAATAGCCACCTCAATGCTGCATTTTAATCAAAAGAATATGAGACAAATAAAAAAATTTGAAACATATGAAGCAGACATATAGCTTTTCAAAATCAACAGAAATGTAAGGTAAATTTATAACACTACATAATAAGTTACCTGACTGAGGTATATTTTCCTTCTGAGAAAAACTACATATGCATACATATACACACAACTTTTGTTTTCATCCTCTTATTAGTCTCTTTGTAATTCACCCCCCTTTGACATACTGTACTTAGGAGAAATAAGAAAATGTTACAAATTATATATAAAGTGAAGGTAGTTTTCTATAGCTGTATGAATGTAATAGCTGATGAAATTTAACAGATATAACAGACATAACTGAAGACCGCCCCAGAAACAGAATTCAATTACTGATAACTTCATAAAGGACTGCTTAACCAGATCCATGGTTCTGTAACTGCCTGCCCTGCTTGGAGTGTTCCTAAACCCCACGAATGGTCTGTCACTATGGAGTTCCCTTTCTTTTTAAATATTTGCACAATAATTTGAGCTTCAGTTTTCTGGTCTCAAAATGGTTGTAATATACCATCTTTGCAGGGTGACTGTGAGGACCAAATGAAAAATGTTTATACAGTGCCTCGTAGAATGCCTGGCAAACAGTTAAGTCTACAAATTTTTAAGCTTCAACTTAGAAAAGACATTTTTGGCAATTAAATAGATTTATGTGGAAACTGAGAATATTAACTGCAATGAATGCATACTTTGATATGTTCTAACCAAATTCATTACATCTCACTTTTTGGTATTCAGTAGATATTTAATATTACAAGCAATAAAATCATAGTGCTCTATTCTCTTTAAATGCTTTTTCTTCAAAGATTAAAAAAATTACTTTTTGCCATCAAAAAGAAAATGATAAGATTTAAGTAATGTAAAATACTTTAAAATTATAACTTAATAATGATGCATATATTCAGCTATGGTTCTGCAGTTAGGACACAGATAGAAAAAAGTAATTCAAATAAGATTAACTGATAGAGAAGCAAGTTTTAAACATCAAAAAATTATTTTGAAATGTAAGGTAAAAATAAAACCAGGAGTATTCAATTCAGATTCATAACAGTTGAAAAGTTAATGTCTTATTATAAGATCTAAAACAGTTCCATAAATTAATAACATAGTAACACCTGTAAGTAATTTTGAACACATTTTTACCAAAAATCAATCATCTTAATTAACTTGCACCTCTGCATAAATCTCACTACATTCCCTTCTTCCCACACACAGGCTTCTGGGTTACATTACTGGGAAAACACTACCATTTGACCACTGACAACTCATACTTTTCTGAGTTTTGTTTCTCCAATGATTCTTATGAGTAGGAATAGGGAGGTTAAAACAAAACAAAAATGGCCAAAACTTAAAAGCCAAAACCAGACATAGTATCTGGCTTTCTAATTAGAGAACACTGGGATTAGAATGGCTAAAGAATTTACAGGAAGCAAAGCATGGTGGAATTTCTGACTTAAATAATATATCACAAAAATTGGTGTTTCATTTGTGCCTGTCTACTTTCCTATTTTGATTATTTGATTTGATCAAAGAATTACAAATGATCACTGACAATACACTATAATAAACTATCAGAACTCCAATTATGTATCAAACTGGAATAGCACAGAATAATCTATAGGCACTGCACAATGCATGCTACCAACCACAAATAGATAAATGGATAATACAAATGTCTCTGAGCAAAAAACAGTACAGAGTAGGTATTCCTCCTGAAAATGACAGCCAAAATTTGGGTGGCATAAAGCCACTGGAAGAAAGTTCTGCATACATAATTAGACAGGACATCTGTTGCTTGTTTTGTTGTTAACTGCAGTTATATTTTAACAATGCATACTATGATACATTGTATCACAATGTTATATACTTATCACAATGTATGTTTAATTGTTAATTGTACATAGTACAATTGTTAAATGTACATCGTACATTGTACAATGTATGTATGTGATACAATGTATGTTTTGTTTCTAATTCCAGTTGGTTTAACAATGTATACTGCTTGCTACACATTGTATCACAATGTTTTGTCTATAAATATAACTTAATTTAAACAATGTACATATTATAGTGGATGTTTTAACTGCAAAGTTATATTTTAACAATGTTTCCACTTATCCTTTACATAAATTGACAGGTATTAATAATATAAAGTATTCTCACTATATTTTGTTAAGTGATTTGACATTTTAGGGAAACTGTACCCAAGTAATTGAAATAAAGATAATTTCTAGTTCACTTTGTCTTCCTCTATTCAATTATCACAAGCCTAAAGATTGCTTTGATATGCCACTAATAAAACTTTGAAACATTAAGATATACTATATCACACAATTGTGCTTCTCATTTCTAGCTCTCATGCTAGGTTATTTTCTTCTAGCTCAGTCTTCAGAAAAAATTTACATCCTTTGTCATGGAAATTTGCTAGAAACAAAGATAAATTAATGTACAATAGCCAGCTGTACTGCTAAAATTTGTTTTATTAGCAAAATATGAATATGTAAATGGAATTATGTACTTGGCATTCTTATGTGCCATAGGAACAAAATTTTCCCTTTTATGCTTTTTAGCAGATGTAAGTCACCATTTGCTTATTGAATTTCAGAATTTCTAATGTTTATTTTCTCAAATTTATACTTACTGATAAAATGAAATGCTTACTAATCAGAATCACTTCTGTTTCAGACAAAAATATAATCACCTAAAATCAGGAAAGAATGACACAAAATTTATCAAAAAACAAAATATCAGCTGGGAGTGGTGGCGCACACCTGTAATCCCAGCACTTGGGAAGCTAAGGCAGTAGGATCGCTGTGAGTTTGAGACCAGCCTAGGCTACAAAGTGAGTTCCAGGTCAGTCCCAACTACATAGTGAGACCCTGTCTCAAAAAAATAAAACAACAGTAACAAAAAACAAAAACAAAATATCTACTGATCACTAAATTTAAAAAGAAACATTTTTAGCCTCGAGAATTCTACATTTTTGACAAAGAAATTTTTATTATATAAGTCATCTTGATTGCTACTAAACAAAATAGGCTCCTACTCTTAACTTCTGCAGAGATCTGAAAGGTTCTGATCTCTCCTGACTATATAGTTATGCATATTGGGGCTAGGGATTTAGCTCAGCAGTTCGGTGGCCTGCCTTGCAAGCGCAAGGACTAGAGTTCGATCCCCAGTACCAAAAAATAAATAAATAAATAAATAAAATAAATAAATCGCTTCTCGGCCTTTTGGCTAAGACCAAGTGTAGTTGTGCATATTGGACCCTCTATACATTTTGGGAAAAACTAAAAATGTCTATAAAGACAAAAGTCCAAATAAAAGCACGTGAACATAGCAGTTCCCCTCATTTTGAAGGGTATGTTCCAAGAGCCTTTCCAGTGGATGCTTGAAGCCATAGACAGGACCAAACCCTCTACATTCTATTTTCTTCCTACAATACCTGTGATTACAGATTAATTTATAAAGTAGACACAGTAATATAGTAAAGAAATCACTCATGATAAAATAAATATTACAATATACTTTAATAAAGGTTATGTGAATGTGGTTTCTCACTCTCAATATCTAACTGTACAGTAAGACTTTTGGAGTTCTGATGACCTCCTGTAACTGAAACATGTACGGCAAAGGCATGGATGAGAGGAAATTGCTGTATTTCGCTTAAGAAAATATAACTTGCTCTGCTTTGCTGTGATTCTAAAGGACACAGGTCACCATAATCTGGCAGAAAGCTTCTCCCCAAATGACATCACACTGAACTTAGTCTCTACAGCTCCAGGAAAGAGAAAATCAAGTCCTTCCCTTTAAATAACAGCCTGGGGAAGGAGAGGGAGGCCTTCCTCTCCTCTCTGGGAATACCTAGGGCAGCCCTGACTCACTGGCCTCTGCTTGTAACTTCCTCACATGGCTAAGTCAGCTCTGACAGAACCTGCATGCTTTAAAAGGCTGTAAAGGTGAAAATCCTTTCTTCTTGTTGTCAATTTCCTTTGGAAATAACTGTGGATACACAAATTATTAATTACAACTACTTCTCTTCCTTGTTACATAGTTTCTGGGGAAACCAAATCACTGAATTTTAAATAAATAAGAAAAGTGTTTTAACAAATCAAAAATTTAGTAACAAGAATATAAGCACTGAAATCGCATGAGGAAAAACTGTTGGAATATGTAATGTAATACAGTATATGAAAAATATGTGCTGCATTCACAAAAGAGGCAGTTAGGCTCACCTGATTTTATAAGAAAAAGAGCTACTTGTTTAATCAATCATTTACTATCTTTCCAAAATATATATTTTATTTCCTACTAAAACACAGAAAGTTAACACTTACATTTTTAGGACTATATAAAACACTCTGTACTGTACTGATGGTCTTTGCTGCTTGGTGAGAAGTTGGAGACAGAGCTCAAGAGCCCTGTTTTCAAAGATCCTCCAACTGGCTCTGCTTTCTCAGAAGGGCAGAGTGGTCTGAGACTGCAGAAGGGGAAGACAGCAACTAAACTCAGAAACCTGCTGACTTCATGGCAATGTCTCACTTCAGTAAGAGGAAAGGTGCAGGAAGCTAAGAGAAAACATTCTGAAATGGAACACAATTCATAAAGTGATTAATGAAGCAAGGCAAATGATTTGCACTGCTTTGGTTTTCTCAAGGAGAGTCATATGCTACGGCTGTGACGCTCGGCCAAAGTGTGTAATTTGGGACTGGGTCACTACTTTGTGTGACCTCTGCACAGTGTTAAGTTGATTTATGTGATTTATGACAGCCCTGCTTTCTAGACATGGAGTGACAACCCTGGAGGGACACTCAAATACTGAGTGTGAAAAATGTAAAAACATGGCTTGGGAAGCCATGAAAACAAACACCAACTGCAGGCTATTTTCCTTTTCTGTTTAGAAGGGATTCTAATCAAAACGTAGACCAAGTCAAATGAGTGCTATTTGCTTTCTCTGCGAAACCAACTGGGACCCACTGTCAGAGTCTGGTGAGGGAAGCCAGGAAGGGTGGGCCATGAATGGGGTGGATGTGAATTCCACCTTGCTGGTGATCTTTCAAATTAGCATATTTCACTGCTTTACACAAACTAACGTAGTCATCAATTCTCACTAGCCTACATATTCTGCATCAGAATGACTTTAGTGAAAGCATCTCAAAAAATGTGTTAAAATGGCCACCTGGGAAAACGATGGTTCCATGAGGCAGCTCACATATGAGAAGCATTTATTTTTATGCCTATATCTGTGAAGCCTCATTTCAAATTGATCCTTTTCCTTGTATGCAAAAAGAGATACAGATCCCAGCTAAACAGGGTTGTGTGCAGAAGAATCAAGAGCTAGCACACAAACGAATGAGCTCAGAGCCAGGAGATGCACTTGATACAACCTGGATATCAACCTGGATAGAACAGGAAAGATGTTCACTCTAAAGACCAATCAGGGCTTTCCTAGGTTGTGGGGAAATGAAATAAAATGTGATTTTCCTACCAGTAATTTTACCTCCCATGTAAGGGGAAGAAAATAAAAAGAAAGAGAGATTGAGCACACAGTTTAGGCCCAAGGATGCTTACCAATTATGACACACCTTCTACTCACCTGACTTGCATGGCTAAAGGCACCATCTGCCTAACACACTCTCCCACTAGAACTACCTGTCCCCAAGCTATCCCTGTGGGGGTAGAAGGTAAGTGTCCACGGTTAAGGCCAAGGTCTCAGGATGCTTGGATGTGAATGCCACACATGGCAAATAAGCCCTGGTCTCCCAAAGCAGGATAGGCTGTTACCCTGTGTATCTGCACGTGACATACAAAGCATGTGATGAATTTCAAAAGCCAGGTGCAGCTGACATTGCTAGAGGATGAGGTTCAACAGGATGCCTCTGCCAACTTGCTCTACTCCGCTGTTCTAGAGGCTTGGGATAATGCGAAACAATTAAAAGCCCTGCCATCAGGAAACCTGCAACCCAACCTGGAGAACAGATGAAATTACAAGGGTTAGCTAGTAATGCTCTGCCAAAGTAGGGGGGCAAGTTTCAGCATGAAACTGGGTGAGGAGGGCCAGCTGGTATGACAGAGACTGGGGCAGAAAGGAGAGAGTGGGTCAGCAAAGGTTGTCTGGGAAACAGCCCGACAGGCAGAGGGGACAAAACACAGCCATTCAGAGTGGGAGAAGCAAGAGGGGACTTCCTGATTGCGTCTTTTATCTCTGCCTTCTAGCACAAAATAGGAGCTCAATTTATTGGATGAATTTGAGGCCCCCAATCCAAGATTATGCAATAAACAAATTCATTGATCTATATAGGCCAGGACTTCCTAAATGACTGTATGCAAAATGTAATGGCAGAAAAGTGTATTTTCCTAAGAGCTGTTTATTACATTTCACATGAGTTTTTGATTTCAAGAATTACACTTCACAGCTTTATTTAGAGGACTATATAGTTCAAGGACAGAAGCAAGAATAGATTGTCTTATATGGGGCGGAACCTTTCAGGAAGCATCTACTTCTGGCCATGGTCTAATGATGACTTTCTGTTATAAACAGAGGACAGGGGTTGGGGATTTAGCTCAGTGGTTCTGCCACCTGCCTCGCAAGCACAAGGTCCTGAGTTCGATACCCGGTACCCAAAAAACAAAAAACAGAGGATAGCAGGGTATGATGGGGTACAACTGTAGTCCCAGCTACTGGAGGCTGAGCCAGGAGGATAGCTTGAGCCCAGGAGTTCAAGACTAGCGTGGGAAACACAGTAAGACTGTCTCAAGAGGAAAGGGAGAGGGTATTAAGACTCAGCAGGACACCAGGAAATGTAGTTGGCTTGCAGACTCGCCCTAGCACCTTCTGTCCACACTTGTGCCCATTAGTGTGTTGTGTGGATGTGCGTGTGCATGTGTGTGTGTGTCAGGAGTCCACAAGAGAGAACTGCATGTCGTTCTTAGACCTTGGTGGTTTACCTTCTAAATAAAAGACAGTCAGAAACAAAAAACAGATTAACTCAGGTGGAAGAGTAAAAACAAAACAAAAAAAAAGGACAAAAGGACTTGATTATAGGAAAGAAGAAAAGAATGAACCTCTCTTGCCATCTCACAGTTTTAAACTGAAAAACTTTTCAAGTGAAAATGGACATAGGCAAAAGAAATCAGTCTCACAGGTTCCAACACACACAATTTGTCCTTATAACTACTGTCCCTATCACTTGAGCATGGGAGCTACTGAATTCTCACTTCATGCTAATGTTTAGGGTAATACTCTCCTCCTCAGCCCCTACGCTGTGTTTACAAGCTTTTAATTACTGCTTATTTTTCATTTATATTCAGGCTTTATTTTTCTAAATACTTTTGTGCACATTATCATGGATCTCTGTCATGAATCCTGCTAAAAATTTTCATTTAACTCTATCTTTGCATGTACTAAAAAGAGAAATGAAGAGGCTGTTAAAAAAAACTCAACTGTCACATTCCATGAGAAAGCACTGTGAAGTAGTTTAGCATCTAAAAAGAGAAAATCATTTTTCCTATAAAGTTCTACATTTGAACTTTCCTGAATATTATATCTATGTAAACTTATACCCGATGGCAGTTATCAAATGCAATTTTGTTTAGAAACTGTTTTTAATAAAAGTGTTTTGTTATAATCTTGAGAAGATACCCTTACTACACTTTTAATAATCTTCTCTAATTCAACGGAGATATTTTTATGATTCTGCAACTTTGTATTTTTGGGACAAGCTAAGTTATTTTTCCTTTTGAATGAGCCTACTTCAGGAAGTGTTTCTAACTTTCAAAAAAAGCCAAATTACAAACATATAATTTGGTAGCTGGGCGTGGTGGTGCACGCCTGTAAACCCAGCACTTGGGAGGCTGAGGCAGGAGGATCACTGTGAGTTCGAGACCAGCCTGGACTACATAGTGAGTTCCAGGTCAGTCTCAAATACATAGTGAGATCCTGTCTTAGAAAAAACAAAAACAAACAAAAAATTTATAATTTTTGGTGAAGTCAAGTTATGTATTTATACTCAATCTAAGTAAAATGATGCAAGAAATGCAAAATTACATGTGTAGGTGCAGGCAAGGTTTTTCGATTTATGTGCAGAGAAAAAACTTGCCTTAACCATAGTATAGTAAAAAGTTATTAGCAGACTTGAGTAATTATAAAATGTTGTAAAGTTGAGTAAATATAAAACATTTTTTAGGATCTAGTAGAGGAGAAGAAAGGGCTTCTCTTCAAGTGTATTTCTAGTAAATTCCTTCAATTTCCAACAATAATCCCAGTCCTATTCCCAGTATTAAAAAGCAGCCTCTAGGCCTGCGAGGTAGCTCAGTGGCACCGCACCTGCCTGGCAAGCACAAGGTCCTGAGTTTGATCCCTGGTAAATAAATGAATGAATGAATGAATGCAGCACCTACCCTTACGTCCTTATTCTCACTCATTTGTATCGGAATGAGCCAACATTAAAAATACTACAGCACTAGCAGTACCGAATTGCTTCCATAATTCTGCAGCAATAACAAGTCAGGTCTACTTAATACCTAGTGGCTGCAAGTTAGCTCCATCAGTTTTAAATGTATGTTCCCATTCCTATCTCTGTCTCTGAGTCAAAACAAAAAAAAATAAAAAAAAAAAAAAAAAAAAAAAAAAGCCTACCCAGAAAAGAAAAAGATAAAAAGCTTTGGATTTGCTAGTGGGAAAACCAGTGTTTGACAAAGCTGATAAGAACAAGGCCAACCAAAACCCTTGTCTCAGTGAGAAACTGAGCAGAACAAAATCCACACACACAGCTGTGCGCCAAGCTGCCAGTGTGGACGTCTCCAGTGAACAGTGAGCTGGCTTTGAGTAGCGGAGGTCTCCACTGAGAAAAGTATTCAGCAGATGATTTTATTTCCCTCTCACGATGGCCAGGTAGACTACAGATATAAATGCTACAAATGACACCCTGACAATGGAAGAGAAACCCCTTACTTTTATGTTAACTCCAGGGCTATGTTTTAGCTTAAGCCACAGTGGTTCTGGAGAAGAAACCAAGAGGTAGACACCAGATTTGAAAAACAATGACTTCTCTGTTGAGTGCTGTGGTCATTTTATTTCTCTCTACATTTTCCCACCCAAACTGTATTTACACTAAATATGCTTAAATTAGACTTAGCTTCTACTTCCCCAAAGTGATTAGATATATCAACTACAAAAATAAGAATGCAATAGGTATTTAATACAGTGCAACTGTAATAGTGCTTAAAGATACTCACTAAACAGGTTCTCAGATACCATCTCATTGTTTTATAGCAACTACCAACTACACAAAAACAAACTTTTAGCCCCATAATGATCCATGTTTTAGGCACCATGTAAGTTGCCAAGACAACTTGTGCCCAGAGTTTAGCAGCCCAGCCCAAACCTAAGACTTTAGAGAGAGAAAAAGAGAAAGAGAAGGAAAAGTCATAAAATAATCTGTCATCAATGCTGACCTTGTTGCTCAATGTCTGCTTCAGTTTTTGAAGAACCTGGTGCAACAGGAAGGGGTCGAGGTGGCCTCGGCTTTGGAGTGGGAGGTGAGATTTTTTTCCTTCCAATATACTCAACGTAAGTTCCCGGGAAGTCCCCCCTCTCCCCGGTGGTTTCATTATAGCCATTTAACCAGCCAATTTCTTCTGGCCGTGCTTCCTGTCCATCACTGAATCCATGTGCAACCAAGGACCCTTTGTTCACAGTCAGTATGTCTCCCAAGTGCAGGTCAATGTCTTCTTCTCTTTCCTTTTTATAGTCATACAGAGCTCTGTACTGGTAGCCCTCGGCACTCATGTTTGCAGATGTTACCATGCAATGGATGAGTCTGGTGGAACACTGCAGTCTAAGTTTGTGTTCTGACAGAAAGGGAGTTCAGAGTGTGTGTTAAAATTCCTAATAGGTGTCCAGTGGAGGACAAAGGGCCACTCTCCAACGGTTTAAGAGGAGAGCTGACTGGCCATCCGGCTGTCCATCTGTCCTCCATCAATGGTGAGACAGCAGACAGGCTCTGCTTCCTTGGCGTGCCACAGTTCCCCCTGGCTTTCTTCTCAGGAACTTGCCAACACGCTGACTCCAGGCTGCCTCTTACAGCGAGGCCCAATCCTCTCTGTCGTTCTTGTCACACTGTCCATCTGTCATCTGATTTTACTGCTGCACTCCACGCTCAGCTTCACCTAGCAAGGGAAAAACAAGACTTATGAATGAACATCACACTTTGCCATCTGTGTGAATCTGAATTTCTACTTCCACTCACCAAGTATTTAATCAGTTTGGCAGACATGCACAGGCCAGTGTGTGGCTGCATGAGCACACACCACTAAGATCAGTAGGACAGTTCCTGCCTTCTACGAACATGGGGAGGGGCGGGAGGAGGGACACTGACCTGTGGCAATGTCTCAGAGATAAGACTAGTACACAAAGAACCAAAACATTAGGTCAAAGCTGAAACAGAGGCACACACTAAATGCTATGGGGATCAAGTGAGGGAGATGTCACATCGAATTGCAGCAATCTGAAGACAAGAAAGGAATGTGTGGCATGATCCTAGGTACAGAGGTGAGTAAGCAAATGTCACATTCTGGGAAGAGCTAGAACAGGCAGTCCAATCTGTCTGAAGGCAAAGAGGGAAGAAGAGACCTGGGCTGGAAAGACAGGTAGAAGCCATCTGACACCACACATTCCCGTTGAGTGTGTGGACGATCCAGTCCACAATGGGGAGCTCTGGGAGGGCAGGGAGAAAGGGCAACAGGGGACTGGAGCTGCACCTCGGAAATCTCAATCTAACTTACCATGGTGTAGGGGAGGCACTGGTTTGGGGCAAGAAAAGAGGTGAGGAAAGTGAAGAAAAGTGTGTTGCAGCAGTCTGGGAAAGTGGCCAAGGGAGCACAAACCTGGGAGGTGGTGGCAGCAGAAATGTAAAGGAAAGAGCTGAAGAGATATCCTAGGGGAGAATGTGTGGGAGGTGGCAAATGCTTAGATTAAGGGGAGAGAGAGAAGCAAAGGATGTCTGATCCTGCATTACTACAAAGAATTTTGTGTCAGTGCCAGGCAAAGGGAAGCTGGGTGACTCAACGGACTTACAGGGAAGCAGGCATCCACTTGCTGATGTGCTAGTGGCTAGTTAAAACCTGGGCTGTGATTCAGGACAAGGGACACAGAGATTTGGTAACAATCTATAAAGGATGCCTATGAGTAAGTCCTGCACAAGCATCCACATGGGGGAGACCAAGTCAAGGCTAGCAAACCCGAGTTGTGCTCATTGTGGAATCACCACTGACTTTCTGAGAAAGCATTTCAAGTCTGGTGGTGAGGACAGTAACAAGATTTCCAAGAGTGAAGAAATCGCAGGAAGTAATTATGGTTGCAGCAGAGTACTCACTAAAGTTACCTTACAGGAGGTGGGTAAGGAAAGTGTTTTTCTTTTTGTTTTTAAGCATAGTGGAGGCAGAGCACTGGAGTCCAAGATTCCATAAGGCAGAGAGAGTGTAGAGAAGCCCAGGTGTGCAGCTGATGGGACAGTGCATGTGTGGCACGCACTTTGCACACCATTCATTTCTCAACGTTATCTATATTACAAAGTGTAAGGCTGGGGATTTAGCTCAGTGGTGCCGCCACCTGCCTTGCAAATGCAAGGACCCAAGTTCGATCCCCAGTACCAAAAATAAAAATAAATAAATAAATAAATAAATAAATAAATAAATAAATAAATAAATGCAACTAAAAGGATTCAGTTAATTTGGAAGCACAATAAAGCAATAAAAATAAGAGCCACACGATTTCAGGGTGCTATGTCAAAGAGAGCTTTTCTAAGTTTTGAAGAGTGAAACACTTCAGAAGTTTAATATTATAGGCACTCTTTGGTGTAGGCAACAGAAGAAACCAAATTTAATCACAGACTAATTGTTATGTTGGCATTCAGAAGTGTAAAGTATTAAAGTATTCAACTTTACGCGGTTAAAGCCTCTTAGCCATAATACAATAACACTCTTAGGAGTTGCATATTAAAGGAAGCAAAAACAAACACTGAAAGTCTTTGTGTATCAAGAATATTGATTTGGGTGCTCTACTTTGCATTTCAGTCATCAGAGGGAAAAAAATTAATGTAACCAGTGGAGCATATGAAAAAAAAAAGCTGTATTATCTGTCTGAAGAAAGCCTCCCCTTCTGAAAGATCCAGAATCAAACTAAATATTCCTTGCATAAATTCACACAAAAATGTAGAACTAGCAAATCTCGTTTTTAGTACTAATGTGCTCTGTATAAAAGAGACACAGAGCTCTAAAGAACACGGAAATTTACATATCCCCAAATGCTTGGAAACCAGGCAATATGCCGAAGAATAATTTAATTCTTCCAAATCTGCCTTGAAATTTTTCCTAGCTTTTCCTGGCAATGTATGTCTTTTTGGAGGGGGAAGAATCCTAAACTAATAATCTGGACAGCTCTGTATACTAGCTTCTTCTGCCTAGCGCTTCCTCAGTTTCAACCACCCAGAGGGCCAGTTCAGTGGGATTCTTAACAGAAAGGGAATTATGATGATTCACTCCTGTCAAGTCCCCCAGCAACCATCAACCAAGCCTCTGCTCACAACACACCTATGTAGCTATGCACACCCCTCAATAAGGGATAATGCAGAAAGAAAAGGCTCCATCCATGACTTTTCAAATTCAGCAAACTGAAAACTATGCTTGAGTCTTTCTGGGGCTAGATCTGTACACAGAACAAAAGAAGTTGAAGGCACCTAACCTAAAGAGGCTCAACTCGGGAGAGATCCCACCACACATGTGAAAACCTAGAGTCTCTACAGTCTCTTCGTGCCACTTGTCAAAAGAACCTCTCTTCTGTGTAAGAAAAATCCTGCACACAACTCTCAGTCCTGGTCTGTTACAGGAAGCCCAGATCTTCTACAACTAGGACTGCATATAAAACACACTATTCCTGCCTCCTGAAACTCCACAATCACAGTCTCATATTTTCTCTCTCTCTCTCTCTCTCTCTCTCTCTCTCTCTCTCTGTACTAGGGATTGAACTTGGGATTTTGAACTTGAAAGGCAGTCAATGGAACCACTGAGCTAAATCCCCAGCTCTCAAGGTCACTCATGATTCAGAGCAATGTTGTAAAAGAAGAGGGAGAACAGAGCAGTCATTTATTTGGGTAGGGACTTGATCATGTGTGGCTTGGTTGAGAGAGAACTTTGCTGGGCAGAGGAGGCAAGGACTTCTACCTAACTGTGCACTGTACACTTTCTCCTGACTACCACATCCATTTTAATGACAATCATTGTCATCACCAAATACTTACTGGAAGTTGTGGGTATTAACCACATTCAAGCTCCAAGATAACCACTTAACGAGCCACTTATGCTTACTCTGCATATGAGAAAACTGTGGGGCAGAAGTTTATGTTGGCCATGACTACTTACACTCAGCAATTGAGAGGTGGAACCTCTACCTATATTTAAATTGTACAGCTCCAGAACCCCCACTTTACCACCATTAGAACCTACTGCCTGCACTCTACTTGCTTGGATAACCAAGGGCAGCCTAGGTACTCCATGTCAGTGGTGTCAATGACGCAGATCCCTTCCTTGCCCAAGCTGGCCTCACAGACTAAGCTTGAACATCTGCCCTTATTCTCAGACAGCAGCCTCACTGATAAGTGTTTGATTCTGTAACAAAAAATAAAATGAAAAGCCATTATGACTCGGCAGAGGTATCACTAAGTCTGAGACTTAGAATCACAGCCCTGCAAATTTTTTTCCAAAGAGACTTCATTAAAATGCATCCTTGCCTCAGAAGTCCATAAACCAGTAAATAAAATGCTGGGCAAACCACTTTTGGAAGGCTGCCCACTTCTGGAATCCTGCCCACATCTCTCTGTGAGTGTAGCTTCTGCCACCTGTATCCTCTTGGCACCTGTGCCCCCTGCCATTACTCTGGGTCCAGCACTGCACAATTTTCAACAACTCAACTCCTCCCTGGGGAGACGTTTCAACATTGATCTGGAGTTACAGGACTGTCATATCAATGGGCCTGGCAATTTCTCATTCCTCTCACCCTCAAATTCTCCCCTGAACAGTGGAAAACCTAGATCCCTGAGGCACTGGGCAGTACCTGTGTAAAACTCCTGATATTGGGGCCCAAATTATCAGATTGAAGGAACACATCTTTGCCAGATTCACTGGATAATTATACTCCATTCTCTTTGGTTACATACACCTGCTCACTCAGCTACTTCACCCAGGTCCAACATACTTATTTATATGGCAAAGGTTTTTATATGTGAATAATATTCATTACACACAACTTAGAATTTACAAATAACCAAGGCATTTTATGATCTAAGCTCCAAGCTAAGATATTTATAAGTTGCTGTAATAAAAGGTATAAAGAAATCCTATGAACAAATATCAAATTAACTCACTTATAAAATATCATATGCAACAGTTTCCTAAAGGGAATTATTTTGCTCCAATCTTTCAACCCTTTTAAGGACTACCTGCAGCCTCATTAATTGGAAGTGCATTTTGACCCAATCTAATATACTGAGTAATTCTTATTCTTAAAATCATTTCTGGTTGGGCACAGTGATATATGTCTATAACCTCGCACTGAGAGGCTGCACCAGAATTACAAAGTTGAGCCCAGCCTGAGCAACTCAGTGAGAACAGGTCTCAAAATGTAAAAAGGGATGGGGATATGTTCAGCGTGAAGATCTTGGGTTCAATGCCTGGTACTGGGAAGAAAAAAAAAAGTTTCTGATGTTTAACAAAGAGCAATCTGTGACTGCTTAATGTACAACTGTTTGAAGGAGATTTTCAGGGCTGGGGATTTAGCTCAGTGATGCCTCTGGCCTGCCTTGCAAGGGCAAGGTCCCAAGTCCGATCCCCAGTACCAATAAATAAATTAATTAATTAATCAATCAATTTAAAAAAGAGATTTTCAGTTTAACCCCCTAACCTGCAGGCATATGGCAAAGAACCAAACAAAATGCTTTGGAAGGCCCCTGATTTTGCTGACCTACTCCATTATGCTTTTACAAAAGATGGGATTTGGACAATTTGATGTGGAGATAGGAATAAAAGATATTTTCAGATCACATAAACTAAATCAAGAATGCTGTATATCCTAGTCACAATTCTATCCTGCAATGAAATTAGCAGTCTGGTGCTGGGCAGCAGCACAACAGGGATCTTCAATAGAGGTAAGGAGGTTATGGGGAGTTGGCAGTCCATATAGCCCTACATCCCACCCCACACACCTAACGTGAGAGCTCCAAGTCTAGAGCAAGCACCCCATCTCAATCTCTTAAAAAAAGAAATAACTATCTAAGTATTTCCACCTACCACATTTTTGGAAATCATTAAAAAAAATCAAACTGAACAAAGTTAAAACAGTCTAGTAAATAGAACGAGGTTTGTACTTTCAATTTAAAATAATGGACTCAGTGAATTTTATAGTATGTGAATTTCATCTCAATTAAAATAGAATGAAACTGATGGGCTAACCTTAAGACCAAAGTTAAAGACATCAAATATCTCAATTTGTTTTTTCAACTAATCAGCTAATCGGAGTGTGCTGCTTGCTGCCCTGTGAGGGGCTGGGTGGGTAGTGTGTCACAGATGATGTAGGCTACCATCTCTGCCCACAGGCCATTAGGGGCAGACAGTGTGAGCCCCCACGACACAATAAGCAGTCAGAGCTCTTCAGAAAGCCCAGTGATGGGTGCTGCTGAGCACAAAGGAGGAGCAGAGAGTGACCCCAGCCCAGCTGCCAGCACCCTGGGTCTCTCAGTGGTCAATGCAGAAAGACTGAAAGCACAGTGTGACGTACAGGGCTGAGGAAGAGAGCCCATCACCCACAGCAGGCCACAAGGCCATCGCCACAGCAGAGGCCAATCAGGTGGCCGTGGAAAGAGACGGCTGGAGAAGATGACCCAAAGTTTTGTGGAAAACAATGCTATTTCTTAAAGTTCTTGGCAAGGAGGTCACATGAACACAGCCACAGACAGGCCACTGCCCCCATCAGTGCCTAGATATGTAACCTTGAGTAAGTGAATTAAATCTTTCTGCAGCACAGTTTTATCACCTATGAGATACAATAAGCAAACTTACACCTCCCCGGGTCATCACCAGGATTAAAGGAAATTGCACATGCAGAGCACTAGCTTGTAGCACCTACTCAGGGCTTGCTATGTGCCAGCTGCAATTCTGAGTTGCATCAACTCACTTCATCCTTATGATCACCCTAAGCACAATGATCATCCCTATTTTTCAGATAAGAGACACAGAGAAAAGGTAGACAATGTCCTTGAAGTTACACAGTAAACTGCAACTATGGCATTCCCCATACTATTAGTAATAATAGTACTATTAGCACAGAAAGTCACTGACTGCCATTTATATGGTTTGGATTTAAAAGAATAGACATTTGCCAGTTTTCTCTCAAACCACCTCTAAAGGCTGCATACAACTCTAACTGAATCTCGATGCTAGCGGAATTTTAAAAAACCTGCTGGAAGTATGCAGCTAGATCAAGGCTGTGGGTGAACTTTACCCAACTAGTTCTCTCCCCACCTGAGGTCCAGGGTGCCTCAGTAAAGGTCAGGGTGAAGGAGACCTGGGAGGAATCAGGGGCATGAGCACAAGCACAGGGAGGGGAGGCAGGTGGTGAAGTGAGGAACAATACTGCCCCTGGACTGCCTCAAAGAGAAAAAAATGAGTGGAGTAAAGCAACTCCCCAGGGGCTGAAAATGGCTGTGCGCTCTCCATGCTATTACAGTTCCTGGGCACAGTCCCAGGCTGCAGCCATGGGCAGCCCAGGAGGAAGGCAAGGGGCAAAGCCAGCCAATTCGGGGCATCTGGGCTGTATCAGACCCCACATCACTGGTGGAACCTCCTCACACTCTGGCCAGACTCCTGTGACTTCTATACTCTCTGAGGTGATCATTAACTTGAAAACTATTTTGAATACAGGTGCTTGTGGGTAGGTATTTGATTTACTTTACTGAAAACAATGGTGGCAGAATAAAATCTACAAAGGTGTTTTTATAGTAGACTTTTCCCCCCCAGTAAAAGTCATACTATACTCATTCTATCCTTTCACAAAAGAAGAGGGGAAAACCTATCATAAACCAAATGCACAAGTTTATAAGTAATGACACAGTGTATTGCTCAGTTCATTTGGCTTAGTGTACATTAAATGGCTTTTAATTGCCACTCTTAGGCAAGTTATTCCAATAAGAGCATCGGCAGAATCTTGGCAAGTAATCACATTAAGGCATAAAAATAACAAGTACAATAATACAAATGCATCAAAAATTGGCTGAGCATGGTGGCACAGGCCTGTAATCCCAGCACTCAGGAGGCTGAGGCAGGAAAATAGCCATGTGTTCACAGCCAGCCTGGGCAAAACAGAAAAAGTTCAAGACCAGTCTGAACTTCACACCCTGACTCTGTCTCAAAAACACTGAGAAAAAGGAAAACTACAACCTAGATTTTTAATAAAAAGCTGCAATGTGATTTATATTGTGTCTCCTAAATTAAAAACTAAATCAATAACCCCTTCCATTGATCAGTAACTTTCTAGTCTTCACTCTGATACACCATGTTCTTTCCTCTACTGGCAAAGGCCTTATGCCCTCCCTGTGAGAGAGAAATCTGTGGTCAGTCTGCCTAAAACACGTAATATACGGGTACTCAAGCATTTCTCATTTCTTCTGCATTGTGTACACCTCAAGCATTAGAGAATTAAAAGTAAAAACATGCAAATATTATCTCAGCTTGCTATATTGTACTTGCCTTTTAAATCAATTTTTCCAGTCAGCTAACTCACAACCTCTTTATTCAGTAAGGCATATTTTGCAAATCACAAAATGCAAACACAATAAAAGCTGAAGTAGAATTGTTCCTGTTTTAAGGACCATGTAGACAGTCTTTCAAAGTGGATGCCTTTTTACAATACTCCCTTGAAATACCTGGGGGGGGGGAGAAGAACTTTCAATCAAAATACCAACCCCAAAATTACATGGCATTCATGAGAAAATTTAATTAAAGGAATAGCCAGACTTTTAACAGTACAAAGCTGGGCAAGTTGAATAGGTTTGCACTTAAGATTCAAAGCCCTTCCAGAAATCAGCTTAGGTGTAAGGTGTAATTGACATTTCCAGAAGATAAATGCCTACCTCCTCATTCCTGTCAATAACTGAAAGAGTATTCCTGTAACTTGCTGTGCCACTTTTGTTTCTCAAAATCAACTTTACACTAGAAATGTATGAAACAAAAAAACTAAAGAAAATATTTTTAATCAATGGGAAGTGAAATGCTTGTCTACAGGAATTATTCAGCATCACACATGTGAAGACAGTGCCATTCTATCAGCATTTTTGAAAAAACAGATAAAACAGGTGATAATAATATGTACATTGCAGAGTTCTGATATGCAACTAAGGATAAGCCTCAAATTAAGATTTAAATTAAAAGTAAGTGTACCTAACACATTGAAAGCCAGTATCAGACACATAAAACTTTCTTCCAAACACAAAAATCTACAGATTGCTATGAAAAAAGTTATGTAGCCATCTGATGACTACTTGAAACTGTCACATCAAACCTAGCCTCTCCACTTGGCCTTTCCAATTTAAACTTTCACTCAGTGCCAACAAATTTTAGAGCTTAAAAAATTAAAATATTTTTTTTACAATGAGCAAAACACTTGCAGCCCAAAGTTTATGCAACTTTTATACCTAAGAAAGTGATCATCTGCTTGCTTTTAAGTGGTTTATTTCAAGAGCAGAGTAATCTGTCAAAAAAGGTGCAGGTGCCTTTTCCTGGGCTTACGTCACCAAATGCCTGATCTGTACTTGAACGTCTATCACCCCGTTGGCCTGTCTCAGAAATGAACCTGTCTGCCTCCTCCAGTCTTTCCTAGCTAATATCTAACCATCTTTAAGGTTGCCAAAACATAACAGAAGCTAATGAAATACTAAAATATAACCCCACATAAAGCCTGGGTCAAAAAGCTTTGTGAATATCCCGCCTAACACCTAAAACTTGAAACTCCTCACACTAAAATGACAATCTCGTGCTGCATTCAAAACCCGGAACTGCTTTATGCATTCCTATTTCGCACTGGCTGACAAAGAGGAAAAGAACGGGGTGAAGGGAGAACCCTAAAGTCCTGAAACACCCAAATGAAGAGTGAACTTGCTCTGGACTCCAAGACCGCAGCTCCTCTAGGAATAACCTTTCCGGTCTTCACAGCGCCTGAAGCAGAATTCCCCAAACCCAGTTCCCACACAGTCTGCATTCAACATGTAACAGCCATTCGTTCACATCCTTGCATTTTTATGCTCGAATTCTGGTTCTCGAAATGCAATTCTGCAAGCGGGTACCTGGCAGGAGCTTTTCTTCTCTTTGTCTCGGGAATCTGCTGGGCAGTTTGTGCCTTGGGAAGTGACTGCTGGAGCTGCGGCTCCCACCCCCACCGACCCCCCAGCCCAGATATTTCAACTCCGGCTTGCACGCTCGCTCGCTTTCCTTAGCCGGCTCCATATTGCTGGGCAGGTCCCTCCGGTCTTGCCCCGCGTTACAAAAAGCTGGATTTCCGGGCGATGCCGAGACCCCGCTAAAGGTGCCTCCAACAACCTGCCCCGCGCTGGACCCCGAGTCCGGCCCGGGCGACCGACCTCCCAGTGGCGCACTTCCCCCACCCCGGAAGAGGAGGGCGGCCAACTTCTGAGGGCGGGGGCTGGGGCGCGCTCGGGGACCTCGTATATGGAAACTAAGATGCACAGAAATTACAGAACTCACAGCAGGTTCAGAAACTTGGATTCAAATTCAGGTCATCTGAATTTAAAATTCTTGCTCCATTATCTCCTGCTCTTTTGGCCAGGATCCAGTGTAGTGAAACACATACCCTTATACACTACGGTGGGCTTTCTCAAGTATCTTATCAAAAGAGGAATGAAGACAAGGAATCCTCTTAGCAATGAACTCATGTGTTTGACAAACATGTATTCAGAGCCTTCTGTTGACCAAACACCATTCTAGGTGTCCACAATCCTGCAATAAACACAGCATGCAGAGTCCCGGCTCTCATAAATTGAAAATTAAAAAGTCAATATGAGAAAGAAACTAAAGTGAAAGAATTACACCAGAGAACTTAGTAAAAATTACAGGAGGGCCAGGGATTTAGCTCAGTGGTTCTGGTGCCTGCCTCACAAGCGCAAGGGCCTGAG
>NW_022900913.1:52444335-52552892 GCF_012274545.1 Fukomys damarensis | reverse complement strand
GCACTGCCTCCGCGGAGCGCCGCAGCCTTGATAGTCCTGGACTGGCCCGGCTGCTGGGCGTCTCCCGGTCCCGAGGCTGGGGTTCGGGGTGGGCACGGGCAAGTTCAGGCCTCCCTAGGGACCGTCTGTCTCCGTGCAGTCCCCAGAACCCAGAAGAGGGGTTGGGGTGCGGAGGACGTGGAATCAATCCAGGGCTCGCCGAAGCTTGGGGCCTTGCAGTTCCTGGCCCCGCCTGCACGGCCTCCCCAGTGGCGCTCTCGGGGTGAAGGAAGGGTGAAAGGGTGAACCGGAGGGACGGGTGCCCGAGGCCTGCCGCGACTCCAGGAGCCTGGCACCGGTGCAGACGGGACCTCGGCACGGAAAGGGCCCTGTGAGGAGGGCGCGAGCCGGCTGATCTCTTTAGTACTGAGATGACCGAGAAAATGTAGGTCGCTCGTGGTAGGGTGGGTGGGAGCTCAGATGAATTATATTATTTCTTAAATGTGTGCGTTGTAAAACGCAGGTCCTCCGAGTAATAATCATTACTTTAGCTGCTCAAGAGAAATTTGATGTTCAAACCTTCCACTGATAGATGGAAGGCCAGCACTTGTGTTCTGCTCGGTCCCATTAAAACCTGTGAGAGTTTACTAATAAAAAAGCTCTTCCCAGATTAGAGATCTGCATGGGCCCACGATGCTTGCCCTGAAGTCCTTTTTGCAAGTGTTTCCCAGTAACCTCACAAGAAAACTACTTTTAAAAAAAGAAAATCACTCAGACCTTTGTCATACTTTGAATTTGGTGATTATCTCTGTGAGCATTGGAAGGAGAAGAACATTATTGAAATGCATTGCCTGCCAGGCGCGGTAGTGCACGCCTGTAATCCCAGCACTGAGGAGGCTGAGGCAGGAGGATCGCTGTGAGTTCGAGACCAGCCTGGGCTACACAGTGAGTTACAGAGCAGTCTGAACTACATAGTGAGACCGTGTCTCAAAAAACCAAAAAAAAAAAAAAAAAAAAAAAAAAAAAAAAAAGAAATGCATTGCCTATCTTTACAAAATATAATCACTTTTAAAGGAGACAGCCTAACGAAAAAATTCCGCCTTAGGCCATTCAAGTGCTCGTGTTTCTGTTATTCCAACATCTCTTGAAGCTGAGATACAAAAGTTAAGTAGCTGCCCATGTCAGGTTAAAGAATCTCCTTTCCCTAAAAGTAAATATGAAATGTACTAAGGTTGGTCTTCACACCTACTATGTGAAATGCAGGGCCTCATTATAATATGAGCTTTGTAGATAGGGTGATGCCTCTCACCTTGTGGAAGAATTACTTTTATCCAATCCAATAAATTCAAGTGAAACTGCTGTGATGTTCACAGTATTTCCTTTAGGTCCAACTCTGAAGAAACAGAATATCAAACCTTACCAGCTATCTCCTTTTGTATAGACCAAATTCCTGGATTTATGCCCTGTACAATATAAATTCCCTAATTGCAATTCCTTTTTAAAAGACAGTTTTGGCAATTTATTTCTGGCATATGTTGGGTTTTATTTAATTTTTCTATCACATTTGAACACATAGCTTAAGTTCAAAGAGTGCCCCATGGGGGGAAAATAATGTGCTTTTTCCATATACACATAATAGATTTGTCTTTGTTTCATTTATATTGACACCTCCCCTCCATATCACTCGTATTGTATTTTCATTTTCTATTGATTTATATGAAATAAAAGCAAAAAGACAACAAAACGACAATAAATTAGTCTGAGGTAACTTTTAGTAAAATCTCACCATTAATTCCACAATATAACTTTTGTAAAACAAGAAGGCATGTGGCAAGGCCAGGAGCCCTTTGCATCTGCTGCCTTCCTCTCCTCTCTCTGGAATTGCTATGTCCTTAGACCTGTGCTGCAGACACCCAAGGATTTCCTGGGAATGCCAAGTTCTCTGTCCTTACTGAATTAGAAATGCCGGGGTGGAACCCACCGTTCTGTTTCTATTAGCCTTGCAAGTCATCTAATGCATGCTAGGGTTTGAGGACAGTTGCTTTAGGGCAGTGCTATAGGGTGCTATAGGGTGAACCTATAGCACCACAGCAAGCTTTTATATCACTGAAAGCTCTACAAGGTTTGCCTTCACTGCTTTAAGGCTTCTAGGAATACAGGCTGGAATCCATCACAATAAAATGTACTTATAAGCCTATAAACAATTTAATCGGTTAATGGCCAAACTGTTAGGTCTCAGAGAATGCGCCCAGGAAGAATCTCAATGGCAGAGGATATACAGTTTCCAAAAGGATGCAGCAGTGTCCGGTATAATACAGAGCAGCAAAGGTGATGGTCACATGTAGGAAGTCAAGAAACTCCAATACCAAGAAAGGCTTTAAGAGGCTGAAGAAAGCTGAGAAAATAGCCTCCTCAAAGATGGCCAGTAGGATACTCTCCTTTCCCATCTCACACCTTCTTCTTTAATAACTGGAGTGTTAGGACACATTTCCCTTAGCCTTTAAGCCTAAGTATATATTTTAGGGTTCAAAGCCAAAACAAAATCAGTACGAATGCCTTAGAGCATCTCAGAGCATTCAGTGATACCAACAGCCCCCTTGTGGCATGCATCCCGTGGGTTCACCACCACTGCCTTACAGCCTTATTTTGTTTGTTTGTTTTGTTTTCGAGACAGGAATTCACTATGTAGTTCATCCTGACCTTGAATTTAGGATGTATCCCAGGCTGGCCTCGAACTCACAGCAATCCTTCTGCCTCAGCCTCCCTAGTGCTGGGATTATAGGTGTGCACCACTACACCTGGCAAGTCTTACTTCTCAAAGTAAGCATGCACCAGCATTGGCACCATGCAGGAGTTTTAAAAATGCAGAATCCTAGTCCCTATTTCAGACCTATTTGATCACAGTCTACCGTTTAGCCAGATCCCCAGTTGGTTCATATGCAAGTTTAAGAAACTCTGTCTTGATAGGGTCAATTTTGGCCACATATCACCATTGCCTGGGAAGCTTATAAAAATCCTAATACCTAGTCTGTAGCCAAGATAGATCATATAAAAATCTCTACAGATAAAAGCAGGTATTATCCACTTTTAAATCTTCTCACATGATTCGAATGTGAAGCCAGGTTTGAAGAGCCACTGCCTTGGCGAACCCGGATGGAACAGGTGCCATCAGCTAAGCCAGCTGGGAAGACTAAACTTCAAATGGATAGCCTTATAGGGGCAGCTGATGCTGCAGGTCAACTGATGGTCTCCACGTAGGAGGGTTGGCCCAGATTTGCCAGATTTTCCAATTTCCAGAAAGAAGTTAGAAATATAATGACTGACAGTCAGGAGTGAGTGAGATACCAAACACCATGGCTTTGTGCCCAATATTTTTTGTTTTCCTTTTATCCTGTCTGATAACTGAAAAGTGTCTTAGTTACTTTTTGGGAGTGTCTTAATTACTTTTCTCATTGCTGGGACAAAATACCCAACACCCACAAGTTAAAGGAGGAAAGGTTTATCTTGGATCACAGTTTTTAGAAGTTTCACGCCACAGTCAGCTGACTCCAATGTGGCAGAGAGACATGTCAGAGGAGAACCAGTCTGTGACAGGGCAGGCAGGAGGCAGTGAGGCGGGAGGAGGAGGAAGAGAAGGTGGAGAAATCTTGCCATTCTGTGCCTTTATATTCCTTCCAGGCTACAAGCCTATTTTTTGTACCACCCATACCCAGGGTGGGGCTTCCATTATCTGTAGCCTTAATCCACATCTACACACCCTAACCCAGCCACCTTTGAAACTCCCAACCTATGACCACATGGGGCTGTGACCACATGAGGCTATGGGGAGATACCTATATTTTGGGGAACTGGGCTCGAACTCAGGTCCTTGTGTTTGTGAGGCAGGCGCTGGAACCACTGAGCTAAATCCCCCAACCTTGGGAGGTATCTATATATAAACCATAACATTCCACCTCTGGCCCCCCAAATACTCATGCTAATCTCTGGATGTAAAAGGCATTTAGCCCATCCCTAAGAGTTTCCAAAATCCTAACAGTTTCAGCATTGCTGAAAACTCCAAGTCCAAAGTCTCCTCTGAGGTTTAGGGTAACTCTTAGCTGTTAGCCCCTGTACACATGAAAAGAAAATTAAACAATTCCAATATACAATGGCACAGAATAAACATTTCCATTCCAAATAGGGGGATGAAATGGAACAGGGAAAAACAAGACCAAAATCCAGCAAGGAAAACATTAAATCCCATAGTTCCATGTCCAACATCCAGGGTAATGTGTAGCAAGATATGAACACCAAAGGGCTTGGGCGGCTCCCCCACCATAGCACTGGCAGTGGTTGCAGCTTCCGTAGCATCTCTCTTCTGCCAGCTTTGCTCATTGTTGTACAGCATTCCTCAGCCAGTCCACATTCCAGGCTTCTGCAACCTTCTGAGGTCTCCACTGCACCTTCCGCTTCACCCGCATAGCTCCATACACCATCCTCTCAGGGCCACACTGCCTGGCTTTTTTTTGAAATCAGGGTAGCAGCCTTCCTGACCTTACAACTCTTGGATTCTGCATGTGCCTAAAACCAGCATCACGTGGATGACATCAAGGTCTGCCACCAGCTAGAACAGTAGTCAGGCTTCCTTCTCTTTTGGCTGCAGGGGTCAAGTACCTGGATTGCTGAGCTCTGTGAACCCAATCCTGAGAGGGAAAAATTCCTTAGGCTGCAACCATATTCTGGAACAAGGTACCTGGGGGCTGTCTTCTCAAAGCAAACTCTTTCACCTTTGCAGTTTTGAGGCTGTAAAGGGTAGAGCCCTGCGGTACTTGTGATGCCCTCAGGCCATCTGTTTCTACTGTCTTCTTCTAAAATGCTTGGCTTTTTATTATTAATTTTTTCAGCAACCAAGTTCCTCTCTGTCCCATCCTTACAGGGTACAACTTTACTGGTGCTTTCTTTCTGGCCACGCACACAAATTTTTAAATCATTCTACTGGGTTCTTTGCTCATGATTCTCAATATAAATCTGGCTAAAAGCCCCCTAACAGTAGCCATTCCATGGCCTCAACATTAGAATGCCTTGAAATTTCTTCCAGCTGCCCTTAATCTCAGTCTCAGGCAAAGTCTCTGGTCATAAGCTAAATGCAGACAAATTTTCAGCCAAAGTTTAGCACATCTAGTCTGGAGTCCAACAGCCAATGCAGTCCAATGCAGGACTGTTTTTTTCCAGCAGCATCTCTATCAGCATTCTGGTCTTCTGACCTATGACCAGAATCTCCCATCAAGTTCAGTTTACAGCAGTCCAGGGCTGCTTCTTTAGCCTTCATCTCCAAACCTTTCCAAACTCTTCCCACAAGTCAGTTCAAAGGCTTCTGAACCACATGGTCAAGTAGTGTAATAGCACCAACCCCACTTCTCTGGTGCCAAACTCTGTCTTAGTTACTTTTCCAGTTGTTGGAATGAAACACCTGACACCCACAAGTTAAAGGAGGAAAGATTTATTTTGGCACACAGCTTGTAGAGGTTTCTTTCTACGGTCAGCTGACTCCAAGACAGGCTGGTGTGGGAGAGGGCCATCAGAGAGGAAAAACAGTCCATGACAGGTAGTCAGGAAGCAGAAAAGAACAGGGAGGAGAAGGAAAAGGGGGTGGAGGAGGAAAAGGAGGAGAATCAGACGCAGCCAGCCTGCCCTCTTCTGTCCCTTTATATTCTGTATTCTATCCAGGATACAAACCTATTTATTGATCGTTGCCACCCATATCCAGGGTATGGCTTTCACTATCCACAAACCTTAATCTGCATTTCCACACTGTCATGCAGCCACCTGCAAAATTCCCCGCTTATGATCACATGAGGCCTTAAGGGGCCATACAGATGTAAGCCATAGAGGGAGAAATCCAATCTGTGTATTGCCTTAGCGTCAAAGTAAGTTGTCCAGGTAAAGGATTATTACAGAGAAACATGAAAAAATGTATTGACTAGGATGCTTACTAGGAGAGTAAGAATTCAGAGGTGAAAAGTGCTACAATTGCCATTCTGTTGCTTCTTACCTTATGAAGTTGTTATGCATGTTGAGGTATTAGGAGAGGGAACTTCTGAATGTATACCAGAGGGCAAGTTAGATCATAGTCACTACACTCAAAAGTCTATGCTTTGGGAACCCCTGTTTCTTAGCCCTTCAGTCCCTGTACTTTTGGAATAAGTCTGTGAGTAAATAGACCAGCAGGAGAAGGAGGTGATGAAATTCAGTGATAGTTTCACTTAAATTTATTCAATATTTGCTCTCAAAAACACCTGTAATAAGAAAAATGGGCTTTAAAAAGTAATCTCAGTTGAGTAAATAAAGTATGAAACATAGAAGCAAATTTCTGTGTTGTCATTTTCTGGAAAACAAAGGCCACTTTTTATTTTTATACAAATCTGCCCGCCAATAGATTATCTGATACATAATGCAGCACTCTGTAAAGAAGAAGAAAGAATTGAAGGGCAGGATAAAACTTGATACTAAGTTCTTATATTTGTAACTACTAAAACCTTACAACATAAGCGCTGCTCCAGTATCATGTCCAAAGGTCAGGTAAGTCAGAGCCAGACTTGGGACAGAACAATAGAGTCACCCACGCTGCCAGTCTACAAATTGTGCTAAATAGATACCAGGCATGGGGACATATGGAAAGTCACAGGTATGGAAAAATGAACTTTGACCTTATATCTCACCACTGAAAACAGATAAGAGCCCCAAATTTAAGAGCTAAACCTCTAAAACTTCTAAAACGAAACATAGGTTTATGGGCCGGGGATTTAGCTTAGAGGTTCTGTGGCCGCCTGCCTTGAAAGCACAAGGACCCAAGTTCGATCCCTGGTACAAAAAAAAAAAAAAAAAAAAAAAAAAAAAGATAACATAGGTTTATAAAATATTTTTTAGTATTGGAACACATAAAGCTTAAACGATATAAAAGGCAAAAACTCATCAAGTTGGACTTCATCAAAGGTGAAAATCTTTTTATCTCCTAACGATACTGTGAAGAAAATAAGCCAACTCTTGGCAGGAAATATTTGCAAAATATATATCCAACAAAGAACTTGTATTTAGACTACACCAGAACTTGTATAATTCAGTAATTTAAAAAATGGTTTTAAACATTGGTCAAAAGAACACCACCAGCAAATATAAATAGATGATAAACAAGCTCATCTACAGAAGCATCTTCAGTCTTTAGGAAAATGCAAGTTAAAAGCTTGTCGAAAAGGCTTGCATTTTAAACCCCGCCTTTCTTGGGCGGGTGCGTGCTCCCCGTCATGCCACACAGGGCGGGGCTTCCCTGGCCTCCCAGCTGCCCTTTCAGGGATGGCCTCTGCGCAGGCTGGTTCTCCCTACAGAGCTCTGGACACTTGTTTAACGGCTGACGGTGGGGTTCAGGTAGATGAGACCCCACGATGACGTAAAAACAGTATTTACGCTCCTGAAGAGATGAAATAATGGCAGGTGGACAGTGTGGGTATGGAGTTTTCAGACACCTTCATGTGAATGAGAAACCTGCCTCCATCAGGACTTCAGATGTCTGATACCCCTGTGACACACTGAGTAATGTGAGAGCTCATGGTCCTGTGAGGCTGTAATACTGAAGGGAAAGATCAGCTAAAGCCATCCTGGTTCCTTGAGAACTGAGTATTTCTTTTGGTACCGGAGATCAAACTCAGGACCTTGTGCTTATGAGGCAGGCAGCGGAAGCACTGAGCTAAATCCACAGCCCCACTGTCAACTTTTAATCTACACTTAAGGGGGAGACTTAAGAACAGCAAGCAGTCTTCCATTTCCAGCACAACCTTTGATCACAAACTACCAGAGAAACTTATGCCTTGGTGTTTATAAGAAGACCAAGCAAAGTTTAGCCTAGCTTATTCAACTCTATTAACCTTCTTCTATGTTGCAATGGAAAATGGAATTAGCCCGGCACGGTTAATGGTCTGAATGTACAGGCTGCCCACTGACATAGTAGAAGCAAACACAAATACCCTCATTGCTGTGACCAAGTTTTAGGATTCAGGCCACATTAAGTGGGAAAACTTTACAGGTCATAATAAAGAATGAGATTTTGGTATCAGCTGCTGGTAAAAGGGAGAAGCCAAGTCCAAGACCTAGGGTTCTGATGAATTGAAGGAAAGTGGAAGTGATGTGCCTTTTATCAAGGCATAAAGTTTGAGTTAGAATTTTGGCTTTGCCAGAGTAACAGTACTGGATGTTCCTCATCAGTTGTAACTTTTGGGGGGATAATGAAAGGGTGATCTGAACCTGTTGGAATATGCTGGCTCCCCAAACAAGGATGCATTGGCATGAGGCAAAGAATTAGAAGAGAGACAACAGAAAAGTTGTGTGTCATTCTGTATTACCTAAATGCCCATGCATAGCATGTTACCCTTTTCTACACTAGGCTTCCAATTCTTATCTTATATATTAGGACCCAACCACAGTATGTTTTTCCAGTGACCCATTTAAAGTCCTGTATCCCCAGACTCCTGCCTATGTGTAATATCCTCAAGAGTATCCTTCAAGATGGAGTGTGAAGGGCCAGGGATTTAGCTCAGTGGTGCCAATACCTGCCTGGCAAGTGTAAGGTCCTGAGTTCGATCCCCGGTATAGAAAAAAAGATGGAGTGTGAAAAATCACAATCTATGCTAATCACCAGTCTTTCCAAAAGAGGAATTCCCTAATGGATATCTGGCTTTTATTTATGTATGTATGTATGTATTTATTTATTTATTTATTTTGGCACTGGGGATCGAACTCGGGTCCTTGCACTAGCAAGGCAGGCAACAGAACCATCGAGCTAAATCCCCCGATATCTGTCTTTAGTCACTGAATTCTGCTAGATGTTGAAATTATTTGGTAAATGTACTGTTTTAATATAGCCTATCAAGCCTTGGATAGTCTGTCTTCATCTTTAACACCCTCACATTCAATGTGTGGACATACAATTTTCTTTCAGGTTTTGTTTTGTTTGTTGTTTTTGGTACCAGGGATTGAACTTGGGACCTTGCACTTGGAAGCAAGGGGCGAAACTACTGAGCTAAATCCCCGGCACCCTCTTTCAGTTCTTTTTTTTTGGTACTGGGGATTGAACTCAAGTCCTTGCACTTGCAAGGCAGGCCACTGAATTGCTGAGCTAAATCCCTGGCCCTTCTTTCAGTTCTTGATAAGAATTTTTCCTGTAGGCTTTTGCACATGGTATTTTTCCTTTTATTCAAGCAGCTGACTAAAGCAGCTTCAACTGATATATTAGCATCCTGATGTCATAATGTCCCCAAAATAGCACATGAATAATAAGTTCCTTTTTGGTTTTTGGTTTTATTATTTTTTGCAGACAAGGTCTGACTGCAGTGGGCTGGCTGCAAATTTGTGGCAATCCTCCTGCTTCTGCCTCTTGAGTACTGAGATTATAGGAATGCCCCACCAGGCTCCCCTGTTCTTTTGGTAGTTTTACATGAAAACAAAGAAGTCAGGTTACCAGATCATTTGCCAGTAGATATAAAGGTATAAACTCATGTACTACTATTTGAAACTAAATGTAGCTTCAGTCATAATTAAATAAAAACAATGGATTTACCAAGAATTTGTTATTGAAAGAAAAAAACATGTCAAACAGATACCTGTATATCAAAGTTTACAGAAGCAGTATTCAACAATAGCCAGGGGTGGGGATTTAGCTCAGTGGCACTGCCACCTGCCTCACAAGTGCAAGGGCATGAGTTCGATTCCCGGTACCAAAAAAGAAAAAATAGCCAAAAGCTGGTAACAATCTGAGAATTCATTAACATACAAATGGATAAGCATGTGAATGTGATCCACACACATATACAGGATGGAATATTATTCAGCCATAAAAAGAGAATTCTGATACCTGTACCTGTGGATGAGCCTAAACATATCTTGATGAAATAATCCAGGCATAAAAGAAGAGATATTCCATGATTCCATTTACATGAACTCTCTAGAAAAGGTAAATTCACAGAGCAGAGACAAATTCATAAAAAATAGAGATTATAACATGGGAGACTAGGAATAAGGATTTCCTGCTGAATCACTATAGATTTTTGTTTGAAAGGATGAAAAATTTTGGACATACATAGTGCTAATAGTTACATAACATTATAAAGTAATTAATGCCATTGAATTGTACAAAGCATTTAAAATGACAATTTTTATGTTATATGTATATTGCCACAAAAAGAAGTTTTTAAATTAAAGACAGTTTAAGAGATTTATGTTTGTTTTATAGGTGATCAATAAATGCTTGTTGGATTAAAAAATAAAACACAGGGTGGTGGCACACGCCTATAATCCCAGCACTTGTGAGGCAGAGGCAGGAGAATCGCCACAAGTTGAGACCAGCATAGTGAGTTCAACTCCAATTTAAACTCATAGTGAGATCCTGTCTCAAAAACAAACAAACAAAAAACCATAATGAGATAGTACTATTCACAGCCAGAATTATACAGTTTGACCGTGCTAAGTGTTGACAAGGGTATGGAAAATGGCAACTCTATCACACTAGTGGTAGGGATGCAAAGTAGTTCAATCAAGAACAAAGCTTGGAGGGCTGGGGATTTAGCTCTGTGGTCCTAGTGCTGCCTCACAAGCACAAGGGCCTGAGAGTTTGATCTCCGGTATCAAAAAGAAAAAAAAAAAAAGAACAAAGCTTGGCAGTTTATTTACATTAAACATGCTTCTACAATAAGATTAAGCTATGCCACTCCTAATATTTTCCCTAGAGAAATGAAAGCTTTATGTTCATGCTAGGATTTTTAAATGAATGTTCACACCAATCTTATTTGTAGTAGCTCCAAACTATAAACAACTCCCAATCCCATTAACAGGTGAACAAATTAACAAATGACAGTATTTCCACACAGTGGAATACGACTTGGTAAAAAAAGGATGAACTGGGCCAGAGATTTAGCTCAGTGGTTCCGCTGTCTGCCTCGAAAGCTCAGAGGCCCGAGTTCAATCCCCGGTACCAAAAAAAAAAAAAAAAAAAAGGATGAAGATTGGCTTGTGTGACGTGGATGAATCTCAAAATTACAGTATTAAGAGAACAAAGCTAGATAAAACAAAAAAATGAACAACTGACAACAAAACAAAAAAGCCCCCAAGAGGTATTCATATAATTTGGTATTATTTATTTGAAATTCTAGAAAATCCAAACTAATCTGTGATACAAAACAGATCAGTGGTTACCTGCTGATCCCCTGGGAAGCAGTAGGATCATAGTTATGAATGGATTATAAAAAGGCATGCAGAAATTTAGGGGGATGAGGTATCGTGGTGAGGTACTCCTGAATGCATATGTATGTCAAAACTCATTAAACTATACACTTTAAATAGGTGAAGTGTGTTTTCTGTACTCCTCAGTAAATCTGTAGGAAAAAAAAAGAATTTTTCTTCTCACAGCATTTGAAGTTTATCAGTTAGAAAACTATGATAGCCTGATTTTGTTAAAAACGGAGAATTTTCTAATATTTTCCAAAAGTTGTCATACTATTCAAATCTATTGATTTTGTAGCTGCTGCTCCCTTTGATATGATGCTCTTGTCCAGTGTACAAGATGCACAGCCACATATAGCAGCCTGAACATCTTCACATCATACACTTCATGATACTAGGGAAAATCAGAAGAATTATTCACTGAAAGTTTGCTTTTAATGAGTATGGGCACAGAGTAAATGATGACAGAGAGTCCTTTTGACCATCTCGGACACCCAGCAGAGTCAATCTCCCTAGGGAGCAGCCTGTGTACACTCCTGGTCTCAGGAACTAGTTCCCTTGGACCGTCTGATAAACACAGACTTGCTGTTACTCTCTGACTTTCTTTTATGTGGGCTTTGCACAGCCAACTCACTTTGATTAAAATTCTTTTCCAAAGCTTACAGTATGATCAGCTCTCAGCTTCCTGAGTTAACACTACAGTGCCACGTCTTAGAGACTAAATTTAGTCACCCTGTGTGGACTTGAATGATACAAGTCTTCCTTCACCGTCATATCCAGACTCTTTCAGACTGATCCATCCTGTGTTAATTGTTACATTGATATCTTTCTTGGGGTCACTTCCTCTATAAAGAATATGTCTGCTGAGCCACAGGAGTGATTGTGAAATATTCCACTCTTTTTTTTTTAATTTGAAAATGAGCTTGTATTAGAAAAGTGACAAGGAGTATGAACACAATGAAAAGCAAGCTAATAAATAACGTTTCTTGGTGATTGAACTAATTGGAAATGTAGCCTGTGGTTGATTATTTTCCACATCCAAGCCTTAACTATTGGCACAAATGACCAGGGTGCTGTTATAGCTGTCTGAGTAAAAGGATTTGCTTAAATATGCTCTCGTTGGCACTGTCAGAATAAAAAATTAAGGGCAAAGTCACACTGATAGATAATGAGCCCTTTATCAAGAAAACTGTTTCGGACAATCTCACTGCTCAGAAAGAAGTTTTCAAAAAGAAGCCCCAGCCTTTGTTCCCTGCACTGGAGAGGACCCAGAGCTGTCAGGGCTGCTGACAGAATCTAGCCTGGAGTATTCAGGCAGCCTCCTGGAATAAAGGAAACGTATTACCCATCAGCCTCCCCAATCTAGCTCCTATCACATCGTCTTTTCTCTGGGCCCTGCCTGACTCTGTGTGCAAAGAAAACATTTCGGATCAGGTAAGACTGTTTTCTGACAGTACTGATTTTTCTAAAACATTTTAGACTCTTTTAGCACTCAAAGTCCTTGTTGTGGGAATGCATAATGGTGTTAGCAAGAATTTTTTTTCTGTGTTTAGGAATAAAATGCTTTTTGAAGGAATGGCTACCAATAATTTAGAATGTTCATAGGTGATTACATTATTTAACTACTAATGTTCTTGAAAAATATACCTCATGTTTTCTGTTTTAACAAGGGATTCACATTGATGAAGGTCCATTGGATTTTGATATTTAAAGAAGGATTTTACCAGAATTGTTTTTATTAGATGCACAAGCCCTGGGTTGTAGGCAGAACACAGATCATGATTTCCATTTTGTGAATGAAGAAGAAGTCTTGGTAGGTGATTTGGTCTGGCTGGGGCCCATGGATGGTAAGAAAAAGAACCAATTCTCTCCTCAGGCCTTCTGATTCAAGGTCTGCAGTTCAGGCCATTGTTGGGTGAAGTCTCCCTTTTGGGTGATGTGCTCCTTATCCTGCACCTATGGCCTTTTCTAGGTAATTCTCAGTGTAACTACTATGATTACTAACTCATGTATCATCCCCACAGATTGACAGGAAGTATTAGAATAGCCTAAGGAGGATTTGAGATGACCTCCACAGAATTACAGACCTCTGGGATAATCTCATCCTCTACTTGAGGAGTTTACATGATTCACAAGTGCCTTACGCATCTAGTTTAAGTCTCTTGTGTTTCAGATGAGGAAACTTGAGTCCCAGGAAAACTGCATAAGTATCTCTATGCTACAGAAGTAGCTGGTACTCCAAGGCACACAGCTAGTTATAGACAGAGCCATGACAAAAAGCAAAGTCTATTGAGACCCTGGCCTCACTGTTTTAGCCATGGCCTCTATGGTATCATTCTAGCTTAGCTAGTACCTGGTAAATACTTGCCAAATATAACAGGTACCGTTGACTTATCAAAGAAAAGATTTATGACTCAAATAAATGATTACAGAACTGTCAACAATGCCCTTGTAAAAGATTAATAATCTTGTTCAAAATTCTGGCATGGTGCCACATGAAAAGCAGGAGGAACAGTGAAGGGCTGATGATGCAATCCTAGGAACACTTACCTAATTCTGAAATACCATAAAATTCTGCACCTCAGTTTCCGTGGAAAAGGAGTGGGCCCTCCCTGCTCCCTTAGTCACTGACGCTGAAGGGAAAAGAAAAGACATGTCTACTCCCAAGCCTTCAGGTGATCACGGATGCTTGCACACATTCGTACTCCCACCTCTGCCACCACCTCCATTACACAATTACACAATCCATTACACTAAAATTGCATCCTAATGTCCCCATTTTCCTTCCCAATCTCTGTGTAACACTGAAAGCCTAGTATTCTTCATAAGCTGTGCTCTTCGTAAGCTGGGGCTCAGCGCTGTGACAGAGGTGACTTTGCCAAGTTTTACTTCTTCATTCTTTTCTAGGAAAAAGCTTCTTAGCTTCTCAGCAGGTCACCTTGCAGAAGGCTACAGAGTCATTTATTTTAGAGCCAGAGTGGTATCAGGCAAGTGGCCACAGGAGCTGTTGGCCTGGGGCAGGCAGAATGGATGTGTGTGGTCTGTAAGGACAGTGGAGTGTGTTTATGTTCACAAGCAGAAAGTCCATGAACAGAAGAGTTCATGCTTACACATGCCAGTCATCTAATGTCCACAAATGCCCCCACGAGGTATGCATAATACCAGTCTACCATTTTATAGATAAGGAAAAGAGCTGGGCTTTGAGTTCAAACCCTCGTTAGAACACACTCTGAACTAGGAGCCCGCAGACTGTACCCTGTGGACCTCTGCTGGTCCACTGCCTGCTTTTTAAATAACCTCTGAAGTTGTCTATGCTGCTTTCATCTTACCCTGGAAGAACTAAGTTCAATAGTTGCAATAAAGATTACAATACCTAAAATGATTACTTGTAGTTCTCATATAGATTAATAATTTAATATCTGGAAGAAAGTTTAGCATCTACACAATTCTTCCCCATTTCACTTAAAGATGAGGAAATAAAAACCTGTAGATTAAAAAATACCCTCACTCCCAGGTTACACTGAACAGGAGCAGGGTGAAGACTGACACCCACATCCCAACCCACAGATCTCTGAGGTTTTAGTCGACTGTCATGAGCCCCCTGTAGGATAGTTGAAAATGAGTTTTAGAACAAGACTGGAAGAATGACAGGTACCATCTAGAAAGTGGAGGATGAAGTTAAAGGTAAAAACCAAAAGGGGCTAGGGGTTTAGCTCAGTGGTACTGCTGCCTACCTCCCAAGCACAAGGTCCCGATTTCTATGCCCGGTAGTAAAGGTAAATACCGAAATACAGCATAACATGTGCTCCTAACAGGGTACAAGGGCACTCAAGACCAATCACATCTACTCAAATTTGTCAAGGCCACCCCTGGAATTTGAGCCTGCTTGGACTCTCAGCTCCCTACTTCTCTTTATACTAAAGTAAGTTGTCTATGTGGCACTCAAGAATGGATTATTTATAAATGTCCTAGCCATATAGTTGAGTCCTAACTACAATGTTAGTTCCTGGAGGCAAAGTCCATAGGTTGTGAATACCTGGGTGTAGAGTCTGTCTCCCTTCCCTACAGAGAGGTTTGCTCTGGAAGCCAAGAGAGAATGTTGGCCAGATTATTTCCTAATGTTTTTTCCTACCTATCCATAAAAAAGCTCAAAAGAGATCTTTATTTATAATCATTTTCATCACCAGTAATACATACAGCACTTATTTTCTCTTAGAGCTTCAAAGGAATACACTATCAAAATCAACGTCTTTATGACTTGTCATCTAACATGTTCTCCTATATTTTGAAGGGACAAAGTACATATTTTCCTAGATGCAAGTGAAATTTCAACTCCTGCTATTTCTCTTAGGATTTGGAAAAGCCCTCCAGTTAATCAAACAAGAATCAAAGGAACTAGAGTGTTATATAACTTTCATCTACAGAAATGCAAATGCTATTTAAAATCCACATAATTTCAAAACTGTTGCCTTGCTTCGTTGAAAACAATCATGGACAAATACAACCTCAGAGTTCAAATCATATACAAATGCAAATCTGTTGACATTCATCACTACCTAATATGAACTTTTAGAAATTTTGGGAACTGTAATTGCCATATTAAAATTTTTATAAAAGCAGTCTGGAGAGATGAAGTATTTGTAAATTCAGCACTCTTAGAATTATCTTCATTTAGGTCTTATGGCTCACATATATTCATTTACTCAGTTAAAATTCAGGCTAGCTTTCTGTCACAACAACAAATGCCTCAGATAATCAAGCTATAAGGAGGGAAGACTTGTTTTGGCTCATGATTTTAGAGGGTGCAGTCCATGATTGCTTGGTGGTGTTGCCTTGGACTGGGGACGGCACATTATGGCAGGAATACATGAGAGGACTAAACTCCCATTTTATGTCTGGGAAGTAAAAGAAAGAAGGGACTGGAGTCTCACAATCCTCTTTAAGAATACACCTCCAGTAATCTCAGGGCTTCTTGCTAGGCCCCACATCCTGAAAACTTCACTCTATCCCAACAGTAGCACTTGGGGGATTAAGCCTTTACCTCATAGCCATTTAGTGGGACCCTGAAGATTCCAATCATAGCAAGAGTTAAGGACACCCTTGTACTGTTTGCCTGGCTTCTTTTTATCTGGTCTTGTGTCCCCTCCCTCCCAAGCAATCCCTTTGAGCTATCATGACAGCATCCAGTCTGGCCACAGTATACCAAGACATATGAACAAAAGTGGGATAATCAGAACCCTTCCTCCAGGTTCTTCTTCCTGGCTATGGCTGACTGGTCCAGAGGAAGACAGCGGGCCTAACTCAACCAAAGTGTTCTTCATCCAGGAGTCTGAATTTTGTGTTAAGAGAGTTGGGAAATCTGAGCTCTAGGACTGAAAGCCTAAGGAGCTGTCAGTTGCTATGTTTCCTTTTATATTGTCAAGAAAAATGATGAAAGCTGGTTTGTGAGGGGAGAGAAAGAGGAACAAAGCAGATGTGCAGAGAGAAAGAACTGAGGAGAGTGAACTGTGAAGTCATGAATTCATGATTCTTGTTTTTCCTGCAGATTTATTCTTGTACTCTGTTACATAAGATACCTTTATATCCTTAAAATAAAAGGTTCCGCTGTTGAAGCTCATTGGAGTGGTACTGCTATCACTTGTCACTAGATGTCTTAAATACGCATACACAACAAAACACAGTTTTAAGGACAACATGAAACAGAAACAGTTTTGCTAGGGAAACATGTACAGTTTCTGGAAAGTTTATTTGTCAATAAGATCCTTCAATTTATAACTGAAGGCTGGCTAAGCAGGCGAATGACTTGGTTTTCATAAGTTTGATAGTAGTCCAACTCTTAGCCTATTTGTTGTATGTCACTGCTATTGTGGTTTGTTTTAATGAATAATAAGTAGCAAGGGTTGGAAAATGTACTGACCTAGAGAAGAGACAAATAAATGATGATGAAATTAAAGTATAGTACACGTGCTACAGTCGAAGCCCCTTCCCCATTCTAAGCATCTGGTTTGCGTCCTTGTCCCTACACCAACAAATGGCCCAACCACCCATCCTGGGTGGAAACTAAGTCTAGTGGTTATTTACTCTCCTTCCTCCTCACTAAGTCCATCATTTCATCCTTCCCCAAGTCTCAGTATTTAAGCAACCAGACATCCCTTAGATGCATGCATTTCTTTTCATCTCCATTGATTCTACCTCATCCAAACTAGCAGCACTTGGCTGTCATCAAGTTGGTCTCTTTTCTGAACCCCCCCTCAAACCTTTGCATTCTTCACTCTACAGTTCTAGCCAAAAGGTGCTTTGTGACGTGTAAAAGGAATCAGGGTGTCCGTTACCCCACCAACACGCTCGGTATGCATATTCTCTTGTAAACATTCTAGTGATTTCCCATTCCCAAGGTCAATAACCTCACCCATGTCCTCACAGTAAAATCACCTGGAAGCTTGAAAACAACAAAACCAAAACCAAAACAAAACAAAACAAAAATAACTATGCTTCTCACTTCCAAAAATTTGGATCAAATTATTGTAGAGTGGGAAACTTTATCGGTATTTTTAGATGCTCCGCAGGTGATCCCGACATACAGAGGGCAGAGCTACTCTAGAGACAGGCCCAGGCTGGGCATGGTGGCGCACGCCTGTAATCCCAGCACTCGGGAGGCTGAGGCAGGAGGATCGCTGTGAGTTGGAGACCAGCCTGGGCTACATAGTGAGTTCCAGGTCAACTACATAGTGAGACCCTGTCTCAAAAAACAAACAAACAGACAAACCAATGAACCAAAAAAACAAAAACAAAAACAAAGGGACAGGCCCATTTCTGAAGTTGAATACCATCTTGCCCCACCTCCTGATCTTCCGTTAGCATGGAGCAATCCTACCCTCTATTCCCCAGCCATGCTGGTGGCTCTTGGCCACTCAAAGCCTTGCCCTTCAGGCTGCCTCAGGCCTCATCCTGGAGCTCACACTCCCTCTGCTGCAGCTCTGAGCTGGGCACCAGGTCCTGGTAAGCTTCTCTTGCCCTCCCCGGCTGCTCCATTCCCATTATGCTCTCCTCACATGCTGTATCCTTCTTTGCTGATACACGTCACCAGCTAATTTTATATGTGTGTGTCTTCTTCGGATAACATTTGCCTTTCTCACCAAACTATAAGCCATGTGAGGGCAGGGGCCATGTTTGCTTTGCTCACCGCTACCAGCCCACATCTAGGCCTGCGCCTGTGAGGGAGGTTTCTGTGTATGTGCTGAGTAACCAAGTGGGGCAAGGATCGTCCCGCTGGCTGTACCATTAAAATTTAGCACCAAGATTCTTGTTAACCAAACGAACAAAAAGTCTGAGGGAAGAGCCAAGCGTCAATGGGGAAAGTTGGGGCAAAGCTCTGAGGAAGGACAGCTTGGTGGATGTTGTTGGATCGGGTGAGTGGAGTATAAAATACTAAGGGCAGCTGGCAGGTCTGGAGGACAGGCCTCCGGGCCACCAGCTCTGGTCTTCTACTTCATCCGCCTCGGTCTTCTTCCTGAAAGTAAAGTGTGTGGTGGAAGAGCAGAAAGGTCCGACTTGCCCAGCAATGTCTGGGAACTTGGTAGGGCAAGCAGCACCCTAGGGGCTTACTGGGACAGACTGCCGCCTTGTCTGGGTGAGAGAAGACTCGCTCAACTAAGAGAGGTAGAGTTAACTCGATGGTTAGACTTGGAGCCCACTCTGTAGCTTCAAACCTTTGCAGGTGTTCTTGCAACTTATTTGCTAAGTGACCTTAGGACAAGTGACTTACTTCATTATGCTCCTGCTTCTGAACACTAGCATGGGGAAAATAAAAGTACTTGCCTTATAGCATGGTAAGTATAAATATTATGAATGCTATTAAGATAAGCACAAAAATCCATCTTCAACCATTACTCTTATAATAATTCTATTTTATAATTTGATGCCACCAAGCTCCCTGTGTTTGGTCCTGTGCTGGATGACAAGGAGTTGGAGCCATTGCCAGCACTGCCCTTAACCACCGTACCTGCAGCTCTCATGGTGCAAGCTACAGAGGAAGAAAAGGCTCCTGGCTTCTGAACGAAACCAAAGTAACTGTTTCCTGAATTTTAGCTAAATCGTCACCACGTCCCAGTGGATCCCACTCTACAGATGGTTTGCTTTCCAACTGCAAGCAATAAAGTGCAGTGAGTCTCAGAATGTCTCTGCAGCTCTGCTTTATTCTCTGTTATACCTGGGGAAGCAGGCCTGATGCCTCCTGGAGTGAAGACAGAGAGCTCACAGGGTCATTTCTTTGTTATTGGGTCACTGCAGAGGCCATCGTGTTAGGCCTACTTACTCTTCTCTCCCTGGTTCCCCTTTATGCCCACATATGATATTTCCAGCCATGAAGGTGGCATCCCATTTATTCCCATGCCTAAAATGAAATACTCTAAGCATACAGTACAACATGACAACCATTGACTATATTATACAACCTTCACATTCTGGTTAACCAGAACATCGTTTCTGTTACAACCATGCAAATTCTGCCTGAAACCCCAGTGTGATTAATGTTCAGGGCAAAAGCAGAGCGATGGGCAATTTGAACTATCAGTGTGATTGGACCACGGGGTGCCCAGATGTTTGGCCGAGCAGCCCTCTGGTTATGTCTGGGACAGTGTTTCTAAATGAGATGCACATTTGAGTCAGTAGACAGAGTAAAGAGGACTTTCCTCCTAATGTCAGTGGGCCTCACTCAATATGTTGAAAGCCTAAATAGAGCAAAAACCATGACTTCTCATGAAAGGGAATTTCCTCTTGCCAGGTTGATTAGAGCTGGAGCATTTATTTTTTTTCCTGTCTTTAGATACAAACTGAATCACCAGCTATTTCTGGGTCTCCAACCTGCTGGCATTTGGCCTACCCGTACATCTGCTCCCCTGGTTCTCAGGCCTTCCATCTAGAGCTACACTTTGGCCCTCCTGAGTTTCAGTTTGCTGACTGCAGGTCCTGGGATTTGTCAGCTTCCATAATCACACGAATCAATCCCTTGTGACAAAGAATTTCCTTATGTACACACACATGCCCTCCCCCACATCTTTGAAGAACCCTGATTAATAATAATAATAATACGAGGAGCTTGGAAGGCTGTTTTGCCTTCTTAAGTTCAAGAAGCTAAAAGTTAATGAATTTTTTCCTTGTTAATTAAGACTTAGAGTTTTTAAGAGAAATCCTGACTCTTGTGAAGGTGAATCACTTCCTGTACACTGCTGTAGTCAAAAAAGGGGAATCAGTAGCTGTGTGTGGTTGTGCATGACAGTACTTCTAGCACCATGGAAGGCTGAGACAGAGGCTCACAAGTTCAAACCCAGCCTTGGGAACTTAGTGATTAGTGATACTGGGGGTGGGGGACGAGGAGGGGGAATTAACATAAACAAAGTGCTCCTCAGCAGCTAGCCACTTACACCAGTATCAATTCAACTCACTGAATTCAGGATATATTTCATGACTTCAAAAATTAGTTTAAGAACAAGTTTCAGGCTCTACTTCTTTCATTTGCCTTTATCAATAAACATGGAATTTACTAAACTGCAAAATCCTTGAAGGTAGTGGCCCTAACACAAGTCAGGGCATGAGCCTTCTTCTGTCCAGAGAAGCTGTGCAAACTTCCAGAGGCAAAGTGTGATTTCTCCCCTTGTGTCAATCAGGGCGGTGGTCATTTTAGAACTATTCTTCCTACCTAAACCGCATCTTTGTGATGCAGAGTAGGTGACTGAACATTCTGTCTTCCTGACCCCCAGGGCAGGGATGATTTACAACACAGTTTGAGGTGGAATACAATAGGCTCAGAGATATCTCTGCTTCCTCGCAGACTTTTGGGAAATCACAGGGAGGGAGGCTTCCAGACTCACCTCCATCCCAAATGCATAAACTGCAAGATTTTATGAAGAGAGGAGCAGAAAGAGTCAGGAAATTAAGTTCTCGGACCTATATCTAAAGATAGCTATGTGGGGTCGCATGGCCTCCTGGTGAGATCTTTCTGGTCTTTTCTTACCTACCTGGTGGAATGGATAGGAAGGTCCAGGAGGAAAAGGCTTCCGCTCAAGATCAACAGGCTGGCAGGCTCATCTCACCCTCCACTATAAAAACAGATCTAACCACCCTGTCCCTACAGGGTTTGAAGTCATAGCCTGAGGCACTGACAAAACAGTGCTTGGTCAGGTCCAAGAAGCAGGGACTAGAGACCTTGACTTTGCCACTTGGTTTTGTCACCTAACTTCTCTGGGCCTCAGCAGGCGAGGAAGAAAGAAGACAGTGCTGCGGAATTACAGAGACTCTCCTTAAAAACCCCAGGGCTTGGGTTATCTCCGCCTAGAGTGGTATTATCAGGAAGATAAGCTTCCTAACTTATCAGAAGTAAAAGCTTGGCAGTCCCAAAGTCTCTTCTTTCCATCGTAGCTGAGATTCTGAGCTTTTGTCATGCTCCTTAATAAACATTTTGTGGCATTTTCTGCAACACAGAACTCTGCACTAAGTTCAGGTAGCACAAAATGAACTTGCCAACATGTAAGGTCTTAAGGAGGATCCATTAGAATATGTGCTAAGTTGTGTTAAAGAACACAGAAACTTACACATGCCATTTTGTTTTCTTTTATGTTAAACAACAACAAAAAAACCTTTTTCTGGTACTGGGGATTGAACGCAGGGCCTTCACACTGAGCTTCATCTCCAACATCCCTCCCCTTCTTAATTTAAAAAATTTGGGGGATAGGGTCTTGCTAAGTTACTGAGTTGTCCAGGTTGGCCTCAAATTTGGGATTCTCCTGACTCAGCCTTCCAGAATGGACTACAAGAGTGTGCCAAGAGTATGCCTGCCATGAGGGCAGCTTTAAAAGGAGTCTGCAGATTTTCTGGTACTGCTTTCATCAAGACAGCACAACTTCAGTGGTTGCCCTGCAATCAGTTGAATCTTGTGATTGTGATGGTGATGTCAGAGGCTGGTAAGAAAAGGCTATTTATTTCCTGGTTCTCCTGCACCACTCTGAGGAAGCCATTTGCCACAGAGCAAGTCTGACAGCCCACAGACACCTGAGTGTCCAGCTGCCCTTGTGAACAGCCCCTCTGAGCTCCTGAGACTCCTCACCTGCTGGACTTGTGAGAGAACACAGCAGCAGAGACATCTATGACTGCAACCCCAGTCACTCCTGACTGCTGCTGCATGGAACGTCCCAGGGGAGTCCTGCCTGGCTCAGCCTTTCCAGGGCAATCTAAAATGATGATTTTAAGAGGCTGGCTCCAGGGGTACTTATTATATAGCAACAGCACAACCAGAACAAAATGTTCACCAATATTATTCCCAAAATAATCCAGAATCAGTATTACCATAGACACATTTATATTTTAATGATTAACCAATAGATATAACCCATGCTCAGGGAGAGAAAGGTAACATTGACACAATGCCATAAAACCATAAACAGAATCCTGCAGTGTTCTAAAATGCCTTATAGCTTTAAAAATGTAATTGAGCTAGGTGTGGTATTGGTACCTGCCTGTGACCCCAGCACTCTGGGAGGCTGAGGCAGGAGGATCAAGTCTGAGCCCAGCCTGGACAACTTAGTGACTTAATGCAACCTTGTCTGAAAATAAAAATGGCTGGGGGTATAGCTCAGTGTGAAGGCCCTGGGTTCCATCCCTAGTACTAGAAGAAAAAAAAAACTGTAGCCTTGAAATGCATTTCAGTATTTTGCTCTAGAAATATATCTATGGAACATGAGTATTCTGAAAAATATTCAATTTAAGAAAAATGAAACAAGGATAACCCCATAACTGTTGGCCTATTTCATATTATCAGTGCTTTCCAGGAAAACTAAATTTTTTGCTTTTGTTTGAAAAAAAAAAAAGTCATCCTGAGTCTTTATTTACTCCAACCACAGTGAAAAACATTCTGGTATGCTGATCAGAGGAAAAATACTGGAAGATAAGAATAGACTGCTGCCTTCTACCCCCTTGGCTAGACCATGTGGCATATGATCTTCCTATTATAAATTCATAGATGTTTTCAATACAATCAAGATTCAAGGGCTCTGAATCAGTGGGAGGAGGAGTCACGTGTGCCCCACTCAGTGGACCGAGCCCTGGTCTGAAGATGCAACTCCACTCACTACAGAAAACATCTGTTTTAACAGGTGATGATTTAAGAGCTTACCTCTGGAAAGTATCTAGCCTTGCCCCTTATGTTGGTTGCTTTGTTTGGTTTTTTTGCACTTATAATTACAGCCCTAAACCTGCCTTAGAGTCACTGTTTAGGTTGAGGGAAGCTGCAAGATGGTCTTTAAAAAAATCAGCAAATTAAAAATACTAAGTTAGCTTTGCAAATATGGCAGCTTTCAACCCAACTACATTTATTTTTTAAAGTCAATCTTAGTCGGGTGTGGTGTCATACCCCCTGTAACTCCTGTAATATCCCTGTACGCGGGAGGCTGAGGAAAACAACCACATGTTCAAGGTTGGCCTGCACTACATACTATAGTGAGTTCAAGGCCAGTCTGGACTACATAGCAAGACCTTCTCTCAAACAACTAAAATGAACAAACAAAAAATTGAGACTGTGTGCCTTTTGCCATCTGAATTGTAACACAGTATTCACTGTATGAGTCAGTAAATGTGTGTGTTGGATAGGGTGGGTTTAGCAAATAAGCATAAATCTCACTCAGGAGCCTTTGGGTTGGAACTAAGGCATGGAACGAGTGAGGCAGCACCTGTTTTCATGATTGCATTAAGTATAGGTGGTATATAAAGTCCACGAGAGACAGGAAAAGGACAAGTGAGGTGCTATTTAGATAACACATTTACAGTGTGGTTCCTTCCAGTGGTGAGGCCATTCTTAATTGCAATATGTTGAAAAACATCATCATCCTTTGAAAAAACTTTTGGAAATAAATGCTATGGAAAAAAGGGCAAGTCTGCATGCACTATTGTTGGCTTCCAAGCTCATGAACAAAACAAAACACCTGTTAAACTCCAGGGGCTTCTTATTGCTCGCCGGACTGTGAAAACGTGTCTTTTTCTCTCCCTTTCACCAGTGTTTGTGAAGACTCATTCTTCTCCACTTGGCTCCAAGGTTACTTCCTGTCTGGGATCTCCCGATCTTCTTCCTGCGAGTCCTTGTCTCCCTGCTGCTGGGCTCTCACAACCCTTCATTCACTCTTCTGCACAGGCAATTCCAACGCTGTGCTCAAATGCCTCGCTCACATCCTGCCTTCCCTTCAGACTCAGCACCGTGGGACCACGGCCCATGGCTTATGTATTCTTCTTTCTGTCTGCACAGCCGGCGCGAAGCTCCGTGTGGACAGGTGCTCGGTCAATGCCAAATGCCCTGCCCTTGGATCTATCTGCATCGCTCGATTTAGTCTGCACTGCTAAGACTGTCCCTTTATCTCTGTGGTTCCTTTTGAGTTCTGATTCTTATGTTCTTAACTATGAAACAGAGATTACATTTGCTGATGCGAGGCCTGCAGATGTCCACCCGTATATGTGTGAGTGTTGCATGTGTGTGTACCGAGTCGCCGTCTCCCACTTCTGGCTTTGTCCCTCACGTCTACCCTGCCCTCGATGCTTTATTTTCATTTCTACTTCCCATTTTCCTTTCAGAACACATCTGAAGGTGAGAAAACTTCCTATTGCTACTATATTTGTACTTGCCAAATTCTATACTGAATCCAGCTATAATTCTGCAACTACTTGGAGAAGAGTGTTATCTTTCTAGGGCAAAATAAATTTTTTTGTAATCTATCCTATCTAAGGCCTATTCTAGTCTCTAAATATGGCCTAGAGTAAGTTTAAGACTCTGGAGAGTTTTTCTAGTGCAAAGAAACATAGGGTAGAAATATTCCAAAAGAGTCAGTATGAACTGCTTTAAGAAAATTTAAGATTCTCTAATGGCATGGGAAATGGTCACCAGAACTAATAAAAGCATGGAATAAGGCTAAACAGAATTAAATTCCTTTTGGCCATGTTCATTTATTCTATTTCCATATGTTATAAAGATCTGAAGCTCCTGCACAGAAATACGGACTTGCTGATTCAACAGTGTTGAAATTCATAATTGTTTTTCACTACACCTCTTTTCTGCTTTTTCACAATTTATCAGTGACAATGTACTTTTCTAACTAGACAAATACCCGAAACCCCAACATGATATTTAAAGAAAAAACCTAAAAGAATAAAAAGGGGAGAGTTTAAGACATTTAAAAGAAATCTATTTTACATATTGTAGCCTGGGAAAGGGGGTGCAAAGGGACTTTTTATTGTAATATTTTATAATGAAAAAAACTTTAAATTCACAAGAGTAAAAAATGGCCTGTGATGTTCCAGGTACCCCTCAGTTAGGTTAATCAGTTAACTCCACTGCTGCCGCTGGCTCTGGTCATCTATGCCTCCCTGTCTTTTTTCTTCATGCAGTTCTTTTAAAGGGTCTTGGTTAGCCTTCAAGTGTGGGTATATTTTATGTTCTATGCTGTAGCTTGGATCTTCTCCTTGGGGACACTTTACAAAGCCTCAAACCTTCTGGACACCCACTGATGTACTACGGCATCTTGATTCTGCAACTGTGTATCCTTCAGCCCCACCTGGAGAAAAATCCTACTGAAGTCCCTGTGAACAAACATCTATGGAAAGCAAAGCTATGCACTATTTACTCAACTTTTCTCTGTCAGTGGGCCAGAGCGCAGAATCCAGTGGATAAAGCCGGGGCTGGCCGGTCTCGGCAGCCAGAGCTGCCCCATTATGATTCAAGATTCGGGGTGTAAACAAATGCAGTGTTTAACAATCGCCAGTTTGCTTTTAATGTTTTATAACCGTGACTGGGGCTGGGGAAGAACACAGTAGTGTCTTCTTCACTGGAACTGAAGTCGAGGCTTTATTTAGTTTTTGGGCAAGCCGCACTGGCAGCTGCAAGGCCTCAATGGGCGCTTTCTAGTCCGGAGCGGGCTGTTCGCCAGTTTGCTTTTAATGTTTTATAACCGTGACTGGGGCTGGGGAAGAACACAGTAGTGTCTTCTTCACTGGAACTGAAGTCGAGGCTTTATTTAGTTTTTGGGCAAGCCGCACTGGCAGCTGCAAGGCCTCAATGGGCGCTTTCTAGTCCGGAGCGGGCTGCGGGCTGCGTTGCTGGGAGCCCGGGGTCTGGAGCCGCCTGGGGAGGCCGGAGCGCGGCGGGGGTGGAGGAAGCGGGCAGCCTGGCCTGCCCATCCCGACTCCGTGACAGGTGCTAGGACAAGGAGCAGAGCGAGCCCTCCCCGCCGCCCGCTCCGGAGCCGGGGCTCTGCGTCTGACACTAACTGGCGTGTTTTTTTATGGCGTTTTTGTTTCAGGAGTCCAGAGCACTGGCGGGCAGAGACGTACCCCGTGGCTCGGGCTTTCTCTGCTCAGCCAACGCTGACGCAAACATGCACAAAGCCCCTGACTTTGCCTAAAGACCAAGACTCATTCTGATAAGAAACCAGCGCTTCTGCTGACAGAGCGCCTCCTTAGATGCTTCGTGCAGTTCGAATGGGCCCAGGAGCCTTTGAAGGAAAGTCTGTGAGTCCTACTTCCTGAAGGCCAGGCCCAAGGAGATTATCTCCTCTTGATTTGGATTGATAGCCCTGTTTATTATTAACTATCGTTTACTGAGGACTTTCATATGCCAGGCATTGAAATAGGTACTTCATGTTCACTTTCTCCATTGCCACAACCCTTTACAGTTTTCTTTTTGTTGCTTTTGTTTTTTAACCAAAGGGGGGGAAAATGAGTTTCAGAGAGGTTAGGTAATTTGTCCAGCGCGATTAAGCACCTTGTAAAAGGTGCAAACAGAAATCCAATCTCCTTACTGATTGTAAAGTAAATTTTCCTCTTTCTAGGAGAAACTTACAGCTTATGTCTTACGAATTCCAAGTTGAAGGTCTGAGGTGGTTATGGCCAGCAACAGGGGAGTCGGCCATAGAAATACAGAGCAAGTTAATACTTCAGATAGCCTAATTAAGCTATTCTTTTCATGGCAGAAAATTACAGGAAAACACAGATACAGTAAAATTAATTAGGCACAGTTGAAAAAGCAGCACTTGTCAGTAGTTCACAACTTGGGCTTGGTGAGCTTGTACAAAACTTTCAAAAATTCCAACAGCTTATTGTTATTTTATTTTTTTCCATTAAGTTTATTGGTACAGTTTAGGTAAACAATACAGTTACATTCATCATTGGGATCTTGTACCTTTACATGATGTAACTTGGTTCTTATTTTTTCCCCATACCCCTGCCCTCCCTTCACCTTTTCCACCCTTCCCTATTTACAAAGACTTTATTTCCATGCTTTTCCATTTCTCATTTTTTCTTTCCTTTTCTTTCATTTCCACTGTCCCTCCCACTTCCCCTTCTCCTTTAAATGTTTCCTTCCTATTTCACATTATCAATTATACATTTTAATCCTTATTTACACTTTTAGCTTTTCACACCAGAGAAACTATTCAGTATTTACATTTGTGTGTCCTATTTATTTCACTTAACAGTATGGCCTCAGTGTGGATCCACTTAGCTATAAATGTCTCTAGTTTCTCGTTCTTTATGGCTGAGTAGTACTTATTTTAAATAATTGCTTATTAATTAAAACACTTTTAAAAGATTTCATTTTGGGAGAACAGTTTGAAATTTAAAGAAAAATTGATAAGATAGATTAGAGAGTTGCCATAAGCCTTCTATCCAATTTCCCTGATTAACATCTTAAATTTGCACTGCTATAATTAATAGAGCAATATTTATACAGTAAGTGATGATCATAGTATGCTTAAAATTCCTTCAATTTTAACTAATTTGCTTTTCCATCTCATGTGCCACCTAGGATACCACATTACATTTAGTTGTCTGTCCTCTTGGGCTCTGCTTGGCTTTGAGAGTTTCCCAGACTTTTGTGGGTTTGGACTACCTTGACAGTTTGGACAAGTGCTGATATTTTACAAGAGGGAATAGGATGCCCCTCTACTGGGATTTGCTTGGTGTTTTTCTCATGATTATCCTGGGGTAATGGATTTTGGGGAAGAAAACCACGCAGGTTAAGTGCTACTTTATCACATCATATCAAGAGTATGTTGATAGTTCAACATGATTTATGACTGTTGATGTTAGCCTCATTCCCTTCACTGAAATAGTTTATCCTTGTCCCCCTTCTGCACTATGCTTTTTGAAAATCACTACATACAAACCATATTAGCAGAAATCCCCAATAATTTTTAAAATAGTCTTGTTCATTTCTTTCAACCTCTCCAAATGATGTGTTTTTATTTATCCTTATTTGATACCATTTCTGCTTGTCAGTCTCTCTATATCTATTCTACAAATTATAACTAACAAATTATAGACTTCCAATGGTCAGATTATATAGTTTACTTTGTCCTTTTTTCCTGGCTTGCCAAAGCCAGTTGAAGCAGAAATACTGAAAGAATTTTACATTTAATATTTCCTGAAAGCAAGGAAGTGGCAGTCCTAGGGAGAAATAGAAACTATCGGGTGTTCTGGAATTTGGTTAAGGGCTTAATGCTGTTTTTATTTTTGAATAATAAAAAATGAAGGCATAATCTTTTCCTCATCAAAATCTGGGGGCCTCTCTTTTATAGAGAAATTCGAGGGGTGAAGTGTGTTGTCCTAGGTCACAGCAGCAAGTGTGTTGACCCTAAGAAAACAGACTTCTTTATACTTTTTTTTTTTTGGTACCGGGGATTGAACTGAGCACCTTGCACTTGCAAGGCAGGCAGCGGAACCACTGAGCTAAATCCCTGGCCCAGGAAACAGATTTCTCGCTGTGAGGAGAAAGTGGTATCTGCTAAAAACCCAGATTTCTCAACCAAACACAAAGGGCAGCTGATTTCTTGGTGGTGATGAGAAGAAGACAAAGATGATGAGGCATGGTAAAGTTGGAAATTATGTGCAGTGTCTTCTCACTGATAGTTCTTATACATTATTTGCTATGGTATTTGTAAGGGAAAAAAAAGTAACCAACTGTAAATTCACCTCTTAGACATTAGCATATTTGTGATCTTCCTAAGCATTTCAAATTTTTATCTATTCTGCCTGTGGGCTGTGGAAGGCATTTTTTTCTTTGTACAGTTCTATTTTAAATGTTTTACAGTATATTTTTATGAATTAAACAATCAACACAAAATAAACCATAGAGTAAAAGAAAAAGTAACACAAAATATATTAAAAATACAATTAAATGTAGTCTGATGGTCAACTTCATGGGAAAGGAAACTGGACAAAGTCAGCAGTGTGCTCTTGCACTTGGAACTGCTGTTAATTAGGAGTCTGAGTGCTATACGTTTCAATGTGTTATCAGTTGAGGTTCTAGATTACTTAGGTATAGATTGTCTGCAGCTCACATTTACCATTTTTTTTGTTGTTGTTGTGAGTGGGAGAGTTCAGAAAGCAGAGTTTAATTTTCTCCTAAAGAATCTGTCCCCAAATCAACAACACGAAGGAGCTGGCAGGCAGCCAGATTAGGCTAAGTTCACCCACAGAAGATAAAAGATACTCCTCAATGGAAATACACTGAGAGATATTTTAGAGAAAGTCATTAACAGACATATAGCTTTGATTTAGTGCATCCAATATTCAGCAGAGAAGAACAAATAGAAACTTCCCAGTGATAAAGGGGGTAGGCAAAGGAATCCCAGTCATAAATCTGTCACTAAAGTACATGGCAGTGGCAATGAGAAAGGATGAAAAGCAGAGATGTAGCCCAATATCTCCCAGCTTTTTAAGAGTGAGAATCTCCTTTGGAAGTCAAATTAATGTTGCAGGTATAAAAGTAAGTGGATCTTATTATTCTTTCATTGATGAAATAAAGACCTGTATGTTAGGGCTGATATTAATCATATTTACAGTATAGCTTCCACACACATTTGAAAAGCCAGAAGCAGATGTGTGTGAAGGCATTAATCCATCGAGACTATCTTCAGTGCTTGTTGCAGACAAGCTTGCAGTCAGTCCTGAGATTCCAAGGCACCACCCTTATCGGGAAGGCACATGCTGCTCCCTCTACTTTCCCTGCACTACCCCTCCTATGTCCAATCTCCATTCCTAACCTTGGTCTTCACTCGTAGTGAAGGAGCTGTTCTACCTGGGCTTTGGTTCCTAAGGATCCCCTCCCTTCATATGTCCATAGGACACTTAAGAAGTAACTCTCTATGGGCCGAGTTTTGACCTGGCTGGAGACCTGATGGTCTTCTGAAGTCTAAGCAACTCTTGGTGACATTGGACATTCCCTCTTTCTGCTGGTGCCACCAGCTTACTGGACGGTGCATCAGCCTGGAGAGCAGCAAGAGTGGGCCTGTGAGAACAGAGCTTTGGCCATCTTGGTGCTCAGAATCTGTCCCTGCCCCCAGCACAGAGACAGCACAGTGAAAGCAGGGTGTGAACTCGGGTTCTGACCTGGTTCGGAGGCTGTGAATTGCCACCCTGTCCTATTCTGATTTCTTGAGTATAGTATGTGCTTTTTTTGTCTTCAGTAAAGGCTTGGTACTATCTGTCTTCTACCCCCACTACTTGTAGGTTCCCCTGAGTGCCATTCTGCCTTAGCTGGGGTTTTTCAGTAAGTTCAGAACAAAATCTAACACTTTCTTCTTTCTGGCCTGTCCACCTGATGAGCTCACTCCCATCCTAGAGGACAGAACTCGATTTTGAAACAGATCTGGGTTTCGTCCTTTTTCTGCTTCCCAACACCATGATATCAGAACAAAGCAAAGGCGGACCTTTCCCTCTCTTGACTGTTGCCCAAACTCTAACACAACATTAGAAAGTCTTTACGTTAGGCTTCAGCTTTTGGTAAAGCTTCCAAAAGCTTTAAAAAAGAGGACACTGGTTAAGAAATCAGTAAGCCACCACTAAATGGGCTTATCAAGTCCTTTCCTATGGGCAGATTTCAACAATGGGAGAATGGAAAGAGAAATGGGAATCTTTCTCTACCTACTGTTACCAAGAGTCAGGAGAAAGCAAAAAGGGAAAACAAAGGTTAGAGAAACTAAGATTAAAATGAGGGTCCATGCCCTACCCTCTGTCACTTCATAGAACCATAATTATTTTCTAGGGCAGATACAGGCGATTACTGAGACTGCAATTTAGACCACAGTAACTGGAGTTAACAGCTCTCCCTATATTCCCAATGCTGTTTTGTGTGATTTATATCTGAGAATGGTGCTTTCATTACCTTGTGTTTAACAAGTGAGGAAATCAAGGCCCAGGATAAATAAATAACTTGCCCAACCCACTCAGTAAGTGGTGGGGCCAAGCAATGAACCCAGGCAGTGTGGTTCCAAATTCTCAGACTGCACTTTGTGCTCCAGAGCAGTTAAGGGGGAGCCAAAGCACACTGTGGTTCCACTTTAAGGGTTGCCTCTAGGTGTGGGACCTTAGGGCAGGTCACCTGACCTTTCTGGCCTCAGTTCCATCAAACATAAGAGATCAGAGTAGGCAACCCTACTGCATGCTCCAACACGCAGTGATTCCGTGTGGGACACAGGTGGTCATGAGACTTGACAGCCTGGGTAATTAATAAAGTTGAGGGTAGATTTTTGTTGTTGCCCACCCCCCAGGATTTACGTGCTCAGAGCTGCTTATGCCCTCCTCAGTTATCTTCACTGTTAGTTATTCTCCGTGATGACACTATCGGAATTGGTGTGGCAGGGTGCTTATGAGACCTGGGGTGGGAGGGACGGAGCCCTGGGGTCGGGTGCAATTGAGTTTGAAATCTTCCAACACCTAACGGGAGCACAACCCAGGCCAAGTTAATTGCATTTTCTATGCTTTAGTTTCCATATCTGCAAGGGTTAAAACAGTCATTCAGGGAGGTTGTATAGAGATTTAGTAAAAATAGCATATGTGAAGAGCCTAGGCCAATGCCGAATACATAGTAGGTTCTCAGTAAAGTTGAGTTCCTGTCCCATTTTCTGTCATTCTTCCTTCATCACAGGTGTGTGTCAGTTAGTATTAAGAAACATATAATACAAGATATAAAAATATACATGAATTCACAGGATTGGCTTACAATGGCCACCACAGTCAGAAAAGGAAGAGTGCAGAGGGTCTGTCTACACAACAGATCGAAGGATTTAGTCAAAGATCTGGAGCTCATTGCAGTGTCCCCTGAAAGTCTGTATCAGGGGGCCAATGGGTCTGCGATGGAAAGCTGCAGAGTCTATGCTGGAAGGCTGAAGGATCTGAGCTGTAAGCCACAGAGTCTGCCCTGGAAGCCAAGAGATGATGTCCTAGGTGAAGGCAAAGACTGGGGCTCCTCTGGAGAAGAGAAGCAGCAGCTTCCTTCCTCATTTTACCTTTATATCATCAGGGGAAGAGTTGGCCTAGGGTATAGAGGACTGAGCCAATTGTTGAGCCAATTAGCTAAGCTTTTCTTAACCAAACTTAAATTGACACAATCCACCATCACAAGGTGACATGCAGAACCCAAAATCATAGGGGCAGTAGGGATACCGCATGATCTCTAACTCCTTCTATGTACTTCATTCCAAGAAAGCTCTTTTTTAAAATTTTGTATTGGTTTATTTTAGATATACAATACAGTTACATTCATCATTGGGATCTTTACACAAGATCTGGTTTCTTTCTTTCTTTCTTTTTTTTTTGGGGGGGGTTTGGTTTTGGTTTTCTTTTTCTGAGACAGGGTCTCACTATGTAGGTGAGACTGACGTAGAACTCACTATGTAGCCCAGGCTGGTTTCAAACTCACAGCAATCCTCCTGCCTCTGACTCTCAAATGCTGGGATTACAGGCATGCACCACCACACCTGGCTTGGTTCTTATATTTTCCCCATTCTTCTAGCCTCCCTTTCCCCGCTCCACCTGTCTCTATTTTCAAAGACTTTATTTCCATTTTTTTCCTTTTCTCTTTCCTTTTTAACTTTCCCCTACCCCACCCATTTGCCCAATACCTTTAGACCTTTCCTTCCTATTACAAAATATCAATTATATACTTTGACCTTATTTACACTTTTAGGTTATCACACCAGAAAAACTATATGGTATTTACACGTGTGTCCTATTAATTTCATTTAAGAGTTTGTCCTCAATGTGTGTCCACTTAACTATAAATGTCTCTAATTTCTCGTTCTTTATGGCGAGTAGTACTCCATTTTATAATTTATAAAGCCACATCTTTATCTAGTCTACAGTTGATGGGCAATTGAGCTGTTTCTAAGTTACTATAAACATGGGTGAGTATGTATCACTGTGGTGTGATTCTTTTAATTCTTTTGGGAAGATACCTAGCAGGGGAATAGCTGGGTCAAATGGGACTTCTAATCCTAGTTGTCTAAGGTATCTCCATATTGATTTCCACAGTGGTTGCACCAATCTGCACTCCTACCAACAATGGAGAAGGGTTCCTTTATCCCCACACCCCCACCAGCATTAACATTGGTTGATTTCTTGATAGTGGCCATTCTTTCTGGGGTGAGGTGGAATCTCAGCGTTGTTTTCATCCACATCTCTTAAATGGCCAGTGATGTGGAATATTTTTTCATATATTTATTCGCTGCTTTTACTTCTTTGTCTGAGAAATGTCTGTTCATTTCAGATGCACATTTTTGAGTTGGGTCTTTATATTTGTGAGGGCTTGTTTTTTTTTTAGTTCTTTATGTATTCTAGATAGTAGACCTTAGGAACAGCTGGTAATTTTTTTTTCCCACATTGTAGGTTGTCTCTTAGCTCTCTTGGTGGTTTATCTTGCAGTACAGAAGCTGTTTAAAAAGATGAGATCCCAGTTGTTGATTCTTTGTGCTAGTTCCCATGCTACTGAGGATTTGTTCATAAAGTCTTTTCCTATGCCAGTGTCTTCAAGAAGTCTACCTAGCTTATCTTCCAACAAGTTTAGTGTTTCTGTTTTAACATTTATATCTTTAATCCAGTTGGATTTTAGTTTAGTGCATGGTGAAACATAGGGCTCTAGTTTTAATCTTTGGCAAGTTGAATTCAAATTTTTCCAGCACCATTTATTGAAGAGGCTGTCTTTTCTCCAGTGAAGATGGTTGGCTTCTTTGTCAAAGATGAGGTAGTTGAGTATTTCTGGAGTTATTTCTCCATCTTCTAATCTATTCCACTGATCCTCAGGTCTGTTTTTTTTCTTTTTCTTTCTTTTTATTTATTTATTTTTTTGCCAGTACCATTCTGATTTTACCACAGTGGCTTTGTAGTACAATTTTTAAGTTGGGGATTGTGCTACCCGCTGCCATGTCTCTGCTGCCTGCAGTTGCTTTTGCCATACTAGGTCTCTTCTCGCTCCAAATGAATTTCTGGATTGTTTTCTCTAGTTCTGTGAAATGTACGGTTGGGATTTCAATCAGGATTGCACTGATTCTATATAGCAGTTTTGGAAGTATGGCCACTTTCACTATATTGGTTCTTCCTACCCAGGAGCAAGGGCTGTCTCTCCATTTTCTTATATCCTCTTCGATCTCTATATTCAGAGTATTGTAGTTCTCAATGCAGAAGTCTTTTGCTTCCTTCAAGACAGCTCCTGATATTGGCAAAAGGAAGTTATAACTCTTTTTGTAGACATCTCTTAAGGTATTTGCCTAGCACATAAAAATTGTCTCTTCTTTAGAAATGGCTCTGGTAAATAAAGGCTTTCAGATACAAATAATAAAAATCCAATTTAAATAGGCTTAAGTAATACAGGAAATTTGCTTGTGTATAAACTGAAAAGACAACAGAACATAAACTGCAGGCAAGACTACAAACAGTACAGTAATACAGTAACACTCAGGATGTGGCTTATCTCTGTCTCTGTTCTGCTCGCCACAATATTGGATCAATATCTGACTTGTCTCAAGGTCACCCACTGGCTGCCAGCAGCTCCTGGAAGGAACCATATATTTTCTCACTGACATCCACAAGGCATAAGAACATCTTGGCCAGCAAAGACTGACTGAACTGGTTAGGGTCCTGTGCCCTTCTGGGAGTCAATCATCATGTCCAGGCACAGGTTGAGTGGCTCAGTCAGGGTCACGTGCTTTATTTCTTTAGGGAGGACAGAGTCATATTTCTTGGATCCCCAAGCAGAAACTAGGTGTTCTTGAAAAGGGAGAAGGTAATAAACAAACGTGTGGAGGATGCCTGATGAACTCTGAACAGAAGGGCACAGTTCGGGGTCACTGGAGCTGAGTCACAAGAATGGCCTTGTTCCAGAGGATGCGCCTCAAAAGCCTGCTGCTTTTTTGCAGTGTTTCTTTGCCTTACGTTGTACTCCAGGCTTTGTTGTTTGATTCTTCCTTTCAACCTGTAGGTATTTATATTTTTTATTTCTACATAACAAGCCACTCTAATATTAGCAGCTTAAAATAGCCATTTTATTATCTCTCCTATTTCCAGGTTGATTTGGTGCAGCCAGATAATACTGCTCTTCCTGATGTTGGCTAAGGGTTCAACACCTAGGGTCTTAACTGTTGCAGGGCAAGATTGAGTTACTACCTCCTTAGTTTTACATGTTAAGTTGATTAGGCTTCTTTACCCAGATATTTAAACACGAATCAAACGAGTATTTTGTAAGAGTAATTTGCACCTACCTTCAGTTGATAAGGGTTTACCTTAGATAATGAGAGCAGGCCTTATCCAGTCATTTCAGAAGCCTTAGCAGCAACAATGAGAGTTATCTGGAGATGAAATCTGCCTCAAACTTGCAGCATTAGCCAAATTAAGCTGACTCCGTACTCTTCACGTTTTAGGCTTGAATTTGCCAGTCCTCACAATTCCATGAGTCAAACGCTTAAAACTATCTATCTATTCATCTATCTATCTTACTGGGATTCTCTGAAGAACCCAACTATTACAACATCTGAAGCAAGGATGACTGAACTGAAATGAAAGGAACAAAGCTGGGGAGAAGGAGCAGAAGAAAATGATCTCTTAGCCAACAATCGATTATTTATTTCCTCTGTGTGTATGTGTCAGAAGTTTCACAAATTTCAAATTTTACTTGTTAAAGTTTTTTTAAATTTTACTTGTCAAAATGGTTAGATAGTAAGAATAAGGCAGATGAAAGACTTATCCCTATCATGAATGCGATATTGATCAGCTCTGAATATTTCTTAACATTTCCCCATGTATCCATGGCCTTACTTGGCATTGGGGTCAGAGGTGGGGTCCTCAGGGTGGCAGGTGTCATGCACTCAATCACCTAAGCTATACTGGTGGAGATAAAACATGCCCTGAGCAATAAATCACACAAGCTGCCCTTTCTCTGCCTGTTCCTACTCGTGCTCTCTTATCAGCTCAGTCATTACCTCTTCCTTACTCTAGCTCTATCCATTCCACTAGACAGAATTGCTTTCTTCTCTTCTCTGAGGTCCCATGGCATTGTGTAGCCACTTTCACTCTGGTGGATGATAGCTTTTCGTTATGTGTGGTGGGCAGAATTCCAAGATGGCCTCCAATGATCCCTTGTGCAATCTGCTCCCATTGAATGTGAACTCAGCCAGTGAATGTGATGAGGATTGCTCCCATGATTGTAATCTGGCCATGGGTTTTGCACATGTAATTAAAAGACCAAATCCATGGGCCTTTGAACAGTGAGATTATGCTGGGTGAGACAGACCTAGGCAGGTCAACTTTAAAAGAGAAGATGCTTATCAAAAGAGATGTGAGGAGTGAGAAGAATTTGCTGCAAGGATATATACATTTGTTAGCATGGAGATGGAGGGATCCACAAAGCAAGGATTGCGGGCAGTCTCCAGAATCTGAGATCAACTCCTGTTTGATAGCCAGCAGGCAACTTCTGTCCTACAATCTCAAGGAACTGAATTCTGTCCCAACCACACATCCTTGGAATGGGACCCCAGGTCCAGATGAGAAGGCAGCCTGCTTGCTACCTCACTTTTAGCACTGTGAGACCCTGAACAGAGCACCTATTGTGCTGTACCCAGGCTTATCACCCATGTGACTATGAGCTAAAAATAAATGCCACTTCAAGATGCTAAATTTGTGGTCACTGGTTACACAGCAGCAGAAACAAATACACTATACATTTGTCTTCTCCACTGAACTTTCATCGCCTGGAAGGTAGGGTCCTTATTTTATTGACCCACACAGGCACCTCTAAGCAGAATGCCTCACTTGGAGCAATGGTTTTATATGGGTTGGTTGAATAATTAATAAAAGATAATAATGTGAGGCAGGAGGATCACTGCAAGTTCAAGACCAGCCTGGGCTACATAGTGAGTTCCAGGTCAGTCTCAACTACATAGTGAGACCCTGTCTCAACAAAACAAAACAAAACAAAACAAAAGCAGAAAATAATGCTGTATTTTGTAAGACTGTATAGGCAATTAGAGATTGAAGATCAAATACACTCAATTATTTCAGTAAGTTTTCTTCAAATACCCACTAGGTGCTCAGCACCATATCAAAGTCAAGTTCCTCCGAGATAGCACCTCTGACTTTACCTTATCATAAAACAGAGGGCGTCTAAATATTCTAGACTCAGTTATAGTTAGTTATAGTTACTATTGCTATTAGAAATAGGGAGTGTCCAACAAAAGTGTCCAGAGGTGGGGATTTTGGAAGGTGATTGGACTGTGCAATGCTGTGCTCATCAGAGGTTTCATCCCCTGGTTGGAGTGGGTCATTGAGGATGTGACCTGGAAGGGTGTATTCTTGCTCCTGCTGCTCCTTTCTTTCTGCTTTGTGGCTGCCATGAAGTGAGCAGGTGTCCTCTGCCATTCCCTTCCACCATGCCACTTTGGAGTCCCCCGACTGTGCAATGAATCCCCTAAAAAGCCATGAGCCAAACTATACCTCTCCTTTAGGTTGGGGATGTCTGGTATTTTGTCCCAATGACACAAAAGTAACTAATACAGGAACTGGTGGAGAAATGCCAGCAAGAGATAAAAAAGGTTTCCAACCTTATTGCTATGGTTTGAATGTCTGTGTCCTTGAAAAATCCATATATTAAAATCTTTATTAAAATCTATATTTATTAAATCTATATTAAAATCTTTACCCCCAGTGAGATGGTATCAGGGGGCAGGGGTCTGGGGGAGGTGATTATATCGTGAATGTGTAGCCCTATATAATGAATAGGATTAGTGCTGTTATGAGGAGCACAGAAAGACCCCTTGCCTCCTCTCCAGTGTGGAGACACATTGGAAGACTCCTGTGAACCAAGAAATGGGCCTTCATTAGACACCGAATCTGCTGGTACCTTGTTTGACCAATCCAGGTCAGAACTTCCAAAAAGGTGAGAGAGAAGTTTGTTATTTATAAATCGCCTAATCTATGGTACTTTGTTATAGCAATTGCAGTAGACTAAGACTCATTTTGAGGAATAACTTCATTATGCTCTCCTTACAGAACTTCTGGGTCTCATGAGTTCTTTCCAGCTGTACTGTACTCACTCTCTGTACGACCACATTGTGCTTTGCAGGCTAAGAAGTGAAGAGGCCCTGAGAGCCCATGCATGGACCACACTGACCACATTATTTTCTTCCGTAAGCTGAAAGGGCATCTCTGAATCCTCAAAAACCAAGAAACATATTCAAATTTTCAAAACTGTCCTAATATTTTAAATTGATGTTTGTAAAGGGGATAAAGAGCTTTCTGACAGTTCGGTTATCATAGCCTGATTGGAAGACTCAGCCTACAGGGTTTGACTTTGCCTATCTGGGTAGAAATAGAGCATGTACCCCAGATGAGAAGAAAATGACACGGTGGTTCAAGTATGTCTTATAATCCTCTCTCCCACTGTGTATGTGGATCGTGGGTGATGTAAGAACAAGGATCTTGAGGGTGCATGAAGACAAATAAAATGAACAACAGCCAGTGGCTTCCAGGTGGCCAGTCTGGTTTAACTCAGGAAAATAAAGTCACTGGCAATGATTTGGTCCCCTCCTCAAACAAAACATTCAGAGGAAGAGTTTAAATGATGAATATCTAGTGATAAACCACACAGATAAAATCCCTGCCACAGAGAGCTTCACTTCTTTTAAGAATGCCCTAGGGGTTGCTTTGGTTGGGGAATTCAATTGCATTTTCAGTTTCAACTTCCACACTATGGCCAGCAATGAACAGAGAGGAAGAATTTGCAGTATTATAGAACTTTAAGTCTCCTGGCTGTTTATATTCACTGGCCCTATTCAAGGTCCTGTGTGGTTTTTCTCAAGGATTTGGGGTGGAGCTGAGGGTGGGACACTGGGGGCAGCATCCATATCCTCTTTCTGTGGGTAAGGTCAGGGGGTACCCTGTACCCCCTTCTGTGTGCCAACCTCCAGAGACACCTGCCCTGTGCGAGGCCTCCCTAAGTACCTGCAATGCAGCTGGGCACCAAGGAGCTGGTTTGGAATAGGATGCTTGCTACACTGCTCTCTGCTTAGGGCCATCCGGACTAGGCTTGGCCATGGGCACCTGTGTCCTCCTCCCCCTCCCAGGACACCAGATCGGGTGCTGGAGCAGCCGCTGAGGCAATGGTCAAGGGGCCAGCTGAAGCTCTGCCCAGAAGATCAAAGGTCTGGAGGCTCTGGGACTTTCTGATGAAGTGCTTCTGGAGCAAGACACTGCCTGGTCAGTAAGTACTGAAGCTAAAGGAATATTTTCCACTCCATCAACAACACATAAACAATGTCTATCTACATGACTAGAGAAAGACAAAATATCTTCCTCTCTATAGGGAATAGTACCATAAAGTTCTTCACATATGAGGAAGGAAGAAAAAGCATGAAGTAAAAAAAAAAAAGTTATAAAGGTGGGTACAACAGTAAAGTTGTAGTAACCATAATTATTGACGATTATGATAATGCTATTTTTCTGGGTGCCTTTTTAAATGCCTTGTATTTTCTTTTCTCATTCTAAACAAATACATCTTTTGGACCTAATTTTATATTCTTGTTCATAGAAAGGGCATCGTGTTTTATCAACTTCATATAAATTTGAATCTACCTTTAATAGAAATCTTTTTCCTGAAAATAGTGCCGGAGATAGAATATAAGAAATCAATAAAATCATGATAAACCAACTGCCATATGGAAATTAATTTAGCCCATTAAACCCTCACCTTTTCCTACACGGTCTTGAATTTATTAAAAAAAAAAAACCCTTAGAAGATTCAAATGGCTACAAGGAGTGTTCAAAGCACCCATATCTATATCTGTAAGAGCCAACACACTTGAGCTCCCTGAAAAAGCCAGATACCAGCTCTCTTCCTAATGTGGAAGACATATTTGCCTGGATCTGCTTTTGGAAGAAAATTACTTTAAAAGTGCAAAGCTCCAAAAACTGAAGAGCATATCATTTTGTTAGTGTGTATCTTTTGGAATCAATTATTAACACAGAGGTGGCCACTTTCAAATGTGTTTGTACACCACATCAACTGATATTTTCCATCTATTCAGGAGGGAATGGGCAGGCTGAGAGCCAAGGAAGGGAGAAGAAATGCTTGCTGGTTTTGTTGCAACAAAACCAAAGGACTCTTGATTTATCAGTACATTTGGCACACTCTTTAGTGTGCTCGGGGGGATGGGTTGAGGATAGAGTGGTGGAAATAAAAGGTTGTAAATTTTATAAATGCAAGTCCTCTAAAGTAGGCCAATTGGTCAGCTGCGAACTTGGCAGCATCCTGAGGCATGTGTGCTGGTCAGCTTCAGAACACGATGTTCTGTTTCACTTCTGAGAGCAGAGGAAAGTAGAATAAGGGCTCAACCCAGGACAGGGAGGGCTCAGCACAGACAGAAGAAAGGCTGAAAGAGAAAGGAAACAGAAAGGAATAAAAGCAACATCATTACACTGCTGACGAGAGAGAAGAGAGAGAGAGAGAGAGAGAGAGAGAGAGAGAGAGAGAGAGAATATTAAAGTCCCCAAGAGATACTCTCTGATACTGAAGTTTGCTGAAACTATGTTCTGGAAAATTCAGAGCAGTTGTGTGATTGATGATTGAAAGTAATAACTGAATGCTTTATGTAAGAGTAATGATGAAATTTTGCAAACGTACTTGGAAATAGCGATTAGTTTATAAACTTTGAACTATAAAGATTCGTGGCAAAAAGATTTAAAAATAGTTCAAAACAGATTCCTTTAGTTCTAAATTGAATAAAAACGTTTTAGGGCTTTTTCAAACCTAAGTTTACATTTCATATTGTTTAAATTAGTACTTTTGGCTGCTACTGAATAAAATGATAACACAGAACATATAAAAATAGATAAAAGTATTTGGCATATTTGGATAATCTCAGATATTTTCAAACAATTTCTGAGAAAGTAACTGGATAAAGTGTAAAAAGTATGAAATAAGGAGCCAATAGCAAATTATACTCAAATTTATAAAACATAGAATGGTAATGATGATTCATATCTTGAGATTTGTTTTTTAACCACAAGATTTTGAATTATGCTACAGCGACGTTCTGTTAGCCAGAATCATTTATAGCTGGTGGCATGCAATGAATAAATACACATACACTTTTCTTCAGTAGCTGGTATTGCCACTAGCTTGAAAAGACAGAGGCAAAACTAGAGGTGCTGGCTTAATTCCACATGTATACTATCATTTAAAAATATTAAATTGAGATAACTTCATAAAGGATATCTGTTTGATTTCTTGCACAGAACAAACATGAGTATAAATGCAAAAATAGTTTTGATTTAATATTTATTTTTTCACGCACACACCAAAAGACAAAAACAAAACCCCCAAACCACCTATCTATCAGTGTAAAAAAAAAAAAAACAAAACCCTAGAGATTGCAGAGGCCAAAAGACTCAGCTGGTCTTTGTAAAAGAGTTTATGGCTTTCAGCTGAAATCTCTAAGTGAGAATTCTCCTTCTCAGCTGCTGGCTCTTGGTGATCTCCCTGTGGCCTCTGACCCCATTTCCATGGAGACAGCAGTGGGAAGGGTAAAAAATAAGGGGGAAACTTTTTAAAGGGAGTATTTCCAAATCCCTACTCCTCCAATACTAATGGCTCTCCCAAACTGGCCACACATCCGTCATTCAAATTCACTTGCAGTTCTTCAAAGTTAAACGCTGAAAACATGATGTTTGATCCTAAAAGAGATGATTTGTAGAGATATAAAAAAGTACCTCCCTTTTTGATGCTCCTTAATTGAAACTCAAAATGAAGGAAAAATGGCTTTTCGCATTTAACAATGGAAGGAGACTCATACTATTATCCAGGTTCTGGTTTTTGGCTGAATGCCATGCAGTCCCTTGCCCTGTGGGGGTTGGCATCTCTCCAAATATTAGAAAGAGGATCTTCTTCAGGAGAACTTTTTTTTTTTTAAAGTGATAGGGTGTTTTGTTTTGTTTTTGGCTGGGTATAGGGGCAAACACCTGTATCCCAGCTCTTTGGGAGGCTGAGTCAGAAGGATCCCAAGTTGTAGCCCAGCTTGGCAATTAGGTGAGAGCCTTTCTCAAAAATAGTAGGGGTGTACTAATAAAGTAAAATTTTAAAAAGTTGGGGCTGAGGATACAGCTTAGTTCAAAGGCCCTGAGTTCAGTTGCCAGTACTGCAAAAATGTACAACAATGGTTTTTCCATATCTATATCTGTGTCTATATCTCCCAGTCTCTTGCTTACCAGCTTCTTTTCTTGACCATTTATCTGAAGCTACTAAAAATAAAAATAATGATGATAGTGTACCCACTACTATATCACCAGTCCTACAACTGGCTACCACAGCCCCTATTACATCATCCTTACTGCATACCTGGTACTGTAAAGTTTTTGCAAACTTCACCATAATTTTTGAAAAACAAAAACCACAAACATACACAAGAGGAGAGAGAATTGTTTAATGCACGCTGCATAGTTATCATTCAATTATGATAATCTGTACTCATAGTCATTTCCGTCTAATAGGTTTCTCCATCCATCCCTCCATTAGCTTGAAGCAAATGTAGGATATTTTAATCTATAAATATTGTTTTGTATGTATTTGTAAATTATAAAGCCTCATTAAAACACGACACAATATCACTATTATTTCTAAAAATAAATAGCAACTACCTAATACCACAAGTATCAAGTCAGTGAGATGGCTGAGTTATTTATGGTCATTCTACTCATATCGTTTTCCTTTTTCACATTTTAAAATCTTGAAAAATATCTCACAGAGGATAAATAGGGAACCCTCTGTTAAAGTCCAGATATAGCTGAATACAATGTCCCTGATTACTGAGGTAAACTCCCGAGATCAAAAGGTTTATAACTAAAATGAGAGCTGACATTTTCTGGGTGTTTACTATGTGTTAAACTTTGTTCTGATCACTTGTCTTAATTCACTTAAGACTGACAGCGATCCAGCGAGGAGGTGCTACGGTCCTCGCGTCACGGAGATTAGATACTCAGAAGAGCTGAGGGGTTGAGCAACAGCCAGGAAGTGGCACCTTCTATTAAAGGGTCCACTCAGTCCTCCGCTCATTCATTTACACGCTGACTTTTCATCTCTCTTTGAATCTACCGATCAGTGAATCTATACTTTTATTTATTTGAATGGAAAATATAGTTTCATTGTTTAAAACTCAGGAGGTTCAGCCAGGCATGGTGGAACACTGGAATCAGGCCTATAATCCCAGCACTCCGGGGCCATAAGTTTGAGCTCAGCCTGGTTTAGTGAGACCCTGTTTCGAAATTTAAAATATTAAATAAAGAGGACTAGGAATGTAGCTCATATGTGAAAGCCCTGGGTCAATCCCTAATACTGCAAAAACAAAAACAAACCAAAGCGCCCCCCGGCAAATGTGGAGGTTCAGAATAGTGCATGTGGAAAATTGTCACCTGTTCCCTACCATCCAGGCCCTATCCTGAGATGCGACCATTATTTTAGTTTTCTGAGTACTGTCCTGCAGATATTTGATGTGTACATTAACAAATGTGGCTCCTTTCCCTCCCTGTTTTTACAGGGAATGTGGCACACATACTACTGCCTTGTACTCCATATTTTCACTCAGCCTGGTTTGGAGTCTTACAAATCACTGTGCCATTCTGCTCAATCACTTTGGCCAGAACCCCCAGGTCTACGTTTCTAAATCTTTAAATCTTAACTTCCATGTAAATATTGAATATTGAGTCAGAACTTTCATGTTTTTATTGTTCATACTTAGAGCCTACCTACAAACTCTAAAATCTATTCATTCTGCTCTCAGTGCTTTAGGCAATGCCCTGCAACTTAAAATAAAGGCAAAATACACAGGATCGCATTCCCCAAGATCCTAGTAAAGTTTTGTTTAACAATAATACAATGTTCTAATCATCTAGCCTATAGATTTTCTTTAATGTGCTCCTTTCATTTTGTAGTTAACAATTTTAAGTGTTGTCAAAGAGGACAGAAGATAGCTTGCAGTAAAATAAGCTACTGATTGACATGGGACATACAAATAAAAATATAAAGAGGAACAAAAAATTTAAAATATTCCCTCTGAGAATTTCTAACCACATTGGTTTGAGGCCATAATTGCCAGTGTCTGTATATTATTTTAAAAAGACCTAAATTGGTGTGGCTCACAGGTGCCTAACAGAGGCAAACAAATCCTCCATAAATGCAGGTCTCCAGTGAATTCTGATGTGTAAAGTTTCAGGGAACATCTGGTATCAGTATTCCCCCCATAACATGAAGAAATATGCCACTAAGAACAAGAATCAGCAAAACAGCCAGGCGTGGTGGTGCATGCCTGCAATCCCAGCACTTGGGAGGCTGAGTCAGGAAGACTTCCCCGAGTTCAAAGACAGCTTGAGCTATATAGTGAAACTCTTGTTTTAAAACCAAACAAATTAGCAAATACAAAGCTATAGAGACAGAAAAATATGTAGCCAAAGCTGGTCCCAAACACACAGCAGTATAGTTAGAGAAAATGCAGTTTTAGAAAAAAAAAAGGACATGAAAAAGCAGGAAAGTACAAAAGAAATCAAGAGACATTGAAAATGGAGTGAGATTATCAGATTGCCAGAAATGATAAAAGGAAGAATGAAGAGACAATATTTGAAAAGAAATAGTTGAAACTGAACAGACTTTAAATTATATAAATATTGTCAAATTATATTGGTATCTTTGTTAAAAGACTGATTCTTAAACTGGGTGTGGTGGTGCATGCCTGTAATCCCAGCACTCAGGAGGCTGAGGCAGGAGGATGCTGTGTGTTTGGGACCAGCTTTGGCTACATAGTGAGTTCCAGGGCAGTCTCAACTACACAGTGAAACCCTGCTTAAAAAAAAAAAAAAAAAAAAAAAAGGCTGATTCTTAGATTCAGGCATCAACTGACCCTACACATGCTAAATAGAAATCTATGCTTAGACACTTAATTGAGCAAAGGTAGAAGCAAAACAAAAAAGAAAAAGTATCTGTTATAGAAAAAGAAAGGTTTACTACAAAAGAAGAACAACTAATTTGACAATTGATTTCCCAATAATTACATGGAAGTGAGAAGATACTGAAATATTATTTTTAAATTGCTAGAGACAGCTGAGGATTTGGCTCTGTGGTTCCTCTGCTTGCCGGGCAAGTGTAAGGGCCCAAGTTCAATCCCCATTACCAAAACAAAACAACAAAAACAAAACAAAACTAAATTGCTAGAGATAAAACAACTGTCATCATAGAATCATGCAGTAAAAACATCATTTAAAAATAGGATGGAGCTGGGCGTGGTGGTGCACACCTGTAATCCCAGCACTAGGGAGGCTGAGGCAGGAGGATCACTGTGAGTTTGAGACCAGCCTGGGCTACATAGTGAGTTCCAGATCAGTTTCAACTACACAGTGAGACCCTGTCTCAAAAAACCAAAAATAAATAGATAAATAAATAAATAAAAATAGGATGAAATAACTTTTCATACAAAACTTAAGGGAATTTTCCATCAGCAGATCATCACTAAAAGTATTACATGAGATCTTTTATGAAGAAGAAAAACTGACCTCAAAAGACCTGAGTTTCAAGGAAAAACAGGCAACCAAATTAACAATGTATTGGTAACTGGACATGAATGACAAAATAAATAATAATGTTCAATTTATGGGTTTAAAAACAAAAATGTAATACTTGATTTAGAAAATATGTCCATAGGAATGTTATTGAACATTAAAGCATTATAAGATTCATTTCTTTAGAGCAGAAATGTTGATTAAATTTAGATTTTTAAAAATTAAATACATATGTTAAAATTTATAGAAAAACACTAAGACAACAAAATAAGCAGAGGAAAAAACCAAATCTCAGTCCAAAGAAACAAAGAGGGGGGGGACTAAACAAAACAGAAAAATCAGGGGAAATAGAATGTGAGAGTAAAAAGTACAAATTAATTCAAATAAACCAATAATTAATATAGGTAAGCAAAGATCCTCAATTACAAGGCTATGAAATTTGATTTTTATAAAAGTAATGTGCCATTTTACAAGTCACATTCAACCAAAATTTAAATACAGATAAAGACTATAATCATAGTCAAAGGATGGAAAACTAGACAATAAGGAGATAACAGAAGAAAGTTGGCTAGAACTGTCTTAATATCAGACATAACAGACTTTAAAGCTAAAAGCATTACCAGAAATAAAGGAAATCATCAGATCTTTATAAAAGTTTCAATTTACCAGGAAGATATACCAAGTCTAAATCATATGACCCTATAAGAGTATGTGAAATAAATATATTATTTATATTTATATAAAAGTATATAAATAGCTTTTGGAAGGCCGCTCTAAGATTTGCTCTCCCACCGGCCTGCTTGGGCCCATTTGGTGGGATGGGTAGCTGCGCCCTCCTCTGCCTGCTTGCCACCAGCTCCAGCAAGGAAGGTAACCACGTGGGTGCCTCTGAACCCTGCCCCACTCCTCAGACCTCCTGATTGGGCCAGTCCTTGGACCCACTCTAAAGAGGCAGAGGTGGTCATAAAGGGTATCTTGCTGAGCTCCCAACTTTGAACATCTTTAAAGAAAGGGTGAGGGAAACCTGTAGCAGAACTGCATGGAGTTCAACCCTGCAGGAGGTTGGGGAACTCAATGTGGGCCTTGCGGTCTCAGGTCAGTCTGAGTCATGGGGATCTGCCATTGGCTAGCTGAGATCAGAGGGCTTGTTCTGCACATGGCTGTGCACATGGTATATTATAACAGCAAGGATATAGTCTGAAAGAGGCCCTTCAAATTCATTGTTTTGCTTTCTTTTACTCATTACACTCTTCAAATTCTTTTCTGTCCTCTTTCTCCAACTGAGTCTCTTGCTCCACCATATTATCCCTCATCTCCCTTTCTATTCCTGCTCCTGCCCTAACTCAGACTTCTTCTTTCATCATATTTTCTTTTTTCTTTATGTTCTTTTCTCCAGTCATTTTACCTCACTCATGGTTCAATAGTTTCAAGGGAAAGTGAGCCCCTATTACTGTTAAGGGGATATATTCTTGTCCTTATTCTTGCACTCTGTCTATCCCTTTTGAATTTAATAGTTTCCTAAACATTGTATGGTCATTCTATGTCCTCTGGCTTCACTTGAAATCTTCTCCAATTTTTTCACTTACCTATTCGTTTCATCCTAACTCTGTCTAAATCCCCATCCTAAATGGTAAAGATGCTATATTGAAAAGTGTATTCATTGAAAATGTATTTTGGGCTGCTTCTTGATTTTAATTTAATTCACATGGTTTAAAGGTGATAGATTAATGACTACCACAAGTGGTCAGTTATCAAGTTGTGCTTGATCCTATTGTGCTGCTGATTGTATCAATTGGGATAAAGGATTGTGATTGATTTAATGAGTTGTTTTCTCTGATATTATGCAAATAAGAATGTCTATGAATCACTAGAGACTCAAAAGCTAAAGCGTGACTATATCAGGGAGATTTAAGTAATAACACAGAAATTAAACCAAGGACAACCCAACAACAAAAATAAAAATGAGAAAATACTTAAGCAAAACACAAAGACAGACTGCCAGCTCACCAATGGCAAACAGTTGGGCAAATGAGGATGAAAGGTCTGATAGTGAACCAGCAGGACACCCTGAACCAATAGCACAGGAAGTAACAAAACAGATCAACCAGGCTCTAGAAAAATTCAAAACAGAAATAATTTCCCAGATAATCATAGAGATGGTGAGCAAAATGGAAGTCATGATTCGAGACTCTAGAACAGAAACTGAGAAAAAAATAGATGATCACAGGACCATGATAGAAGCCATGAAGGCCGAGCATAAGAAAGAAATGGAAACAATGAATGTCCAACAGAGGAAAGAAATGGAATCCATAAAACAAATTCAAACAGATATCCAGGAGATTAAAAACTCTATTCAAAGTGTATGCAACAGAATAAAAGATTGCAAAGATAGAATTTCAGATATAGAAGATAGAATTGCAGTCAGTGACCGTGAAAAGAGAGGTCTCTTAAAAACAGTAAGGGATCATGAGAAATTGATCCAACAACTCCTAGATGATGCAAAGAAGAATAATATAAGACTGATAGGAATCCATGAAGTAGCAAGAAAAAATACAAATGACTTAAAAAAGCAGCTCACAGAGTTAATGACAGAAAACTTCCCAAACAGAAGGGAAGAATTAGACATACAGATAAGTGAGGCATATAGAACTCCAACTAGCCACGATCAAAAAAAAAAAAAAAAATCTACACCTAGACATATAATAATCAAGATCCCAGAAATCCAAAAGAAGAACAAAATACTATAAGCAGTAAGAGAAAAGAAACAAATCCCATGCAAAGGAAAGCCCATCAGAATCACAGCGTACTTTTCAACACAAACTTTCAGGTCAAGGAGAGCCTGGAGTGAGGTATTTAAAGTCCTAAAAGAAAACAACCTCCAACCTAGACTGATGTATCTTGCAAAGCTCTCTTTCAAAATGGATGGGCAAATAAGATGCTTTCATGACAAAGAACATCTGAGAAGCTTCATGAACACCAAACCAGCACTACAAGGAATTCTAAACAATATCCTAGAAAAAGACAATAAAGGTCACAACACCATGAGGCCCAACAGACCAAATCAAATAGGCAAGGCAAGAAACTAAAAAGAGAGGGGGGGAAAAGTAAAAAGAGTCAACAAAAGGACAATAACAAGACAATAATAAGTCAGTACATGTCAGTTATAACCATTAATGTTAATGGCCTCAATTTACCAATCAAGAGAAATAGACTGGCAGAATGGATTAAGAACCAAAATCCAAAATTATGTTGTATACAAGAAACACACCTAGTGCAAAAAGAAGCCCATAGACTGAAAGTAAAAGGATGGAAAACAATTCTCCACGTGACAGGAGCCTAGAAGAAAGCAGGGGTAGCAATTTTATTCACAGACAAAGTAAATTTCAAACCAAAACTGATTAAGAGAGACAAAGAAGGCCACTACATCCTTGTAAAGGGCACAATTCAAGAGGAAGAGATGACAATCATAAACATGTATGCACCAAATATAAATGCCCCCAACTATATAAGACAAATATTAAGTAACATGAAAAACCAAATAAGCACTAATACAATTGTACTGGGGGATCTAAATATCCCACTGTCACAAATTGACAGATCATCTAGGCAGAAAATCAACAATGAAATACTAGAACCCAGCCAAGCTTTTGAAAGTATGGATTTAATAGATGTCTATAGCATGTTCCACCCCACAAAATCAGAACATACATTCCTTTCGGCTGCACGTGCATCATTCTCCAAAACAGACCACATGCTAGCTCACAGAACAGGTCTGAATAAATGCAAAAGAATTGAAGTTATCCCCTGTATATTATCAGATCATAGTGCAATAAAGCTGGAGATCAATAGCATAAGAAATCCTAGGAACTTCACAAACACATGGAAATTGAACAACACTCTCCTGAACAATCAATGGGTCACAGAGGAAATTAAAGAAGAAATTAGTTTTTACAGATAAATGAAAATGCCAATACAACATACAGGAATCTGTGGGACAAAATGAAAGCAGTTCTACATGGAAAATTCATAGTACTGAATGCCCACACTAGGAAAACAGAGTGAGCTCAAATAAACAACTTAATGGTGACTCTTAGACTCCTAGAAAAACAAGAGCAAGAAAAACCCAAAGCTTGAACAAGAGAAGAAATTATAAAGATAAGAGCAGAAATCAATGCAATGGAAACTGAGAAATGATACAAAAATAAATGAATCAAAGAGTTGGTTTTTTGAAAGAATAAATAAAATCGATAAACCCTTAGATAATCTTATCAAAAAAAGGAAAGAAAAGGCTCAGATCCATGCAATCAGGAATGAAAAAGGCAAAGTCACAACAGATCCAACAGAAAACCAGAGGATCATTAATATCTACTTTGAGAACCTGTACTCTAATAAATTGGAAAACACAGAAGAAATGGATAGATTTTTAGATATTTATGAATTACCAAAGTTGAACAAAGAAGATAAAAACATTTTAAACAGCCCAATTACAGTCAGTGAAATTGAAAATGTAATTAAAAACTTACCAACAAAGAAAAGCCCGGGTCCTGATGGATTCACTGCTGAATTTTACAAGACATTTAGAGAAGAACTACTGCCTTTACTCTTCAAACTTTTCAATGAAATTGAAAGGGAAGCTATACTTCCAAATGCATTCCTGGAAGCAAGTACCACTTTGATTCCCAAACCAGGGAAAGACACAACTAAAAAAGAACTACAGGCCAATCTCCTTAATGAATATAGATGCAAAAATCCTTAATAAGATACTCGCAAACAGAATACAGAGGGTCATCAAGAAGATCATACATCCTGACCAAGTCGGATTTATTCCAGGGATGCAAGGATGGGTCAACATATGTAAGTCAATAGATGTAATACAATATATTAACAGAGTCAAAGACAAAAACCATATGAGCCTCTGGATAGATGCAGAAAAAGCATTTGACAAAATTCAACACACATTCATGATAAAAACCCTGCAAAAAAATTGGAATAGATGGTCTATATCTCAACTTAATACAGGCTATCTATGAAAAACCAACAGCCAACATCATATTAAATGGTCAAAAACTGAAAACTTTCATGTTAAAATGAGGAACAAGACAAGGATGCCCACTATCACCACTCCTCTTCGATATAGTTCTGGAAACATTAGCCACAGCTATTAGAGAAGAAATTGAAGCAAAAAAGATAGGAAGGGAAGAAGTTAAACTGTCATTATTTGCCGATGATATGATACTCTACATTGAAGACCCAAAAAATTCCGCCAAAAGACTTCTAACTTAATTGACACTTTTAGCAGAGTAGCTAGATCTAAGGTCGACACCCAAAAAATCAATAGCCTTCTTGTACACAAATAACAGACTCACTGAGAGAGAAATTAGGGTAACAAATCCTTTCACAATAGCATCCAAAAAAATGAAGTATCTAGGAATCAACCTAAGAAAAGAAGCAAAAGACCACTATACTGAAAACTACAACACTCTGAAAAAAGAGATTGAAGAGGATATAAGAAAATGGAAAGATGTCCCCTGCTCCTGGGTAGGAAGAGTCAACATAGTGAAAATGGCCATACTACCAAAACTGCTATACAGATTCAATGCAATGCCAATTGAAATTCCAACACTATATTTCACAGAACTAGAAAGAAGAATCCAAAAATTCATTTGGAACCATAAGAGACCTAGAATAGCAAAAGCCATCCTAGGCAACAGACACATGGCAGTAGGTATAACAATTCCCAATTTGAAACTATAGTACAAAGCTACTGTGATAAAAACAGCATGGTACTGGCAAAGAAACTGATCTGAGGATCAGTGGAACAGATTGGAAGACACACACATAAAAAAATACAGATGTACTCAGCTACTTCATCTTAGACAAAGGATCTGACCATCCTCAGTGGAGGAAAGATAGCCTCTTTAATAAATGGTATTGGAAAAGCTGGATCTCAAACTGCCAAAGATTAAAACTGGACCCTTATCTTTCACCTTGCACTAAAGTAAAATCCAAGTGGATTAAAGATCTAAATATTAAAACAGAAACACTAAACTTGCTGGAAGATAAATTAGGCAAAACTCTTGGAAACATTGGAATAGGGAAAGATTTTATGAACAAATCCTCAGTAGCACGGGAACTAGCAGAAAGAATCAACAACTGGGATCTCATCTTATTAAAAAGTTTCTGCACTGCAAAAGAAACCATCAACAGATCTAAGAGACAACCTACAATGTGGGAAAAAATGTTTACCAGTTGCTCCTCAGACAAAGGACTATTATCTAAAATATATAAAGAACTCAAAACAATCAGCCCCCACAAATATAAAAATCCGATTCAAAAATGGGCATCTGAAATGAACAGACATTTTTCAGACAAAGAAGTAAAAGCAGCAAGCAGATATATGAAAACATGTTCCACATCAGTGGTCATTTGAGAGATGCAGATGAAAACAACAGTGAGATCCCACCTCACCCCACAAAGAATGGCTGCTATCAAAAAATCAACCAATAGCAAATGTTGACGGGGTTGTGGAGAGAAAGGAACCCTTCTCCATTGTTTGTGGGAGTGCAGACTGGTGCAACCACTATGGAAATCAATATGGAGATACCTCAGAGAACTGGGACTAGAGGTTCCATTTGACCCAGCCATCCCTCTGCTGGGCATCTTTCCAAAAGAATTAAAAGAATCATATCACTGTGATATATGTGCACCTATGTTTACAGCGGCACAGTTTGCAATAGCTAAAACTTGGAAACAGCCCATTTGCCCATCTATTGGAAACTGGATAAAGAAGATGTGGTTTTTCTATAAAATGGAATACTACTCAGCCATAAAGAATGAGAAATTGCATTCATTCATAGGAAAATGGATACATACTGAGGATATATTCCTAAGTGAAATAAAGAAGTCACTCATGTGTAAATACTGAATAGCTTCTTTGGTGTGAATAAACTGTAATAGTACATATGATTCTAGTGAGATAACTGACATTTTGAAATGGGAAAAAACGGGCTAAAGGTGTAGGGACAGTGGGAAGAGGAGGGGGAAGGTAATAAGGGAAAAGAAAAAAAATGTGAGAAAATGAAAAGATGGAAATAAAGTGTTTGTAAATGGGGAGGGGAGGAGAGGGTGAAGGGAGGGCAGGGACAAGGGGAAAAAATGAGAACCAAGATCTGTCATATACAGGTATAAGATCCTAACAATGAATGTAACTGTACTGTATACCTAAAATGTACCAATAAACTCAATAAAAAAGTGTATACATAAGTATAGGTAAAAGTGACAATCCATCATTACAAGAGATCTGTGGGTTTCAAACTGAAGTATGCATTAGAATCTTAAAAGATGCTGTTTGGTCCCACCCTGGGAGTTTCTGATCCAGTACGACTGGGCTTAGGCCTGAGAGTTTGCATTTCTAGAAAGTTTCCCAATAGGGCCAGGGATTTAGCTTAGTGGTTCTGCGGCCTGCCTCCCAAGCACAAGGTCCCAAGTTCCATCCCTGGTACGGGGGTGGGGGGGGGAGAAAAGAAAAGAAAAAAGAAACAAAGCTTCCCAGTGATGTTGGTGCTACTGGTTCAAGGGCCTCATCAATGAGAGCCTGCACTTTAGAGAAGTCTTGCACACCTGCACAAACATATATGCATATATATTTGTATGAAAGCTCATAGTAGCATTTGCCGTCATAGAGAAGTATTAACAGCACCCCATGTGGCAATTCAGAAACTATCAATAACACAGTATATTCAGACAATTGAACACTATACAGAGATGAAAAAGAGTGAACTACAGACACATGTATCAACATAGATCCTTCTCAAAAATAATTTCTGAACAGAACAAGAAAATCTCAGGCAGAGAAGGATTTCATTGATACAAAACTCAAGGCAAAACAAAATAAGACATTGTTTAGGGCTACGTCTTATGATAAAATCACAAGAAAAAGCAATCAAATGAAGGAGAAGGCAGTTTCTCTGTGGAGTAGGGATGAGGAGATATAATCACAGAAAATAATTTCTTAAACTGAGAAGTATCATTTGGTGCTAATCTTATTATAAGTTGCACACAGAGATATGCATGCTTTTTGTACCTAAGGTATATCTCTCAATAAGAATTTTGAAAGATAATGATATCAAATTGTGTATGAGTAGAAGCAATCCCTTCCAATGGAAATGGACAAGAATACGTTCCACACAGAACTGGGATTGGAGCTATTAGTGGAAGTTTGATCAGTAAAGTCTTAAAGGAGGAAGATATTTTCACTTTGGCCTAATGACATAAACTATAAGAAATAGACCTGGGGTTGAAGAGAGGGCAGGGGTATGGGGAAAAAATGAGAACCAAGATCTGTCATGTAAAGTTACAAGATCCCAATGATGAATGTAACTACTGTATACCTCAAAAGTACCAATAAACTCAAGAAGATAAAAGAAGAAAAAAAAAAAAAGAAAAGATATAGACCTGTATGGCCAGAGAGAATTCATGATACAGCATAGAGCAGGCAGAACAGGCTGAGAAGAAGACCAAATTCTTAATTTGATGAATTCTACAAGGGCAGAGTGTTGAGGCATTAGGACACATCAGGTACATTCTGATAAAGCAGTCAGGGATGTGGCTGTAGCCTGTGCGCAGGGGGGAAATTCAAACACTGTGGTTGATCAGAAACTCCTGGGCAAAAATCTGGTAATGCAGTCAGCTCCACTACATGGAAAGTGAAACACCTTTTACTTATTAACTTTTATTTTTATTGATGTAATTTGATGAAAAACATGTATAGAATTTTAAGTCTATAACTCTATAAGGTTCACAATAAAAATAACATTTAATCTTTTCTAACTTTGTTTATTCCTAAATTCTCCTACCTAGAGACTACTTTTTAACATTTTAGACTCTTCTGGTTTCAGCTTGTTTTTTTTGTTGTTGTTGTTTTTTTTGTACCGGGTATCAAACTCAGGACCTTGTGCTTTAGAGGCAGGCGTCAGAACCACTGAGCTAAATCCCCCCCCCTCAGTTTGTAATTTTTGAAGAAACACATCTATCCTGCAAAAACTTCTTCACAACTCCTTCCTCCTCTTCCTCCCCCTCTCCACCCCTACTTGTTGTTATATTTTTGTGGCACTGGCAATTGAAACCAGGGCCTTCACACTGAGTTAAATTCTGCAGTCCTTTTTAAATTTTTAAATTTTAAGACAGAGTACTGCTAAATCACTAAGTTGTCCAGACTGGCCTTGAACTTGGAATCCTCCTGTCTCAGTCTCCCAGTGTACTAGGATTACAGGCATTTCCACCACGTCCTTATGCAACTTCTTATCTTAGACTGATTTTCCCCACTACATGAGGATTTAGCTTGTTTATAACTACCAACTCTCGACTCTACTACACATAAACACTTCTCTATCTTTATCCTCTCAATGTAAATCTTTCACAGTTTTTGGCTACATCAAAGTAGAGTGTTTACATTATTATGATCATGTAAATATTGAATATTGTTCTCAGAAAATGCATGTGGCATACTGTGAATATACTTTTTGTTTAACTTTTAAATTTTACTGAAGTTAATTGCTTCTTTTATACTTGCGATTTTCTACATATTCCTAAACTCCATTCAGGTCTCTAAAATGTCCCTCAACAGGGTCAAATTCAACTATTAATTTCCATGTCACCCCTGCCCCCCCAACACATTCCCCTTGTAATATCCATCTCCTTATTCTAGGTTGGCTTTCTAAAGAGTTGTTATCCCAGGAATTACTCACTCCCATTCTAGGAATTCTCATGACCTCTCTCTCTCTTCCTTTTTTTTATGTTGGATACTATTTTCCTCTTTCTGAGTGCCTAGAGTGTGGCCTGTCACAGGGTAGGCATCTGTGTACAGGAGACCCATCTGGTTCTTTGGGGTCCCCCAAATGCTAGTAATCTTTAAACTTTATCTCCTGAGTTATCAGCTGTCTCAAAGAGGACTATTCATTCAGTTGCCTGTTGGTAGATAACTGTAGCAGACTGGCAGCTAGGGTTTGAGTCACTTTGGATGTGTCATGTAAAGGCCCTGGGGAGGAGAGCAGGTTTACTTTTCAGTATACAGAAGTTTTTCCTCATTCTCTTTTCAATAAACAGCCTTACTTTCACCTTTCAATGCCTGGGGTCTTCAAAGCAGCCCTTTCCACTATAAATGGACGAAGATTGAAAGCCATGTTATTAGATCATAAAACTATCAAGATTATAAAAGGAGTAAATCAGTGAAATTTTATAGTCAATAAATATTTATTAAGTGCCTAATTTGAACAAGGCATTGTGTTAGAAATTGAGTGAATGCATTCCTTTTTACCAAATTTCTTAGAATTGTAATCCACACTGAGGAAGAGAGTGAAGTTTGGTACAAATCTCAGAAATTTGTAATGACATGCAAACTTTTGGAATTCATTTCAGGAAGGTCTGGGCTAAATGTGGAAATCATTTCAAAAAAGATAAAGGAAATTTCACAAATGCCAGCTTCATCATCAATATGAACATGCTTTAGAAACATTTCTAACCTTCAAGACAAAGATAACAAACCCATCTTTCAACAATTTTGGTGGTAGTGGGAGGTGTCTTCCTCAAATACTACATGCGGTCAACGTTTGGAACATACTGAATTCTTTGATGATGTATGCCTTCAGTGGGAAAGTCCATCAGAAGTATTCTTTATGGGGCTGGGGATTTAGCTCAGTGGTTTTGCTGGCTTGCCTTACAAGCGCAAGGATCCAAGTCTGATCCCCAGTACCAAAAAAAAAAAAAAAAAAGTATTCTTTATACTATTCAAACGATGTGGAGTAGAATAATCTTTTTTGGGTACCTGGAATTGAACTCAGGATCTTGCACTTGCCAGGCAGGCATGGTGCCACTGGGCTAAATCCCCAGTCCTAGAATGATCTTCATAGACCAGCATTCTCACTGTATAGCCTGTGGGTCGCTGGATGTCTGTAACGTCATAGCTAAGTTTTAGAATAATGCTAAGACACTACTGGCCCTTTCTACTGGGCTAACATTTACACTAATGATGTTTATGGTTTCGTGTCAACCCAGAGAGCAGCAGGCCACTATACCAGCAGATGCTGTGTTCTTTACAGCTGGCACTGCAGTAGGGGGAATAATTTCACTTAATATTGTCTTTGATAATCTTATTAAATCTCAAGGGCACTTAAAGTACACTTTAAAATAGTCTGTGTTGTATTATGGGAAGTGCACCTAAAATACTTCTGCTGCACGCAGAGGCAGAATGGTTAGCTTGGGAGAAAGTACATGATTAATTGAATAAATACAAGCTAAGTACCTATTTTTTACAAAATATGTGTGCCTGTGCATGTGTGTGCGTGTGCATGTGCATGTGTGTTTACTTGAAGGAATGACTGACAAATTATGGTTATTCATACTTGAGTATTTGTTAGACATTCTCTCAAAAATTGAAGAAGTCAGTCTGTCACTTCAAGGGAAACAACTGGCAATATTTGTTGCCAATGATAAAATTCAAGATTCCAAGTGAAAATTAGAACTTTAGAAACAATCCCCTGCTGTGAGCTTGACAGTCTCCCAGGACTTGTGAGCTTCCTGATGAGACTGGGAGTGATGTTAACAACTATGGTTTTCCTTGATATTAAAATAATAACAGGCCTGGAGGTACAGCTCATTGGCAGAGAAATTGCCTCAGATGTTCGAGGCCTGGGTTCAATCCCCAGCACCCCAAGAATATTAAAAAAATAAAACTAATAAAATGTATCAAATTTTGGAAGAACAAACCAGTATTTTCCAGATAACCAATGTACAGGTAAGAGATTTATTCAAAGTAAAAGATAGACACGATTTTTATCTGACAAAGCAACATTTAAGAAATTATTACTTGATGAATTTAAAGAAAAATATCTACAAAAAAGGCTATTAAAATACTGCCCCGCTCTCTACCTTATATCAGGGTGGAAGTGTCTTTGTACACTTTAGCCAAAACAACATATCTGAGCCAAATCAAAGAAGTAGTTGTGGAACTCCAACAGTTGCCTATTAAATCTGGCATCAAAGATATGGTGAAACAGTGCTAAGCTTTTCATTTTTTAAAAAATAAAGTTAATTTTTATTAAATGAAGAGTGATTCCCAACTGCAGGTGACATTGCCACCCCTCAGGGACTCTTAGCAATACCTAAAGACATTTTCTGTTGTTCCATTGTGTGGAGGTGGGGTTGAGAGGATACTGGCATTTAATGAGTAGAAGTCAGACACTGCTGCTCACCCTCTAACCCACAGGAAAACTTGACATTACGCAGCAAAAACATTAATAGTGCAAGGCTGAGACCTAGAATAGTCATGGCACGTGTGTTGCAGCAGGCTGTTTGTTATCACCAAAAGCTTTAAACGGTTCTCTCTCCATCATTACCTTAGAATAAATTATAGATGGGAGATACAAAGGTACCTGAAACCACCAAACTGTATGAATCCAAAATGCCACAATTTTAGATCAAGATATGTATGAATCAACATAGGACAGTAGGTTCAAGCCATTAGACTTATTTTCTGATGTACCAGTGGATCAATCGCTCTTTTTTTCTAAACGAAAGTATAAAGCTATGTTTTGAGCTTTGGTTCATCATTAAAACTAACAGTGTTTTTAGAAGTTCATCCTGCTTCATGCTCAACATATAACTCACATTCACATTGTGTATCTGCACCCATGCTTCTGAATACAAAGCAAATCTGAGGCTAGGACCCTAGATGGGAAACACAGGACAAAGTAAAAGGACCTTGTGCTCCAGGTTAAGACTCTAGGCAATGACCCAGCATTCCTTAATCATTCCTAAAATACAAAACATAAAAAATTAGTGTTGTGGTTTTAAAATGTGGTACTAGAATAAGCTGGGTGTGGTGGCACATCCCTGTAATCCCAGCACTTGGGAGGCTGAAACAGGAGGATTGCCACCTGGGCTACATGATTCGACCCTATCTCAAAGCAGTCCTAGAGTGACAGAGCACTAGTTAATATTTTTGGACACATTAATGACACCATTTTGATAAAAAGGAATTCCAAAAATTCCTTGAATTTCCCAGTAGATGGGATCATCCTACCGGTCAACTGTTCACAGTTGCTGTTGTGGGTTGAATTGTGTCCTCCTTCTCCCCCTTCCTTTCTCTCAGTATGTTAGAATCATATTGAGACCAGGCCGGGGATTTAGCTCAGGGATTCTGCTGTCTACTTTGCAAGCGCAAGGTCCCGAGTTCAATCCCCGGTACAAAAAAGAATCTTATTGAGACCTATGAATATGATCTGATTTGGTAATTGGGTCTTTGCAGATGCAAAGGAGCTAAGATGAGGTCATGCTGGATTAGAACGGCTCTTCAACCCAATCGCTGGGGTGTTTCTAGCGGTAAAGAAATGTGGAGACACGCAGAGGGAAGAAGAGCACTGAAGACAGAAGCAGAGATTGAAGTGACACAGCTGCCAGCCATGGAGCCAGCAGCCACAAAACGCCGGGCAGAGGCAAGGGGGCACGGTCCTGGCACTGCCTTAGTCTTGGACTTTTGGAGTTGTGTAGCAATAAGTTTCTGTTGTTTCAAGCCACTTGTGGTACTTTGGTACAGTAGCCTGGGAAAGTAATGCACCTATAAATCTATACTGAAGTCTCTTCTTCAAACATCTTGTAGGTGGTTTAATGACCTGGGGCTGAGAGAATCCAACGAGGAGGTGCTCACTCCTAACAGAATAGCAGGTAGATGCATGGCTGGGTGGCTCTAAAAGCTATAAAGCTCCTCCTTACATAATGAGCAGACAGACTTCCTGTTTGTTGGCTTAAGCTGTTTTATTTTATTTATTTATTTATTTATTTATTTATTTATTTATTTATTTATTTATGGTACTATGGATCGAACTTGGGACGGACCTTCCGCTTGCAAAGCAGGTGGTGGAACCACTGAGCAAAATCCTTAGGCTGAGCTGTTTTATTTTTAATCAATCACCAGTCTAGAATTCTGTTGTTTATAATATATACCAGGATATACTTTGGCAAATAGATCACTGAAGAGTCATCATATTCAAAGGCAAAAAGTGAGAACTGAAAAGATGAAATCACTACTCATCAGCTTCAGAGCAGGGAGGTAGCACAAAGGCGTGCAGCTGCCCGGTGGGCACACAGGGAGCCAGGGTGTATCGGTCAGTATTTACTAGAGAAACAGATATAACACAAGATACACAAATATATATGAATTTAAAAGACTGGCTTCCAGCGGCCGCCCACAGAGTTGAATGAGGAAAGGAAGAGGGCAGAGGGTCTGTCTGCACACGGGAAATCGGAGGATTCAGTCCAAGATCTGGAGCTCACTGCAGCGTTCCCTGCAAGTCAGTATCAGGAGGTCGATGGGTTTCTGCTGGAAGGCTGAAGGATCAGAGCCACAGGCAGAAGAGTCTGTGCTTGAAGCCAGGAGATAATGTCCAAGGGAAGACTGAGATCCTCCGAAAAGAAGGAACAGATGCAGCACTTTTCTTCCTCATTTCCCCTTTCTAACATCCAGAGGGGGAATCAGCCCTAGGGTGGCATGGATGAGCTGATGTAGCTAAGCTTCTCTGAACCAAACTTCTCAAATTGACAGTCAATCAACCATCACGCAGGGTTTCTGGGAATGAGAGCGAGTGCGTGGTACTACAGATAGTCATTTAAATTCAGTTTTAACAAAGTTTGCAGTTGAAATTAGACCCCGAGGGCGGGGGCTCAGTTTACACAAAAAGAAAAGTGATAGTTTTCACATCACAAAATTCGCAGCAGATATGGAGTTGATTAAGCGCAGAGCCCTCGAGGGTCTCCTGACTTCCAAGCCCAGGGCACATCTGAGCACAGCATCGGAAAACCCATCACTCATCCCACTGCATACTGACCCTTTCCAGGGGAGCTTTTAACAAGGTGTTGAATAAATACTCACAAATTGACTCATTCTCGCGCCATTGTGTGTTCTTTTGGAGCAGTTCAAATTGCATTTGTTATAAATTCCTTCAGCATTCACGTGGGTGATGCATACATTTCAAAATGCTCAGCTGCAATTTGGATCTAATTAGTTTACACTTTGAGTACTGCCAAAAGGTTTTTTATTCAGGAGTGGATTGGCTGTTTCAACAACAAATTCTTAAAAACATCTGTAGAATAAAGCCAACTGACAAAAATATTTATGTTATGGTTTTCAGCTGTGACATAAGGGGACATTCCAGCTTGTGTGCTTTGCATTTATTGCAAGAATTTTGGCCACGAGGATGCTCTGTGAATGAGCTCTAGTCTCAATCATCTTGTCTTTCCTTCCTTCATTGGTTCAAATCTATAAGGTGTTTCAGATGGGAAATTCAGTAGTCTGATGGGACACCGTTTTACATCTCATCATCTCATTGTCTGCAAGTAAAAACAAAAAGCAAAAATGATAGGCACATCGGAAATCACTTTAATTTTTTTAATTGAGTTTATTGGTACATTTTAGGTATACAGTACGGTTACATTCATTATTGGGATCTTGTACCTCTACATGACAGATTTTGGTTCTCATTTTTTCCCCTTGTCCCTGCCCTCCCTTCACCCTCTCCTCCCCTCCCCATTTAAAAACACTTTATTTCCATCTTTTCATTTTCTCATATTTTTTCTTTTCCCTTATTCCCTTTCCCCTACCCTTCCCACTTCCCCTACACCTTTAGCCCTTTTCTTTCTATTTCACATTGTTAATTATCTCATTATGATCTTATGTACTCTTATAGTTTTTCACACCAGAGAAACTATTTGGTATTTACACATGTGTGACTTATTTATTTCACTTAGGAATATATCCTCAAAATGTATCCATTTTCCTATGAATGAATGTAACTTCTCATTCTTTATGGCTGAGTAGTATTCCTTTTTATAGAAAAAACACATTTTCTTTTCCAGTCTCCAACTGATGGGCAAATGGGCTATTTCCAAGTTTTAGCTATTACAAATTGCTGCTATAAACATAGGTGCGCATATATCACTGTGATATGATTCTTTCAGTTCTTTTGGAAAGATACCCAGCAGAGGGATGGCTGGGTCAAATAGAACCTCCAGTCCAAGCTCTTTGAGGTATCTCCATATTGATTTCCATAGTGGTTGCAGCAGTATGCATGCCCACCAACAATGGAGAAGGGTTCCTTTCTCCCCACAACCCCGTCAACATTTGTTATTGTGTGATTTCTTGATAGCAGCCATTCTTTGTGGGGTGAGGTAGAATCTCAGTGTTGTTTTCATCTGCATCTCTCAAATGACCAGTGATGTGGAACATTTTTTCAGATATTTACTTGCTTCTTTTACTTCTTTGTCTGAGAAATGTCTGTTCATTTCAGATGCCCATTTTTGAATGGGGTCTTTATATTTGTGGGGGCTGATTGTTTTGAGTTCTTTATATATTCTAGATAATAGTCCTTTGTCTGAGAAGCAGCTGGTAAACATTTTTTTCCCACATTGTAGGTTGTCTCTTAGTACTGTTGATGGTCTCTTTTGCAGTGCAGAAACTTTTTAATATGATGAGATCCCAGTTGTTGATTCCTTCTGCTGTTTCCCGTGCTACTGAGGATTTGTTCATAAAATCTTTTCCTATGCCAGTGTTTTCAAGAGTTCTGCCTAACTTATCTTCCAGTACATTTAGTGTTTCTTTTTTAATATTTAGATCTTTAATCCACTTGGATTTTACTTTAGTGCATGGTGAAAGATAAAGGTCCAGTTCTAATCTTTGGTAGATTGAGATCTAGTTTTTCCAACACCATTTATTAAAGAGGCTATCTTTCCTCCACTGAGGATGGTCAGATCCTTTGTCAAAGATGAGGTAGCTGAGTACATCTGGATTTGTTTTTGTGTCTTCCAGTCTGTTCCACTGATCCTCAGGCCTGTTTCTTTGCCAGTACCATGCTGTTTTTATCACAGTGGCTTTGTATTATAGTTTCAAATTGGGAATTGTTATACCTACTGCCATGGGTCTGTTGCCTAGGATGGCTTTTGCTATTCTAGGTCTCTTATGGTTCCAAATGAATTTTTGGATTCTTCTTTCTAGTTCTGTGAAATATAGTGTTGGAATTTCAATTGGCATTGCATTGAATCTGTATAGCAGTTTTGGTAGTATGGCTATTTTCACTATGTTGATTCTTCCTACCCAGGAGCAGGGGATATCTTTCCGTTTTCTTATATCCTCTTTGATCTCCTTTTCCAGAGTGCTGTAGTTTTCAGTGTAGCGGTCTTTTGCTTCTTTTCTTAGGTTGATTCCTAGATACTTCATTTTTTTGGATGCTATTGTGAAAGGAATTGTTTCCCTAATTTCTCTCTCAGTGAGTCTGTTATTTGTGTACAAGAAGGCTATTGATTTTTGGGTGTTGACCTTAGATCTAGCTACTCTGTTAAAAGTGTCTATTAAGTCTAGAAGTCTTTTGGTGGAAATCACTTTAAATGTAGACAACAAAGCAGATGTTGGCTCATTATGATGAATGTGTTGAAGACGATGATAATGAAAACAATAGCAACTAACAATTATAGGATACTTCCTATGTGCGATCTTTGTCTATACCAGCTATGATTCTCATTTGGTCCTCTCAGGAACTCTGTGAGGCAGGCATGTGTTACCTCCATCTTAAAGATGAGAAAACTGAGGTTCAGGGAGATTAATAAGGGGCTAACAAGTTGGGGGTAGTATTTGAAGCCAGCCGTACCTACCTAACACAGCCCATGCTATTAACCACTGTGTTACACAGACTACTTGCTTTAGGAAGTGGCACCTGAGGTATGTAGTAGAAATTCATATTTCTACTATGTATGCCAGCACTTGTAACCTACACTGCTACAGTGTTATCCTTCAGTTACTATTACACTCATTTAGAAAAGAGTCAAAGTTGCCTTCCTAAGGAAAGAATAGTGACACAAATTGAAAATATGGTCCTCTATATGTAGCCACAGAGATAGCAGTTCTTAGGGAAACGTGCCCTTCTAGGGCAACATCCTCTAGCAATGGATAATAAAAAACTAAGCTGAAGGCAGGTCCATAGATGCAAGCCTGTAATCCCAGCTACTTGGGAGCTGAGGCAGGAGGGTGTAAATTTAAGGCCATTCTGGGCAATTTAGCGAGACCCTATTTCAAAAAAGTGAAAACGGCTGGGAGTGTAGAGCACTTGCCTAGCATGAGCAAGGCCTTGGGTTTAGTCCCTGTTAATCCCTAATAAAGCATACTGAAGACAAAGAAAAGAAAAAAAGAAAGAACAAACGAATGAATGAAAGAAAGAGGGAAAGGAAGGAAGAAAGAAAACAAAAAACAAAACAAACCAGTCATTTCAGCCACTTGCCCCCCTTACACCCCATTTTTCTTTAATTCCATATTTGAATGTGGGGCTAATTTTGTCTAGGTAATTTTTCAGTTGTACATTTTGACACCTATAAAACATAGACCCATTTCTAAAGCTGATAACTTGATTGCTCCATTGCAGGCCCTCAGGATCTGAGCTGAGGGCCAGATTCCATGGTACCCTGTAGAGCTACACCGTGGGCTTCAATGACTGTATTTCATTCCTCATTAGCTGTCTGAGTGTGGATAGATCTGATAATGCCTTCGTTCTTTTGTTTCATTCTCTTACGACAGAAATAATCCTGTCGCTTACATAGAGATGTGGACTAGAGTAATGCATAGGTGCAAACCTACAAAATAGCACCAGACACAAACTAAGGATGCATTAAGTACTCGCTGTTGTCATCCGTGATGTCAGCATCATTGTTGTCATCTTCTCAGTCATCATTTCTCGGCCCTTCGTAGACATCTAAGTGTTTGATCCCTGCCATAAATTTTGTTTTCACTATGGAAACTAAATGGCCCCAGTGATTTCATTTACATCCCAAAACTTCCTTAGGGAAAATTATAATACATTAGGACTTTAATTATTATCTATGTTTGTGCTCAATAGCAATCATTTTAAAGATCGTTTCATGGGCCATAGACATTTCAAAAATCTAATTTTTATGAAATTAACTTTCTGAGAAGTAATTAATTAAGAAGTTTGTTTCTTAAAAAGTAATTAACTAAGAAGTTTGCTTTTTAAAAGTTACTTCTGGCTATAGATAATGTACATAAATCATATAGCATGAGGGTTGGCACATTCAAAGATTACTCTCACTACTTACTCTTCAAGTAACAGCTTCATTTCTGTTTGTGGTTCTTACTGCCACTTTATTCCATAGATTACTTTTCTGTTATAAGAATTTGTTAGAACTTCTGAACTATGAAAATGTTGACTTTTTAAAGATAGAAGAGGAATCACCCTTTCTCCTTCTCTGAATGTTCTGCCTAAAAACACTGCCTATCGCTCTTGAAGTTGCAATTAGAAAAATTTAACCTGGGTGTGAAAAAATAAATCAGTTAGAACACATCCTCCCTTCGCAATAGCTGTGGGGAACTGCTCTATAACCAAGGCTTTCAATTTCTGGTTCATCAGTAGAACCTGTCTCAAATGTCAAGGTGGGCAGCATTCTATTAATATCAGCTCAAAGTAAGTAAGTGCACAGAAGGATTCAAGTTTCAGCCCTTTACATGATAAAGAATGGCAGTTCTACATAGTGGACCAGGGGGCAAACAGCCTGTTAGACCAACACTTCTTTTGCCTCTGTAAATGCATTTGATCTTCATGTTTTTCTGGAAAATCTGCTTCGAAGTCTGCTTCTCTTCCCTGTGGCAATCCCCACCCCTCCCCGCCTTCCTCTCTCCCTCCCTCCTTCTTTTTTCCCTTCCTCCCTTCCTCCCTGCCTTGTTTGGTGGCTCTAGGGATGATGTGCAGGGACTCTCTACCACTTGCTGCATTGCCGTTACTTTTTATTTTTTATTTTGAGACAGGGTCTCCCTAAATTGCCCAATTGGCCTAAAACTTGTAGTCTTCTGTTTTAGTCTCCTGTATAGCTAGGATTACAGGTGTGTGTCATCATGGTGGACTTACCTGTTATTTTTAATATAATTTAAAATAAGTTTATTGCTAGGTAATGCATATTGATGTCATGTAAAAAATACAGGAAAGAAGAAAATAAGGGAAAGTAAAATCACTTATATAATGCCACCACAAAACATAAACTACTAATATTATGATACATAGTCTTAGAGATTAATTTTCACTGGCTGTCCTCTTTTTGTTATTTATATTTTGGGGGAAATTTTGAATATTTTAATTTTTATGTAATTATCTTCTTCTTCATAGCTTCTCTATTTTATACTTGTCCTTTCCCATGTCAAGATTATAACACTGTTGAGCTGTAGTTTTATTATTAATATGGCTTAATTTCTTTCATTTAAATTGGCTTGGTTTAGAAATAAATGAGGGACCGGGCCAGGGATTTAGCTCAGTGGTTCTGCCTCCTGCCTCACAAGCACAAGGTCCTGAGTTTGATCCCTGGTACCAAAACAGAACAAAATAAAACAACAAAAAAACCAAATAGAAATAAATGAGGGACCGGGCCAGGGATTTAGCTCAGTGGTTCTGCCTCCTGCCTCACAAGCACAAGGTCCTGAGTTTGATCCCTGGTACCAAAACAGAACAAAATAAAACAACAAAAAAACCAAATAGAAATAAATGAGGGACCATATTTTCTGTTTCTCCAAATGGATGGCATACTACCCAGACACCACTTACTAAGTAATGCATTTCCTACTGTTGATTTGAGGTATACGTTTATCATATAGTAAGTTCATCAACAGCCTAGGGTTTATTTTGGTTCTTTTCATTGTTTTATTGCTTAATCTACATTTCCTATATAAACTATACCTATTAATTATTAATTTAGCGTATATCATTAGCAAAACTTAGCAATCTTATTTATGTAAAACCTGTATTAACTTGGTTAGGTTTAAGTATGGGTAATCGACCTGTCAATTATTAGAAGGTTTAACTGATTAAACTGTTTCCTACATAACATGTACACAAATGACACAAATGATACAAAAATGTAAATACTAAGAAGTTCATTTCTTTCCTTTCCTTTCTCTGCAAATCACTTCGTATCTTGGAGCCAATTGTGGTTCTTTTTTTTTTCTTTGTACTGGGGATCGAACTCACCTTGTGCCTGAGTGGTTAGCACCACTCAGCTAAATCCCCACCCCCAACTGTGTTTTTTTATAATATTTCCAGTGCTATTCTATGCACATATAAGCATAGAAATAGGATGCTAAAATGGCCCTTTCAGACAAGACTCAAAGATGACAGATAATGGATTGTCAGACACCAGTCCGAGTGCCGTATAAAAATAAAAATCTTCATTGGAAATACTCAGAAACCAGTTTCAGGAACCTTAAACTTTTTTGCTACATTGGGACTATACCCTAAATGAGCGCATCATAAGCACCCCAGCAATAAAGGTGCACTCTTTCCATCCGTGAGAGAGATGTCTCTAAAAAGCTGCAACTGTGTCTTTTGAGTATGGTGGCCCCATGTCTCAAGATGAAATTTCAGGTTATGGGACTTTCAATAACACCAGAAAAATCTCACATAATCCAGGACAAATTGGTTACTCTACTCATAAGGAAAAAATGTCAAAAATGTCAACTTTAAATATCTGTCAAACCTAGAGCAAGTAAAGCCATCTTAAGGCAGCAGAGTCAAGTTCTCATTTTCATGTTCCTTTGCCTCTTGTCACTCTACCTTAGAATGGTCAGAAACAAGTAGCAGAAAAGATGATCCAGAAAAAGAAAGCCTCCCCTAGGTGAAGGAGTAGAATAGTGACAGTGGGTTGGCTGCTTTGTCTGTGATATGGGCTTGGGCATTTCTTGAGATTGAGTTGGTGATCTAAAGTTGGTGATACAAAATTTTGTACTTATCTGATGATCAAAAGTCATGAACGTTAACTAAATTTTCATCCAAGAGTAGGAGACCTTCCCTATTGAGAGCATTTTAATGGGGCAATGAGACACAAAAGTAAGTTGTTTTGTGATCTCAGGAAAGGAATCACACTTATTCATAGATTTGTGTTGTTGTGTTTCACTTAACAATATACTTACTCACTGCACTGCCTTGCAAGTGTAAGGCTCTGAGTTTGATCCCTGGTACCAAAAAAAAAAAAAGAACTCATTGCAGAGCTGCCTTATTGTTTCTTAATGGTTTACATTGTATTCCATAGATGGATGTTCTGCGTTTTTCTTAGCTCCTCCCCTAATGATACATATCTAGGTTCTTTCCAATATTTTCCTGTTATAATCAACCAATCATTGGTATCAATTTCACTTGATGTCTATCATACAGAAGTAGAACTGCTAGCTTAAGAGATATTCAATATTTTATTGTTACTGATGTATTGCCATCCAAAAAAGTTGCACTGATTTACATTCTACCCCAAAACATATGACAGTGTTTATTTCCTAACACACTCACCAACATATGTGCTATGAAGACAGTTTGATAGGCAAGGAATGGAGTCTGATAGCTTAAATTTGCATGTCTCTTATGAATGAGATTGGGAATCTCTTTATGTGTTTAAGAGTCACTTGCATTTTCTTTTTTTGGAACTGTTTTTGCTTGTTTTTCTAACGCATAGATGGATTTTAAAAAATTGATTTTTAGGAGGTATTTTAGTGCTAAGGAAAATAGCTTTTTCTTATATGGTTTATCAATATTTTACCTACCTAATTTTTTCTGTTCATCTTTTTTATGGTATGTTTTTATATAGAAAATTTGATTTTTATATATTCTAACATCAATTTTTATAAATAGTTTCTAGGTTTTGTTTCACATTATGGAAAATTCATTATCTGAGATTATACAAATATTCTTCTATATTTTATTCTGGTATTTCAAATTTTTTTACATTTAAATCTTTGATCCATCTTCTAAATATTTTTTTATTTTTAAAATTTGTAAAATTTATGATTAACTTTTATTTTTTATTTTATTTTTATTTTTTCTTCTAAATATTTTTCATGTAATAAAGCATTGACTGGAGTTTTTCCCCAAGTTGTCCCTGTATCATTATTCAAATAATCTCTATTTCCCCACACTTATTTGTAATACTATTTTTAACATATTACTTCCCAAAAATATCACTCCTAGATTAAGTTTCATAGTTGAATTTTACTAAACTATAGTGGGATAGGTAATTTAAATAACACTTAGACACATCTGAATAGAAAAAATGTTAGAAGAATAGATAGAAGTTCTTAGGAAGCAGTTCTTTAACATATATCCTTATTTCTTTGTTGAAAATTAGTCTTGGATTTTTTTTCCCTTTTCCTCTGGAAACAATTCTGGAAAATCACATATTTCTCTTAGATTTTAATTTTTTATTATTTATAGTTTATTTTATTACTGTTTATGTCTCCTTTATAGTTATGATTATTCTCCATGTTTTGGCCCTTTTGAATATCTTTGCTTTATTATTCTGTTATCTAGATGATTTCTTGCTTTTGGATTATTTATTGGTTTTATCATACTTTTGGTTTTATAATTTATTAATTTATGCTTTTATTTCCCATTTCTTTGTGTTTCTTTTGTAGTTCATAACCTAAAGGTTTGAAGTAGTGACTACTTTCTTGTTTGTTTACATTGTTAAAATAATCTACTGGGGCCGGGTGTGGTGGCGCACGCCTGTGATCCTAGCACTAGGGAGGCTGAGGCAGGAGGATCTCTGTGCATTCCAGACCAGCCTGGGCTACATAGTGAGTTCCAGGTCAGTCTCAACTACATAGTGAGAAAAAAAAAAAAAAAAGAGCGACCCCTTCTGGGATTACAGGTGTGCACCACCACACCTGGCCATGGATCTTTTAATGCTCAAATAAACTGTTAAATTTATTTTGTTTAAAGTTTTCCTTTTAACAAGACATATAAATTTCCATTTTAGTATTACTTCCTTTAGTTATCTTTCATGGAGTCTGCTATGCGGCTTTAATAATTACTGTCAGAATGTTTCAGATTCTGACTTTATTTCCTCTTTGTTCAGGGATTGATTAGGAAAGGGTTTTCAACTTCTTGGATGTAAGGCAATGTCTTTTTTTGCTTGTTTTATTCTCTAGTTTTTAATATTAAAATGTGGCTTGTTTATGATCAGGTAACTTAAAAGAATGCTTCCATGGATAAACTCCTTTATATTTACCTGAAAGCTTGATACTCATGAAGAGAAAAAAAGTGTGTGTGTGTGTGTGTGTGTGTGTGTGTGTGTGTGTGGTGATGTGGATTAAACTCTAAAATGTCAGGCAAGCCCTTTACCACTTAACTACACCCCAGCTTTTATGAAATCCTTTTAAGACTTGATTTCCTGGGCAGGAGGTTTAGCTCAGTGGTGCCATCCCTGCCTGCAACCTGAGTTTGATCCCCGGTATCAAAAAAATTTTTTTGATTTCCCCCAGTGTAATATTAGAATAATGCTGCTGTGATGATTAAATGAAATAAATAAACTTGTTTATTGGCATACCCAATATTCAACATACTACTCAACATACTCAACAATTGCTATTCGGTATCGGTTGATTGGTAAACCAGCAGACAGATAAAGAAATAAATGAGCAAGACTACAAGGAGATCTGGTCTTGGCTGAGCATGGCCTAGGTTTATAGTTATGAGCAAATTTTGTTGCTTGTCTTCAGCTTCTTATCAACTCAACTCTGTTTTTCTAAGGGTGTTCTGGGTGGCATCAGAGGTCACATCACTCTGGTCTTCAGTTTCCTCAATGACACAATGATAGGGTTACCTAGTTGCGTCTAATAGCCCTCCATCAACTGTAACTTTCCATGAGATCATCATAGTTGTTACCCTTAACCTCTGCAAACTGGGCTCGGTTATACTGCATATTCTGCTCCTTATTATTCATCCTTCAGGCCACCAAAAACCCAAGCGCTCCACTGCTCCATGTTGGGTCCTATTCACATTAGCTCAGCTTGACAAACATAAACACATTCATATACATTGTACTCTTCTGTGTTTATTCCTAGTTTCCTTTTGACTTGATACTGCTGGTGTCATCAGTTCAAGAGCTTGTAAAATGGATGATCCCCAAGATCCACAGTCACTTAAAAACAGGATAATCTACTTATAAATCAATCTGGGTGAACTATATTTCAAGTTGTCACATTCTGTGTCTTGATCGAGGAGGTAAATATATAGTGCAAACCCGAGTTGGAACAGTGGCTGGTGACAATTAACCAGCCGTGTAACCTTGAGCATGTTACTTAATCTCTCCAAATTTTCATTTCTTCATCTGTATAATGAGTTGAGTAGTATTCTAGCGTATTGTTGGAAAATTAAATGAAATGATGATGCTAAAGGGGCTTGGCATCCTATGCTACACATTCCTTCCTCTCCTCTTAGGGGAGGAACAGATTTCAAGATCCATCCATCCAATGTCCCATGCCCCCGGGATTGAGGTTTTGATAGTGTGCTGTAACTGAAGGACAATGCTATCTTTGATGCTATGTTTAAAAAGAAAATCTTTAACTTGGAAAAAAAATTAGTAAATGAGGACTCCTGTAGGTATTCACTGTAGTGCTTTATGGTGCTTAAAATTCTCTGCCTGTCCTAAATTTCTAACTGCCCTATGTTGTACCACATGAAGGGGAATCTTATGAGGTCACTTGACAAGGATGTGTGTACTGAGGCTTCAAAGATCTGAGGACCCATCTACGTGCGAGTGTGAAGGAGAGGGCTGGGGACTGTAATGGCGAAGAGGAAAAATGAGATGACAGTAACGAAAGTCAAAACGCTGATAAACAGGAAAATAAAACTGGTGCTTTGTCTTTTCGCTCTGATCAATTGGTACTAGATAGTCTAACAACAGAATAATCTAACACCAGCTACAGAGAGGCTCTTGTGATTTGATGTCTTGAAAAAGAAAAAAAACCAAAACCAAAACTGAATAGCCAAGTGCTGGTTAACCGAGAGCTGGCTCTAAAAAGAATGAAAACATCTGTTGGCTTCACTGAAGGAAAAAACCAATCCCTTTGGGTTTTTACTGCAACAAATCCTGTTCTCAATTTTCTGTTTGGGAGTGATCCAGGAAAAAAATGACCTCTCCCATTCTAGTAATGAATTTCTACTCCCTTTTGAACTTTGAATATGTTAATTTAATCCCCAGATGGTCACCAAAAAATATGTATTGTCAAACCATAGATCTTGATGCATGGCTTCAGGGCTTGCCCCTGCCCGGGGCACTCTGTTTGCACGTTCTAAACATAGAGTTTGTCAAAGGGGAAGAGAGCCTGGCCCAGCCCAGCCCAGCCCAACCCAATCCAGGCCAGCTTGTCCTTTCAGTGTTTACAAGAATTTTGTCTTTGTCACGATGTCCCTTCAATGAGTTGAAGCATTCCCAACCCTTCAACGTTTTCAGAGATTGGCTAGGAACAGAGAGTGGAATGCTATCAAAACCACATTGTTTCTCATTTCTGGACTCGAAATCACCAGCATTCGGAACACATTATCCTACAATATAGTAAGTACCTCCCAACTGGGAAGTAAATTATTTATTTATAAAATAATTGAAATGCTTACTCTCATAAGGAAAAAAAAACACCCAAAAAACAAAACAAAAACCAAGATGGATTGATGTAACAGAGTGGAAAAGTCTTGTTTGTGTCTGTGCCTGTGTGGACTATTCAGGATGCCAGAGTGGGCTTGTGCTCCTGGCGATGCTGACACCTCTTGATGTCTAGTGGTCAGGACAGACGCTTTGTACAGTGGTGAGTCATCTCTGTAACCTGGGATTCACTGGCATGGGCTAAGTTATGAGCCCTGTCCAGAGGAGGGGCATCCAGAAGCTATGAGAGATCTTGTTCCTGTCTCCAGACCCCTCTGACTACGCAAGTGGACTGAAGTTGAGCATATAGAAAGTATTGGGTGTGAGCATATGTTTGTTATACTAATTAAACTTCGCTGATCCTTGGTTTCCCCATGTGGGAAATGAAAAGAAAGTTTTCTCTGTGTGCTTCTATGGAGTTATCTATTATAAAGGGCCAGAGCTTCTATGGAGAAAGGAGTGACACAAAATCCAGCCATTAGTGTGATCAGGGGTATTGTCAAGGGAGAAAGACAATGGAGCTCTAATAAATTTTCTGAGTATTCTATTAAATTTTTAAAGAAAAAAACCATTTTATGTATATTTGAGCAGTAACATAAATATTTATAAAAATACCACATTAGCATTTAAGGATGTAGAGAGCTATTCTCAATCAATTCAACCAACACAGTTATACCCAATGGCGGGATGTGTAGGCAACTGTGCCTGCAAATGTAACAGGATGCACTGATTACAGCCTCAGGCCTCCCCTTTAAGGAAGCTGCAGTTAAGTAAAGCCGATGAGAAATGCGCACCTTTCTAAAACCTGGGAAAGAAAGGAAAATCCCTGGACAGCCCAATCCACACGGTATTAGCCATTTCCTATATCCAGTAACAACTTTTGTACTTTATCCATCTTGGCTGTGAACTTATTTATTTGTTTTCTTCTTTGTTCTACAAGTATTGGGAGTGGCTTATAACAAAAAGACGTATAATAAAATATAACATTACTCCAAAAACAAAAATAAAGGAAAGCATTGGCATCATCTTACCGGCACATTCTTTCAACAAATCAGCCTCAAAATGCTGGCATCATTAACCTTTTGAGTTCTCTGCCTGTCAGGTCCCCTTTTCCACTTATAGACACAGCCTAGGTCTTGGCAGCGGAAGCCTCGCTTCTCCCCTGTGTCTTCAGCTCTGGCTTATCACTTGTTGACCCTCTATCCTTTCTGCTATTCTCCACCCACAGCCCTATTGGGTATATTACGCAGTATCATAGCAGCAGCCTTTTCCCCATTAGTCAGCCTGCATCTTTGCTGTGGGTCCTTCCTCATCCAAGCTGGCTGCAGAATGCATCGCTGGCATTGCCTTTGTGCTGCACCTACTTTCCCAGTCTCTAAATTCAGACCAACTTGATTATCTGCTATTCAAATCTTTCATTAGACTCCTCATGGCTGTCCTCATACATTTAGGGTATTCAAATCCAGCCTTGTCCGTGGGGTACTGTGTATCATTTTGAAATGCTGCCCAAGGGGCTGGGGACTTAGCTCTCAGTGGTTCTGGTGCCTGCCTCGAAAGCACAAGGACCCAAGTTCGATCCCCGGTATAAAAAAAAAAAAAAAAAAAAAGAATAAATGGTCTAGAAATTGCTGGGCGTGGTGGCGCACACCTGTAATCCCAGCACTCGGGAGGCTGAGGCAGGAGGATCACTGTGAGTTCAAGACCAGCCTGGGCTACATAGTGAGTTCCAGGTCAATCTCAACTATATAGTGAGACCCTGTCTCAAAAAACAACAACAAACAAGAAAAACCCCAAAAAACCAACAAAACAAAACAAAACCAAAAAACCAAAAACGCTGCCCAAGCCAGGCATGGTGACACAGGCCTGTAATCCCACTTGGGAGGCTGAGGCAGGAAGATCACCACAAGTTCAAGACCAACCTGGGCTACATAGTGAGTTCAAGGCCAGCCTGGACTACATAGCAAGCCCCTGTCACAAACAAACAAAGAAACCAATATACTGCCCATGCAGATCCCTCTCTCATTGTCCACGGGACCAGCCATTTACTGCTCTCTGCATCCTGCCCTTGCCATCGCTTATTACCTTTCATAGCAAAAATGATGGCCATTGTGGAATATTCCCTTGAAACCCAAAAGTGCTATTTTTCATTTAATGAAAAGGTTTACTTCTTACTACCCTACCTCCTCACACTCAGTTTTGGGATAATAGGTATCTCTCTCCTGATCCAAGTTTATCCATCTGGGTTATGCAAGTAGCTCTTATAGAATCATAATGTGGGGAGAAATGAGGTTTCCATGCACCAGTTGGAATCTGTGCTTCTGCAAGCAAGGTGTCTATGAAGTCACTGCTTGGTTAACTTTGTTACTATGCTCCAACATGTATCCACATAATTGGATCTCACAGTTACAACTAGAATCTTTTTCAGGGATTCATTGTACAATGTTGGGGCAAGAGATAAGAACATCTATGACAAACCACAGTTATGCTAAGTTCTTGGATATCCTATTTTCCATTCTATTTCGGATCATGTATTTCTAAGGTTTTTACTTTTTATTTAATGTTTCTATTTCCTGTTAGTCCTTATCAAATCAGGATTTAAGAGAACAAAGTCCGTGTTTACCCAAACATGAACAATTGAACAATCAGGACCAATTTCACTCTGTCAACAATCCATTAATAGGAGAAGGGAAGGAGTTAGTAGACACCGAGCTTCAGAACATGCACACAAAGGATAATTATCTGTGGACACAGGAAGCTCTTCTAACTAATCTCTTTCAGCAATATTAAATCAGATTTATAAATAGGCCAGACCTGGAGTGTTTCAGTGTAATCACTAAGCCTCCTCTGGAGGGAAAGAGTTCTCCGAGACATGCTAGTTTAGGTAAAGCCCCAGCAAGTCCACTCTGAGTCTGACATTCAGCACGCTGAGAAGGATTACGCACATCATTACAGAGTTCAAACCATTATCAAATTGAACCTCGTTTGTAAACCATCTCAGAAAGAAAAATGTGATTCTAAGCTGAGGAAGCCAATGCCACTAGCTGTTGTGATGGACATGATTCCTCAGCAGTGAGCTTAGCTACCTCTCAACCCATAACTCTGCTACAGGGCTGTAACCTAACTCTCTCTGAGATAGAAAGAACTAAACCTCAGGAGAGGTTAGTGCCTAGAACTGGTGCCATGAGTGCGTACTAAATCTCTGTGAGAAGCTCTGCTGGACAGAAGCAGTGTAGCAAGATTTAAGCTAAGGAGGCAGGCCATCGCAAGTTTGAACCACACTTTAGATATTTCCTTAAGCCTTGAATTCCTCATCTGTAAACCGAGAATAACAGCAATATCTACCTCAGAGTTGTTTCAGGGGTTAGTTATAAAGCCGTTAGCTATGCAGATAATGGTTATCTATGTATAGATAATGGTAGGTGTTATCTGTAGTCACCGGGTTAGTAGTATTTATATTGTTACATCTAAGATACCATCCAGTTCTGTTTTGGAAAGAAATTTGCCACTGGGAAACATGTTCAAGGGTCATGCCTGAGCCTAAGAGGGTGAGAGGAAACCATAGCTGCTGAGTGTACTGGCTTGAAATTAGGAAGCCTTGTTCCTTCCAGCCCAGACATGACAGGAGCAGCCAGTTCTTTGTGGTAGGAAACTCTGAGGACTTTCTGGACTGGGTTACCCACAGAGCAATCAGGCTTACAAGACAGGCTATGTTGAGGAGAGTGGAGCTGGACTTGGACTGGTTGGGAGCCCTAGGAGCAATGGATTTGGGATTAAGTAAGGTATGTCTTAATTTGAATGCACAAGACAGATCATGAATCAAAGTATGCCCTTCCACCCAATAAAGAGCCTTACATATGTCATAGCCTTGCCAATGGACTGATGTCTGTATCTACAAATATGGCTGATCTGTGTGTGTGTGTGTGTGTGTGTGTGTGTGTGTAATATTATTTTGAAAATGAAAGTGAAAGGAAATAAAAAGTATTGGGATGATCACAACCCTTTTCAACTTCTGACTGTCATGAGAAGCTGACATGGGGAAATGTGTCCTGTGGAAGATGCTGTCACCAAGGGGGTAGATCAGTACTCTAGGCCAGTGATGATGAACCTTTTAGAACTTATTTGTTTGTTTGTTTGTTTGTTTGTTTTTGAGACAGGGTCTCACTATGGAGTTGAGACTAACCTGGAACTCACTATGTAGCCCAGGCTGGTCTGAACTCACAGTGATCCTCCTGCCTCAGCCTCCTCAGTGCTGGCATTACAGGTGTGTGCCACCCTGCCCGGCTTTTAGAACTTTAAATGATAGCAAACAGCTCACTGCAGCATATGTGCCACAGGTTCACCACCACTGATCTAAACTGTGAAAGATCCCTTGAATCTGTTTGTAGGGTCACTACTCAGCTTTTTTTAAAAAAATGGACTTGTATTGCCAGATTATTTTCTGTATGATATTGCTCATTATTAGCATAAACCTTGTATTTTTGTTTTTCCTTGTTCACCTCTTTGCTGTTCTTATTGTAAGGAATTTTGTTCACATGTTCTTCCTGCTGCCTAATGATTAGAGAGAAAAGATTTTACAAGATGTCTTTTAAAAACAGGTTGGATATAGAACCTATAAACATATTTTAATGTTTAAATGTACTATTCATATGGATACTATCATGGTAGTGAATTTTAGAGCTATCTCCTTGGTTTCCTAGGTCAATATTTTGGCAGGAATTTAACTGTCCATCTTCAATCAATATGTTCAATCTTGCAAGTTTATTGCAGTTTTGTCCTCTCCTTATGTCCTTGCCTTTGTTGCCTTGGTTTAGGCCCTCCTCACTTTTTTTTTTCTTAAGCTACATCTAGGCCTCACCAGTCTGCTTCCATCTGTTTTGATTCTATTCAAGTCCTTTCATTCCAACTAATCATTATTAGGACTCACGGGACTGCTAGACACATTAAATGACAAATTTATAAAAATAGGTAATAGCTAGCTGGGATTTGGCTCAGGGCTGCCTGCCACCTGCCTCACAAGCACAAGGTCCTGAGTTTGATCCCCAGTACAAAAAAAAAAAAAAAAAGGTAATAGCTAATGATCATTGATTCTTATTCTCAAATAGATAAGATGTCTAATGTTATTTATTCTTGACAATGTCTCAATGAGTTATTGCTGTTATGTCCATCTCACAGAAAAGGAAATAAAAGATTAGAAAGATTACATGAAAAACACACAGCTAGTACTTGTTGATGCTGGGGTATAGACTTGGGCTGTCTGACTCCAAAGACTGAGTTCTTTCTTCCGAGAAAGAAGATGGTTTGAAGGCATCACAGGTAAGTAGGAGAGGCAACCAATAATCCACATACAATAGACACAATGGTCCAGTGGGAACACAACATGGAATGTGGGTCAGAGAGGGCTTCTCGGAAGTGATGTGCAACCACCAATCCTGTCCGATGCAGAGGGGCTTATCAGGACTTAACATATAAATGAAGAGCAAACACTTGAACAGCATTTACCAAATGTCTAACACTGCTTTATGCACATTAACTAGTTTGACTTCTATGATTTTTGATAGGTGGTACAACTGTCTCTGCACCAGTGAGTAAATTTAGACTAGGAAAGTGAACTTCAAAGTTCCACAACAATTGAACGGCAGATCTGGAATTCAAAGCTGGATTGCATGGTGTATTCTGGGAAGTGCTTGCAGTGATGACTGTGAAGAGCATTTGGGACGAGTGAGGGCAATGACAGATGAGCCTTGCTATGCTTTCAATTGTGCCCTCCTTCCAATGCTGAAGTATATCCCACGGCACCTCACATATGACTGCAGTTGGAGATTAGAAAGAGGTAATAAAGTCAAAATGAGGTCATTAGAGTGGGCCCTGTCCAATATGATTGGCATCCTTACAAGAAGAGATTATGTGAAGGAGAGAGGCCTGGAACAAATCTTCCCCTTCCCAATCTAAGAAGCCAACTCTGCTGACATCCTCCTCTTGACTGCAAGACACAATGCATTTCCATTGTACCAACAACCCAGTCTGTGGGACTTTGTCATGCCAGCCCTCACAAGTTAATACAAGCCTGTGTGGTTAGGTAGGGCCAGATTGAACTGGGCCTTGATCCCAGAGGCTCTAGGAATGGACCCATGGGGTTCCAAATCCAGAGCCATAAGATCTGATTTTCACATTATAAAGCTTGCTCTGGTGGCAGTGTGGAAAGACTTGAGGCATGATAAGATTAATGTGGATGTTCAGGAAGGGCATAATGAAGGTCTTCTCTGGGTCAGAAATGGGGTGGAGAAGGCTGAACATACCCCTCATTCCTTTGTACCTCTACATCTTTGTACTTATTGTTCCTTCTGCTGGAGTGCACTCAGCTGCTCACATTTAATAATACTGAAGGCTTTGCTCCAGGGTTACCTCTTCTGTGATGCTGATGCTGTCTTCAATTCAATTTGAAACTCTTCTTTGCTCCCACAGCACCGTGTGCATGTCACGACTCTTAACTCACACCCTCTTGCTCTGCTGCTTCTGTTCCATGACTATCTCTCCCATCAGATGATAAGGTCTTTAAGAATTGAGTAAGAACCTTGTTTGTCCTCTTAGTTCACTGACTAAGAAAGAGAAGTGTACAACATTTGTTGGTGTGGATGAACATAAAGGCCTTCAAAATGTTATAAAGGGTCAGAGGAAATACAGGAGGAGAGGTGATTTCTCCTTTACATCATAAATCAAGCATCTGGGAAGATATGGACCTCAGAGATATCATACATGTACTTCCCGCCTGACAGCCACATCCTTTTTACTTCTGGGTATAAAGAAACACTTAGAAGAACATGAAATACACTGGATTAGTAAAATTTAGGGGAAGTCATAGTGGAAACAGAACAGGTGATTCAAAATGGTCACTTATGAGAGTGATAAACAGGTGGAATAATCCTAATACTCAGTGGCCTCACCTCAAATAGGCCTCATTTCCCCCCTTGTGAAATTTGCTGTGTTGGCTTTGATTTTTAAAATCATATTTACTTAGGAATTTAGAATTGAGAAAATGAAAATTGCTTCAGTAGCTTTAAAATCCATGAAAAATGCCTTGATTACAGCCCTCCTATATGACTTAGAAGAAAGGAATGAAGAATGATTACCATCAGTCAGAATTAAGATGTGAATTCTGCTCCTCTCTGGACTGTTTTCTTAAATGCAGGTAGTGAGCATTCTGGCATTCTTGGTTTTCAGTGTGTCTCTCTCTTTCCTGAATATTTTTCTCTGAAATTTAATTTTCTCTGTGAGGTCTATGAACATTTTAAAGATTTGGTGCCATGAAGATTTAAGTGGAGAAGTTGCTTCTTAATTTTTGGCACACATCCTTGATAAAATAGCCATTCTCGGAGGAGTATTTGTATACCAAATGGTGGGGATATACTGAACTTATAGAGGTCCTGTAAGAAAGATGAGCTTGCTGAACTGTGTCAGTTTCTCCGGGTTGCCATAAAAAATTACCTAAAACTTGGAGGCTTAAAATGATAGAAATTTATTCCCACTGTTCTGGGTCCAGAAGTACAAAGTTGTGGTATCTTCCTTCAATCCCACTGCAGACTCTGGGGGAGTTTCTGTCCCTTGCCTTTTCCAGTTTCTGGTAGGTCTAGGTATTCCACTCCTGGTGCCTGCACAAGTCTACTCTCTGTTCCCTCTTCACGTGATCTTCTCCCTCTCTTCATGTCCTGTGTGGGTCTTGTCACAGGTAATCACATGATAAAATTACTTTTCATTGGATATAGGGTCATCCTGGGATTTCAGGATAATCTCATCCCAAAGTCCCTGACCTAAGTACATCTGCAAAGATCCTCTTTCAAAACAATACAAGGAATGTATAAACATTCCCAGGTTGCAAAGAAGAGGATGTAGACGTCTTTTGCCCCCACCTTCAACCCACAACATGACTCACAGGAAGGACTGAAGGAAGCAAAGGTGCTTTCTCAGGAGAAGAGATGGATTATACTCTTGTCTCATCCGCTCTGTTAAGAAAGTTAATAATTTTCAGATCAACAGGCCTAAATTAGAGATTAAAGAAGGGACTGTGAATTGATGGATCAAAATCCAGCTCGCCTGGCTCTGAGATGTGCTCTGATTACCTTCCATTATGTTTCCATGTGGTCGAGTATGTTTAAAACGTGGAATAGTTTTACGTAAAGGTCCTTTTTCTTGGCTTTTCTCATAAAATCAGATCTAAAAATATTGAGCTCTTTATGAAGGACTGGAACTCTCTATGTTATTATAGGCCTCATCACTCCCTGCCCAATGCTCTTTCATTCACTATAGTTAATTGCTTGGCTCCTGGGGTTTTGGGTGATCAGTTTGTAGTCCATGGGCATATATGAGAGGCAGCTAATCATTCAGGCAGAAGTTCAAGGAGTGATTCTGACTCCTAATCATGGAGCTAAACTCTGTAAAGTTCTTTTCAAAACTGCTGTGCAGACAAAGATAATGAGCAATTTTCTTGATGTATTCATCAGTACCTAAAGACCAAAAATCCAATCTGTAGTTCCATTACTATGAGACAGAATACACTATTTAATATATCTTCTTACTTATAATAGTCTCACTTCTTTCAAGCCCAGTCTTATGTAAATATAATTCATAATCATGAATTTTGTAGAACCAAATTAACTTCAGATGTGCTTTTTTTTTTTTTTTTTTTTTTTTGGACTAGTTGTTTTATTCAACTTAAATAATTTGGTGAGGATCTTCCTGTTCCTGAAAAAATTCATTTGTTGAGCTTACATTCACGGAGCTTAATTGAGCTAAATCTCCTAGCATTTTGTTACCTACATCTCTAGGGTAACATTTTTTTTTTTTGGTACCAGGGATCAAACTCAGGACCTTGTTTTTGCAAGGCAGGCATGGTGCCACTGAAGCAAATCCCTGGCCCCACATCTCTTTCTAGGAACACAGAAGGGGAAAGGAGGATTTTCTTTTTCAGTAGGAGTTGTTTTAACAGAATTCCTGCTTTGGCTTTTTCATTTAAAATCCAAATCATGCAAAACTGAGAATATCCTGAGCTATAGAGAGATATGTAGAAATTTTCAACATGCAAGACTAATCTATTGTTTGCAATTATACTGACAGTTGGCATTGAATAATTAAGGATACACTGACCTAACAGTGCTCCTATAGGGGTATTTTCTCTGGGATTAACTGTTCTTGAATGATTTTCTCCATGCCGTTTTTTGTCTTTTCTTTTTTTTTTTTCCATGCTGTTTTTTTTAAAAGGCACGATTTCTGTCTGCATTAGGCAGATATAATTGCATGTGTTCTGTTCTCATGATGAACACAGTCAGGTTGTCTACACATAGTCTGCACTTCTTTAAATACATTACAATATAATGCAGTCAGGATTACCTGAAAAAAATCACAAACATACTCACTTTTTAGTGGGTTAAACTTGTGACATTTCTGACCACCACACTGATTTAATAATCAGTTGGCTGCAAATAATAGCAACATGAAGGTATACACGAAGTCATCACTTTTTAAAATCTCAACCAAAGCAGACTGCACAGAAGAAGGTGTATAGTTAGCAGCAGAACAGATTACAATTTACTGAAAAGCCACCTGTGTTAGCATGCCAATAAACACAACTTCTTTATAATATAAAAGACACAGGGCCAGGGATTTGGCTCAGTGTTTCTGCCACCTGCCTTGCAAGTGCAAGGTCGCGAGTTTGATCCCTGGTACCACACACACATGCACGCACACACACACACACACACACAAATAAATAAATAAAAACAAAAACACAGAAGCAATCACTTTAAGAATGATTAAATAACATCTTTTCACAGGGACACCTCACTGTATTTTAATTGCCTGCTTAGGCCACTGGGGAAGCTCACATACCACAGCCAGCTGATTGTTATTAAGGAAAGGTTTAAAAGGTTTGCCATCACTGGGTTAGGCAAATGAATAGAGAATTTCTACCCAATTCACTAATATCACTTCAAAATTCTTTTAATTGAAGTAAAGCAAATAAGCTTGCTTTTGATCTTCTATTTGAAACCTCAAAGGGATAAATAGAGAGGGTTATTATAGTGATTCTGGGACTACGGTTTCTAGATTTCTCTGGGTTGACTTGCTGTGAACGATGCATACTGAGATCATGGAGGTATGGCATAAATTGAGCAACAGGCAGGCTGGAAAAAGGAAATGCTGATTAGCAAGACTGCCATCTTTGACATCTGTCACTGGTTTTCATGAATAATGAATTCCAGTCCTATAAATTACTTTAAAACAGTTACAGTCACAGTGTAATTAGTGATGATAAATAGGTATACCTAAAGATACTGCTGCTCAATCAATCTTCATTTTTCAATTATTGCTGCTTCTTATAGACATAGGCATTACCTGCTGGTAAGATGTGGTTGATTAAGCAGAGATTAACAGAGAAATGACTTACAAAACATACATTCCATTACATATGGGCCATAAAGCTAGTGGGTATTTTCATTTACTTTTTTAAATAAAATAATTTTGAGCTATAAACTTTTATGTTTGAAAATTGTCTGAGAATACCAGATTTTAATTTAAAATAAGTTACCCAGCTTTTTGAAAAGTCTTCATGGGTATATATATTTTTTTCATTCCTTAACCTACAAATAATTTAAGTGTTCTGACCTGTATTGATGTAGCATGTATTTAAAAATTGTCTAATGGGTACTTGCTGCTTCCAAGAAACCAGGGAAGAAGATGATGGCCAATAGGACATCACCTCAGCTGCCAGGTAGCCAGGGATCTAGCGAAGGTGGTAATATGTACAACAAAGAAGACTTCAAAGACCAACATTAGAATGGTCGACAAAGAGCAGAAAGACTGTCACAAGTGCTGACCGACAATATAAATTATCAGTATACATAGAAATGCAGAAGCATCTTATGGAAGCAGGAAACAAGTCTAAGAAATTTAGAAATAAAACAGCTAGAGTTGACGAAGAGAATAGTGGTTGAATGCATGGACTCTGGAAACCAGTCTGTTTGGGGAAGTTGCTTAACATCTCCCAGCACTGGTTTCCTCTTATATAAGTAGTCACAATTGTAGTCATTATCTCTGGGGCCCTTCTGAGAACTGGATGAGTAAGGAAAACATCAAGCTCAGCCTAGTGTCTGCACCGTGCTGACAATTATTACATTTCTAAGCACATTTTCCCACTTTTTCAAACTGTCCTAAATTTCTAAAATAATTTCTATACATAGTAATTGCCACATGAAATATAATTAGATGCATTAATTTCTCTTTTCCTCATTGTAGAGTAAAATCCTGCTTGGACCTTTTTCTACTTGTGTCCATGAATTTTTATAAGTTGAACTCCTAGAAGAGCCTTCTTATAAATCATTATGAGATAAAGCATGTTAATTTGGGTGCATACTTGATTTGACAGCTACTGAATTTGGCCAGGCCCCAGATTTGCAGATTGATAAATTAACAGCCTCTCAGCCCTTCTGTGTTTTTTCCCCCATCTTTGTTATTTTCCCTCAGATTTCAAGGCCCACGATGTGAGCAATTTTCCATACTTAGGGCATCTTTCCAACACAGATCATTGTCCCTAAGGGCTAGTAACTGGCCTCATTTGTTACATGAAAAATCCTTTACCAGTACCACCACCTTTCTGAAATGATGGCACACAGAGCAGTTAGGACTTCAGTCCAGGCAGCCTGCCCAGCTACCTCTCCTTCTTTTTTTCCTCTTCCAGTGGCTTTGGTCAGGTGGGTAGCTTGAGGCTTTGTAGGGAGGTCAGAAGCAATGAACATAAAACAGAACAGGGACACCTTGATGAATGGGAAGGTGATGTTGTGGCCTTCACAACCTCCCACCATATTGAAGTATTTTAGTGCCTTGTGGAGTATTATTGCTGCCTGTCCTCTCCTGTCATGGGACACAGGTGAACTCTGACGCTGGCCATCGGCAGTGGGCAGGATTCTGCCAGTATTACCACACTGGGTTTAAACACAAGTTCCTTGGGCTCAGGTTGCCTCATGTACACAAGGCAAGTGCCAGCAAACCTGCCTTGGGGAGGCTTTCTTCTTCTTTCCCAAGCTTGCCTACTTCCAGGACCCCATTGAGTCACATCTTAACTATAAAGATCCAGAGGCCCCTTTCCTGAGGATTTTAATTCATGTTTCTGAAGTAAAATCCAGGATATTACTTTCCTATACACTTCAGGTGATTCTTAGGAATTGGGAAATTTGTAAAACACTGCTTTAGTCTTCCCAGGAGTACCATTCTGACAATGGATTCCTGCAGGTGAGGGGTGAGGGGAGTGTGTGTGTGTGTGTGTGTGTGTGTGTGTGAGAGAGAGAGAGAGAGAGAGAGAGAGAGAGAGGGAGAGGGAGGGAGAGGGAGGGAGAGAGATCCTCTGAGCGCCACAGAGCAAGCTTGAAGGCAGGTACCACCAGTATGAAGGTGAGCAGCTGGGCATGGCTTTAGCAGACAGCAAACAGGCACCTGTCCCCTCCAGACCTCCTGTTCTTCCACTGTCCTGCTTGTGTCCCTGCTTTCCAGCTTCCCTGTGGCTGGGCTCTTGCTAGTCAGAAGCCCTGAAGCATTCTGCAGCACCCTTGAAAAAGCACCTACCACCCAATCTAGTTTTTAGGCACTTGAACTATTTGGAACATAAAATTCTTTAATCCTCACTTAAAGTTAAAAAAAAAAAAAGAAGATCCCAAATTCCAGTAGCTTTCTTAATTAAGCACCTAGACAAATAAGCACTTCGGCAATTTATTGTCAACTAGGAAATCTGTTTAGAAACTGAGGAGGAGGGATCATTTAGAGTTTGTTGAGAGAAAGGAGGAGAATGAATAAATCCCACAGTTTTTCTTTTCTTTTTTGAAATTTGTCTGCTCAGGTGTTCTCTAAAATTCAGAAAATAAACATTTCTAAAAAATTTAAAGTCTCATGGTTACTCTAAGAACAAATGAATAACCTTTTTAAATGTATTCTAAAATAAAAAATATAAAATCTATTTTCTAAAAGTCACTTTACTGATAAAATTTTCCTGTTTAGTGCATTTAGAAATATGAAGATCTGTAGAATAAAATGTTTCTCTCAAACATTCTTATCAATGATGTGATCATCTATCCTAAATATCTTCAGGAAGAGGAGAAATGTTTTCTTTTGCTCATACAGTATATCTCCACAGGGAGCTTTCTTGCCTAGGAATATGCTTTCTACTAGCTCCTAGAAACTTGGGTGAGTCATTCTATACATACCTAGTATGCATTTTAAAATGACATGAAATTTAGGATTTTAATTTTTAATTAAAACTTCAGCTATATTTAAATAAGGTCTGTTAAAAAGCCAGGGGTGGTGGCACATGCCTGTAATCCTAACACTTAGGAGGCTGAGGCAGGGGGATTACTGTGAGTTTGAGGCCAGCCTGGTCTACATGGAGAGTTCAAGGCCTGCCTGAACTATATACATAGTGAGACCCTGCCTCAAAACAAATAAAAACAAAGCACAAAAGAAATAAATCAGGCCTGTTATATAGTAGTGGTACATCAATGACAATTTCCTGATTTTGACACCATACTATGATTATGTGAGATTTTAATATTTTTATATACACAATTTTTTGTGCTACTTTTTTTTGTAGTCAGGGGAATTAAACCCAAGACCTTGAGTATGGTAGACAAGTACTCTATCACTGGGCTACATCCCCACCCCTATTTTTGTGATTTTTGTATGGCAGAAACTATTGCAAAAGAAAGGGTTTAAAAATGAAGCTCAGCTGGGCATGGTGGCACATGTCTGTAATCCCAGCACTCCGGAGGCTGAGGCAGGAGGATCTTTGTGAATTCAAGACCAGTCTGAGCTACATAGTGAATTCTAGGTCAGTCTCAACTACATAGGGAAACCCTGTCTCAAAAAAAAAAAAACAAACAAACAAAAAACAAACAAACAAAAAAATAAAAATGAAGCTCAGGGGGCCAGGGATTTAGCCCAGTGGTTCCAGCACCTGCCTCTCAAGAGCAAGGGCCTGAGTTTGACCCGGGTTAAAAAAAAAAAAAAAAAAAAAAAGCCAAAAACCCCCAAAACAAAACAACAACCCCCTAAGATGAATCTTAAAAAATTTAAATATAACAAAATGTATGTATTTACCACCCATATTTCATAATTATCAATATTCTGCTTTAGTTGCCTCCTTTTTTTTTGTACTGGGGATTGAACTCTGGACCTTGTGCTTGCCATGCAGGCATGGCGCCACTGAAGTACATCCCCAGACAGTTGCCTCCTGTTTTTAAAAGACAAAACATTATTGTATCACTTGTACATTCACTAGAAGGGAGTTCCTGTTTTCCTTCTTCCTCTGTGATGCTTTTTAGTTCTTTCCAACATAATTGCCTCAAAGACTAATGAGACTGAATATCTTTTGATAGGTTTTTAACTATCCAGGTTTTCTCTTTTTTTGTATTGCTCATATTAATTGCCAGTATTTTTCTATTTGTTTTCCTAATAATGTGATAGTTTTGGTGTAATTTAGAGATAAGCATTTGTCATCTGCATGCAAGTATCTTTTTTTGTTTCGCAGCTAGCTTTAATTTGGTTCTGACATCTTTGACAGATGTTTTGTTTTAACATAGCCACAATTTTCCATATTTTTTGTTACATACTTTTTTTGTGCGTCTCATAAGAAATCTCCACTTTTTCCAGTATTTTAAGATAGTTCTGATATTTTGTTCCAAAAGTTTTGCTTTTTTTAAGGGTGCTTTAAATAATTTATTTAATAGAAATACTATATATTGACTTTCATTTATTTTGATACATCTTGTCCCCAAGGTTATTTAGAGAATTTCAAGCCAAAATAAATATTTCATAAATATTTGGCCATTTGGGTTTACACCTGCACAATGCCTCACATTTTTCAGCAAGAAAAGCACTGAAGAGTAAAGACCTGACACAACTAACTAGGCATGATGAGAACCTGCTCTAAGTATTGTTTCTCTGAGGTAAAGGCTCCACACACGTTCAATTAAAAAGCCATCCTTAAAACAGAATGATTTTTTTATTTTTAAGTAGGGCTTAGGGCACTCAGACGCTAATTAGGAGCTTCATGGCAGAGCTACAGCCCCAGCTTGTGCCGTGGATTCCTAGGGAACAGGTTCCAACAACTCGGGCTCCTTCCCATTGGCTCTCATGAAAGTGCTTCTCTGGGTGGGGCAGGTTGGCGAACCCACGTCCCTTTCTCATTGGCTTCCTTCTCTTTCTGATCACTTTCCTTGGCACGTTTCAGGAAGCTATCGCTTACTCTTTGAATGTTTAATATGCTCAATACGCACATTAATCCTCTTGGCAAGTATTTTGCCCTTAACTTGCTTGTTAACAACAAGGCCAACAGCATGACGGGAAACATTGTAGACTCTTCCAGTTTTGCCATGGTAACATTTGTGGCATTCTTCTTTTAACAGTACCCATTCCCTTGATATCTGCAGTATCACCGTTTTTTGTAGATTCGCCTGTATGTGGCCAAAGGAACAGCCCATGTTTTCTAAAAGGCCTAGAGAACATACTGGGTTCCCCTCCTCTTTCCCTTTGTGTTCGTCATTTTGGCAAATGACTGGAAAATGGCAATTCCGGCCGAAAGGAAGGCCAAAAGTTTTGCTTTTAACACTTGTTTTAATCTTTGTGGAATTCTTCTTTTGCAACTGTTTTAAAGCTAGAATCTATTTTTATTTGTCCACTTGTTCAAGTTCATGGAATAGCTTATGCTTTTCTAACCGATTTTTTAATGCTACCATTTAAAATAAGTTCTCATGTATGCTTGGATCTAGATTTAATTCTCTGTTCTCTTCTTTAGTTTGTCAGTTACTGCACCAAAACCTCCTTTTCACTTCTCCATAACTTTAAAGTAAGAGTTGTACACTTTTAAGTCCCTTTTTAATTCTCAGAATTGTTTGGAACTCCCAGCCCTTTGACTTTTCATATATATGTTGCATTAATTTAATATAACATTAGCTATTTCACTGTAGTTTTACTTCTAAAGAAGTTGGACTATTGCTTTTATGGACAGTTTGGAGGAACTAACTTTATGATATTGGCTCTTCCTATCTATAAACATTACAAAATTTTCCATTATTGGGCCTTCCTATATAATCTTCAACAAATTTTTGGCTTTCTTCACAATTACCTAATATAGATTGTTAGATTTATTTCTATAATCTTTAATGCTATTGTGAATGAGATTTTGAAAAATCATATTTTCTGGTTAATGATACCAGTGGTGCAAAGGAGCACCACTGAATTTGTATAGGGTTTTATATCTAGTGATCTTGATGAACTTTCTTATTAGAAATTCAGATTTCTAACTTAAACTTCACTGGAAAACAAAAGGAATAAAATTGAAGATCACAGTAGAAACTTTTTGGAGAGAGTTAAGCACGTACTATGAGTCCTTTTTAACAAATGGAGGATAAATGGAACTACTTTCTTCTTCCCCAAGATATAAGGATATACTTTTTTCCTTTAATAGTGTCAAATTCCCATCCTAAATCAAGAGTAAAAAAATATTAACAGAAGTGGACATCCCTGACAATGAATCCCAAACCTCCAGTTTAATAATTGTATATTTTAAACAATCAGAGAGTTGGGGATGGAAAAGAAGAGGTAAAGATAGTGGATAGAAACACGTAACTAAAGCAAAACAAACATGTATTGTGGGTCCTCCCGCACACCTTTCATTATGCAAGTTTGCCACGTGGTCTTTTCTTTTTCTTTCAGTACTAGAGATTGAACTCAGGGTCTTCACACTCAATTATATCCCTTTTATGTCTTTAAAGTTTCTTCCTGAAACTTCTAAATTGCCTAGGCTCGGCTTGAATTTGTGATGCTCCTGTCTCCGTCCCGCAGACTGCTGGGATTAGAGGTGTGCACCACCATCCCCAGCTACCTAGTCTTAGTTAAACAAATCATAGCCTTGCCAGTCTTGTTTACCCTGTCTACATGCTTTTCCTTTTTAACAAATCTAATGGACTATAATTGAAATGCAATAAGCAGCACACATTTAACCTTGCATACCTGGTGAATTCTACCACGTGCATACACCTGTGAATCTATCACCACAATTAAGTCAATGAAATTATTTTCTCGCACCCCCAATCACTCATCCACTTTCCATCTTATAGATCACATCACCTTTTCTATAATTTCATATAAATAGGTGAGACAATGTTTATGCTTTTCTGGTCTGGCTTCTTTCATTCATGATTATTTTGAGACTCATCCATGATGTTTCATCATATCAATAGTTCATTGCTTTTTACTGCCAAGTGGTATTCCATTGAGTGCATGTACCCAAATGCGCTTATCCGTTCATGTATTGATGGATATCTAGGTTACTTTTAGATGTCTGCTGCCATAAAAAAAGCTGTGATGAATATTCTTGTGTAAGTCTTTGTATGGACATACGCTTTCTTCTCTCTTGCATAAACACATAAGGAGGAATGGCTGAGTCAGCATGGCAGGTTTATGTTTAAGTTTTTAAGAAGTGACAAATTATTTTCCACAGTAGTGTACTTCTCTAACATATAAAATATTTTAAATACTAATTGGGGGGTTACATTATGGAAATGGAAAAATGCTGGATTAAATACTATGAACAGTGAGAGAAGTCTCAAGGAAAAATTAAGTCTAGTCAGCTATGTCTTCAGTCAAGTCATAGGAATAGAGAAGCCTTCTGCATCTGCTTTGGTACTCGACAGACTTTGGATATTCAACAACGTGAGGACACATGCCAAACAGAAATGCATTCATCTACCAAACAGCAGCTGTCCTTGGAGGCTGCTGATTAACCAGCAGGTCTGTGATAGCACTGCAGCCGAAGCGGGGTGGCCCTGGGCCAAGAGCAGAGCTATCTCATTCATTTTAATGCTTTTGGCAACACTTGTCACTCATGTCATCTTATTTTTATGAAGCCTCCAATTTTCATTATCCCTCTGGGAAATCAAACTCAGATAAGCCCCTGATGGCCTCCGTGTGTGTGTGTGTGTGTGTGTGTGTGTGTGTGTGTGTGAATATATGTGTGTGCACTCATGCACATATATATTTGCACATAACACTGGACACAGACTTTGTAGGTATTTGTACAAGGTGTGACAATCTGAGCAACTTCTCACTTGTAAGTTACTAACTCTGGTGAGAAATGTGTGGCCTTGATTCTGCAAGCTTCCAGGAACAGAACTAGGAAAGGGTAGGTCAGTGTGGCTCGGTCAGAGAGGCTGATAGATCCCAGTTCTCAACCATGGGGAGAGATGCAGGTGTCACGCTGTGACCATGAGGGACAAACAGGCCACAGGGAGGCACAAAAGGTGCTAGGAGGCAGCTTTGTAGAAAGTGGCTTCCTGGGACTGCCACTGTCACCACCCATTCAAACTAAGAAGAAATTACTAAAAATGGTCCTTTGAGGAGTCACTAACTTGCCCCATTTAAAGCTGCTGCATTCCTGACCCTCCCACTGTGTGATGAAAACAGCACATCACCACAAACCATGGTGTGCAACACTTCAGGGCATCCAAGTCATAAAGGAACTTGATAAATTACAGGGAACTTATACTTTAGCACAGGCTCCTGATTATTAACATTTTTGGATGCAGATTCCCTGTTTTGCTTCTGTCTGGGGATGTTTCTTCAACCTTGATTTATGAGGCTCCTTCAGTTTCAGCCCTAAACAAGGGAAAGACACCACTTTAGAGGGTCATGGGCTTCCCCCTACCTCTGGTGTGGGGTTCCTGAAGATACAGCATGAGAAACTTGTCACTGCCCTGACCTGCACTCTGACTCTTCAAAAGAAGGGGAAATTTTTCTTACTTTTTTTCCCTTTATTCTGGATTCACAGCTACCCCCTTGGTAACCCCAGGAACAGCCTTCAATCTCGGTAGCTCTTCATGCAGAACAAGTTGTCATGTTGACCCAAATCTAGTTTTTAAAGACTCTACCCCCTACCCTCTTGGGAGAAACTCCTAATTCCCACCAACTCATACACTTCTGTCTTTTTAGGAAGCCGTATCTGCAGGCTGTGCTTCCTCAAATAGCTTCATTATGATGAGCTCAGTGGTTCTAGGCAAACTGGATATGGCTCTCAGGGAGCAGTGTTGTCCTAGCTTTCTGTTTTGGAGATAGCACTGGCTTTTAAGTTTGAAAGGGTGAATTCACTTTACTGATGGGTGACATTGGGCAAGTCACATTGAACCTTGGTTTCCTTATCTGTAAAATAACAATAAAATTTACCATTCCAGGTAGTTTATACGATCAGGTAGGACTATTTGTGTAAAATTTCTGTAAGGCTAAGCCATGAGATCCTCTTATGCACACAGTGGGTGAATGGGTGGTGTCCAGTCATGTAGGCTCAGGCTGAATCCTGACTAGCACTAAGTGTGATCTGGAACTTAATTCTCAACTTGGGGTTTCGGTTTTCCCATTCATATGACTGACATAATGATACAGAAATCATGTAAGGACTAAATGAGGTAATGCATATGAAAACACCCAGAGTCTATGCATAGAGATGACACAGACTCAAAGATTAGTATAATTAAAGGACTTGAAAATTGAGTTTCCAGAATCTTCATTATGCCAAAAACAGAGAATCCCATTTGTCTTGCCATTTTTGGGGTTGATTTTCATATCCAGAGTATAATAAAATCCATCGAAAGACATAAGTTTGTATATGATTCTGAGTAACTAGAAATAATTTCGCAGGGATGTAAAAATGACTCTCCCAAGTTAGATTCATGATAGCCATGGAAGAAAACACTGGGTGTAGCCTGACATGAACGTCGGGGAGTCAGTGGACCCAAAGCCTGACTCTGCCATTACTAATGACTGATCAGCTCTCCTTCCAATTGGAACTGGCTTTTATCCTGTTTCCTAGCTGCACACTTGAAGCTTTGCTCCTACATTTACTGGAAGAAAACAAAGGCTACCCAGCACCAACTCCTTCAGTGTCCTTACCCTCCTTCCACCTGCACCTCTGTCCTGCCTTCTAGCTACCTGTATTCCTTCATGTTTCATTCTTTTGTGTGTGACCTCGCGACAACACTAATACCTCAATACTCTTGAGTCATTGCTTATTTGCACAGTCACAGATATTTTATGATTTCCCCCATTATAAAATTGCTGTTCTCTGGCTATGTATCACCTTGTACTGCTCCCTTTGATGTCATAAACAAAGTCCTTCCATGGAAGTCTATGCGCCCTGGCTCATCAGCTTCTTGGTCTCCTTTTAACAGTTGAGCTGCACCTGGCCTCTGCTGGCATGGTTTGTCACACTCTGACCTCTCAAAGGACAAAGGTCTCATTTTGGTTTGCAGTGGCTTAGGCATCACGATATCAGGTAACATTGGGATCCACCCTCCTCTCTTACCACTCCCCCTTTACACTCTAGCACACCCCTTCCACGTGGTTTTCTTTCTACTTTTCATGTCATTATTTCAGTCTTCTTCATGGACAGTTCTACCTCTGCCCACACTTCCAGGCTGGGTTTGCCAAGAGTCTGTCTTGCCTTACTATCATTCTTAATTTAGTCCCATCCTTTGAGAAATCTTATTCAGCCAGGGATTGCCACACAATTTGTGAGGCCACACTGCCCAGGGCACAATGAAAATTCCGGGTTCACTGTTGAACGATTGTTAAAAATTTCAAGATGCCAAGCATCAAACTGAACACGATCCCCTTACAACTGCATGAGTTGCATGTCCATGAATCCAGCCTTGTATTTCCCCCCAGATTTTTGCAGACAGTGTCTTCCAGATACATGTTGCTAGCCCAGATCTCTTTCTGAACTCAGCGCTTAAACATTATTCTCAGCACTTGACGAGCATCAGTCCCTCATTCTAGTGAGATTTTGTTTAAATCTGGGAGTTATGTGACACTGGCAAGACATTTAATCTCTTTAAGACTCATGACTCAGTGTAAAATCTGAAGGCTAAAGGTAAGTTTGTGTAAGTATCAAACTGGTTAAGTCAATAATACATGTTGCTAACTGCATCCTATAAATATGTATAAACTGTCCACATAAGGAAAATGTAAAATATGTTGAAGCAGGAAGGTTGGTAGCTGTTGCAACATTAATGTTTTTGTTTATCTAGTTATTTGAAAGTCATACCGTTAGGACAAATAGATAATAACCCCTGAAAGGAGATTGGAAGTAATTCCTTTAAAAACACAACATGGCATTTCAATGTAGAGATTTATTAGAGAGTGAGCTCATCAGCAGACTCTTGTCACTCTGGTTTAGGAGCCTGATCATATCATGTGCTTCGAGCTGATGGCCCAGCTCCAATCTCATGTAAACAATAGAAAGTGGATTCACACAGCAAAGCCAGAATACAAGGCCCAGGCTTTGACTCAAATATCCATAAAGAAATTGCTTCTTTGGTGAATGATGGGTGTACTTCCAACTTTCTGGTAGACATCACAATGAAAATGTTCTGTTGGAATCTGACACTCAGCATGCACCATTCAGAATTCAACATTTTCCCTTTCTTCTCAGAACCTGCTTCTTTTTCCATTAATAGTACCATCAAGTCACTGAAGCTAAGAAACTTGGTCAAGCTTTACTCTGTTTTTACTTTCTGCCCTGGTAATGACCCCTGTGCACATCTAGAAGCAATACTGTAAAGGCAGCAAGAACATTCGGAAATCAGAGAGACAATGACAGACAGGTGTGAATACACAACCACAGAAAATAGCTCTTTATGACCAAGTAAAGCTATTGGTCTACATTGATTATAATATTGATATCATATTTGTATCCCTGACTGTATAATTTTATGTGATTACTGGTTTTCTTCATATTTACTTATGATTATTTCATAGATATTATCATCACTCAACCATTAGATTGTCCACAAATTGATGAGAAAAAAAAAACCCCAACAAAAAACATGAACAGATAGATGGAAAAGTGGCCAAAAGATAAGATCAAGCAATTCATAGAAATAGCATAGCTGACTATTTGACAAAATACCTATCTAGTAATGGTTAGGTAAATACAGATTAAAAGCACAAGGCATAATCCAGTCAACAGAGTAGTAGTCTGAAAAGGGTAGTTTTGGTAGGTGGTGGTAGTAAAAGGGTAGTGTCTGAAGGCTATTCATACTCAAAATAATTTAAAAATAAAAATCAGTACCTTTTAGCTCGAATTCTACATTTAGGTGGCCATCCTGAAGAAATTCTTGCATATTCACACAGAGGCATATAAAGATGTTTCTTGGAAACAGTTTCCCTAATAGCAAAGAAGCAGCGGTAAACCTAAATGCATATCTGTGGAGAACAATTAAGCAAATTATGGTATATTTATACTAGAATAATATAAAATGGATAAAAATAATGAAATGCATTCATAAATTCTCATTTGGAAAATCTTTTATATTGTTAAATAACGATAACAGTCAATAAAAACATTTAATGAAACACAATTAAGTGAGAAAAATAAGTTGCCATTTCTGTGAAATGAAAACAAAGTAAAACTTAGTTGTATTGCAGTGACAGACACGTAATGGTATAGAAGGAGGTGTGGCAGGAGCTCTACACAGTGCTCAAGAGCTCACTTCTGGGTGAGGGAATAACTTGGGGGAGGGGGATGAAAGGGAGACAGCTATTGTTTATATAACGCCTATTTGTGAATCAGTATAACAAACAAGATCATATTAACTATATAAACTAAAACTATAATAATTTTGGTTTTTAAAAAGCATGCCGAGACATTTTATCATCTCACTTTAGGATCAAAACACTTGATTTTTGTCTGGCTGATCTATAGCGATTTGCATAATATAAGGCAGAGTTTCACAAAGCGAGGCTTATAAACTACCCGTAACAGATCCCTTGGGGTGTCGAAAAAAATACAAGTCCCCCAGGCCCCACTCCCAGTGGATTTAACTCAATAGATGTGGGGTGGTCTCAGGAATTTGCACTTAAAGAAACTCACAATCAGAGGTGGAGAATCACTGGAGTAGGGATTAACTTTATTTGGGTTTCATGGCTCCGTGTCTGGCTTTAAATTCCTGCTTCTCTTTAAGGAGGGCTGAAAATAAGGCCAGATTAACATATAGGCGCATTTGGAAGGTTGGAACAGGAGACTGTAATTTAGTAGCTAAATTATCAAAAATGCTGCCCAACCACCTGTGCAGCACCTGCAGGCACTGCCCCGTGGCTACCTGAAGCAGCTGCTTGTGTGCAGACGCACACCTGCCTATTTGCCCCAACTCAAAGTGTATGTTCGGTTTTGCTTCCTACTTCCAGGGTTTGGGCTCCACTCCTAATTATAGTTGTATTTTCTTTTGTATGCTTCAAGGAGATTTATCTTGTCTAGTCAATACGTACAGTACAAGGAGAAATGGCCCTCTGTGTTGTAGTAGATTGGCATTTACATATTATGGTTATTTATTTACTGTCTATCTCTTTCTCAAGACTTCAAGATCTCAAAGGACAGAACCTATTAGCTCTTCAGCCTCAGTGGCCAGCATAATTCCTGCTGATCCACATTAAATACTATGCTGTACATATATCATTTCTACCATGAGGCATTTTCTATTTAGTAATCTGATCTAGAAATTACAGTCTGTGAAATGAAAGATTTCCTCCAACTTTTATTTTTTCTACATTCACTCTTTCATGTAAAGCGCCTGTTTTTTTTACCATGACTTGGATAAATGCAATGAGAATGAGTAACACCATGTTTAGAAGTGGGACCATAGAATATTCTGGATTATACTAATTTCTTTTTTTTAAAGATGTTTTACTTCTAATTCTTTTCACAGTATTTATATTCCTGTATCATAATGCTATGCTATATTAAAACTATTTAATATTTGTTCAGGAGTCTGTTCTCTTTCATGGGCTGTTAAATAATTTAAGCCAGGCATTAGAAACAGTGACAGGTATATAGATGTTCAAGAGATAAATGGGAAATTAATTCTTTGAGAGGATTTTAGGAGTTTTCAAGATAATTTTAATTTCTATGCTTATTCTTGAGAAGACATCTTTTCTTGCTCAAAAACCACAAACAAAACAGTAAAACAAAACCAAAACAACAACAATAAAACTAAACCTAAAAACCATAAAGTATATTTCTGGGTAAAAACAGCTAATTCTTTTATACAGAAGGAATTTCAAAGAAATACTAAAAATAACCACTTTAGAATTTGTGTTTAAGAAATAAGTAGCATATTCATTTAAGTGATATTTTCATTGAACTGATTATTATTTATTTGCCTGGAAAGAAAGCAAGTAGGATTTTAGTTTGACCACTCAATTCTAAAATTCTGATTTTAACAACTAAAATTTGGTTTTTAAAAATTTCATGCTAAAAAAATGTAAAGAAGTGGCTCATATTCATGGTGTCTGCCTTAATTTTCAATGCAATTTTTGCCCTTTTCCTTGGCACTTTAACATTTGAAGATTGAGAGAGAGAGAGAGAGAGAAAACCAATTGTCCAAATATTGACCCACTTTACAAAGTTGGAGCTGCCTGACTCCTCAGCTGCCTGAAAGCTGATAATCCTCCTTTCACCACCTGCAATTACAGCTTTGTCCTGTGCTGAAGGCCAGTGATTGCGTCCCATGCAATGCTGATTTCATGAAAAAGCAGCTTCCAGGCACCTCTGAGGTGACTTGTCCAGTGAGGATGGCCAGTTCAAATTTCAGTTTGTGCCCTGATTATGGGGTTTGAAGTACCAGATGTGCCAAGCATAATACAGCACAGTGTTCTCTTTATTTATCAGTCTCAGTGAGAATTAATCGTCTTTAGCTGATACCCATCTCTCCGTAGTTTACAGCCCCTCTCAAGCTTTTGCTCTCATTTACCACTCAGGATTTCAGCTATTTTTATGCGAATAGTAATAATTTGCCTCAAAGTCCATTTTAATGCTGCTTCCACCACTGAATTGCCACTGGGTTGGGACCTTGGCACATTGGAAACACTTAGTCCTGTATTACTACGTGTCTCTAAATGTGGTTGTCATTTCCAGTAGAAGAAAGGGAAATTTATTTTTGTTAGCCAAGTGAGACTACAGTACATTTAATTTGGAGCCTTCAAGCATTTTAAGATTATATTTCAAACTCTGAAAATGGAGAACCCTCTCCAGGGCCTTGACGCATTGTAGTTGCTAGGACTTGTTTTAGCTTTTGTGACACTACTTCCCCTAATACCACAGTTTCACACAGATAAAGGCTGTCTGGTGTATTTGGCTGCACCTAGATCTTTCTAAAATACATCCAGGCCAAGTCTATTTCCTCCCACATGCTCCTAGGGTCATGTCTGGATTCCTTAGGATGGATGAGAGAAGCCACCATCTGGTCCTTGCACATCTCTTGCCCTCATTTAGTTCTAAGTCAGAGTCACTAAAAATCAATTCATTGGAAATAACTTTAGCCACAAAATGAATGATCCTAATGATTCCTCAATACCAATTTTCCAAGAAGTGTATTTTTAAAAGGACCATTTACAAAGTTTATGGAAGTTTCTGTTGAATAGGATTTTACAAGTTTCTTAGGATTTCTGCAATGTTTTAGTTCACTATTTTTCATTCCAGTTTTTCATAATGCCATTAGGAAATTGAAATTCATTTTTATAATTATGATTAATCCATTCATTAACAATGAGGTGCTTCCTTGTAGGTATGTGAGGTGTGTGGTGGAGGTGGACTGGGAGACTATGTAAGTAGACAACATCACACAACTTCTGGTAGAAACAGCATGGTCTAGAGATTGGAAGCCCACGAATATGAGCAGAGTTTCTCCTTATGGTAATCACCTTGGAGCTGCTATAGTGTCCCTCATGTGTCTTAGTGTTCCATGGAATTAAAGGTAAGCTACTTTACTCAAGATCTGCACAGGGTTTTGATTGCAAATGTTTTTCCTGAGACACTGTGTTCCACCAACATATGTAGGAGTCACTGGGGAAAGTGATAGGGGATGACATATAATCCTGGAGGAGTGGAATGACAGGTAGTTTAGGAAGATGCTTTAATCCTATTATTTTTTAGTAGAAAACTGTACTCTGGTAGTGTAGTTCAGAATTTCAAAATGATAAAATGAAAAGCTTTCTCATAGCTCAGGGATTCTTTATTTGTGGTTCACAGATGGGCTGCAAGGAGCGCTAGGAACATTCAAATTGAGTGTTAATTATGAGTTTGTATGTGTATGCCCCTGTTCTTCAAAGGGGCTAATGATATCACTAGATCTTCCCATGGGCCCAGTTCACCAAAATGATTAAAAACCTCCAAGCTAATCAAGAATATTGATGCCCATGGGAATGAAATGACTTCCCTGAAATCACAGAACTAATTTGTTTGTTGCATAACTTAAACTAGATTCCTAGGCTCCTGGTGTCCATGCTAAAACATGTTACTGTAGCTTGTCCTGAGAGAGACCTTTAAGACCACGCAGGGGTGATAGTAGTATATTAACTCAAATAATATTATACTGTTCCTTTGGGAGCAGCTTTTTTTTTTAAGGTACCGGGGATTGAACTGGGACCTTGTGCTTTCGAGGTAGGGGGCGGAACCACTGAGCTAAATCCCTGGCCGGGAAGCAGCTTTTTAAAAGTATGAGCTGAAAGAGGGGAAAAATATGTCTATCTATCTATCTAAATTTGTATATTTACATCTACCTAGCTATATCCTCAGAGATAATAAAAGCCCAGTCAGTAGAGCTTAAATAAATGAGTGACATGGGAAGTTCTGTTTATAAAACAGAAGTATATAAAAACCTATAAAAATTACTTTTGAGTTAAAAACTTTTTGTAGTTAAATTAAAAGCAGGAGAAGCAGCCCAGGAAGTAATTATAAATTGTGACGATAACAAAGATTGTAAGAGGGCCGGGGATTTAGCTCAGTGGTGCCACCGCCTGCCTTGCAAGGGCAAGGTCCTGTTCAATCCCCAGTACCAAAACAACAACAACAACAACAACAGCGGTTGTAAGAGTATTTATGTAATCACATACTATACCACAAACACCGCTGTGCTGAGTTATCTCCCATTTCATTCAGTCCTCAACAACATTCCACGATTTTCATGTTGTTACCCTATCTATAGATTGAAAATTGAGATGAAAAATGATTAACTACAGGTCAGGGTTAGTAAATAACATAGAACTGGAACAAAATATTGGAATAGCTATGCTTATTTATTTTTAATTAATTTTTGGTACATTTAAGGTGTACAATATAATGACGCTCATCATTGGAGATTTGCACCTTTACAAAGTCTATCCTGGTTCTTATTTTTTCCCCATTCCCCTGCCCTCCCTTCAAGCCCTCCATCCATTTTTAATTTCTTATTACTACATATCTGTCATAGACGGTGATCACACTCATCATAGGAGATTCAGACCTGTATATATGTCTTAATTCTTCTTTTTTCCCCATTACCCTCCCTTAAACCCTTCTTCCTCTCCCAATTTACACTGTTTCCGATATTTCCTTCCATACTTCATTTTCTTAAACTTTCCCCTTACTTCCCCTCTCCCCTGCCTTGTTCCCCTTCCCATTAGAACAAGTTCTTCCTACTTCCCAACATCTGTCCTCCGTTTTGCTCCTTGTTTATCCTTAAGGTTTCTCATACAGGAGAAACAATGTGATATTTAAAACTGTGTGCCTTATTTATCTCACTTAAAATTATGGTCTTGATGTGCATCCATTTACCTACAAATGACTCAAGTTTATCTTTCTTTATGGCAGATTAGTACTCCATTATATAAAAATACCACATTTTTCTCTATCAGTTCATCTATTACACTTGATCTTTCTTAGCCAAAAGGCTGAGAAGTGATTATCAGTTCATCTATTGATGGGCATGTGGGCTGTTTCCAAGATTTAGCTATTATAACTGTGCTGCTACAAACATGAGTATGCATATATCACTGTAGTATGATGCTTTAACTTCCTGAAAAATTCCTAGAAGGAGAATATTTGGGTCAAATGGAACCTCTAGTTTTACTTTTTCTTCTTCTTTTTTTTTTTTTTTTTTTTTTTTGTTTTTTTTTGCCGGGGCTCAAAATTTTGGTTTATTGTGTGCTTGACCTGGAACTCACTATGTAGCCCAGGCTGGTCTCCAACTCACAGCAATCCTCCTGCCTCAGCCTCCCGAGTGCTGGGATTACAGGTGTCCACCACCAGGCCTGGCTGGAATCTCCAGGGTGATTTCCACAGTGGTTGTACCAGTCTCCACTGCCACCAACAGTGGAGAGGTGGTTCTTTGCCCCAATGGCTTTGCCAACATTTGTTACTGGTTGATTTTTTGATGATGGTCATTCTTTCTGGAGTTAGATGAAATGTCAGTGTTGTTTTAATTGCATTTCTCACGTGACCAGTGTTGTTGAACATTTTTTCATATATTTATTTGCTGTTTGTACTTGTTTTAATTATTGTCATTTATTCTGCTGAGGTTGAATATATACTTTTAATGTGTACAAACTTATTAATGGGCCTAAAAGATTTAAAAACAGGAAGAATTATGACATATCATGAATTATTTAAATGTTATAAAATTCAAGGGAATGCCACATTCCAATATAATTTTATTACAAAATTGACATACCTTTGCTAAAATTGTACTACTTATTGTTGGATGATTGATGGCTTTTTTAGTAGACAAAACTGATAAAACTGGCTCATTATATGGTTTAAAAAATACCTGGTCTCACATAAAAAAGATGCATTTAAAATCATTTAAAAGTCATGCTCTGGGAGGGGGTGAAGGGAAGGCAGGGACAAGGGGGAAAAAATGAGAACCAAGATCTGTCATGTAAAGTACAAGATCCCAATAATGAATGTAACTGTACTGTATACCTAAAATGTACCAATAAACACAATGAAGAAAAAAAAAGTCATACTCTGTATTTGGCAGCCAGTATAGCCTGGTATCGACCAGTGAGAACTAAATGTTTGGCCTTCAGAACAGCTGCCAGCCAATCCACACCAAGGTGTCCTACCTGGACTTCAGCTTTATTTAGTGGCCTCAATAGGAGAGGAAAAAACACCAAGCTAACAGAAGAAAATGGTAATATGTTTAACTAGTTTTAAATAAAACAGTAAAAAACAAAAAATTTATAATAAAATGGTTAATTTGTCTACATTAAAATTAAGGATGTACAGTGAAAGACAGCCCTACATACACCAAGTGTCATTCTAGGAGTCATTGGCAGTCTCCCAAGAATGCACAAGCAACTCCTCAGAATAAACAAACACAAAAAGGAAGCTCCATGAGAAAATGAGCGATTCACAAAAAGATAAATCAGAAAGGCTGATAGATACATTTAAAAATTCTTTTCTGTCATTTGTTTTGGCAGTACTAGAATTGAACCAAGGGCCTTAGCATTGAGCTATATCCCCAGCCCTTTTTCATTTTTTATTCTAAGACAGAGTCTGGCTAAATTGCCAAGGCCGGGCTTGAATTTATAATGTTGCCTCGTCTCCACAATGCTGGAATTACTGTGCGCTCCATGCCTGGCTTTAAAAAGAATATACCTAAATTAATGGTGATCAGGTGAATGCACATTAAAACATGGTGTCACTTTATACCCATCAGATTAGCCAAAATCAGAAATTTGGAAAACACTCAATGCCGCTAAGGATGAGAAGAAAGGGGAGCTTCCAGTGGGGAGAGTCAATCCCCAATCTGAGGAAAAATCTGGGAAGCCAGGGAAATTCATCTGTATGACCCATCATCCTCTCCTGGGCACACAGGGCAGAGAATGTTCAAATATGTTTGCCCTTCTTTACCTGAGAAGTTGGTATTCATTTCAGATGCCCGTTTTTGGATTGGGTCTTCAAATTGGGGGTTCTGATTTATTTCAGTTCTTTATATATTATAGATATTAGTCCTTTGTATGAGCAGTACCTGGTAAAAATTATTTTCCTATTCTGTGGGTTATCTTCACTGTGCTGGTGTTTCTTTTGCTATACACAAGCTTTATAATTTGATGTGATCCCATTATTGATTTTTTTGTAATATTTCCTGTGCAGTTGTGGTTTTGTTCATAAAGTCTTTGCCTACAGCTATGTCTTCAAGACTTCTTTTTTTTTTCAGCGCTGAGAATCAAACTCAGGACTTTGTGCTTCCCAGATAGGCATGGCATCGCTGAGCTACATCCCTGGCACTTGAACTACATATCCAGCCCCAAGACTTTTTCTTATTCTATCTTCCAGAAGATTAAGTGTTTCTGTTTTTATATTTAGATCTTTGATCCATTTCAATTTAGTTTAGTGAATGATGAGAGATATGGGTGTAAGTTCAATTTTCAGCATGTGGAAAGCCAGTTTTCCAAGAACCATTTATTAAAGAGGCTTATCTTTCGTCCAGTGAAGGTGTTTGGCCCCTTTATCAAAGCTAAGGTCAATGTTTCTGCATCTTCTATTCTGTTCCACTGATCTTTGGGTCTGTTTCTTTGCCAGTATCATGATGTTTTTATCACAGCAGCTTTACAGTATAACTTCAAATTGGGGATTCTGATGCCCCCTTGTCTTGCCCTTGTTGCCCAGAATAGCTTTTGCCATTCTGGGTCTCTTCTGGTTCCACACAAATTTAAGGACTGTTTTCTCTAGTTCTGTGAGGCATAAATAGCCATGTTTTAAAGAATTAAATAGCCCAAACAATATTATCTTTAAAACATCTTCACTGAGCCCTCTCCCCAAAATGCACACATACAAATTTTTCTTCAGGATTTATCTCAATTTATCTATGTATTTTCTTGTTTACTTTTTTCCTTTGAGTTAAGGATCAGTTAAATTCACAGGGAAATGGTTTTACCAAATCCTGTAAATGTTAAAAATAACTACATAGATAAATCCCTGTGTAAACATCAAAAAGCCAAATATAAGTCCTTGGATCAAAGGTAGTCTTTTTTTTTTTTTAAACTGAACTAAATGTTTATTTTTAATTTGGGACAAGAAATACAGATTTAACACCCTGCAAACTGGATGGCCCCTGACTAACTCCACCACACCCGTGAATTTCCCACCCTGGCCACAGTCACCTCCCAATTCTGAGTTAGCTCTTCATTTTGTTTCTGCCTGGGTTGGGGCAGCACAGGCATCAACCAACTGACCAACCTGATCATGCAAGAGATCAGTGACTGGGAAGAAAATGTCAGCCCAAAGTATTTGCAGATACAAGGAGAAATTACTGACCTGGCTAACAGTAGTATCCCCAAGAAAAGCCCACAATGATTGTAAACTACAAAAACAGCGTGGGGTTTTACACTGAAAGTGACTCCTTCAAAGTAGGCTCAAGTTGGAGAAGAAATCAAGGGCAGCACCCGCCATACTGCTCCAGAGTGTTTAATCAGTCTGCCAACTGTGACATGGTTAAGTGTTTAAGGCTGAGCCACAGAACTGCAGAAGAGCTCCACTTCCTGGTCTTCAGTATTACCCTACCACAGCGACTAGGCTAGGCGAGAGACAGACACAGGAAACAGCTGTGGAGAGGGTGCAGGCTATCACACACCCTCTGGGAAGTTTGGGCTCTCGCTGGAAAGGACACTGGCCTCATCTTCTATTGTGAGAAACCCAGCCAGGTGAGACTTTCAGAGGTGGCTGCTGCTGAAAGTCCTTGCACTGAGTCCAGCAGTCTGCTTGAGCCCCCTCCCCACGCTCCCGCAACCATACGCTGCCTACATCCTGCAGAGACCAGTAGTCTGATTGCTCTCCCTATCTACCGAAGTGAGCAAAGACATGCCTTGGTTTGGACAGTCTGAGGTGTACATAAGGCTAGGTAGAGAAAAATCAAAAGTCGCTGGATTCCAAGATTGAAGATCTGGGAAAGAAATCATTCATTCAAAAAATACAGAACCTTTTAGACTCAAATTATTCTCCTTAGCCAGGCATAGTAGCACACGCCTATAATCCCAGCACTTGGAAGGCTGAGGCAGGAGGATTGCTGTGAGTTCTGTTTCCCTGCTCTCACTATCTTTACTAGTATAACCATTAATTTATCACTCTTTAGATAGTTTACTCTATGTTATTACTGTTAGTAAAGTTGTATCTAGTGGATTTTTACTGTATGTCAATATCTGGTTTGTCTTGGTGTTTATACTGTAATTATAGATCTCTTTTCTATGGCTAAACATTGTGTCTTATTGATTCTTAAGGTATGTTAATATCTACTTTTTCTCTGATGCTATTATTGTTGATTTTATTGCTATTGCTGATGTGACATAGTTGTTGCTATTAATTGGTTTTCTCTGTATGCTAATATCTGGATCACCTCTGTGTCACTAACAATACTGTGGACAATTACCAGAGAACTGGGTTCTGGGCCAAATAAACTGCAGCCTCCCCTTCCAAATTAATGGAGGGGCTTGGCTCTTGGGACAGAGGCAAAGGCTTACAGTCAGCAATGCCCAGAGTGCATCCCTGAAAAGTAGACACTAAAGAGATGTCTATACTAGCATCAAAGTCATTTCACTATAATCAACCAGCAAACCACAGCATGAAACAAAAACAGAAACAAGACAATAAAACTTGAGAAGACAAGGCAACAAAATACCTCCCAAAACTCTCAACCACCCCAATGTTAATCCATAGAGCACTGAGAGGGAGTAAATCAAAAGCCATGTGGCTGAATTACTTGAAAGGATAATAGAAGAGACTGAAGAACAGATCAATGAGATGCTTGGTGAGCTGAAAGATGATATAACTAAACAGATAATAAACAAAATGATTAATGAGTTTACAAAACAAACTAATAAAAAAGCTAGCTGAGTTAAACCAAGGGGTTAAAAAAATATGCTGGAGGAAATAGAGCTTCTATAACAAATGGGACTGGGAAACTGGTAATCTACAGTCAGCAGATTGAATCTAGACCCATATATCTCACCATGAACTAAAATAAAATAAAAATGGATCAAAGATCTAAATGTTAAAATAGAAAAAATCTGCTGGAAGATAAAATAGGTTAAAAAAAACTCTTGAAGACATGGTCGTGAGCAAGAACTTTCTGAACAAAACCTCATTTTCACAATGAATAATGTCAAGAATCAACAAATAGGATTATATCAAGGAGAAAAGTTCTGCACAGCAAAGGAAATAAGCAATACATGAGACAACCCACAGAATGAGAAAAAAAAATTTGCCAGTTATTTCTCAGAGAACTAATACATAGAATATATAAAGAACTCAAAACATTAGATTCCCCCAATAAAAAACCCAATCAAAAAACAGCCAACTGAAATACATAGACACTTCTCAGAAGTACAAAATGTCAGTAAATACATGAAAATATATTCAACATCTCTATTAGAAAAATGCACTGGGCATGTGATGCCTGCCTATAATCGCAGCACTTGGGAGGCTGAGGCAGGAGGATCACCATGGGTTCGAGGCCAACATACGCTACATAGTGAGTTCAAGGACAGCCTGAACTACATAATGAGACCCTGTCTCAAAAAACAAACAAAAAAAACAACAAAATGCAAATTCTGACCACTCTGAGACTCTACCTTAATCCACAAAGAATGGCTGTCAGCAAGAAATTTAAAAATTACAGGGTGCTTCTTCATTTTTTTCTTTCTCTTTATACCTGGGATTGAACTTGGGACCTTGAGCTTGTGAGACAGTGGGGGAACCACTGAGCTAAATCCCCAGCCCTAAACATTTCTGATGGGAATGTAAATGAAGACAACCACTATGGAAATCAATAAGGAGAGTCCTCAAAAACTAAAACTAGAAATTCCATTGGCCACAGCAATTTCTCTTCTGGGAATCTTTCTGAAAGAGATAAGGACATCATGCCCATGTTTACAGCAATATATTTGTTAAACCTTGGAAGTAGTCTATATGTCCATTAACAGATAAGTGGTTAAAGAAAATGTGGTATTTATACACTACTCTGCAATAGAAACTAATAAATTTAAGTTATTCATAGGAAAATGGATGTTCCTTGAAGCCATAATGTTAAGTGAAATAAATCAGACACACAAGCTTAAATACTGCATGGTTTCTCTAATAGAAGAAACCAAACATAAAACAAAGAGTAAAATAAAAGATAGGTAATAAGAAATAGTGTTAGTTACTTTTCTCTCGTTGCTGAGACAAAATACCTGACCCCAACATTAGAGGGGACGGGTGTTTTTGGCTCACAGTTCATAGAGGCCTCAGTTCATAATCAGCCAACTTGAAGGCAGGGACAACAAACAGCCAAGGCAGAGCAGAAACAACATGGGCCACACAAGGCAGCAAAGGTAACAAGAGAGTTAACAGTGTCTCATCTCCCGGCCCCTTTTTATCTTATTCAGACTACTTAGGGCGGGCAGCACTCACACCCTTAATCCTGGTGCCCGTGAGCCTAGCTTTGCATCATGAATCAGTTCCAGCTTCTCACACTCTAGATCAAGCCTGTGACCACACGAGGCTTTGGGGGGACATCTAGACCCAAACCACAACAACTAGGAAGATAGATCTTTTGCACATGGGAAGGGCACCAAGAGATGGATCAAGATGGACCAAGAGAGGGGTAAGGGGAAGGAAAGTGGATTAAAACAAGTAAGATGTGTTATGTACTTGTACCAATTCTCCACGAGGAATATAATCATTATGTACTACACATATGTACTAATAAAGAATAATAATTAAAAGAAAAGAATCTGAAAAGAAAAAGAAACACAGCTTTGTCACTTAAAATAATTTTTAGATTTCCATTGGTTCTTATTGTTTATATATTAATCCAGACTTCAAAATACTTAATACGTAATTATAATAAATTTAATAACTCATAGCTAATAAGTCTGTGGTAAGATTTAATAGAACATGATATATACTTAATAGGCATTGAAAAATTATAGCAAGTATATTCAATTTTTTCTGTTGTGATTTCCCAAAACTTACAATTTTGTTTTTATAGGCAGATGTTTCATTCAAATACACAAAGCAAACACATGAGTTTAATTCGGACAACTTCCAGGGAGATTTGACTTGGTTCCTGTATCTGTGCTTGGCGGATGGCAATAGCAGAGTGTATGTGATGGTGTCCTAGACATTTGATGTGTTTTTATACTTGTTTTCCAGTAAGAGGACTCAAATCAGGGAGAACCTATCCCAGCTAGTTCATATTCAATAACATAACAAGGAAAACTTGGTCAAGCAGCCTTCCCCGGGAATTTACACACCACTACCAGGATACGTGGTGTCCCCACTCCTGTGGGAGGCTTCAAAGTACCCCGGACAACTCTCTGAGTGTTCCCAGAACATTGTGAAAACAGCTGTGGAGCTGAGGGTGATGATTTAGTGGGGCTGCTCGGGAATGCCAAACAAGGCTTGGCTATTGAATTTCTGGAGAATGGAAGGTAAAAAGCATTGGTTCTTGCCTGGCTTTTACTTAATAAGTTGTGTTCTTAAGCAAGTTCCCTACTTGCCTGTCCCACATCCTTGCAAACAGAGTGATTGCCTTGGATACATTCATTGGTTTGAGTGAAGACGAGAAGGGAAGATATCAGAACTTTCTGAAGAGGGGAAAGTATGTTTTTAAAACATAGTCAATAGTTAGGTAAAATTTTATATTGAAAAAAAATTAAAATGACTTCCTCCTTCTTTTTTTGAGACAGGGTCTCACTATGTAGTTGAGACTGACCTGGAACACCCTGTGTAGCCCAGGCTGGTCATGAACTCACAGTGATCCTCTTGCCTCAGCCTCCCAAGTGCTGGGATTACAGGTGTGCACCATCACACCCAGCTGAGACAGGGTCTTGATATGTACTCCAGGATGGCCCCTCGAACTCTCAGGGACCCTCCAGCCTCAGCCTCTTGAATGGTGGGATTATAGGCATGTGCCACGATGCCCAGCTTTTAAATGACACTTTATGATACAAAGTTCTGAAAATGTGAGATATTTATGTTTCTCAGTAGGGAACATGAATTTTCTTTTTTTTTTCTTTTTTTTTTTTTTTATTGAGTTTATTGGTACATTTAGGGATACAGTACAGTT
>NW_022900913.1:52430334-52443064 GCF_012274545.1 Fukomys damarensis | reverse complement strand
TGTTTCTGTTTTAATATTTAGATCTTTAATCCATTTGGATTTTAATTTAGTGCATGGCGAAAGATAAGGGTCTAATTTTAATCTGTGACAGGTTGATATCCAGTTTTTCCAACACCATTTATTAAAGAGGCTATCTTTCCTCCACTGAGGATGGTGAGCTCCTTTGTCGAAGATGAGGTAGCTGAGTACATCTGCATTTGTTTTTGTGTCTTCCAGTCTGGGGAACATGAATTTTCAAATGTTGAGAATTGGACTCTTAGTCTATTCTAGTTCTGAATTAAGACATTGGCTCACAGATGGAGGAAATAAGTTCCCTTTCTTCTCTGAGTCAGTAAATACAAGACTCTGGGATAGACCTCAGTATTATCTTGTACCCAGTATGTAGCAGGAGCTATCAAGTCTGGGAATACAGTGGTGAACAAGAGATCAAAATCCTTGTCCCTAAGAAGCTAACATTCTTCATAATAAATAGGATAAAGTGAACTAAGTACTTTGCTAGGGAGCGTGGAAAATGCCGAGATGCCCTGCTCGGGTCTCCTCCCTGAAGGACATGCTGTCCAGCTGCTGTAAGGCCATCACAGAAGACTGTACTGTCCCAGGGACTGCCTCTGCTGTTGAGAGCTGCCTCACCCCATGCTAATCCAATGCCCAATAAAGGAGTGTGAAGACGGTGTCCTGGTCAGCAAAGGACTATGCAGAGGAGCCATTAGAGCTCTTATGTTCCCCTGGGAATGGCTGAGGCCACTGAGATGTGCACGGCCATCTGGCTTTTCCCTTTACCCACTTTTGCTGTGTCCCTACCCCCACCCAGAGCTGGGACTAGGCTGCTGTGTGTGAAGCCCTCTGGGCGCCAAGTTAACAGATGCCCTTGCTCCCAGGGTTCTAGGTCGCGGGCCAGCAGCAGGTGCTGGGCTGCTCCATGGAGCACCTTACGGCAAAATAAAAAGTTCTAAAATATACAAATGACTCTCAGTGTGACATCACAGTTTTAATTTTGTGAGAAGGACTTGGGCAACAACTTGGAATAAAAGTTTTGCTACCACAGATGCAAATAATTTAAGGGAGATATCAATTTAAGCAATTTAATGTATTATCTAGGCACGATTTGCTTTGCACGTGTGTGGCTAGTTCCGCCCTTCTCGACTGAGAAACTGGCAAAGTTCTTTTAACTTCAACTGTATGAAGTATATGTCCTTTAGAAACATCAAAAAGCAAAGAAAACATATGACCAAGTCTCAAGGCATCACAATAGTAACGGTTAATTATAATTCTTGCTACATCTTATTGAAGCTTACTAATTGTATAATATATTCCATTGACTCTTTACAATAGACAAACTATATACAAGTTATTTTTGTTTTAAGAAGAGAAAACTGAAGCTCAAAAATGGTGGAGTAAGACCAGAAGCTAGATTCTAATGCAGGTCTTTTGGTCCAAGTTGCTGTTCCTGTGCGGGATTCCAACCATGAATAGTGTTTTGGCTCCTAGGTTTTTCTCTTTATAAATCAATAGGTCAGCTGAGTGGTCTCTGACCTTACAATGAGAAGTCAGAAATTTGCGAGATTTTAAAAAATTGTGCCACCCCAACACTTTTCAAAATAGTAGCATCACATTTTATAAAATATTTTGATTGGGTGCCTTGTAGCTGAATTTTATTTTTTAGATATTCATTTAATTAACATTTCCTTCAGAATTATATAGGGTATCTGTGTGTTGTTACACAATAATACTGGGTCTTTAGATTTAATTTGCATTTTTCACTTGATATTTTAAATGTTTCTTCAAATGGTTTGAATGCCATATGTATATACGTGTGTATATGTATGTGTATTGTGTGTGTGTGTGTGTTTATCTCCTTTCCTGGCTCTTCTCCCTCCCTGCTCCCCCTCTCCCTCTCTCTCTCTGCTTCCCCAATGCCATGAGGTGAGCAGCTGTCCTCTGCCCAGGCCCTTCCACCATGCTGTTCTGCCTTGGAATTTGCTCACAATGGACTGTAGTAACCTCCATGAACTGTAAGCCAAAATACATCTTAGCTCTTAAACTGTGGGTGCCATATATTATGTCTCCCTAACGAGGGAAGTGACTAAGGCATATACTTTGTGTAAATTTGATCCATTTGGATTTTTAAAAACCCACATGCATTAGTGGTTTTGTTCATACAAATGTAACTCTCCAGAGATGATTGTTTTCACTGAGTAACCTTTGGTCGGGAGTTTTGAAGAAACTTGAGGTGAATTCTGAGGAACTGGTAATCCTGAAACAAATGTGACATCCATCCACAGAAAGTGACCAGAGAATACAATGAGAACTATAGGCCAATAATTTTCATAATTGAAAACTGGTGGATCAAAAAAGTTGATGGTCATTAAACATTTGTGAAACTTGCAAAATGTACAAAATAGTCAACCCTAGTGTCAACTATGGACTTTGAAAGGCCGGGGATTTAACTCAGTGGTTCTGTCACCTGCCTTGCAAGTGCAAGGACCCAAGTTTGATCCCTGGTACCCCTCCCCCCAAAAAAAGTGTTAGAATGTGTAACAAACACTACTTTGATACTGGCAGGATGCTGATAGTTGGGAAGGGCAGGAGGGCATAGTATACATGGAAACTCTAATTTTTCTCTAAAATATAAAAATATATTGAAATAACATTAAAAACAGTGTTAGAGAAAGTAAAATTACAATACTGTGATTAGGTGACTTATTGGAGACTTCAATCTCAATCTAGCCCTCAGGATGTCTTGCGTCTCTCTCCTTTACTCACCACTGCAGTGGCTTCAGACATCCTTTCTGTTTTCATTATGAGAGCCCATTTTTCCAGGAGACTGCTCTTTTGCCCTAGAGATGATCAGAGACTCTCTTTCATACTCACTGCCTCTGTGTCCCTTCTCAATTCCTCAGTGTCTGCAGGCAGAGGTTCTGGTCCTGGAATAAGGCTAATTCCCCATGTGTATTCTGGACTGAGTACTGGGCTTAGCCGCATTCCCTCTGATTCATGTCCACTTGGAACAGAACACGACTTGATTTGAAAAGAGGGTCTCTGATGACAGAACTATGAAGGAGTCATCCTGGATTAGAGTCTTGAATCCAACATGACTGTTGTCCTCACAAGAAGAGAAGACAGAGACACAGACAGAAGGAAGACGCCCATGTTAGGGTGGAGGCAGAGATCTGAGGGACAGTGCTGCAAGCCATGTAATGTCAAAAGCAGCCAGCATTTGCTGGGGTCCAAGAGAATCAAAGATTCTTCGTTAGAACCTTTGGAGGGAGCAGGGGCTGGCCAACACTTTGAATTTGGATTTACAGCCTCCAGAACTGTGAGATTCTGCCAGTTAGTGCTCTAGTTCCTGCAGCCCCAGGAAACTAATAGAGATATTAGTGGAAGTAACATCTTTAGCACTTTACCTTCATTACCATTCTTCACATCTTCACTTGATCCTTGAGCTCTTTCATTTCCACATTCGTTCATGTTCCCTCTATCTGGATATAAAATTAAAAAAAAAAACAAACAAAAAACAACTCCTCAGTTTTGACTTGCTTTGACAACCCTTCAATAAACCATTTCCATTTGCCACTACTAAGTACCTCCTTTGCTTTGGAGTAGTAAGTTCTCAAGTATGATTTAAACCCAACAAACATTTATCATCCATCCTGTCCAGTACTAACTCTTTTGGCTGGTTATTCTAAGCTTTTTAAAATTTCATTTCCCATAACTTATCAGACACTTTCATATTTTCCTCTAGGAAGACTATCTACCTCTAACCCCTCACTCATGCTCTCTCCCTTCTTTTATTTCTGGATACCTGGATGCCCTCTGCAGATGTCTCTTCTCTCTGTTCCTGTGAAGTCTACTCAGTTTTTAAGGACCCACCCAACTCAAGGGCTCACTCTTCTGGAAATATTTTTCCATCTTTCTCCAAAAACATTTTTGCTTTTTAAAAAATACTTATTTTATAATTGTAGTCACCACCACACTTGTTTATCTTCTTCACTCATATTTTCACTAATTATTTTGTGACTCCTTTTAGCCTCTGTGGCTAGATATTAAGTTATTTAATAGTGGAGACTGTTTCTTTATAGCTCTTTATATACTCTCACAGGGCTGAGCACAGTGCCAAGTACATGTTAAGGTTTAAATAAATTCATTTCCATATATTACTGAGCAGCTATGGGATATTTAGCAAACATAGCCAATGATCTTTGTAAGGAGAAAATATATTTAATCCACTAAAATTCTCTGAGGGGCTCAGTAAGTATGTGGACACAATTTCTTTAACCTTTCAAAAAGCCTTGACAAACTCCCATACCAGAAGTTACTTAAAAATAAAAATGAGTCATGATGAGATTGTGGGGAATGTTTTGTCATGGTCAGGGAACTGGCTTAGGGATCGGAAACAGCCCAAACCAACTCATGGAGTAACGAATTCCATATGTTCACAACCTTCCACCCAAAGAAAACAGGGTCCTGGCTTGAGTGGGAAGGTCAGACAGGGGGTCCCTAAAATGATGCACAACTGAGCTTTAGTTTGCATGTTTTAAAAGAAAGAGTTTACAGTGAAATCTTCCTCTGAATTAGAATGCCAAGTCGAAAGAGAAAAAACTCAGGGAGACTGGGAGGATTCGTGTCATCAGAGAAATGACTGATGAGCCTGCTCCTGGCACTGGCCCTGGAGAGCTCAGAGCAAAGCTCGTTGTAGGAGATGATGACTTCTGAACTATCTGTTAGCACTAAACAAGGGGAACAAGACTTTAAGTCTTCCTCTTCAAACAATGCTGTTAAAATGTCTGGTAAACATTTATTTATAATAAAGGCCAGAGGCTGTTTAAGAGGGGAGCTGAGAAGGTGGAAGCTCTCAGTCTCTTTCCTATCAAGAAAACAAAGCAGCAACTATATAGCCAATGTACTCGCCTTCCCTAGTGACTGTTTACTGTTACTCTTTCATGAGTTTTGGGTTCTTACCTACTCATACCAATAATTATTGGTATTCCAAATGTACTCCTCTTTGAAAAGCAGAGAATTTTTAATGTAAGAATCGTGGCTTGCTGCTACAAAATTAGTCTTGAAGGGAAAAGAAATACAAACAGCCTGAAAATTATAGTGGATAAAAGCCAGGTATGGTGGTGCATACGTGTAATCCCTGCTATCTGGGAGGCTGAGGCAGCAGGATGGAAAGTTCAAGGCCAGCCTGAGCAACTTAGTGAGACTGTCTCAGAATGAAAAGTAAGAAGGGCTTGGTATATAGCTCAGTGGTAGAGTTCAAATCCTAGTACTACAAAATAAACAACCACAACAATAAACCCAAAACAAAACAAAACAAAAAAACTGTGAGAAATCAGAAAGAGAAGGCTTCACTGCAGGAAAAAGTATGACTCCCACATGAAGAAACAGATAGTATCTAGAACCACACTGTGCAGGAGCTCACTAAGACAGGTACTGGGCACTTGGGCTCAGCTGCCCCACTGCAAACAGTCCTGAGGGCTGGCAGGAAGACATGAAGAGCAGCGGGCCGGGTGTTGTTGCCTTTGCAGCTGTATATTTTTTAGCTGAGTATTTTTGCATCGGAAACTTCTGCAGCAAGCAATCACAGAAAATGTGAAAACTCCAACCTCTCTATTCCTCCTATAAAAAAGGATTTAAACAGACGAGTAGGCGTGAAGCTAGTCTTATTTTAGGTGTGAGCCCATCTGCTGGTAAAGCTGAGATTAGAACAGTTCACAGGAAAATCATGATTTAAAATTAAGCAGATAACAGTGACTCTCCTGTTTAGCAACCCAGATATATAAAGCAGTAGTCATGCCAGATTGAGCCCCAAATAGTGATATGCAAGGTTTACTTTGAAAAGAGAAAGCAAGACTTTTCCTTTATCTTTTTTTTTTTAAGCCCTGCATTTCTTTTTAGGCAACTTAACAACATTTTATGAGTCTAGAACAAAGAATTGAAGGAAGGAAGATGTCAGATCTAGGGTAGTGAGCACAAAGGAGAATTTGCCCTTGACTGGCCCTAGGGATAAAGGAGAAGCTGAATCAGGGATTCAGGGAAACAAGGGAGCAGAGCAAGAAACAGATGACAGTCTGACAGCAGTAATGACTTGACCTTTAGGAGGCATCAGAAAGAATTCTTTTTTCTCAAGGACCATGAATAGATATATTTTAAGAAGAGGCAAAGCATTAGAAGGAATAATTAATCTTTCTAGTTGGAAAGGATTAAATTAGAATTGCATATATTTCTGACAGTAAGAACCATATAAATAATTTCCAATACAAGACCATTTAAAACTTGTAAAGCAAGTACAAAGTAAAGCCAATGTGCTACATCCTAGGGAAAGCCTGTTGGACAGGCTCTTCACAGATCTTTTTTTTTGCTTTGCTTTGTTTTGTTTTTTTGAGACAGGGTCTCACTATGTAGTTGAGAGTGACCTGGAACTCACTATGTAGCCCAGGCTGGTCTCCAGCTCACAGCGATCCTCCTGCCTCAGCCTCCCCAGTGCTGGGATTACAGGCGTGCGCCACCACACCCGGCCCTTCACAGATCTTTGTACCGAAGCCCTTGGAAGAGGTGTAGGTGGGACATACATACAGAAATCCTTTGGTGGCCTTTTTCCCTGTCACCATCATTTACCCTCTCTCCACTTCAGTCCTGTGGCAGCTTGGCCAATGTTCTATTACAGCAGAAGTCACACTGAATTACAGCTGCTTGTTTGCCTAGGAACTCCCTAATGTTATAGATTATACTTTGCAGAATACATATTCATCGGTTAGTTAATTTAATTAATTAAATGAAAGCATGTGTTAAGGCGACTTGAGACATGCTGTAATACAAAACTGTGTAAGAGTAGCATGGTAAAAATAAATGCATGAATAAATAAAATGTGAAATTAGGCAAGAGGAAAATGAATGAGAAAAAGGGAGTATGTCCAAGAGTCTTAAGAAAAAATTGTTAAGCAGGATTTTGAAAGGCAGACAAATGAAATTAAGAGAATTCCTGACAGCGAGTTTGGGCATGTGAGGTGTTTGGATCAAGACGGTAGCTAGAACATGAGGTGGGAGGAGGGGTGGGTGGCGCTGATGAGGTTGAGGTCGGGTGGGAGCTTACTATGGAGGGTATGACAATAAATTTTGACTGCCAACCTGATTAGATTAAGAGAAACCACTAGTGGTGACTGGATACTGAACACAATAACCTCAACAATGGATTAACCCACTGATGAACTCACTGGTGAATGGGCGATCAGGAGGCGGGCCTATGTGCGGAGGGGGCGTGCCTTTGAGGGCATATTTTTTTTCTTGGTCTTCCTTGCTCTCGCTCCTCTTCCTGAATTCCATGAAGTGAGGGACTTTCTTCGACTGTGCCCCTCTGTCGTGTTTCTGCCTTGGAATCAGTGGACCATAGACCAGAACCGTGAGCCACAAAAAACCATTACTTCTTTCTATTGCTTATCCCTGGTATTCGGTCAGAGACAAAATGTTGATTAGCACAGAATGCTCTACAGGGGGAAACTGGAAGCCAAAAAAATGTCACGATTGTTCTATATTTTAGAAATAGCCCTGAAGTAGCAGGTACAGAAAAGGTTAGAACAAATTATGGAGCATGGTCAGTTCCTTCTTTAATCTCAAATCTCAGATATCTCACAATTTTCCCTATGAACCTCAGAAAGTGACTTACCTCTTACATCAAAGTAGAAAAGGGGACCATTTATGAACTCTTGAATTCCTGCCTACTTTTTCAGTCAATAAGTATATCACAAACACCTTCAGCTCTTTCCCTCCCAATCAAATGATCTCTTCTTTGTAAGGATTATTAGTCCCCTTGTATTTACTCAGCATATGGCTTCCTCCTATTCCCATTTTTTTTGCCCCTCTGTTTCTTCTGAGACCTTCCTGAGAGCAAGAACTTCCACAGACCCTATTCCCCTGCATCTCTCTCTCTCCCTCCCTCCCTCTCTCTCTCCCATCCCCTCCCCCCTCATGTTTTTGGAGGTTTTCTATGTTCACAGTCTTTATTTATTCCCCTTTAAGGCATTCCTCAACTAATTTAAATCTGAATTTGATTCACAATGCTCTTGCCAAGATTCCACTGACTCCCAAGTAGCTAAGTCCAAAGAATAGCTCCATTCTTATCTTATCTGACATGACCACAGCATTTGAAACAGTTGACTACTCCCCTTTTCAAACTCTTCTGTTTTTTTTCTTTTCTTTTCCTTCCACGTAGAAATAGTACTATTACATCTCTTGCTTTTTGCAGACTTAGAATCCTATCCTTGTCTCTTAAATTGTCAAGTTTTCCAGAAACACTTATGGGCCCGAGAAAAGAAAGGGATTACTGGGGCTTCACTAGCTCATGGATCAGTAGTGAGATAACATACAATTAAGAAAGAAAAATAATAGGATTCTAAGGAATATGACATTTATGAAGTTGGAAAGAGAATCCAGGTAAGTCAAAGAAGGTTCAGGAGCAGACAGACAAAGGAGACAGCATTGGAAAAGCCAGGGAGGAGTTTTAGTTTTAAGAGGGAAATAGCTTGTGTCATGTAGGAATACCAAGTAGGATAATATACAAATAATCTAATAGATGTGGCAATCAGAATGCCTGTGTGGTCTAACCTTTTTTTTGTTTTGTTTTGTTTTGACAGTGGCAAAGTTTCACATTTATTAAAGTAGGGGGAAAAATAAACAGGCTCTGCAGAGTGAGTCTGGCCAAAGTAAAAGTAGGAAAAAGAGAGAAAAATAATAATTAAAATATACTCCCTATAGCATAGAGTGGGCTATTGTGAAGAGAAACAGTAGCAATGTTTTCCAAGGTGGCAACCCATCCAGGTCATCCTGCTTGAGTTCCTATGAGGAGGCTCCATGAGAAGTCTGTGAATGTACCTGGGATTTCATCATGCCTCATTTCCCAGACAGTTTCAGCTACAGCCTATCTTCTGGTTTCATTTCCCCATGAGGGACACATATCTCCATAATTCTTTTGGGGATGCTGGGGTGGGGTAGAGGTTTTTTGCCTTCATGTTTCTTCCTCCTGGTGGAAAGGGCTGGAGACCCTCCCTACTGAGGGTTATGTGCTCTCTGGATGGGTTGAAGGAAAAACCTGTACACCCTAGAATCCTGCTTTTGAAGAGGAATCTCAGGTCTTCCAGAGGTTCATAGGAGTATCTTTTTCCTTTTGGGTGTTTTTTGTTTTTTTAAGTGGGGCTGGCTTTGCCCTAGAAAGATGAATGGACTTATCTATCTCTCCACCACCTTTACTGCAGTGGGTGCAACAAAGATCAATGAAAAGGAGTCCTTCCATTTTGGTCTGTGAAAGTCCCTTCTTTTCAAGTTTGTATGAGCATTTACTTGGTCTAGCTTAATAAGATATTGTGAGAGTCTCGTGGTCTCTGGGTCACTATCACATCAGAAGATAGAGATGGACTCTCTTACAATAAATATCTCAAAGGGACTCAGCCAAGTTCTGGGGATGTTTTGAGCCTTCATGTGGGCTACTGGCAGTAATCAGAGCCAGGACGCAGATGTCTTTTGGTAAAGTTTTGCCAGAGCTTATTTTGGGTCTGGTTGGCTCTCTCAATCTTCCCAGAAGACTGAGGTCTCCATGCAGAATGGAGATGGTATTTTATTCCTAAAGCCCCACCCGCTCCTGCCATGAGTTTTCTGAGAGGTAAGAGAAGGCCAACCGTTACCCTGAAGGAACTGGGGCAGTCCCAACCAGGGAACCACTCCTTTGAGGAACACCTTCACTACCTCCACAGCCTTTTCTGAATGAGTAGGGAAAGCCTCAGTACAGCCTGTAAAGGTATCAGTTAGGATCAACATCTGTTTAAATCCCACACATGGTGGCATGTAGGAGTGTCTAGTGGGCAGTCCTCCCCAGGCTGTGTCCCTCTCCTCTGTACAGACTCTCACAAAGGACATGGTTTGGGCTTGCTCAAGATATTGTAGGCACAGGGTGGGCAAATGAAGCCTCTTTTACATGGGCATCAGTTCTAGCCGTGAAGCTGACACTTTCTTGACCTAATCAAGAATTTCCTAATCAATCTCCTGAAGGTCCCAATACCACAACACTGGTGACCAAGTGATCACATATGGATTGGGGGGGATACTTTCAGACCATAGCTGTCCTTCAGGATGGCTGAGATTTGAATACACTTATAAAATCTTTGAAACTGATAGGAAATACTTGTATGAGAAAACAGTCCTCTTTTACACAAAGATTATTCATAAAAATAATGGTTATAAATGCACAGTCATTGAACAATTATTTATATGGATTGGAGTGCTAACGTGTTATAGGATTTATCAATAAGTACAATATGCTGCTTTATTCAAGTATTTTCTGAAACAGCTGTGTGTGGTAGCACACCTCTGTAATCCTAATACTCAGGAGGCTGAAGCAGGAGGATTGCTGCAAGTTCAAGGCCAGTTTTGTCTGCATAGTGAGTTCAAGATCAGCTCAAACTATGTAGGGAAGCCCTGTCTCAAAAAACAACAAACAAACAAAGACTATTTTCTGAGTGTAAAGAGGCTTTGTGTATCCAAAGTACTTCTGAAACACGAATGTGAAGCAACTTGGTAATACTGATACAATAGAAAAGTGCAGGAGGGGCTGGGGATTTAGCTCAGTTTTTTCGCTGCCTGCTTTGAAAGATCCTGAGTTTGGTCCCTGGTACCAAAAAAAAAACAAAAAAAAACAAAAAAAAACAAAAAACGGGGAGCAGGAAATTTTAATTTGGAGTCCACGGGTTTGCCCCCTCTTCAAGTCTCTGTTCAAGCCGGGCATGGTGGCGCATGCCTGTAATCCCAGCTCTCTGGAGGCTGAGGCAGGAGGATTGCTTTGAGTTCAAGACCAGCCTGGGCTACATAGTGAGTTCCAGGTCAGTCTCAACTACATAGTGATACCTTGTCTCAAACAAACAAACAAACAAACAAACAAACATGCCAACCAACCAACTGAAAGGGTTGAGCAAGATAATTTAGTGTTCTCTGGGCATTTTTCAGGGTTCCTTTAAACTCTGGTAATCTTGGTTGCTCTCCAGGTAGATTTCTCTTGTTCTGTGGTCTATGGATATATCTTCCTTGACCTCTGAGTTCCCAAAAGAAAATCTAAAATTTACATTTTCATTTTAATAAGAAAAACAAGCAAATTCTGGATCATTTGGGTGACAAAATGACAGACCCATGCTTGCAGATACCAGTGCCTGCATTTATTTTATTTACAAAGATACAGCTGGATTGGCTTTTTAGCATTTTAGGAATTTCAATACATTTAAAACATTTCTCCAGATACCTATGATAGTCTGTTGCATTTTAAAATTGATAACCTTTGTCTCTCTCATTTAATTTATATTGAATATTTCATCTGAATTAATGACAAAACTTCACCATTGTGACAGTAGTTTTTATAGAAAAGACATCTTTCTAAAGTAGGACTTCCCTTTCTATTAACACACTGATACTTTGGGGCACCATGAAAATGATACACTATATTAGAGTAGTGCACAAGGCTGATAAGAAGGAGCAAAGGTAAAACTGACCCCTAAATGAGTGCACAGCACTGAATGGTGAAAGATAGCTCAGTGCTCTAACAAAGGCTTTGCATGAATTAGGTTGGGTAAAAGGTGGTGGGAAAGTGAAGTTATTTTATCACCAACAATACTAAGTGTGTGGGATTTACAAGAACTTCTGCCAGTTGTACTTGGTACGCTTTGCAACTGAGGGTTGTATTTCAACAAAGCAACCTCGTGTCTGTACTTAATTACTTTATTTATTTATTTATTTAGCTTTGTGGATGATACTTAATTTGTAACTTTATTTTGATTTGGCAGTTGTAAAAAAGCTATAGATTTTAGGAATTTACACCCAGGATTTATGCTTATGGATATTTAAAAAAACATTTCAATTAAATAGTTTAGGTTATTTACCTTATTAGCTTATGATTTATGAAGTTCACCTTCTCTTTTAGAAAGAAGTGTCTATACCTAAGGATTGAGAAAGTGGTGTTTTATCACTATATAGCTCTACATGTTTCTCTAAATTTCTCTAGGCCAGGCGTGGGGAAGCTGAGAGCACAGGTAGCTGAACAACACAGATGACCCACAGAAAAGCCTGACAATTGCCATACTTCAAGGACAAAGCTTCACGTGTCTGGGCTCCATCCTCAAAGCAGGCAAGAGCTCTGGGCAAAGGTAGCATGTGATCTCAAACTCACTTTTCCAAACTGCTTGGAGGAAGCCAAATGTATTGGAGTAAGGGAGGGTGACCACTGAGCCAAGGGAATAAAACAGTCATGTAAAAGCAGTGTCATACTTGTGCATACAGGAACCCTCCCTTATCTTTGGATTTAGTGTCCATGGCTTCAGTTCCTGACTTCCAACTGCATGTCATGAAAAATTACAGAAACAAACAATTCATAAGTGTTAAACTGCATGCTGTGCTGAGTAGTGTTAAGAAAATCAACATGCTGTCTTGCTCTCTCCTACCTGGGAGCTGAGGTTTTGTTCGGTGCATGCACACTGCCGTCTGTATGGAATATTCATCCTCTGCCCTCTCAGTTATCAGGCTCACCTGTTACATATCGCAGTGCTTTGGTTTAACCAATCCTTATTATATTTAACAGTGGCCTCAAAGCACAAAAGTAATGATGTAAAGGAGGTACCAGGGCGCACATCATGGAAAGACAGCACAGCTATGTTACTACATGGCAGTGTTGCAGACCAAATAGAAAACAAAAAAAAATTATA